>NC_081417.1:105856424-106475298 GCF_949786415.1 Peromyscus eremicus
ATTTGACCTAGATGTTAAGCAGCAAAAATTTTACACTGCTAAATTTTGGTTTTTCTTTGATTCAATTGTGGCTGTACCCTGGTTCTTCCCACTTGAAATAAGAAGTTATGTAACTTATTTTTGATTTTACAGGAGCCCATAATTGAAAAAGCTTAAACATTTAAAGAGCCTTCAGAATTTTAGAGAGGCCTCAGATATTTTGGAGAGGCTTTGATCTTTGACAGAGACTGTGGATGTTTTAAAGAGATAGAAATTTTAAAGTATTTTTGCTTTAGATTTATAAATTTGGTATGTTTAGTTTTGATAAAACATATATTATCACTGAATGATTAACATAATATCATTTAAAAACACAAAAATTTGAAAATCCATAAGGACTATGAAAACTATAATTTTATTGTCAATATTTTAGTACATTAACATACAATGGAAGATTTGTTTTAAATAAAATTTTAGCATTAGAGCATGAAAAATAAAATATAATAAAAATAAATAAGATTGATGATGAAAATTAACCTTTCCAGCAGAGAGACCACCAACATAACACAAACAGACATTAGCAGAGCAGAGAAAGTACGGAAATACCTGAAACAAAAGGAAGTGCTGACTTAGGAAGAATACACATGAAGCGTTAAAGAAAAATGAGAACATTGACTTTATAGATCTAAAATGAAGAAAGAAGACATCCACTCAAGATTCCAGATATTTAGTACTTAAAAGAACGGTTCTATTACAAACAAAAATATAAAATACTCTCTGGAACAAAATTTCCGCCCTTAACAAAAAAAAAATGTAGTTAGTAAATTGCCAAATTAAATGTTCTGGAAATATCTTTGTACCAAATAATACCTGAGGTGACTCAAAAGAATGTTTATTAGTACATCACCTTTTAATATACAAACACAAAAGAAAATTATAAAAGAAAGAAGGTGAACATTTGAGAATGTGATGATTTAATGTTACAAAGCCACCAGATCATTTAGGAAGTCAAGATGAAATACATTCATGACCCTGGCCTTAGCTTTCCTCCTCTTGAACATATCGTATTGGATCTCAAAGATAAATGATTCTCAAATATAGATCATCTTTTAATAAAACTACCACTTATAAGGGTTACAGGATGGTACAAATTTTATTATGAATTCAATTTTGTGTTAAGATAACAAAATTCTTTTGCAAACTATTCTGTTTATTTATTTCATGTGTATGAATGTTTTCTTTCATGCATGTATGTGCATCATATGGATGCAGGATTCTGCAGAGGGCAGAAGAAGTTATTGGATGACCTGGAACTGAAGTTACAGATGGTTGTGGGTCCTGGGTATTGAACCCTGGAACCTCTGCAAAGAGCATCCAGTCCTCTTAACTACTGAAGCATCTCACCATCCTCTAGGTAACTTTTCAAAAGTATTTGGATTCTTTGTAAACTAATACCCACTAAGAGAAAGAGAAAATATTAAATGTTCTCATTGACATTAATTAAGAAAAAATAGTTATGCTAGTTCAAAATAATTTTCATTAGTATCTAAGTTATTTGCATGTTACTGGAGAGTTTTAACAAAGTCTCTTGTGGGTATTATAACACTCTGAATGCATATTTACTTCTGAAATAATGTAAACACTTTATGTGAAACTAGAGAAAATTGAAAAAAAAAATTGCATGTACTTCTACCAGATAAACAAAGTAACACCAACACTGCATGTTCTCTTCTAGCCTTTTCTTCCTTTGTCTTTGCTTGGATTTAAAAATTTTAACATCCATTCTACAATCTTGTTTATAATTTCCCTGAGAGAAAAAGGATTTTCTTAGCTAACACGAGCCTTATCAGAGTGATCACCAATTCTCAATCATGAAAAGTTCAAGGTAATGAGGTTTTACTCTATCATACAGAAAATCTCCCACCCCAACCTTTGTATAGAAAATGCCTCATAGGATATGCTCGACCCATGACTTGAGGGCTAAAACAGCTAACAAGAAATGGAAGCATGCTCTCTTCCTACACAGCTCCATTTCTTTCTTCATCATTTAGTACTGTCTGTGCTATTTTTAAAGAAAACTTATTTCTTACCAGGCAATTCCACAGATTACCAATTTATGCAGGGCCAATCCCTCCAAACCCCCCCCCCCCACACACACACATAATTCTTATGCTTTAAATTCAGTTTCTTTCTTCATATCCTAGTTTTTAGGTGATATGCTGTGTGGAAAAATGTAAACCATTTGAAAACCAGTTTAGGCTGGAAAACCAAAGGTACTTCTGTCTACAAGGATCTGAGAGGTTTGAGCACTTACACAGAATTCAGTCAAGTCATCTGTGTGTGAAATCTGCATATAACCAGTAGTGACATTTTACAAACGCAACACAGTCCAAATGTTATAAAAGCCTTTCTGAGGCAATGCTAACAAAATACTCAACTTGGTGTGAGCAAAATAACACTTTTTTCTACCTAAAATGATAGTTATACTTCTCCAATAATAAGGAACTATATGAAATATATGATGTTGGTTAGGAAAATACCTGTTTCTTATAATACTAATACTGTCCATCTATTATGATCTTCTGTGCACACAAAGCTGGGAGTTTTGTATACTGAATTGATCTGTATCTGTATTTGAATCCCCCCAGTTTTACAACATGAATTTCCCACTGTTAGAAACAAATTTGGTGACTTTCTTTCTTATTAAGATTTAAAACAACACATTCCACAATTTGTTGTCATAGCTGAGAATTATCAGTTCTGGCTGATTTGAAATCTCAAGCAACAAAACACCCATAGTCAGAGCAACAAGCCAGGTTTAAGATCAAATAAATTGTGCTCATTGGCATTTTCCTATAATTCTTCATTCGTAGTTGTCAGAAACCTGGCATCAAAGAGTAGAGAGAAGTCCTAGAAGAAGCTGTGACAAAAGGAGGTGCTGGAAAAAGATAACTCAACGACTTCACACCAGTTAATAGCCCTGGGTTCTACCAGAGACCATCTGTACCAATAACCTTGAATCTGTTTTTTCATCCTCTGAGTTGTGAGTCCACAAAAGTACTAATGCTGCACAGATTTAAGAACCATTCAAAAATAGAAAAAGTCAACAAACATCAAGTGCATTAAGAATACTGAAAAGTGGCCGGGCGGTGGTGGCACACGCCTTTAATCCCAGCACTTGGGAGGCAGAGCTGGATCTCTGTGAGTTCGAGGCCGGCCTGGGCTACCAAGTGAGTTCAGGAAAGGTGCAAAGCTACACAGAGAAACCCTGTCTCGAAAAACCAAAAAAAAAAAAAAAAAAAGAATACTGAAAAATGAAATTTATGTCTTCAAATGCTTTGAGACTGTGCTTTCTCAAAGTACTGATGGACCTGGTTATTTTCTCTTTGTTTGTGCTTAAAATAGCATGCCAATATTTTTTTGAGTGGTGAGTGGGGAGGTTAATTAGCTTCTGATTTCAAATAGGTAAAAATATTTCCAGAAATACATATCCATTCCTTCTCTATTTTTGAAAAAAAAATGTTTGTACTTCCTTCTTGCTTTTATATAGCCTTTCTTAGAAAGTAATACAGAATCTCCTAAACCCCTGCAATTGTGGGATGCTGGGTTGAAATCCAAATCCTAATCCCTAAGAAATAAGAAAGAGAGTGTAGGAACCAAAGGAGATTGAGAGAGGGCATCATTCTACAATGTTCCTTTGGTCAAACACTGTGTGGGTATTTTTCTGACATTTCAGACACTTAGTCTCCTTGATAAGCTACCTCTGCCACAAAGAAAAAGAATAGAAAAGGCAAAGAAAAGAAAGGGGATAAAAGATGCCATCTTCAGTTTTTTGGCTTGTATAATTATTCATGACAGAAATGTGAAATTCAATAGTTTAACTTTCTGTTCTTCATTCACTGAGATTATGTAGACTGTAGTGTTTCTCAGAATGTATTTCAGAAAATATGCAGAGAATCTCCTCATTTTCCATACTACCAATTAGCCTCTATTTCAAAATGTATTTTCCTAGACTCTGAAATTGCCATTACCTATTTGCTTTGCTCTCTTTATAGCTGTGTTCCTTAGCTATAAAGCCTTTCCTTGATGTTAAATATCTGCCAACTTGGAGAGCTGAAGATCCAGAGCTGGCAGAGCTATAGCATTGTCGTCCTCATGTTTCATTTTCTCCAAGCCCAGCATAGGGGAAACATAAAAAATAAAGGCCTATTTTCACATGCAACCAACACTAGCTCAGTTACTGAGATTAGCTCCTGAGGGTGGAGGAAGCGTGGACTCGCTCCTTCTCATATATGTATCCTTTTTATCCACTTCCATCTGCAACTCAATGGATAGAAAATATGATGGGTTGGAGAAATCTGTTCATTCTGGTAAAACTGTTTGGAGGTGTCAGGGCTAAGAATAGTCATAGGCTGACATTAAATAGTAGGGACACATGCTGAGTTGGCTCAGCCAAAGCTGGTGTCTACAGCAGCACACTAAATTAGAATTCCAAGGGGAGACCACTTTTAGAATCTTCCTGGGCTTGATCACTCAAGGACATTTCAGTTTATAGATGTAGTGTGACCCTTGTGCCAGGTTGATTCAGGTGTCCTTAGAAGCTGTTTTCAAACCAGAACACAGGAGAGAAAGCTATCACAATAGTCCAAGAGAGGAATTTTCTCTGAATAGAGCACCAGAAGCTACATAACCCAAGCAGGTTAAACAGTAAACCCAATGTAGAAAGGACTATGCTTTCTAAGGTTAGGGAGCAATTCCGTTTTTTAAGGTTTCCAGATTGCAGTTTGTCTCTGAAAGTTTAGCTGATTCAAATCTTTGCAACATCTAATATAGAGCTGAAGTTGACTATATGTCTAAATCTTTGTCCCCATAAATGTCATAAGTATAGGGGAAAACGTCTATTTTATGTGGAAGCCTTGTGTCATTTTAACTCATTGCTCCTTTAAGTTAGTTGCAAATATTTAGACTGAGTGCCTGGTTCATTAAGGTGGTAGGTGAGGAGATAACAGGCCACTCTTTAGATCATGTTTAAGAAACAATTTGTCTGTGGATACAGTTGTTCTACTCTGGAGATTTTCCTGCATTATCTATTAAAAACAAATCTTTCTCATGCCTTCTCATTCTACCAAGCTGTGTATGGGTCTGTTTTCTTTCACAAACTATCAAACAAGTTTGTTCAAAGAAATGTGTTAATTCACAGGCTTATAGGGCAAGGATCCTTAGGCTGGAAAGCTCATATGCCATTCAACTCCATAACCCTGCCTTCAGGCAGGACCCTGCCAAAAATCCATCAGACACTTATAAAGTGTAACTTGTCTTCTAGGGCTGGAAGAAAGACATTTTCAGTGATTCCAATGTTCAGACAACTGGCACTACCTATCTACATGCCCAAAAGGGATGCCTCCAGTAAACAGACCTATCTCTTCACATTTTGTTCACCACAGATTTGAAATGCATTTTTAATAAATCTGATAATCATGCTATTTCACAGACACTAGGCTAAATGACCCCATTCCTTTCTCCTTTTCATCATAGTCCCACTCATTATTTCAATGAACCTTACAGCTCTAGGGCCTTGGAGGGCTATAAAAGGTATTTTATACATATATAAATTTACTTTTTTCTAAGCAAATAAACTACTTTCCAGGTCCATCCATTCACTCAGTTATTCACTAAGAACTTTTATGAGTTGGGCAATTTTGGGGCATTGATATTAAAGTAGCACTAAAAGATAAACAAACATTCTGCCTATTTGAAATGCAGAGCCAATCCAATGAGGATAATCAGCCATCAGTCAAGTATATACATACAAGAAACAAAACACAGGATAACTAATTGAATATTCTTCTTTCTCCTCCTACTCTTCTTGTTTTGCTTTTTTTTAACTGAAATTAGAAAGTCATAGCAAATATAGATTTCAAACACAGATTAGGAATTAAGACTAATTGCTTGGAAAGCCTGTAATTTTCCATTCCTTTGTCCGGCAAGTAGCCAGATATTGCTTTCCAGAGTTAAGAGAGGATGTCTATCTAGACTACAAAAAAATTTGGAGTCATCAAACCATGGCATTCTGTTTCATCAAACTGCCTACTAAATACTTTTACTTATACTCACAGACAAAGACTACTTTTAGCCTTAATCAGAGAAGCCAATTTTTGTACTGACCAGTGGAGAATTTTAAAGATGAATGGTTGTACAAGGTTCTGAAAAGTAATTATAGATAACTGCTCGACCCTAAACCAAGCATTTATATTATACCCTCTGCACTCTAAAGCTCAGAGAACATTGTGGAGCAGAAACTGGAAAGAACATAATACCTGATGGATAGAGAGAGGGCTGTGAAATGTTTCTTCTTGTCAAGACGTGCTCTTTGAATCACCAATTCACAGCAGCCTGCATTGGATCTGCACAAGGAAGACCCCATCATTAGACAAGCATGGGGTGAGGAGGGGCTAAGAGCGTCATACCTTCACTGCTCAACAATTAATTATTTGCTACTGATAATTCAGGAAGAGAACAGTGCTTCCTTTAGTTGTGTATCCACTGGTGACTCCATCAGATACCAATAGGTAAATCTAATCCAATGTTCACAAAGATGCCCTCATTTAAACTAAATGGACCATAAAACAAAACCAAAATCATAACCAGGGAAGGAATGGTAGGGAAGAAAGAGAGCTGATAAGTATGGAAGGGAGATAAGGAAGGGTAGGAGGAAAGAGTAACCACAATTTGTTATATGCATGAATGAAACTGTCCAAAAAAAAAAATCACAAACCTTTAGTGTCACTTGACTCAATTGCAATAAGGCTTAGTTTGCCAATAGCATATAGTTTGAAATGAGGTTTCAACTATTCTCATTTAAGTCAATCTCCTTACACTATACTTCTTTATCTTCCAGTTGGAGAAGGTGCTTCATGATATTGGTTTTGTTCTAATTTTCTATCATAATTTAACTTTATCTGCCTGATTATATTTAATCACTAATGTAAATTTATAAATCTCATTTTCTTTACCCATATTATATTTTTACCAAAATTTATTAAGTATTTTTATCTTGTATTATGTTAAGCATGTCTTTATGTATCACATTATCCTCTAAAACCATGGCAAAATGGTTATTATGACCTATATTTTGATAATGTAACATTACAAAGGAGATTCACATAGAATAGCCAGTGTCCTAAACATAATGTCATACCAAATATGTAACCTCCCCAAAAGTGAACTGTTCCTTGACACCAGGTCTGTAGACAAACATTTGAAGTCTGCAAATATCTATGAGGGTCCTCTGCATGTGATACAAATATTTATCAAACTGGACTCATGAGGAGCAAATATCCAGAAATGCCTTCATTGCTGTTCAGTGAAATAAGGAACAAATATTAGTTTGCATTACTAAGAGTTTGTGCAGTTTCCGCACTTATTTTGTATTTATTTTTCACATAAAACCTAAAAAGAGAGGCAACATTCATATATAAAGCTTCAGTTAAATCGAGCAATTAAGTGCATTTATTAGAAAATACGAAAAGCCTATATTTGACTTAGAGCATGTTTGACTCCAGAACAATATTCTCTCCATTGCAATACCAATGAAATGGTGGATCTTTCCCAGTTTGTATTTATAGGAAGTATTGAATAAATTAAGGACAGTTGAGTATGAAGACTAAAATATTCTTGTCTGTTCTGTCACAAATTTGCAATTAGATAAACACTTTATGCCTATGAATGATGGGTGATATCGTTCTGTATGCTGTGAAAATGTGTTGCTCTGATTGGTTGATAAATAAAGCTGTTTGGCCAATGGTGAGGCAGAATAAGGTTAGGCAGCACATTCTAACTAGAGAGAGGGAAAGGAGAAAGATAGAGCAGGGAGATGCTGCTAGCCACCAGGAGAAGCAAGATGTAAAGGTATTGGTAAGCCACAAGTTACACGGCAAAGTATAGATTTATAGAAATGGGTTAATTTAAGATATAAGAGCTGGCTAACATGGCCATAGTTTAAAAATAATATAAGCCTGTGTGTGTTTATTTAGGACCAAGCGGCTGTGGGATGCAGGTGGGAGAGATTATGCATGACCGGAGAAAACTTCTGGCTATATATGAAAGATAAAAATCTTCAATCATTAAGGAAGACGCACGGTGAACTAAAGAAAAATGTACAATGAAGTGCAGTCAAGTGATTCACCCAAGGCTGCAAATATTAAGGGCAAGGCACAGAACAAACCCAGGTGTTTTGACTCATGCCTTGTTTTCTATGTTTATATATATATATATATATATATATATATATATATATATATATATATATATATATATATATAGTAGGGTTCTTTGATGCAGGTTATGGAGTGAACAGAACACTGACAGAATTGAATTAACCTTATCCTCAGAGGTCAACATTAGTCTTTCTGTTCCTTGCCTCATGTTTGAATGAAGCCTGGAAAAGAGACTAAACTGGAATAACTCATGAAATTTAGATCACATAACAAAGTTATCAGAAATGTAAAGAAGTCATTTTCTTCTTCCTCTGACTCTCACATATTTTTACCTAAAACAATTACACATGTTAATGTAATTTCCCAAAAATTCTGCAAAGTTTAAAATTGCTCTATTGCTGCACTTCATACTGTAAGGACAACTTCCAGGAAGGCTTGTTTTTAAGGTCATTTTGAAATTTCAGTAGCTAATCCTCTTGGATAGTTTCCAAGATACACCTACCTTCTGATGAGTTTTCTTCTGTCATGAATAGGATCACAGTATATAGTAAGCTTGGTTCTAATATATCCTTAGTTTAAGATCTAGAAGTAGGTGAATTGAGACTGAACTCTCATATGATCACTAGGACCAAAAATATTCTTACTGTGAGAAAGCAGAAAGGGAATTAATCACACAAAAAAATTAAAGTTTCTCCTAGACTTAGGAAGTCATAAAAGCCCCTTATGATAACAGGAAGTGATTTATAATTACCAGTGTTTTGTTACATGTTTTAATACTTGGTTCTGATAACAACCCGATGAGGGATATGAAAGGACATTAGGTGGGCCACTCAGAAGCAGATGCAAAGCAAGGCTAGAAGTAGGGATTTGCTTGAAGAAGGAGCAAGAGAAGAAGGGAGTTTCTTCAAACCACAATGCTGCCCTGATATTTATAGAGGAGAATGAAAGAGAGGGAATTGAGTATACAGCACTTCTGCAAGAAAAGTTCAGCCAGAAGTTGTGAAATACACAAGTTAAAGATCCTCATCAGCAGAGCAAGTCCATTGTCTTGTTGGAAGAGACCCTTTTTTACCATGCACAGTCTTTGGCTAAAGGCAGCCTTCAGGAATCATGGTCTCAAAATGGCACAGTCTTAGATCCAGAGAAGTAGCAACTAGGAATATCAGCGAGTTATCCTCCAACAGGAGATCTGCAAATCATATTTTCATAACTGCTACAGATTCCAAAGATCATTCAAATACTAAGTAGAAAGATGGGCTCACATGTCTACTGGTTCTTATTATTTCATAAAATACTTAGTAATAAACACAATGCTTATGAAGGATTATTGAAACTAAAGTGGCATGGTCATTGATTACTATTATACCCAATTAGTTGTCAAGTTCTGTTCTTTTTAGAAATCAAAATCTGAAGTCATGTATTCAAACACAAAGTTATACAGTGAACAGCCTGAAAGATTTCAGATGCATTAATACTGCCCTGAGTAGTAATAGGAAAGATAAAATCTACCCATGTAACTTTTGATAAAAGGTACCACCTCATAGATTGGTTTTGCCACTAGTCACTTCCTAGCAAATGTTATGATATAAATCTTTATACAGTCCAATAGGCTAAATGGTTTTTATTAGAAAACTTTGAGTGTTTTCGCAATTCCATGCATATATACTATGTATTTTGATCCCTAGCCTGCCATCCTCTCCTAATACTCTTTCACTGCTACTAACCCACCCCTACAGTACTCTTTCCCCAATTTACCTGTATTGGTTTTGCTTGGTGTTACACAGAGTTTAATTAGGGGCATCTATATAAAATTTTGATGGATATTTGACATTCTATACTCTAATTATATATTTGCATATAATTAATTATATATTACATACTTAGGTGAATAAATATAAATTAGTTATTTAAAATAAAATATTCATTTATCAAAAGATATGGCAAGTATATTTGTCAAGGATCTCTTAGCTAACATATTACAAGAAAACCCTAATTCTAAGAACAATTGGTAGAAACATTTTTATCCATTAAAGGCCAGTGAAAAAGCCAAAGCTCAGAGTCATTAGCAAGTTAAGATTGGACAGAATATGGAAAAATCCAGATTTGAATTTGGCTCCACTGCTTATCAAAAAATGGTGAAGTATATGAAATAAAAATACAGATTAGTATGTAACTGTTCAGCTTTCTCCAATAATACAATATTTTCTACACCTAAAACACCCCTTTCCTTTTCTCTCATAGAAAGATATCCTTAAACAATCAACACACAACATCATTAGTGGGTCTACCTTTCTTTCCTGCATGTGCCAATTGGTTGATTATTTGCATTTCCCTCAACTGTTTTGCACAGTACCTCTACTGCAGCTATAATAACACTGTACACAAAATATTTGTTTGTCTTCTGTGATAGCCAGATAATTCCCTAGAGACACAATATAATTTTCTTGCCTTGTGTATATTCAGTTACTGACACTTAAGTAATGTTTGTTGGACAAAGTCAAGAGTATATGTTAAGAAACAAAAAGCACAAAAATTAACCATCACTTTTAAGACTATTGATAAACTGAATCCCATTTGTATAACTAATATATTAAATTAAATATATCAATTTATATCTAATACTTGAATTTCCCTTTATAAGTGTAATCATAAAATTTTGTAATGAAAATGAGGTTGTTCATCTTTTTTTTCTTTCTGTAATCATTGCAGTCACAGCCAAGCCATATAGCATAATATTATGTCTATCTTGCACTCTCAATATAACATTCAAAATAATATATAGATGGTATAATGATAAATAGCTATATAAAGAAAAGTTAAAAACTGTATTTTTGTTTACAACATTTCAAGAAATTGTAGAATTAAAAAAATGGCATATTTCATATGAATAGTAACACAACAGAAATTATAAACAATGTGGCTTTATATTAAGTAAACTTCTTTTATGCATTAACTTTCAATTTGTATCATCTTAATGTGTCCAAATACATCAGTAAATTTTCATCTATAGAATAAAATTATCCAAAACACATCATAATTCTTCTGTGAATTATATCATGATGATTTTTAATTTTGTGAGTTACAATAGAATAATGTCAGAAAGGCTATTTATCTGGTTTAGTGTTGTATGGTTAATGTACAAGCACATATTAGGAGATTAAAAGAGTTCTTGATTCTAGGACTTCTTATACAGACATCAAAGACGGAAATATGTTGAATATAATAATGTATATTAATATTTATCCAATTCCATTATAGTATAAAGTAAAAATGAAGCAGAAAATAAATACCTTAAAATAGATGGATAAGAAAAATCTATGTGTAGTTTCCTTTGGACAAATACAAGGTTAATATGATGTCTTTACACAGTGGTATAGTGGTTTCATCATTTTTGCCCATCACCAAAAAAGCATTCATTTATGGAGCATTAAGCTTGTCTGAGTGTAATGTTATAAATCCAAAGATGTTGTATAGAAAATCGCTGTGTCCTGCATTCCAGTAATATCCTTGCACAAGAACAAAGAAAGCTGGTCATCAGTAAAAATCAAATCAAACTGCAAATATTTCTGGGAGTAAAAAGAAGAGAAATGCTTTCTATTACCACTTGAAAAATATTACTCTGCCCAATGTTCACTTTATGTCTTTCAAATGTGTTTACATGAAGAACAGGTTGCTACAGAATTGAAATAGCTTGTTACATAGTAGACAAGAAAGAAAGCTGGATAATTGAAATAATGCTTGTTAAACTCATATGAATACCACAGTACATTGTGCAAAATCTATTGTTTTATCTTATTACTCCTACACAAACTCACCAACATCCAGTATTTATTGAGAATTAGAAACACACAGCAAGGAGCACACGCACATTTCACACATGGCACCCTGTCCCAGCAAATTGCTGTCACATTGCATTTTCATCTGTAAGCATCAGTGCCATTTTCACATACCTGTTAAGCAATCTTCTGTTATTACTTTGCAACACATCATTTATGTCTCTCTCTTTACTAACATAAGACCATTATCTTGCCATTCAGCAATGACAGATGATTCATCCAAGATTCCAAATGACACCTTTGTAATACATGGAGAACTTACTTTTTTTTTACAGGCTATATTCTACATGTGCCTTAGGTGCATAAAAGGCACAAAACAGTGTGCAAGCCATGTGCAAACCAGCGGGGACTCATGAAATTCTTGCAAAGGTAGAAGACAAAAGACACTTTGTCAACAATTACTTGTATATATGCAAGAATCTATTCTACATGAAGAATTCAAACTACTGAGAGTTTGAATATGAGGAAGAGAAACAAAAAGATAAACTTGATACACTTAGAAAGTTTTTCCTGTTAGCATGAGGCCAAGATTGCAATGTGGGCTTCTGCAAAGTCTTCTGCAACACTTCATATGATGAGCTTACTTTCTGTCTTAAGACAGAATTTCCTGTGTATGTTATTCTTTGATTTCTAAATGAATACTTTACTATTGATTACAGCAAACTGAATTGGATACTTAAATCTATGTCCTCAGTTACATCATCTCATTTTATCATTAAAATAGGCCTTTATAACAAGTCGTACAAGTAAATAATCTTAGGTCACATAAAGAGTTACAAAAGATCATAGACTTGAGCCTAAGTAGATGTGCATCCCAAACCTTTTTTTTAAATAGACATTTACTCTGATCTGCCAAGGCAAAACAGGAAGAATAAGTTTAAACAGTAAGTATGAAATACTAGTACAAAAGCATATAATTCTTAAATTCCCCTTATTCAACAGGTTTTTTTTAAGGGTTCTGGGAGAAAGTAAGGAACACTGACCTAATAAACATACTTAAGCCCTGAAGCTTTTAAGTCACTTCCTGTAAGTACATCTGTCTGTGTAGAACAATAGAACAGTAAGCACAGTACAGTCTGAGACACATAGCAACGATCACATATTCGTGTTCCTTTAAGAACCTAAAGACAGCCCTACTGCCTGGCTCTGAAGATGTGGGGAAGGTCAGGAAAGTCTCCCATAACCCAGATTAAATGGGAAAAAGTATGTAAAACAATTTCAAAGGGATTTTTTTTTCTAAAGTACAGAATTGGATGTTGAATTTTGAAAAACTGTGTAGAAGGAAGGTGTAATCGTGCATTCAGAGGAACAGAATTAGGTAAATACATGCTTTGAAAGCACAGGACATGAAGATCCTTAGAGTATTTGGACATGGGACAGGAGCCAAATCATGCTCTTTGTGTCACTCAAAGAACATGAAGTTTGTGTTTTAGAGAAAATTGAGCTATTGAAGGATTTTTAGTGGGCAATGAAATGAACAAAATTATATTCTAGCTTTTTAGGTCTTCGTTGAAAAGCAGACTGAAAGGTAATAAAGCTATAAACAACAAGAAAAGGGGACCAGCTCATCTCAGACTCAACCAGGCCCCACTACACATATGCTGCTGTCCTTGGTGTCCCATGGTCTTGGTAGCTACAATATTTTAGAGTCTCCATTGCAACTAAGGCTGTACCTTCACCAATGGGCTCTGCTTGCCTCTCTTGAAGGGATCCTAATCCTGTCACATGGTTCCAAGGTTTATCTTCTCTCCATGACCTCTTAAATCCTGTTGCCAAAGCCAATGCCTGCTGGAAGACTCTTGCACATTGCCAAGTTCAGCTGCCAACAGAAGATACAGTTTGGGCCCGCTTTGGACCACAGCTTCTGTGTACTAATTCTGAAGAAATACTTCCAGAAGGTTTCACCTCAGTGATGCAGGTATCTTCTTAATTGCACTGTGTTTTCAGGCTCAGCTCATCGGTATCAATTGTTCCAGCAAAGCAAAGCTTACACATTAGTGGTGTTAGTCTCTTCTTGACCACAGATGATTCTTCAGCCTTACCTGACAAACAAACAAACAAACAAACAAAAAAAACCCTCATATTCTTAAGTCAAAATATCAGATGTTCAGCCCCAATAGAGTCTTTGCTTCCCTCTGACACTTCAGAATCCAGTCTTCCATCATCTACATTTCTTTTTTTTTTTCATTTTTCTTTATTAAGAAATTTTCTACTCACTCCACATACCACCCACAGATTCCCCCTCCTCCCTCCTCCCACCCCCAGTCCTCTCTTCCAAGCCACCCCACATCACCACATCCCCCAAACCAAGGTCACCCATGGGGAGTCAGCAGAGCCCAGCACACTGAGCCTAGGCAGGTCCAAGCCCCTCCCTGCTGCACCAAGGCTGTGCAAGGCATCACACCATAGGCACCAGATTTGTGGAAGCCTGCCCACGCACCAGGGACAGATCCCGATCCCCCTGCCTGGGTTCGAGACTTCCGTATCCAGAGGGCCTAGTCCAGTTCCATGGGGGCTCCACAGCCACTAGTCCACAGTTCATGAGCTTCCACTAGTGTGGCCGGTCATCTCTGCGCATCCCCCCATCATGGTCTCTATGTCCCCACCTGCAGAATCCCTCGTCTCTCTACATTTCTTTTAATTCCCTTATCTTCCAAGCTGTCCAGGAAAACTCATTAAGCTTTGAACAGTCAGTGCCTTTTTCAACCCGAATTCACAAAGACTCCCACAGTCGTCACCAAAACAACATGGTTGTTTCTTTTACGGAAGTACCCTGCAGCATGGTACCAGTATCTACCTCAGTTTGCTTTGTACTGGCATGATAAACACAACTAACAAAAAACTCAAGAAAATGGTTTATTTCATCTTATAACTTCTGGATCACAATCCATCACTAAGGCAAGGCAGGGCTGGAACTCAAGGCAGGAATCTGGAATCAGGAACTGAAAAAGAGACCATGGATGAACGCTGCTTGCTGAATTGCTTAAGTTTGTTTTTTATACAACCCAGGCTGACCTGCTCAGGGGTGGTATTACCCCCAGTGGCCCTGGGCCCTTCCTCATCAATCATTAATTAATTAATCCCACAGATTAGAGTACAGAACAATCTATTGGAGAGAACTTTTAATTGAGACTGAACCTTCCTAGACGACTCTATATTGTGTTAGTTTGACAAAAATAACTACCCATTTCACTATGATAAACTGCAATTGATGGTGGTGTGCTATAGTATTTTCAGCAATAAAGGTCCACATTCAACTTTTGAGAGTCAAGTAAGGCCTATGTTGATAATCTATGTTGTTTTGGGAGTAACTTGGACTACCGTAAAACATTTGAAATGTAGTTTCTCATGCCTAGTACTAGTGTTTTTGTTAGTCTATGATTCTTGTGGAGAGTATTGTCAACCCAAATGGCTGTGTGTGTGTGTGTGTGTGTGTGTGTGTGTGTGTGTGTGTGTGCATCCTTACTACCTTCTAAAACTTATCCTTACACTTACAGGTAAGTATAGCTACTATCTTCCATCAAAGAAGCCTCTCTTTACAGCAACTGGAGAACATCATAGAAGACTACATTTGGACAGAATGAAGAGATAAACAGATTATGGGGAGCCAAGCCCCAACAGAAATATCCATACTGCAGTTCCTGCATCCATGGCATGGAGAAGATCATGGAAGAAGGGAAGAAATGATTCTTATAGACAGAATACCAAGATGTCTGCTGTGACAGTGTCTCCTAGAAGTGGCTGCATAAACAAGACTGGATGTGTTAAGGGGAAATTTCACAGATTCCTTCCTCTAGACAAAGAACTACGAACAACTAATCAATGCTTGGTGAAGGACAATTAACCTCTCTCTGGGATAAGTCTCATTATTGGTTGTCAAATGTGGAGTGGTCAGCCTTTAAACTATATATGTACAAACAGTAAAAATGAACTCAAGTTTTATTTATTTGCACATACACATAAACAGACATATATGTGCATGTGTAACAATAATAATCAATAAAAAAGGCTGTCAGCTGAGAATGAGGGGGTACATGGGGCAGGTTTGAGGGAGTCTATCTGCGAAGGACTGGAGGGAGAAAATGGAGATGGAAAGTGATGTAATTCCATTTGGGTTATAATTAATTTAAGTGATAAATTGCAATTGAAGGACAATTTTTCTCAGAATAAGTCTTTAGTTTCTGGGGGTGTTGGCAAAGAATTAAGATTCAGATAGATGATCTTGAAAATGTTCAACAGTAGACAAAAGAAGATGTGTTTTAGAATTTAGATAGAAGAATAGAAATGGACTTTTGCATTTTGTGGATGTGTCTGAGTGTGTGTGTGTGTGTGTGTGTGTGTGTGTGTGTGTGTGTGTGTGTGTATGAATGTGAGAGACAGAGAGAGCAAGAGAGAGAAGGGGAGAAAGAAAGCAATAGAGGGAGGCAGGGAGGGAGGGTGTTAGGTAGGGAGGGAGGTAAAGAGAAAGAAAAAGAAAGAGAAGGAAAACAAGAAAGAGAAAATGTGGTGCACATGTGGAGGTCAGAATACAACTTGTGGAAGTCATTTTCTCTACCATGTGGGTTTGTGGCTCAAACCCAGGTCCTCAGACTTAATTCCAAGTGCCACTACCCACCAAGTTATCTCTCAGATCCAAAGTGTTGTTTTAAATTATGAATTTTACCAAGGGAAAACTCATTGAAAGAGAATAAATATTTTAAAAAGATTTTGCAGTTATTCAGATGAGGAAAATGCTGAAAAATACAATTTCACAAATCATAGAATAAGTACAAATACACATTATGTATCAATTAAAGAATTATTAATATACAATGAAAGAAGATTTTACCATATCCTGATAGTAGTGAATTCTGTGATATTGTACTAAATTCGTAGGTCCGTTAAAAGTCCAATTAAGAAATGGGCTATAGAACTAAACAAAGAATTCTCAACAGAAGAAACTCAAATGGCTGAAAGACATTTAAGGAGTTGCTCAACATCCCTAATCATCAGGAAAATGCAAATCAAAACAACTCTGAGATGCCACCTTATGCCTGTCAGAATGGCTAAGATCAAAAACACTGAAGACACCTTATGTTGGAGAGGATGTGGAGCTAGGGGAACTCTCCTCCACTGCTGGTGGGAATGCAAGCTTGTACAACCACTTTGGAAATCAATATGGTGCTTTCTTAGAAAATTGGGAATCAATCTCCCCCAAGATCCAGCTATACCACTCTTGGGCATATACCCAAGGAATGCTCAATCATACCACAAGAGCACTTGTTCAGCTATGTTCATATCAGCATTGTTTGTAATAGCCAGAACATGGAAACAACCTAGATGCCCTTCAACTGAAGAATGGATAAACAAAACGTGATACATATACACAATGGAATACTACTCAGCAGAGAAAAACAATGACATCATGAGGTTTGCAGGCAAATGGGTGGATCTAGAAAAAATCATCCTGAGTGAGGTATCCCAGACTCAGAAAGACAAACATGGTATGTACTCACTCATAGCAGGATACTAGATGTGGAACAAGGATGACTGGACTGCTACTCACATCACCAGGGAGGCTACCTGGAAAACAGGACCCCAAGAAAGACACGGGGATTGCCCAATGACGGAGAAATGGAAGAGATCTACATGAACAGCCTGGACATGAGTGGGAGTAATGAAGGGCGAGGGTCGAGGGAAAGAGAGCTTGGGGGAGCGGGAGATCCCAGCTGGATCAACAACAGAGAGGGAGAACAAGGAATAGGAGACCATGGTAAATGAAGACCACATGAGAATAGGAAGAAGCAAAGTTCTAGAGAGGCCCACAGAAATCCACAAAGATACCCCCACAACAGACTGCTGGCAATGGTCGAGAGACAGCCCAAACTGACCTACTCTGGTGATGGGATGGCCAAACACCTTAATTGTTGTGCTAGAAACCCCATCCAACGACTGAGGGATGTGGATGCAGAGATCCATGGCTAGGCCCCAGGTGGAGCTCTGGGAGTCCAATTAGCGAGAAAGAGGAGGGTTTATATGAGTGAGAATTGTTGAGACCAAGGTTGGATAAAGCACAGGGACAAATAGCCAAACGAATGGAAACACATGAACTATGAACCAGTGGCTGAGGGGTCACCAACTGGATCAGGCCTTCTGAATGGGTGAGACAGCTGATTGGCTTGATCTGTTTGGGAGGCATCCAGGCAGTGGGACCTGGTCCTGTGCTCATTGCATGAGTTGGCTGTTTGAAACCTGGAGCCTATGCAGAGTCACTTGGCTCGGCCTGGTAGGAGGGGACTGGACCTGCCTGGACTGAGT
The DNA here is from genome assembly GCF_949786415.1 of Peromyscus eremicus. NCBI lineage: Eukaryota > Metazoa > Chordata > Mammalia > Rodentia > Cricetidae > Peromyscus > Peromyscus eremicus. Next base: position 105,874,753 of record NC_081417.1, read on the forward strand.
CTACCAGGTAAATGTCAGTCCACGGCGGAGGCTTTGCCCTGGAGGAGGTGGGAATAGGGGGTGCGCTGGGGGGAAGGTGAGGGGGGCAGAGGGGGAAGAACAAGGGAATCCGTGGCTGATATGTAGAACTTAACTGTATTGCAAAATAAATAAATAAATAAATAAATAAATAAATAAATAAATAAATAAATAAAATGCAAAAAAATGTTATTGACTGGCTAAGTACCATAATTGAAAAGTACACAAAATTATAACACTAAAAATAATCACTTATTCCATTTGAGTCAAAAGTTAAGTGAACTATAAATCATAGAATGCAGTAATACCTCTTAAATAACAAATTCAACTTTTGGAAAATGGATTTTTTTATATCATAAAAATCTGTGGCACTTAATAGTTTTGTCTTCAATGTTAGAACTTTGCTTTTGTTCATATTTTTTTCCTAAATATGTTTTGATTTGAAGTTTAATCATGAAGAATAAACACAAAAATTCCTAGAATTATGTAATATAATAAAAATAAAATATTAAAATGAAATTTAATTTGGATTTTTCTCCTGTAAAGAGGATATACATATATATGTAAATATAAACATTAAGGTATAATAGCCAGAGTAAGAAATGAAGAATTTAATATCTAAAATAGTAGACAAATTTATTCATCCACTCCAGCAGATCCCCTAAAGGTCACCCTCAGTAGATCAGCCACAGCTTTTTTTTCCTTCTTTTTTTATTTATTAAGAGATTTGTTATTCATTTTACATATCAACCACACATTCCCCTGTCCTCACTCCTCCCATGCCACACCACCCCCATCCCCACCCCCTGGCTTCTCCCCTAACCTACTCCCCATTCCCACCTCCTCTAAGCAAGGGAGTCAGCAGAGGCTGGACAGCTGAGGAAGGTCCAAGCCCCTCCTCCCTGCACCAAGGCTGTGCAAAGTGTCTCACCATAGGCACTAGGCTCCAAAAAGCCAGCTCATGCACTAGGGGCAGGTCCCAGTCCCACTGCCTGGGGGCTCCCTAAACAGTTCAAGCTAAACAACTGTCTCACTTATCCAGAGGGCCTAGTCCAATACCATGGGGGCTCCTCAGCTATTGGTCCACAGTTCATGTGTTTCCACTAGTTTGGCTAGTTTTCTCTGTACTTTTTCCAGTCATGGTCTCGATATCTCTTGCTCATAGAATCCCTCCTCTCTCTCATCAATTGGACTCCTGGAGCTCCACCTAGGACCTGGCCATGGATCTCTGCATCTGCTTCCATTTGTCACTGGATGAGGGTTCCATGATAACAGTTAGGGTATTCAGCCATCCGATCACCAGAGTAGGTCAGCTCAGGCACCCTCTCAACCATTGCCAATAGTCTATGGTGGAGTCATCTTTGTGGATTTCTAGGGACCTCCCTAGCACTCTGCTTCTCCCTATTCCCATGGTGCCTTCATTTATCATGGTATCTCTTTCCTTGTTCTCCCACTCTGTTCCTGATCCAGCTTGAACCTTCTGCTCCCCTAAGCTCTCATTCCTCCATCCCTTGCCCTCCATTACCCCACTCATCCCCAGTTTGCTCATGTAGATCTCATCCATTTCTCCATCAGTGGGTGATCCCTGTGTCTTTCCTAGGGTCCTCTTTACTAACTAGCCTCCCTGGAGCTGTGAGTTGCAGTCTGGTTATCCTTTGCTTTACATCTAGTATCCACTTATGAGTGAATACATACCACGTTTGTCTTTCTGAGTCTGTGTTACCTCACTCAGAATGATATTTTCTATCTACAAACCTCATGATGTCATTGTTTTTCTCTTCTGAGTAGTACTCCATTATGTATATGTACCACATTTTCTTTATCCATTCTTCAGTTGAGGGGCATCTAGGTTGTTTCCAGGTTCTGGCTATTACAAACAATGCTGTTATGAACATAGTTGAGCATGTGTCCTTGTGGTATGATTGAGCATTCCTTGAGTATATGCCCAAGAGTGGTATAGCGGGGTCTTGAGGAAGATTGATTCCCAATTTTCTGAATAATCACCGTACTGATTTCCAAAGTGGCTGTACAAGTTTGCATTCCCACCAACAGTGTAGGAGTGTTCCCCTTGCTCCACATCCTCTCCAACATAAGCTGTCTGCAGTGCTTTTGATCTTAGCCATTCTGACAGGTTTAAGATGGTATCTCAGAGTCATTTTGATTTGCATTTCCCTGATGACTAAGGATACTAAGCAATTCCTTAAATGTCTTTCAGCCATTTGAGATTCTTCTGTTGAGAATTCTTTGTTTAGCTCTATAACCCATTTTTTAAATTGGACTGTTACAAAACAACAACAAAAAAAAACAGAATAGGCAAAACAATCCTGTGCAATAAAGCAGCCTCTGGAGGCATCACAATCCCTGACTTCAAGCTCTACTATAGAGCTAAAGTAATAAAAAAAAAAAAGCTTGGTACTGGCATAAAAAACCAACATGTGGTTCAATGGAATCGAATTGAAGACCCTGACATTAATCCGCACATGTATGAACACCTAATTTTTGACAAAGAAGCGAAAACTGTACAATGGAAAAAAGAAAGCATCTTTAACAAATGGTGCTGGCATAACTGGATGTCAACATGTAGAAGATTGCAAATAGATCCATATCTGTCACTGTGCATAAAACTTAAGTCCAAGTGGATCAAAGACCTCAACATAAATCCAGTTACTCTTAACCTGATAGAAGAGAAAGTAGGAAGTAATCTTGAATGCATTGGCACCAGAGATCAATTCCTAAATGTAACACCAGTAGCACAGACACTGAGAGAAACAATTAATAGATTATTGAAACTCTTCAGAACTCTTGAAACTGAGACACTTTTGTAGGGTAAAGGACATGGTCAATAAGACAAAACGACAGCCTACAGAATGGGAAAATATCTTCACCAACCCCACATCTGACAGAGGGCTGATCTCCAGAATATATAAATAACTCAAGAAGCTAGACAGCCACAGCTTTTAATAGGAAGGAGTGTCATTATAATTCCACAGACAAATTACCACACAGAGATCAGGGAACCCTTTTCCAGGGTTTACTTGTGGGCTGTTTAGGAAACCCCTAGTTGCTGAAGCTCCCAAGAATACTTCTATTTCTCTATAAAACAGTGGGAAAAAATAAATTCTAATCACTATTTTCTTAACAATATTAAAAATAGAGGAGATGAGTAAACTCTAACACCCTTCAGACAAGTTGTAATATTCACTAAACCTAACACTTACTTCAACCTTTAGTCAGAGAGGAGACACACAGCCAAATACAGAGCATAAGGCTTCTCTCCTGTTGCCTGGCCCAAAGGAGGATACTTCATGTGGAAATGGAAACGTATCTCAAAATCTAATTTAAAGGCTTGTGATAATATTTAACTTATTTTGTTTTATTTAAAAAATTTTCACATGTGTATGTTGATCATACTTCCCCTCCCCCAACTATACCAGCTCCTCCTCATCTCCCTACACACTCAACTTCATGTTATTACTCTCATTCTCTCTCAACCCCTCCAAAACAGGAAAAAACAGCAGTGAAATTCAAAACAGACAAACAGAGAGAGAGAGAGAGAGACAGAGACAGAGAGAGAGACAGAGAGAGAGACAGAGAGACAGAGAGACAGAGAGAGACAGAGAGAGACAGAGGGAAGGAGGGAGGGAGGGAGGGAGGGAGGAAGACACAGAAAGACACAGTAAGAGGGTAGGAGGGAGGGAGGGAGGGAAGAAAATAAAAAAAAAAGAACAGAAAATCAGTAAGACAAAAACCACAAAACAAAAAGCACACAAAATTCACATAGAGTCAGTCTTTTGTTGGCCAACTATTCCTGGGCATGCTCCCTGCCCTGTACTGGGATAAATACACTTAGTGACACTACATTAGAGAAAACTGATTCAGCAAATAGCTCCTTGATTATGGGTTGGACTTTGTGTCCACTTCCCTTCCTCCATGCTGATATTTTTTCTGGTTTGAACCTGTGCTGGTATTGTGCATGCCAACGGAGTCTCTGTGAGTACATATGTCTGCTGCCTATCATGCTGATGCCTGTTGTCTGAAAGTCACTGTTTCCTTGCAGTCACCAACTACCCATAGCTCTTAACAATCTTTCCATCTCCTCTTTAGATCCTGAGCCTTGAAGGGAGGGTTTTGAAAAAGACATATCATTTAGGGCTTAGTGCTTCAAAGTTCCTCACTTTCCACATATTTTCCAGTTGTGGTTTTTTTTTTTTGTTTTTTTTTTTTTTTAATCATCGTCTGCTGCAAGAAGAAGATTTTCTAATGATAGTTGAACAATGCCCTACTTTATGGGTATAGCAGTATGTGATTAGGAGTCATTTTATTGCTGTTTCTTTAGCAGAATAGTAATAGTATGTTTTCCCCTAGGCCTATGATTTATTTAGTCACAGCTTCTTGGCCACTTTACCAGTATTATATATAGATTCCACCTCACAGATTGGGCCTTAAATCCAATCAAAAAGTGGTTGATTATTCCCATATCATTTTTGCCACTATTGTACCAGTATACCATGCAGGTAGGTCTCTGTTGTAGGTCAGTGTTTGTAGGTGGGCACAATCGATGATTTCATTTTTCCTCCAGTGGTGTGCAGAGTACCTTCCAGAACCATGAATGCTAGTTTCTAGTTAGGCATCATCTCAACTTCTCCATGTTTGGAGACATAATAAAGTTGTGTCTTGAGTATTAGGGCCTTAGCATCAAGTCATAGTAACCAATAGTCTTGGAAACAGCCGGTGATATATGTGATATATAAAATGTAGCCTATTTCCTGGCACTGGAGGTTTCAGCTGGTAGTATAAGATGTCTAGTAGAGGCATTGTCTTTCCCATTGTATGGTGACTCCATTTAAATTCCTTTCATATGTGTATATATTCTAGGAAGCTGCTATAGTATTAGGTTGCCATATCCCTTTTCTTTTTTTTTTTAAATTTTTATTTTGCAATACAATTCAGTTCTACATATCAGCCACAGATTCCCTTGTTCTCCCCCCTCCCGCCCCCTCACCTTCCCCCCAGCCCGCCCCCCATTCCCATCTCCTCCAGGGCAAAGCCTTCCCCACAGACTGAGATCAACCTGGTGGACTCAGTCCAGGTAGGTCCAGTCCCCTCCTCCCAGGCCGAGCCAAGGGACCCTGCATAGGCCCCAGGTTTCAAACAGCCGACTCATGCAATGAGCACAGCACCCGGTGCCACTGCCTGGATGCCTCCCAAACAGATCAGGCCAATCAACTGTCTCACCCACTCAGAGGGCCTGATCCATTTGGTGACCCCTCAGCCATTGGTTCATATTTCATGTGTTTCCGTTTGTTTGGCTATTTGTCTCTGTGCTTTATCCGACCTTGGTCTCAACAATTCTCGCTCATATAAACCCTCCTCATTCTTGCTAATTGGACTCCCAGAGATCCACCTGGGGCCTAGTCATGGATCTCTGCATCCAGATCCCTCAGTAGTTGGATGAGGTTTCTAGCACGACAATTAGGGTGTTTGGCCATCCCATCACCAGAGTAGGTCATTTCGGGCTGTCTCTCGACCATTGCCAGCAGTCTGTTGTGGGGGTATCTTTGTGGATTTCTGTGGGCCTCTCTAGCACTTTGTTTCTTCCTATTCTCATGTGTTCTTCATTTACCATGGTCTCCTATTCCTTGTTCTCCCTCTCTGTTCTTGATCCAGCTGGGATCTCCCACTCACCCAAGCTCTCTTGTGGTACATATACACAATGGAATACTACTCAGCAGAGAAAAAACAATGACATCATGAGGTTTGCAGACAAATGGATGGATCTAGAAAAAATCATCCTGAGTGAGGTATCCCAGACTCAGAAAGACAAATATGGTATGTACTCACTCATAACAGGATACTAGATGTGGAACAAGGATGACTGGACTGCTACTCACATCACCAGGCAGGCTACCTGGAAAACAGGACCCCAAGAAAGACACAGGGATCGCCCAATGACAGAGAAATGGAATGAGATCTACATGAACAGCCTGGACATGAGTGGGGGTAGTGAAGGGCCATATCCCTTTTCAAAAGGCCTTTGGTGTTAGTTTTTCTTCTCAGATTCTTCCTTTACCTTTCCCTCCTATTCCCTTCCAATTAATCCTCCTGTTCTAGTTTACCATTTATCTCTTTGTAACACTGCTCTATTCCCTTTCTCTTGGATGATACCCTCCCCACTGACTAGTATTTAATTAGTAACCTAACTTCTGGGGTTATTAGGATGAGAACACACGTATCTAAAGTATAAAAGCTAACATCCACATGTAAGAGAAAGCCTGTAATACCTGTCTTCTCTGGTCTGGGTTATCTCACTCATGATTATTTCTGGCTTGATCCATTTACCTACAAATTTCATAATTTTAGCCAGGCGGTGGTGGCGCACGCCTTTAATCCTAGCACTCCAGAGGCAGAGCCAGGCGGATCTCTGTGAGTTTGAGGCCCGCCTGAGCTACCAAGTGAGTTCTAGGAAAAGCGCAAAACTACACAGAGAAACCCTGTCTCAAAAAACTAAAAAAAAATAAAAATAAAAATAATAAAAAATTTCATAATTTTGTTTTTGTTAACAACTTAATTAAATTCCATTGTGAAAATGTACCACATTTCCTTTTCCAATCATCAGTTGATGGATATCTAGCCTGTTTCCTATTCTTGGCTCCCATGAATAGAGAGCAACAATGAACATAAGTGAGCAACAATTTTTTGTATGTAGAATCATTTGGGTATATGCCCAAGAGTTGAATAACTGAATCTGAAGGTAGACCTGTTCCCAACTTACTGAGGAATTGTCACACTGATTTCCTTAATGACTGTACCAATTGTATTCCCATCAGCAATAAGTGTCCCACTTTCCTTGCATTCTCAACTGTATGTGCTGTCATTTGTTTTATTGATCTTCTCTTTCTATTTTTAATTTAGTTTTTTGTTTTCTTGATCAGTTTTTTAGTTCTTTGTATATTCTAACTAACCCTTTATCAGATGTATAGATGGTAATGTTTTCCCATTCTGTAGGCTGCCACTTTTTTCGAATGATGATGTCCTTTGCCATACAGAAGCTTTTTTAGCTTCATGGGGTCCTATTTATTAATGCTGTGCTATTGGTGTCCTATTCAGAAATTCCCTTCCTGTGCCAATGAATTCAACTCTTCACTATGTTTTCTTCTACCCAATTCAGGGTATCTAGTATTATGTTAAGGTCCTTGATCCATTGCACAGGGTTATAGATATTGACATATTTACATTCTTATACATGTAGCTAACCAGTTTGACCAGTACCATTTATTGATGATGTTTTGTTTGCTCTTGTACCAATTTTGGGCTTCTTTGACAAAACTCAGACGTCTGTAAGTATGTGGAATTATGTCTGAATCTTTAATTCTATTCCAATGATGAACATATCTGTTTTAATGCAAATGCCATGTTGTTTTTATTGCTCTAGCTATGCAGTGCAAATTTGAAATCTGGAATGGTTGATGCCTTCAGTAATTCTTTTATTTCTTAGGATTGTTTTACAGCAGTTCTTTTATTAGTCAGGACTGGTTTAGCCATCTTGGGTTGTGTATGTGTGTTTCCATAGAAAACTGATGATTTATTTTTCAATTTCTGTGAATAATTGGTGTTGGAATTTTTATGGGAATTGCATTGAATCTATGGATTTCTTCTGGTAGGACGGCCATTATGACCATATTAATTCTACTGAACCATGAGCATGGGAAAATCTTTCCATGTGCTGGTGTCTTCAATTTCTTTCTTCAGAGTCTTTCACTTGCTTGGTTAGAGTTATCCCAAGATCATTTTTGTTGCTGCTGTCAATGATGATATTCCTCTGATTTTGTTCTTAATATATTTATCATTTGTATGTAGAAGGGATACTAATTTTTATCTGTTAGTATTTTATCCTTTTACTATATTAAAAGTGTTTATCATTTTTAGAAGTTTTATGGTAGCATTTTAAGGGCCTTTTATATATAAAATCATGTCACCTGCAAATAAGGATATTTTGACTTCTTCCTTTCCCATTTGTTTCCCTTTGATCTCCTTCAGTTGTCTTATTGTTTTATCAAAGACTTCAAGTGCTATATTGAATAGGTATGGAGAAAGTGGATATCTTTTCTGGTTCCTGAATTTGTTGAAAATGGTTTGAGTGTCTCTCCATCAGGATTATTATACTATATTGAGGTATACCCTTTGTATCCCTAGTCTCTCCATGACTTAAAATCATGTCTATAATTAAAAAAATATTCCTAAATATATTATTTAGGTAAGAATCATTTGCCTGTTTGTAAAATAATGTGTGCTTCGATATCATTGTAAGAAAGGAAGAAAAAGAGGAAAGAAAGAAGGAAAAAGAACGGTGGGACAGGGAGAAAAAGAAGGAAAGAAAGAACAAAGGAAATGGGAAGGGACAGGAGGAAGCAGGGGAGAGGGAGGAGAGAAATGACCTCTTAGGAAGAGAACTTTTTCCAGTGTTGATGATGAGGTCACAAACCAATGGCCTATCCTTAAAGGACCTATGAAATAATAAGCTCAGGGCAGGACTTCGTGTTCCCTGCCTTTCTTATATGCATTCCAATTAGTTCTTGCTCCTCACAACTGAATTTAAGTTTCTCAATGAAAAACTAGAGGCAGGCAGTGAGGTAGCTCAGAGCAGGATGCGAGGACTCCCAGAGCCAGTGCGTTAGAAGCACCTGCACACTTGACAGCACTGACTTCCTGTTTATTTGCCTGCCTGCCGTGTCCCCGCATTTGCCGAGCGCGGATTGTGAGCAGCAGACTGCCCTCGTGACCAAGCAGGAGCAGATACTAGAAAATTGGCAGTCAAGGCTGCTACTCCCCAGGGACAAGGCACGCTGCTTTGGAACCAACAGTGTGATGAACGTTTCGGAGGGGCTCCAGTCGAACTAATTACCGCCCACATCCATCTGGGCCATGTGGCTCCCTGCCAGACTCTTAGATTATTGTGTGGTTATGGGCATATTCTTCCAGAGATTTGCTCCAAACTCATTATTCCCAGAGGCTCATCTGAAAAGCTGCTGAATCCGGATCTCCTGGGGACCTTTAGAATAATATAAACTCCTAGGTCTCTTCCCCAGTGAATATAGATTTGGGGTCTTTCAAGATTGCACAGAAGTACCGTTTGTGTGCTTACTACTCATTCTCGGATGCAAAAATATGCAGCCAAATTCCAAACCATTTCACTTTACATACTGAGGAATACCCAAAATGCATATTTGTTTTATTTAATTAGTTAAAAAAAAAAAGGTCCATGGCACTACCATGCCCAGGCCTGAAGAGGAGTGGGCATTTAGTGGGAGCTCCAAAGCCAGACTTAACTGAAGTCTGGCTCCTCCTGTAGTGACTGCTGGTTATTTGGCTGGTTATTTACCTTCCCTGGGCCCCCAGCTCCTCATACGTTACAGAATATATTCACTGTTTCTACCATGTTGGTTATTGAAAAAAAAATAAGCACATCAAGTATAAAATACTTAAAACACTATCTGGCACACACTATAGAAACCAATAAAATGCTAGTGACTGTTGTTAAAGTGTGGCATTGTTAAGTCAATATAAATCTACAACATGCAGGGCCTGTTTGAATGTAAGGGTATTCTCTATTCTGCTGACATGCTGGAAGATGCATCAAATTCAAAGCTTTCCCTCTGTAGTTGTCTTTGGAAGAAAGCTTTTATAAAGGGCTAACAAGGAAAATAACACTTTTTGTTCCCCAGGAATAGAGCTCTCCACAGATATGAATATTTTTATGTATATTTCAAAAAGTTCAAGGGGAAAAACAGGAAATGTTCTCTACAGAGGTGAAGGCAGAAGCAAAAACTGGAGGAAATGGAGAAATTAATGAATAACTTACCCTTCAGAGTGAATTTCATTTTCTCCATGTCTACTTGTGCTGAGAACAAGAAATAGCTAGGGAATAAATGTATGCTTCTTTAGTGAATGGCTAGTGAATAAATGTGTGCTTGCATGTTGAAAATGTAACAAGGTTCTTTCCCCACCTAACAAATCCCACCAATACCCTGGTACCCTTAGAAATGCAACAGAGTCCTGAGTTCTCTTCTACCTAACTCAGCTGGAGTGATTGGGAAACTTGAAGAGGTTTCTGTGTGGTTAGGCTCTGTGTAAAATGTATTTTCTCATGCACACTCTATACTTCAAGCCCATAAATTATTAATGTGTGTTATTACTCTTAGAGCAATGTATAGAAATTCACCCAGAATCCAAAATACCAAATAAAAGTAAATGGTTAAAAGTGAAAGAGACAAAGGAGACAATTCTATTGGTTTGGTTCGAGTTGAAACAGTTCTACTACTCCCTTAGCATTGATTTTAAAGATCTGAATGACACAGAATGATGAATAATTCAGATTTCATTTATTAGTCCACTGACCCTATGCATGGCTTCATAAAAATGAAAATAATGTCATTCTCCTACTTCATTCTCCACAGAATGGAAAATGTCTATGTGGCTGAGCAGAGCTGTGTGATGCACTTTGCTCTAGTGTAGGGTATACACATATATTTGCATGTCATACATTTAGAAGAAATGTTCAGATAAAAATGTCAATAATGCATAAAGAAGACCATTTTGCCCCCTACTGGCTACTGACTTGGTCTGAGAAAAAAAAATGCTGATTATTCTGTAACAACTGGTTTCTTGGCAACTGGAACTCCACAATATAAGACGCTGTTCTGTGATCTCAGCCTGAGACTGACAGTGCATCACAAGATTCTGTCCTAGAAGACAGCTTTCTCCTGTGGCTTTCCCTCTCTGTTCTAAGGATATAAATCTGTCACATGAAATTGCCCAGCTTAGGAACTGGAAAAGTGGCAGTGCTTTATATAAAACAAAGATTTCAGAGAAAGAAATGTGTTCCTTGAGGGAAGACATTGAATTGCATCACTCATTGAACAGGCTTGAGGCATGTTGGGGTTACCAGAGGGTAGATTAGTCTATTAGAAACTGGAAATCTTTGCTGTGGTAGAGTATTAAGAATTATCAGTGTTGCTCATTTGAAAGTCATCCATCTCCAATAACAACAAATGATCTGCTATTTCTTTTATTTATAGTTATTTCCTCGACCCAATACACTGTGAGTGCATGGGGGTGGGTGGAGGATTAGCTCAGTTAAGCAATGTTAAATTAATGTTTCCAGTCAATTATAGAACATTATAATCTTGGCTATTTCAATCAATACTACATTATTGAAAATATTTGTTGTACAGTCTTGCTCTGTAGAACTTTCAGAATAAGTGTGTTATGAATAAGTGTGTTATGGGTTAGGCATGAAAATTGCGTGAGGCCACAATGAGACTCTGTCTCCCACCAAAGGAATCTATGAGGAGCTGCTGGCAGTTGATAGCTGTTGGGGGATGGGAAATCATTCTTTGGGGATGTGGCCAATCTCCAGTGGATGTCCCTAAACAGCCTTAGTATGTTAATAAACTGATAACAGTTCATGAAGCTGGGAAGGAGACACGTTGGGGAAATCTGGGAAAGCAGATTGAGATCGAGGATGGATATGATCACACTTCATTTTATGTAAGAATGAAATTCTCACAGAATATGTAAAAGGGAATATGTGAAATTTTTATGTGAGACTATTGATATGAGAGATCTCTTATTACACTATTGGTATAAAATAGAATTTCAATACACTAACGCATGATGCTTCTGTTAGAAGTGATAGAATTATGGTTATTCCCAACTCAGAGTGGGTCGGGGGTATTGTGTACAATTTGAGTATAAATCTTCTGACATTTTGGTATTCCTCTGTGCTATTCAGTGAGGTCTGAACTAGTGAACCTGTGCTAGCAAAGTAAAGTGTTATGGTGTAAGTAGCTGTACCTTCAGAAGCTACTAAAACTCAGAACCCATGAATAATTTCCGCAGGTAAGGTTCGCCTGTACACCCAGCAGGTAGAGTGATAGTAATAAGTCTATCATCGACTACTCACTGGGCACTAAAAGTCAAAAGCATGATACCATTCCTAGGGGACACAATCTCACTGTCTCTTACAATATTTCCGAGAGAGAGAGAGAGAGAGAGAGAGAGAGAGAGAGAGAGAGAGAGAGAGAACAAAAACTAAAAAAAGGATGAATTTGAAAAAGAGCAAACAGAAGTATATGGAGAGTGTTTTGATGGGGAGAAAAAGGAATGGGTAAATGCTGTATTTATACAATAATCTCAAAAAAATATGTTTTAAAAAAGCAGTATGTCAAGGTCTACTTCGAACTCCCAGGGGCTGGGGAAGATATAACCAAGAGGTTGAACATGATTTTTTCATCGTTAAAAGAGTCCTGCAAATGAGAATTCACACAAGAGAAAGAATGCACCTGTGGCATCTGCCTAGTCGAGGGAAGGTGTTCGCTGCACTGCCAGGCTAATAGCATTGAACCTCTCATTAGATCATCAGCTTCTCAGCTTCATCCCAAAGAAGTCAGAAGGCTTGATGGATAAGATGAGGAAAGATCCAAAGTTCCCTGAAAGTAAACTTTTCCCCTGTACAAGTTTCCTATTTGAAAGAGATTCAAACTAGAAGGGAAAACAATCTAGTGTCTTGACTTTATGCCACATTTAGTTCACATCATAACAGGAAAGAAGAGATTGTGACTAGGGCTCTCTGTCCATGTTTTCCTTCAGTTACACACACACACACACACACACACACACACACACACACACACACACACACCAAAGCAAAAAAATATTTCCAGTAAGTAGATATATGTAGACTACAGAAGACCAAATACATTACGTCATGGTGATACCCTTTGCTAATACCCATGTGTCTTAGTTTGTGTTTTATTGCTGTGAAGAAACACCATGACCACAGCACCTCATAAAAAAACAAAACAAAACAAAATATTTAATTGAAGTGACTTGCTTACAGTTTCAGAAGTTCAGTCCATTATCATTGTGGTAAGAAGCATTGTGGCATGAAGGCAGATGTGGTGCTGGAGCTGAGCATGCTACATCTTGCAGGCAATAAGAAGTCAACTGATAGTCACACTGAGGGAAGCTTGAGCAAAAGAGACCTCAAAGCTCACTCTCACAGTGACACACTTTCTCCAACAAGGCTACACCTCCTAATAGTGCCACTTCCTTTGGAGGCCATTTTCTTTCAAACCACCACAACAGGCAACATCGAGGCTACTCCAACTCTTTCCTGTCCTGGTCAGGTCTTAAGACTCTGGCATGATCTGGCTGGTGGCTTATTTCTCTCCATGTCTTCTTGACTAAGTCCACAGATTTCCTTAGCTTTTCCCCTGTGCATGAAATAGCTCAAGATAGAAATTTTATGAATGTACCTTCCCAATTTTTATCTAATTTTAAAAGCTAAAAATCTCTAGGCCAATTTTAATATGCCTCCATGAACTTTCAAACATTGCCTTAATTCTGGCTTTTCTGATTATATGGGACAAATTAAGGGCCTCTTTCATGATGTAACATGAGTCTTAAAAGTTCTTATTAATAAAATCAAACCTGAGCCAGGTATTGGGGTGAATGCTGGAAGATCAGAGAGACAGAACAACTACCTCACCTAGCCAGTTCCTCAGCTGATCCTGTTTCCTCAGACTGGAAGCCTCTCAGTCCTCATCCAGAATGGGTCTCAGCTGAACTATTGCTCAGAGCCTAAAAGCTTAACCAGGCCAAAAGCTGCTAGTTTCTGGTCTTCATGCCTTATATATCTTTCTACCTTCTGCCATCACTCCCTGGGATTAAAGGCTCACTTCTTGGGATTAAAGGTGTGTGTCACCATGCCTGGCTGTTTCCAATGTGGCCTTGAACTCACAGAGATCCAGAAGGGATTTCTGCCTCTGGAATGCTAGGATTAAAGGCGTGTGCTACCACTGCCTAACCTCTGTTTAATATTGTGGCTGTTCTGTCTCTGAGCCCAGATAAGTTTATTAGAGTGCACAATATTTTGGGGAACATAATACTATCACAGATAGCTCCCAAGGCTCTCAAGGAAAAACTCTTTATTTATTGCATCTATGTCTTCTCAGCTTCTCTTCTCCTTTCCAAACACCTCAGGTTTCTTTTGCTTCTGATTGCTTCTTCTCTCCACCTAGACTAATCGTCCACATGTTTAGGAACGTTCTGAATCCTCCCAATAAGTGGAGACAACACTTTTTCTGCAACTATGAATTGCAGTGAACATTTAATAAGATATTGATATGCCTACCAAATACAAACATTTTGTAAAGTGGTTAATTTTTGTATTTAAAAGACAGCTATTTAATTCAGTCCGAGAGCTGTAATTGTGATTGTTCTTGCGTTTCTATATGGAGGTACTTCCTATAACAATGCTCTGGACTCTTGCCCATCTCTCAATTAGGCATCCTCAGAGGATGTCAGTTGCCAAGCTCATGAGTTACAGCTACTGCTTCAGCTTTTGTAATGATCATCTATTAGCAGATCATAATGACTGGGATTAAATCACTCTGCCCAATAACAAGAAATGACAATGATTGGACAGATCCAGGGTCTGTCTGTGTAACTTGTCCTAAGAATAAACCAGCAATGGAACAAACGCTGGGGAAAGAGTGGATGGAGAAGAGGGATGTGAAACAATATTTTCAGGTTCTGCAAAGGTTTAGCTGAATTAACTGACACTTTCAACACTTTCTTAGTTGGTGGGAAGGAAGAATGAGTGTAACGTATGTTCCCTAAAGTCCAATATCTGAAACCTGAGTTTGATACTGAAGGATGAAAGAAAAAAAAAAAAAAGATGGTGTGCTGTACGTACAAAACACATAAAACCTTATACTTTAGATTCCATAGAACATTATCGTTAAACAATCAGCAACTAATTCTCTCCAGCACTAGCAAACTGAAGTTCTGAGTTGGTTGGAAGACTCAAGTTGCTGAGGTTTAGTATGTGGTCTGAAGCAAACGACCTTGAAATATCTAGGTACAAGTTTTACATAAGCACACACAGCTAAGGCAATGGTATGATTACCAAGAAAGGGAATATCTCAATGTTTTGTTTTGTCTGTCTAGAAAGGCTTTGTAAGCATTAGAGAACATATGTTATGGCATTATTTGTTCTGAATGTGATTTACAAAGAAGAAGGCATAAACTGCAAGGTCAGTGGAGTTCTCCATGTATCACAGGCTCTGGCTTCAAACTCCAGGCCTGATATGAACAGCAAGTATATATCCCCAAAGGCCTCCTGTCGAGAGAAAACAGAATAAGAAGCTGCCAAGAGTAAAATGTAGAGTTCAATTTCTTTTGGTCTTTAAGTGCATAATTTCAAGAAAAACTGAATTTTCTGAGAAGTTAAACATGCAACTTTCTATCTATGGCCCAATTTCTCTATTCATGCTAAGAATGAGTTTATATTAAGATTTGGAACACCTCAGAGTCATTTGTCTTAAATCATTGGTAAAATTTTTATCCCCTTACCCTTATTACAAAACTTGTTGATTCAGGCTATGGACACATGCTTGGGATTTTTACAATGACAATTTAAGAGGGAATGAGTTTTCATCTCCAAGTGTAATGACATTGTGATACTTAATCATAACTCTAAGCTTGATTTCATCAAGTGCTCAGGAGATCACAGGGTGTACCTGTGGAGGTGTTTCTAGGAAGGATTAACTGAATGCGGGGAGGGGGAACATTGAATTGTAGTGGGACCATCCTGAAGGTTGGGGCCTGTAACCTCCCCTTTTTTGGTTAGGTATGCCCTGACCAGGGAGACAAGGAGATGGATGGGGATAACCAAGGAAACAGAAGCTATATCTTGGCATCTGTGCCCCCATAATGACACAGAGACAAGCTTCTCTGTGGCTTGACATTCTTGCAGCCATAGGTGGGTCCTTCCTGCCATATCAGAAACTGAGGCACCAGAGCACTTTCCCAATGACCACACGTGATCACTGGTGAACATTCTAGTAAGCAGGAAAAGAAACCTGCAGGGACATCTTGACCCTAGAATCTGCACAGAGAGTGGGACAAAGTGGAAGTCACACTCTAAGTGAGGAACTCAACAATAGCATCACAACGGGGCAGGGCATCAAAAATGTTTAAAAAAAAAAATCCACATGCACAACCCAGAGCACTCCCACTTTGGGAATAATTTACTCTGATCTTTCTATGGATTGTTTTGTTTTGCTAACAAGATTTCTGCTTAAATCATCTATGTGTCTCAGTTGAGATGTCTAGAAGCAATAGTATATCAATAACTACAAATATGAGGAGGATCCACAAAGAAGAATTGTCAGTATTAAGGGAGATACCCTACACATAGAAACAGGACTTAAACTGGTTTACTTTTGGTGCCTTCATCAGTTGTAGACCACACCAGTTGACTATTGCATTAATGTTCCCAGAATGGGGATTGATGTAGAGCTATCATATTTCCAAAGAGACAGTAATGACAACACTGAAGATGTTTCACTGGTGCTATGACTAGACTAACAAAATCTAAATCAGACACTGGTGCCATCAGTTAGCATTTGTTATTTCCACTCTCTACAGGTGTAGCCTATCTTCTTTGAGTTTCTCAGCACCAGCTTCATCGCCTCTATAGTGACAATTAGCTTATTGTTATCATGTGACTTTTGGGCAGGAAAGAATGTCACAGATAGACACATGGATTACTTGCAAAGGTACAATCATATTCTTGAGGATGAAGAGTCACTGGGCAGGGCGTTGGGGGAGTGAGTCCATAAAGTCAACTCCTCAATACAATAAAATTATTTCAGGGACCAATTCAAGAATCTGTCAGGACTTACAGCTTACCCAGCTCAAGGGGTAATATTGGCTTTCTGTGCACTCTTCTTCAGAGTCATGTGGTCAATTGTGGTGATCATTAGTCTGGTCACTTAAGGTGCCAACGTATATGGGCAGCAGGATGGATTTGACCAGCATGACTACAGCGTATCTCGGAAAACAGCTTTTAAGACACAGCACTGGAGATGACCAGGTTTCCTCAATAAAGGCAAAGCCTATGTGCTCAGGACTCTAAGGATCAACAGAAGCAATTCTTAACTATTTAGAACTCAGTCCTGTTGCAAAGTGGAGTGCTGAATTGTTTTTCCTCCTAGAAGATTAATTTAATTTAGCACAAAGAAAGAGTTTTGATTTTAACTTTTCTTTCTTCCACCCTGAGGGTTAGGAAATATGATATTACTGAATACACCATCAGAATTTGTTTTATAGTTTGTGTATGTAGGTATGCACAGTTATGTAACATGAGCATAGCCCAAATTAGTGTGTTCATCATTTACATATATAATCTTTGCATTTCATTCCTTGGAACTTAAGAGGAATTCTTAGTCTTTCTCAAAGCTCTATGTTTTTAACATGGCATTTCAGTACATTATTTGCAGAAGTAAGTCTTGATTCAGTGTAGGATGAGCACTTTGGTTTATGTGTGAGTTCAAAATAGTTCTGAAATTTAATGTGTACTTTATGCTAAAACACTATAACAGAAGCATACAAGCAAGTAAAAGACAAATTTGTGTCAATCCTGTCAATTGGTTTCTAGAAATTTGTTTTTACTTTGTAACAAGCCCTTAAGTTTCAACTAATTTAAATGGAATCTTCGTACTCATATTTAATGGATACCCATGGCTCTGCTGCTGTTATTTCTTTTGTAGAAATGATAGCCAAAGTTTACTTTGGAATGGTCTGAAAGTTTTTCAGTGGTCTGTGGGCTAACAAGATGTTACTTTTATCATTAAAAGGATATTATTCTTAAATAATAATGAAGACAATAATTTAAAATTTTGGTTTAATAAATGCCTATAAAGCATTTTATAAATATATTTTTGAGTAATTGGGATATTGTAAATAATGCATTTACAGTAATGATACTTCTTAAGATAAAGCAATATATATATATATATATATATATATACTTGTATACATATGAACACACACACTAACAAACAGAAAATTGTACAAAGTGCTTTAAAGAAATTTAAGAAGTTCACAGAAATTCAGGAAGACATAAGCAATGAACAATGATGAACAATGTTAAACATGAGATAAATCAAAATAAATTATATCTAAAAATATTACAGCATCTTTAATATGTGTAATTAAAATACATGACAATACAGGTGTTGAGCACAAGGTGATGAATGGAGTTGACAGTGTGTCAAAGACCTGCTTTATCATAAATTGGTCAGAGTAATCATGTTCATTAGCGTCAATCAACCAAGATACAGTTTGTACTTGACAGATTAACTAATAAAGTATTTGGGGAAGAAGCAAAAAATATTCTAGCATATTACAGAGGCAAATTAACTGATTTTTTAATAGTTAAATAAAATATTAAAGGTAAAGAGGGGGGAAAGGGGAACATTTTAACAGAGGCCAAGTATACACAAGATAGAAACAATAACCATATCATAAAGGACATTACTCCTTCAAAAACTAAAAATTTATTAGTAAACTGGCTGGAAGAGCAGACTTTGCTCTGTGTCACTTATCAGAAAGTTTCCTTAAATGTTCAGTTGTCAAAAATTTGGAAGTAAAAGGATGGGAGAGTATATGTGATATTAGACCCCAAATAGTTTCTGTACTAGTAGAAGTATCAAATAAAATACATTTGTGACAATAAATGAGATACAGGAAGTGTTTTGTCTTTGATTTTTAAGGTTAACAAGGCATTATAGACCAGTATTGTGGTTCAAATGAGAAATATTTCCTGTGGTCTTATGCATTTGAACACTTGGCTTCCAGCTGGTGGGGCTGTTTGGGAAGAATTAAGAGGAGCTGCCCTGCTGAAGGAAGTACCTTTGGGGATGGGCTTTGGGAGTATATAGCCTTACCTACTGTTAGTTCACCCCCTCTCTTCTTTGTGCTTGCTGTAAGGATGTGAACGTCCAGCTTCCTGCTCCTGTTTCTAAGACTGCCATTTGCTGCCATGACTGTCATGATGGACTCTTTCTCTCTCTGTAACTGCAACACAAAATAAATGTTTTCTTCCACAAGTTGCCTTTGTTGTGGTATTTTATCACAGCAACAGAAAAGAAACCCATACAACCAGGGATATGAAATAATTTCAAGTCTGTATGCATCAAACAATTGAGCTGTGGGTTGGAACAAGCATGCCTCCATGGTTAAAAGAGCCTACTGCTTCTACAGAGAACCCATGCTTGTTTCTCTGCAACCATATAAAGACTCACAATTATCTATAGATAGTTCCAGTACCTAAGGATTTGATGCCTTTTTTTTCTGGTTTCCGCAGGGATCAGGCACACAAATGATACACAAACACATGAATACAAAACACTTATAAAAGAAAAATAAAGTAACCCTCCTTTTAAAACATAGAGCTGGAGAGATAACTTTGTAAGTAAAGATGTTGCCCTGCAAGCATGCTGACCTAGCTCAAATCCTTAGAATCCATGTAAATCCAGATGTAGTAGAACATCTGCAATTCCAGCAGTTCTACAGGGAGATAAGTGATGGATAAAGGGAAATCCTCAGCAGCTTGTAGGCCAGCTTGTCTGGCATAAACCATAAAGAAGAAAAAGAGATCTTATCTCAAACAAGGTGTTAAGTGAGGACCAACAAAAATGAATTTGATACAGAGAGAAAATAAAACCACTAATGAACGGGTTAAAAAAAGAGAAAATTCTGTAATTAATACGATGGATGTGTTATTAAAAACATTATCTCCATAAGATAATTCCAGTCCATATATACATTAAATATGTATACATAGATGCATATATTAACCTTCATAATTATTGATGAAAAACTAAAATATTAATATTAGCATATAATAACACTGAGGACAGACAATACTTTACGAATAGTACTATTATTTATCTCAATATATAAAAGTGTTAATACTTCAAAAATCAGTATACTTAAGTACATGACAGAAAATAAAGAGGAAACAATGTCAACAGGTGTAGCTAAAGCTTCATACATATTTGTGACTAAAACCTGCTACCAGATGAAAATCAGGAACTTCTTAAATCTGACAAAAGCAAACTAGCAATATAAATGTAATGATAAGTTATTAAATATTCTCCACAATGAAAAAAAAGCATGTCTACTAATTTGTAGTCATCATTCATCTTGAATTCTTACCAGTACAAAGGGATGATGAATGAATATGATGACCAGGAAGAAAGAAGTAAAACTGCCATTCTTCACATATCATAAATTCTCAGAAAAATACAAAAAGAATTCCAAATGACTAGAATTTATTACTGAGTTTTAGCAAGGCTGATGGACCTATAACTTCTACATAATAGCAGCAGTAAAAATTGAAAACTTAAAAGCATAGATATGAATGGTAGCAAATGAATCAAATACATAGAATAGATCCAACATAAAATCCAGTTAAAATATCTCTTATTATTAATAAAAGTCATGAATACATAAATAGAGAATATATGCTGCCTATACATTAGAAAGTTCAATATTATCAATTATTTCCAGATTTACTTATGGGTTCAGTGCCTCTCTATTAGAAATCCTGAAAGGTTCTCTTTTGTTTGGACAAACTTGTCAACACAATATAACTACACTAATGAATCTAATACAATTGTACTACAAGTGTTGAAAATGACGACAAAAAAATGGGTATTATACAAATAACAAGACTCAAAGTAGTAACAATTTAGACAATGTGTTTTTTCTAAGACAAAATACAATGAGATAAAACAAAGTAATGAGTATCAAACTGAGATACAAGATATGGGCATTGAAGGAACAGATCCGTGCACACACAATACACTTACAGCTAAGGTAATATGAAAAAACATGGTATTTCAAATAAATGGTTCTATAATTTTGTGCCTTATCCCTCAAATTCATCTGAGGAAACCAGCTGTGATCCTGGTTCCAAGCCCATAAGGTAGGGACCCTCTAATGAAAATGGATCGCAGACCAATTAACAGTTGTACCTTAGCTGTATCTTGCCCTCCAAAGGAAAGAGAACCACTACTAAATTATGATACTTTGTCTTCAGAGAAGAATTAAAATGACCTATTTCCTTGGATCTATCCTAGTCCTCTAGACTGAGTTTCTATGGCATATCATCTCTTGAGGAGGTGAACTAGTTTTTGCACTAACATTCTCTGGATCTCAAGTTACAGCTGAAACCTGCTACCTCTGGGTCTTTGATACTACCTCACTCAGCCTCACAGTAAACTGGTCACTGTTGTGATCCATTGTTCCAAGATCCAGATTCATCACTGTGTAGCAGCCCCTCCACAAATACCTGTTTCCATTGTTCCATTGATCCAGGATCTGAGTTGTAGCATTCTATGATTCATAAGGTCTGAGCCTCTGGTGTGGTGATATTGTGTTCCCCAAAATATTGTGCACCCTAATAAACTTATCTGGGGTCAGAGAACAGAACAGCTACTAGATACAGAAGCCAGAAAATGGTGGCACATACACCTTTAATCCTAGCATTCCTAAGGCAGAGATCCATCCAGATCTCTGTGAATTTAAAGCCACACTGAAAACAACCATGCATGGTGACTCACACATTTAATCCCAGGTGATGACAGAAAGCAGAAAGGTATATAAGGCATGAGGATCAGAAACTAGAAGCTTTTGGCTGGTTAAGCTTTTAGGCTTTTGAGCAGCAGTTCAGCTGAGATCCATTCTGAATGAGGACTCAGAGGCTTCCAGTTCAAGGATATAGGATCAGCTGAGGATTGGCAAGGTGAGGTGGCTGTGATTTGTTCTGCTTGTCTGATCTTCCAGCATTCACCCCAATACTCAGCTCCAGGTTTGTTTTTATTAACAAGACCTTCTAACAATTCGTGCAACATCTGGTGCCCAATGTTCTTGGTACGAGTTTCGAGAAAAAGCTACTTGCCTGTGGCCTTGTGGGCCCCAGCTCAGACCCGAACTACACTCAGCCGGTTGTGCCCGTAGGATTTGCTGAAGGAGGCAGAGGCAGGAGGATCCAAGTTTGAGGCTGGCCTAGGAGGCTTGCTAAGGAAAAGCTTCGGCCGGGCTGAGCCATAAATGGTGGCGGTGGGACCATGGAGGCAGTGGCTGCTGCTCCAAGATGCTGGCTGCTTCTCTTCTTGTTGGTGATGCTGCTACCTGGGACAAAGGGTTTACTGCTACTTGTTCAGAGAAGAATTGCCAGGACCATCGTGTTACAAGAAAACATCAGCAAAGGACAGTTTGGAAAAGTTTGGCAAGACAAATGGTGGGGAGAAATTGCTGTGAAGATTTTCACTTCTAGGGAAGAACACTCATGGTTCCAAGAGACAGACATTTATCAGACTGTGATTGCTCCAAACCGCAGAGGAGACACACACACACACACACACACACACACACACACACACACACACACACACACAAATTCTGCAGGGAACCATGACCACACCTAATAGCAACTTTGAAATCTTCAAAAGGATGACAGGATTCCACAATGATGATTCCACATGGACTATGGTAAAACCATTAAGCCAATTAACACCACAGAAAGTTCAACTTTGGACTACAAACTGCTCAGGACAATTTCAAGATGGCTAGCTGAGATCCAGATTCACGACTACTCGAGCAAGGACTTGAGACAGCCCTGCACTTTCTCATTATGCAGAAACTGAACAAATGATACAATTAACTCTTGACAAATAATCCAAAAATTTTCTTTTCAGAATTCCCTAAAGATGTCTTTGCGCCCAGAAAGCAGGAAGTAATTTTAAGAAAATGATGCCCACATTCCCAAGATGTGGAATGGGAGGTTTGGGTTGTTTAATAAGTTATGGATATTGTCATTGTTTATGATGGTTGGTTACAAGTTGTTAATTGTTAATGGTCAGGAAAAAAGCTGAACAAGGAGATTAGATTCAGAGTTTTGTTTAAAAAAGAAAAAAGGAGAATATATATTTGAGGTAGATCATTGAGAAAAAAGATAAAGAAATAATAGGATAAATGGGTAGATCATTGAATCTACTCTAAAAAGAAAAAAGGGAAGGTATAAAATGACAAAAGGTAGATTATTGAATCTATTATGAAAAGAAAAAGAAGAATATAATATAAGAAGGTCAATTATTGCATCTACTTTTAAATAGGAACTACTTGTTTTACAAAGGATAAATAATGAAATTTTTTGTCAGAGTTTATCAAATGTTACTAGACTGAACATTGTTAATATACATAATGGAGTTTTTTTCTGAATCTGTCAAATGTTAATGGACTAGACATTGTTAATGTAATTCTTTTTAAAATTCTTTTTTTTTTTTTTTTTTGGTTTTTTGAGACAGGGTTTCTCTGTGTAGCTTTGTGCCTCTCCTGGAACTCAATTGGTAGCCCAGGCTGGCCTCGAACTCACAGAGATCCGCCTGGCTCTGCCTCCCGAGTGCTGGGATTAAAGGCGTGCGCCACCACCGCCCGGCTAATGTAATTCTTGACTGTATATATTGTATATACTTATTGGATATAGTTTTTCTTGTATTAGTTATAAGCTTTTTTAAATTTTAGACAAAAAAGGGGAAATGTGGTGATATTGTGTTCCCCAAAATATTGTGCACCCTAAAAAACTTATCTGGGGTCAGAGAACAGAACAGCTACTAGATACAGAGGCCGGAAAATGGTGGCACATACACCTTTAATCCTAGCATTCCTAAGGCAGAGATCCATCCAGATCTCTGTGAGTTTAAAGCCACACTGAAAACAACCAGGCATGGTGACTCACACATTTAATCCCAGGTGATGGCAGAAAGCAGAAAGGTATATAAGGCGTGAGGATCAGAAACTAGAAGCTTTTGGCTGGTTAAGCTTTTAGGCTTTTGAGCAGCAGTTCAGCTGAGATCCATTCTGAATGAGGAAACAGAGGCTTCCAGTTCGAGGAAACAGGATCAGCTGAGGAATTGGCAATCTGAGGTGGCTGTGGATTGTTCTGCTTCTCTGATCTTCCAGTATTCACCCCAATACCTGGCTTCAGGTTTGATTTTATTAACAAAACATATTAAGATTCGTGCCACACTTGGAGCCTTCTCTCTTCTTTGGAACCTTTTCAGAACTTGTCTGTTCTGTTTTCCAGGATCAGAGTCAAAACTAAATCACTGTCTCATGGACATAAACCCCAGGGAATTGCTGTACACATTCTCTAGCTTGGTGAAACAGCTATATATGCCATATATGCCTCAGGCAGTGAACCTGTGACCTTATCACAGATGCCATAATAGTTTAACAAAATAGTGAGACCAAAGCACTAATTCCACACACATTATAGAAACTTTTCTCCTAGGACATAGCACCACTATGACTGTCCAAAGGCCACATCAACCTAACACCATAAAGAACAATCCACTCAGCTAATCATCCTACAGTGAAGAAAAATGTAGAAATGGAGACCACTAAATCTTTCAACCACTGAGAATCCTAACACCCTTTACTCTCTGAGAGTTACCATCTCTCTCAGAAATTAGTGTATCACAGGCCATTGAGGCATGCTCAATTACCACTGATCCTAGCCACAGTTGAGGCAGCTACATAGAGACTATACTCAAGTACTCACCTAGAAACAGGCACAATGCTCTGCTCGAATGATGCTCTAGGACATCCACACAGGTCAAAATCCTTCCCCACAAGAGAAATTGTACAAAACTGGAACACAGAAATATAAAATAAATAGGAAAAAGCAAGAAAACTATACACTATGAGGAATATGCAATAATTCCCTAATGCAGAAATAAATAAATTTATAAACTGTGTGAAAGAGAATTCAAAATAGTGACTTTAAGTAAATACACAAAGGTAAAAAAATTAATAAATTGAGTGAAATTGGGAAAATTATGTATAATATAAATTAGGCCTCCCTCAAAACTAAGCTTAGCATCATGTTAATGTTAAATACTGAAAAGAAATCTTGGAGTTGAATAATCCAGTAAATAAAACAGAAAACACAGTTTATAGCTTCAACAGAAGACTACTGCAAGATAAAGAAAGAATTCCTAAACGTTAATAAAATATTTTATACTAACCTAGTCAAGCAGGAAAAAATAAAACATAATAAAATATTGGATAAGACCTTAGGACTTACAGCATGTGTTTAAGTGGCCATACTATGGAAGTTCAAAACATAGGAGGGTACTGAAAACTTATTTGATAAAATATCTGCTAAAAACATCATGTGTCCTAGAAGAGATACAAACATCCAGATCCAGGAATCTTGAAGATTCCCAAGCAAGTATAACTCCTATAAGAACAAAAGTCAAAACCAGAAGACTTCAAAAGCATCAATATCAACGCATTAAGTGTCATGAAAATGAATATCCATGAGATAATCTCTGAGTTTCTCACAGGTTGTCTGTAGGCCAGTAGTTAATGGAACAACATATCCAGAATGCTGGAAGACTAAACTTCTAGCCAAGAATACTCTATCCAGAAAAGTTGTCCCTTGGAAATAAAGGAGAAATGAGAAATAAAAGATATCAGAAAGGCCCAAGGGTTCTAGATCAAGAATAATGTGTCAGTTTCTCCTTGAATTCCTATTTTGCTTACCTGGCTTTCAGTGGAGGTAAACTTAACAAACATTCTTGAATACTTGGTTGGTCCTGGCTTTGTAAGCTATGGCTACTTTAAATGAAGCTTCTCTAGGTTGATGAATGGATGGTAGGTGTTACATCTCTAGGCAATAGGGTGTATATTACCATACTGTAGATATTCATAGTACAGTAATTTATGCTATTGATTTCATTTTGTAGAATTTCTACCTTTTATTAATATTTTCCTTCTACTTTATTGATTCTCTTCCTAAATTACTCCTCCTTTCCTTTCCCACATTGCTTCAATAAATTTAATTTAGCATCCCTAAATTACACAACCAACAGGGTTTGTGACTTGTGTTACTACTGGCATCTTGAAATAGTCCAAGTGTTTTAGTAAATTTTGTATTTATTTTTGCACCCAAAAAGAAAAGGAGATAGAAGAGACAAATAACACCAGTATTGTTTGATAAAGCTCAAGAGACCTTCCTATTTTATATTTACCTGAAATTATAAATATAATATATATAAAGTATGCATATCAATGTATATACATATATTACATATAGTTTATCACATATAAAGTATATGTATATTATATATATATGTTTATAGTTATATATAATATATATATGGAAGTTATACTATTTGGACTGACAATGCATCCCACAAGAACCATAGATTAACAGAATGTATCCAATACCTGGAACAAGAAATAATCTCTCAAATGGTTGGTCAGAATAGTCCAAGTGACTCATCAAAAATATTCTTGAATAGTTATAAGATGTAAGTAAACATAATGATAGTTACAAAACAAAAATAGGAGTAGATAAATGATCAAGAAGCAAAATGAGTTCAAAGCATAGGATCACAGAATCACCAAAATGCAAATGAAGACAAGAATAGAATGCAAAAAGGATTTACAAAACAAGTCGAAGATAAGTAAAAAAACAATGGCACAAGCTGGTCTTCATCTGTGATGGACACCTTTCAACATAAATGGACCAAGTACTCCAAACAAAATCCTTACATTGGCTGGATGCATATAAACCAAGATCCAACTATATGCTATCTACAGAGATACAGCTACCTTTAAGATCATGCACAGACTGAAAATCATATAATTGAAGAAATATTTTACACTAATAGTAACCAAAATAGATCAGGGCATCTACATTTATATAAGCTAAAAAATGCTTCAAGTGAAAACTGTGTCATTGTCACTAAACAGAAGCTTAAATATTTCTATTTCTATCTATAGACAAATTCTCATCTCATCCTTAATCAAAGAAACCTCTTACGGCAGTGAATGGCAAGGAATGTAGACACCTGTATCTGTTCAAAGTGATTAGAACAAGTTACAGTTGAGTGCTCAGCCCTAAATCGGAAATTTAAACCATCCTCTATAGGTAGTAAATGAATAAATGTGTTGTTGTCATGTTGACATGTGACATGTCAAGGACTCCAATGCCTCAGCCCAGTGATAGTGGTAAAACCTTCCCCTGGTGATTCTCAGAGAAATGGCAAATCCTTCCTTGGGTCCAAATGGGAATGTTGACAGTATGTGAAGAAAATATCCACTCTAGCTTTCTCTCCCATAGAAATTTATGGCCTGAAGACTGCTCCCCTATAGAGACTGCTCCTATATAGACTGGCTAACCTTACTGCTTATTCACCTGTGTGCCACAATACTGTCTCCCTGTTCAACTGTATGTAATAAAGACAGTGAGCTTCTGAGGTACTGCAGCTGCTCCATCAGAGAGCCCAGCCCATCTGATCTGATCCTAGCCTATCTCTGCGTGTATGTATGTCTGTCATCTCTTCATTCACTTGCTACTCTTAAGTTGTGCACAGACGTGGGCAATCCTTTCTAAGGCTTGGCAAACACTGTGGAAGAGGCATCAGAAAGCACGTAACCACCAGAAGACAGACAGAAGCACCAAAAATGCATGGTTTAGTCATTACAAACATAGTTTCCAAATATCTATGATTACCTATACGGGGCATGCACAAGCCTGGACCTGTCAACAGCCAATAATGGTTCATGGAGGAGCTCCTGGGGTCCTATCCTCCATGCTGAATTATTGATAATTACTGGTTTGAAGGACAGTCATTGTCTTCGATATTCATCAAATTGTGATCTCATCAGACTCTAATGGGAAGTTCCAAGCCTGTGGCCTCACAAATTGTCCTGCTAATAATAACAAAACAAAAGAAAATGGCATGCATTAAAGAAAGGGGCCTGTTGGGAGGATGTATGGGTAATGGGGTCAGAAGGAGATAAGACAGGGTGGGGATGGTGTTAACAGAATGTACTATATACATGTATGTAATTGTCAAAGAAATTTGTTGTCTTTTTAAATTATGTTAAGAATAAGGTCCTTACTTAGTGATAAATCTGTCTTAATTCATAAGAAGTATCACAAAATAATGTAAGTATATGTGTATCCAACCAGAGAAAACATACAAAACAAATATTGAAGACCAGAAAGAAGAAACAGACTTTTCAATGACCTGTGCTAAAGCAACTATATATGCATATCAAAACAATAAAGTTATCACCTCCATACCTCACACTACATACAAAAACAATCACATCAAAATGGATCAAAGGCCTAAATTTACTGCAGATCCCTCAGATAAAAACATGGGTTTGATTCTTTGCAACCCTGAATTAGGCATGACACTAGCAGTTCAACCAACTAAACTAAAAAGTGGCAAAGTAGACCTCCTCAAATTTAAAAAAGAGTGTACAACAAAGAATACTATGAAAATATGGATCCACAATTAAATGAACTTGCTCTGCACTCACCTTGAACAGCTTATTACCGTCTGTCACTCCAGCTCCTGGGGGATCTGTAGCTATAGTTTTCCTGGCTGGCCCACAGTCAGGACAAATCTCTCTCACCTGCCAGTCCCACAGCCTCAGACCCAACCAAGTAAACACAGAGACTTATATTGGTTACAAACTGTATGGCCGTGGCAGGCTTCTTGCTAACTGTTCTTATAGCTTAAATTAATCCATTTCTACAAATCTGTACCCTGCCATGCGGCTCGTGGCTTACCGGCATCTTTACATGCTGCTTGTCCTCGTGGCGGCTGGCAGTGTCTCTGACTCAGCCTTCCACTTCCCAGCTTTATTCTCCTCTTTGTCCTGCCTATACTTCCTCCTGCCTGACTACTGGCCAATCAGTGTTTTATTTACTAACCAATCAGAGCAACACATTTGCCATACAGAACATCCCACAGCAGGGATGCCATGTTTCTGACCTCTTCTGGGTACCTGCACTTGTGTATACACACACACACACACACACACACACACACACACACACACACACACACTTAGATACACACACATACATACTCAATTCTTTTAAATAAAATAAAACTTCAAAATATAATTATGATTTACAAATGTAAAGAATACACATCAGATATCTGATAAAGGGTTAATATATAAAATATACAATCCAAAATATATGCAAAACAATTACAGCCCAACAACTATAATACAAGTAAACCAATTAAGAGATTGACAAAAGATTCTAGTGGACATTTTTTGAATAAGATTTGTAAGTGGAAAATAAGCACAAGATGTCCAACCTTCTCAGCCAGTAGAGTGATGCAAATCAACATTGCAATGAATACCAGCTCTCATTCATTAGAATGGCTACAATCAAATGAAAACTTAAAGCACTTTGGTGAAGAGTTGAGGATTTGTAATCCTGTGCATTGGAGAGAAAACAGGTTGGCAGTTCCTAGAAATGTTAAGGTCATTCTATGAAATTCTGCTAGCATTTTCCTAAGATAACTGAAAACATATGTTCACACAAACACTTTAGTTTAAAGCTTTATTAATTCAAAATAACCAACTTAACAGAGACATGATGTATATCCTTGGATGCATGGGTAATATAACATGTTGTAATCATTTGAAATATTAGGCATATTGGAAACATAATGAATTATTGATTTTTGATGCTACATGGATGAACTTGGAACACTTTACACTATATTAAAGAATCCAGACACTGCACTCGTGCCAGGGAAGCAGGTAGGCTAGCTGCAGATCTTCAGCTCTCCTTTTGCTCCCCAAATCCAATTCCTCAGTTTCATCTCCAGCCCAAGACCATGAATAAACCCCTTAGAGAAATCTAGAAAAACACACACAGTTGAAGGAAATGAAAGACAAAAAAGTTCAAGACCTGAAAGTAAAAATAGAATCAGTAAAGAAACTACAAACTGAAGGAAATGCGAAATGAAAGATTTAGGAACTCAAACAGGAACTTCAGGGGCAAGCCTCACCAACAGAATTTAAGAGATGCAAAAGAGAATCCCAGGGGTTGAAGACACAATAAAAGAAATGGATACAGAGAAAATGTTAAATCTAGTGTGTGTGTGTGTGTGTGTGTGTGTGTGTGTGTGTGTGTGTACAAAAAAACAAAACAAAAAAACAACAATAAAAAACCTTCCTGGAACAAAACATCAAGGAAATCTGGAACGTTATGAAAAGATGAAATCTAAGAATAATAGATGTAAAGGAATGATAAGAAACCCAAGTCAAAGGCACAGAGAATATTTAAAACAAAATAATAAAAGAAAATTCTCTAACCTAAAGAAGGAGATGCCGATCAAGATACAAGAAGCATATAGTACACTGAACAGATTAGACCATACAAGAAAATCCCCCCCAGCAAATAATAATCAAAATATTAAAAATACAGGAATATTAAAAGCTGCAAGGGGAAAAGACCAGGTAGCATAGAAAAGCAGACCTATTAGAACAATATCTAAGTTCTCAGTGGAGACTCTAAAAGCCAGAAGGGTCTAGACAGATGTTCTATGGACTCTAAGAGATTACAGATGTCCGACCAGACTACTACACCCAGCAAAAATTTCAACCATAATGGAAAAACAAAACATTCCATGATAAAACAAAAATTAAGCAATATTTATGCACAAATCCAGCCCCACAGAAGGTGCTAGAAGGAAAACATCAACCTAAGGAGGTTATCTACACACATGAAAACACAGGGAATAAATAATCACAGAATAGAAAATCCAAAGAAGGGAAACACATACATGCACACACCACCAGCGGTAGCAAAAACAACAAAATAAAACAAACATTTTTCTTTAATAGCTCTCAGTATCAGTGGTATCAATTCCCCAATGAAAAGATACAAACTAGGGGCTGGAGAGATGGCTCAGCGGTTAAGAGTACATGCTGTTGCTCCAGAAGACCCAGGTTCAGTTCCCAGCACCCACATGGCAGCTCACCACTGTCTGTAACTCCAAGATCTGACACCCTCACACAAACATACATGCAAGCAAAACACCAATTCATAAAATAAAAAATAAATAAAAATTTAAAAAATAGATACAAACTAACAGAATGGATGTGAAAACAGGTTCCATTCTTCTGCAGCATCCAAGAAATGTACCTTAATATCAAAGATAAATATCAATTCAGGGTAAAAATATAGAAAAAGATGTCCCAAGCAAATGGACCGAAGAAGCAAGCTGGTGTGGCACTTTTAATATCTGACAAAATAGACTTCAAATAAAAAATAAACAGAAGAGATAGGGAAGGACACTGCATATTCATCAAAGGAAAAATCTACCAAAAGGACATTGCAATTCTTAAGATCTGTGTATAAAACATCAGGAAGATGGGACTCCATCTACCTCAAGATCCAGCTATACCACTCTTCCACATATACCAAACGCATGCTTCACCTTACCACAAGGACACTTGCTCAGTTATACTAATTGCTGCTCTGTTCATGATATCCAGAATTTGTAAACAACCTAGATGTCCCTCAACAGAAAAATGGATAAAGAAAATGTGGTACATTTACCCAATGGAGTATTACTCAGCTCTTTAAAAAAATGACATCATGAAATTTGCAGGCAAATGAACGGAACTAGAAAAAAAATATCATCCGGAGCGACATAACACAGACCCAGATAGATAAATATGGTATGTATTTGTTTATATCTGGATATTAGACATTAAATAAATGATAATCAAGCTACAATCTATAGACCTAGAGAGGTTAGGCATAGAGGAAGGGACTGGGGATGGGGGAGACACAGGTATCTCCTTGGGAAAGGGAAATAGAACAGGTTTTATGAGTGGACTGGAGGCAGGGGGCAACTGGAACAAGAAAATTAGGTTGGGATGGGGAGGGAATGTGAGAAGGGGCACCTACAATTGAGGGGCATTTGAGGGCTCTTACTGAAGAGGAAACTTCCTAAAATACATGAAGGCAATTCTAATGAAGTCTCAAAATAATGGGGGAGATAGAATCCCAAATGGCCATCGCCAAATGAAGCATCCATAATGGGACTTAAAACTAACTGAGTTGTTGACCAAAGGGGTCCAATAGAAATCCCTGAACAATCCAGGCTATTGCCAATAGGTTGCTCTCCACAAACTGACAGCAAGGCCCCATTGCTAAAGACAACACCCATACAGCTTAATGAACATGGAGAGGTTGAGTTGGCAGCTATACAGACCTTCACCCCTATGTTCTAGTGACTTTGGTATGGGAAGATACTCAGCAGGCTACCAAAAGAGAGAAATACACTAATCAACCCACAAAACCTTTGATCTACAATACTGTGCTGCCTGCAAAATATGGTAGGGCGATGATGGCACTTTCTTCTTTGTATATAAACTACAAATACGTATATGTAAATTTTCATATTGTATAATGCAGGATGTTAATATCAGCATTACCCATAAAATCCTCAAATTAGAAATAGTGCTAATCAATAGCAGAATGGAATCAGACTATTGCAGCAATATTCACACGATGAAGTGGGATGATCAGACCATTGTACTTGCAGCAATGTAGATTAATCTCAGGAACACAATTCTAAGTAAAATAAGAAATGTAAAAATGAGAAAAACTGAAAATAAGAAAAGAGAAAAGAAAAACCCCAAGAAACATGCAAAATTTATATAAGAAATTAGATGTCAGAGGATGCTTTAGAAGCATGTGGTGATTAAAAAAGTGAAGCATGAGAAACTTTTAAGAGTCAAGCAAGGTTTCATTTTTTGTCTGGATACTGTTTACACAGAGGGTTCACTATAAAAGTTACTGAATTATATATTCATGCTTGGGCACTTGTCTGAATGTATATTCAACTTCATTTATAAAGTTTAGGTTAAAAAAATATGCAAAAGAAAATTATGCATGTATACATATTTAATGTTTGTTGAAACTGGCTTTGAAATCATCTGATAGTTATTAATAACATTCCTGGGGTAGATGTGAGCAACAATGCAACTCTCTGTGGAAATTCATTAATGGCTTACCTTGAAATTGAAGGACAATTTATAATTCAAGTATTCAATTTATTAGCTGCAGAGTTTCTGTGCCTTAGCATTAGTGGAACACAATCCCCATGCATGTTCATGTTCCCATTTCCATTTTAAATGCCTGAGACAGCACTGAATTCCCCATTTTATTTTTATTTACATTATCACTATCTCAATACTACTGGCCTTCTGCTACAAATTTAGCAAAGATTCAAACAGGAAATGAAAATAAGTTACTTAGTTTTCTTTGTTAATTTGGGCTGGTTCCTAGTTATTACCAGTCTTTCTTTACACATACATACACACACACACACACACACACATACATACATACATACATACATGCACACAACCACACACATGCATATAGATTACCTTTTGATATTATAATATAATTACATCATTTTCCCCCTTCCCTTTTCTCCTTCCAAACCCTCCCATATATCCTCCATTGTACTTTCTCAAATTCATGGCCTCTTTAATTGTTGATATGTGTGTGTGTGTGTGTGTGTGTGTGTGTGTGTGTGTGTGTATAGATAGATAGATAGATAGATAGATAGATAGATAGATAGATAGATACATACATACATACATACATACATACATACATACATACATAGGTATTCTTACTATATAAATACAACTTGCTCAGTCAATGTAATGTTACTTGTATGTATATGTCCTCAAGGCTGACTATTTGGTATTGGATAACCAATCTATGTGCTTTTCCTAGGGAAGACTAGTTCACACTCAGCATTCCTTAGTTGTTTGTAGTTCTTAGTCTGGGGTTGAGTAAAAGCCTCATGAGCTTTTGGCTTCCATGTTAGCATGTCTTATTGGTGTCATTCTTGGTCAGATTGTGTTTATGCAGCTGTGATGTAGAAACTTTATGAGTTTAACTTCTCTAAAATTTCTAGGGTACACAATCTCATAGCAAACTTCGTATTCCTCTGGCTCATAGAACCCTCCCCCCATTTCTCAATGATTCCCAAACTTGGGGTGTAGGGGTGGTTTTATACATCAATTAATTGGGATTGGGCTTTACAACTCTGAATTTTGACCAGTTGTGGTTTTCTGTAATGGTCTGCATCTGTTCCAAAGAAGTTTCCTTGATGAGGGATGAGGAGTATACTTATCTATGGGTATAAGAATAAATACTTAGAATGTAGTTAGGAATTGTGGTGGTTTAAGAAAGTAGCAGTTATAAATTCTGGTCCGAGATCCATGACTTCACTAGCTCTAGATACTTAGTTAAGTTTCCAGTATCAGGCATAGTTTCCCCTTGTTGAATGGGCATTAAGTTCAATTAGAGAGTTGTTGGCTGCTACCTAGGTATGCACACTATTATTGTACCCTTAAGGATATTGTGCCATGTTGTGCTTTGCTGTGATTCATAGGATTGTAGCCGAGTAGAACTACTGGCCAATAAAAATAAATCTACCATGGACCCAGCTATATCACCCCTCAACATATATTCAAAGACTCAATATCTTACTCCACAAATACTTGCTCAGCCATGTTCATTGTGGCACCATGTACAATTAAAAACTAGGAAATAAAACAACCTAAATGTCCTCCAACTTATGAATGGATAATGAAAATGTGGTGCATGATGAAATGCTATTCAGCTGTAAATAAAAGTGAATTCATGACATTTTCAGGTAAATGCATGGACATAGAAAAGATCATTAAAGTGACTCAGATTCGTACAGACACATACTACATCTCTCTTATCTTAGCTGAATTCTTAGCTCCAAATCTTCAAGTGCAAATACATAAACTTGAGTAACTGCAGAAACCAGAAAAGCAAAAAGACCCATTGCCAGGTAGAGGGGCTGCAATAGAGGAAGAAATAGCAGGACACAAGTGATATGAAGGGAAAATGAGAAAAATGGGGCTTGGGGAGGCTTTAGCTGGAGAGGGAAAATAACAGTAAAGATGTCTGAAAAGGTCAGAAGGAATTACACTGTTGACTCTCTACCCAAAAATACCCATAACACGGTCTTTTCTAGACCGCTGTTGAGCAGCATAGAAACAAAAAGAGAACTGATTCAACATCAATATTACTTGTCTGGAGTTTAATTAGATTACATTGTTTGAAAAAAAAAGAATTTATCTCCGGTGTGGAGCCATGTTTCCATGATGTATCAAATAATAACCAGCATGATTCTATGTCAATTCATGTTTTTGCAAAGAAATTCTAAATTTTCTTTACTCCAGTCTTTATTATCAGCTGCTACTTCTGATCACTGATGCTTAGAGTAAGAAAAAAATGATATTTGTGATTTTACTAGCTGTGTATCTCCTGTGGGGAGAAAAAAAATCATTTTATTAACTACTAAATTTTTTACACCCCTAAGAGTCCACAACATTTTTCAAGGCAGGATTCAATTCCAATTCCCTGCCTTCACATTAAAGTCTATATAAACTGCTCTATATGAATAGTTACTTAATATTTTATTAGAGCTTTTAATTTTACTATCCCTTCAGTAACTTATTCCCTGGCTTACAAACCTTACGGTCAAGATTTTCTTTCCAATAGCTGGTGTAATTTTGCATTTTGCATTTCCCAGCATTCAAAAGCACCTGTGTCATCTCCACCAGCTCCACACTCACAAGCTTCTCTAACAAAACACTAAACCTTCATATTTTTGTCATTTATAATGCCAATATTTTCCATACATTCTATGGTGGGAGTGGCTCAAATGACAAAAGCATACTTGCTAGGGTCACCAGTGTTAGTATAAGAAAACCAGATTTGGTTTAATCTTGATTGCAAGTTGGATCTTAATTAAATTACTTAACTTATTCTAACATGACAGAGAGCAACAATAAAAATGTCTACTCTATAAGATTACATCATATGGAATGTAATATGTGATATGATACCAAATGTAATATGGAATGTAATATGTGATATGATATCAAATGTAATATAAGCCAATGGTTGTCTATATTAACAGCTCAATAAATATTGTTTTTGCAGGCATTATTATAGCAATTAAGATGTTAGTGTCTGCAAATAAATGAATATATATATATATATATATATATATCACTTGGCTAGACTTAGTCACTAAAATATTACACAGACATATATATTTAAAAATATTATGTTGTATATAATAAATACATACAACTTATCTGTCAGTTTAATAAGATGTTTATTTTCTCACTGATCGAGGATCCTGCATAGTCTAATGTGGCCTTAAACTCCATATGTAGCTAAGTATGACTGAAATTATCCTTCTACCTCAGCCTCTCAAATACTAGGATTACAGTTGTGCACTCTGCTCAATTTCATGTAATGCTAATGCTGAGAATCAAACCAAGGACTTTGTACATGTTAGACAACAGTCTCATAAGCTGAGCTATATCCCCTACCTTTAATAATATTTTTTTTTTAGCCTGGGCCTCAGTACCCCAGAGCCCTGTAACTCCTTAGGTAGACAGCTTAGCTTTGACTCTGACTCTTAAAGATAGAACCATCTCAGCCCCTGAAGGGCTGGGATTAAAGATATGTACTACCATGCTGTCTTTATTAGACTGAGGTGAAGAGACTGTAGCATGAATCTTAAATGGTCTTATTAATAAGAACAAACCTGGAGCTGGGTATTGGGGTGAATACTGGAAGATCAGACAAGCAGAAAAGCCACAGCTACCTTACCTTGCAAATTCCTCAGCTGATCCTGTTTCCTCAGACTGGAAGCCTCTGAGTCCTCATCCAGAATGAATCTCAGCTGAACTGTTGCTCAAAAGCCTAAAAGCTTAACCAGCTCTAGTTCCTGGTTTTTATACCTTATATACCTTTCTGCATTCTGTCATTACTTCCTAGGATTAAAGGCATGAGTCACCAAGCCTGGCTGTTTTCAAGTGTGGCTTTGAACACACAGAGATCCAGATGGATCTCTGCCTCTGGAATGCTAGGATTAAAGGCATGTGTGCTACCATTTTCTGGCCTCTATATCTAGTGGCTGTTCTGTTCTCTGACACCAGGTAAGTTTATTAGGGTGCACAATAATTTGGGGGAACACAATATCACCACAAGAGACACCATAACCATGGCAACTCTTACAAAGGAAAACATTTAAATAGGTAGCTTACAGTTTCAGAGATTTAGTTCATTATCATCATGGCAGGATATGGTAGCATGCAGGCAGACATGGTGCTGAGGTACCTGAGAGTTCTACATCTCAATCCACAGGCAACAGGAAATGAACTGTGTCACTGGCTGTAGCTTGAGCAAAGGAGACCACAAAGCCCACAGTGACACACTCCCTCCAACAAGGCCACACCTACTACAACAAAGCCGTACCTCCTAATAGTGCCACTACTCATGGGGGTCATTTTCTTTCAAACCACCACATTCCACTCCCTGGCCCTCATAGGCTTGTAGCAATATCATAATGCAAAAATGCATTCAGTACAACTTCAAAGGTCTCCATAGTCTGTGACAGTCTCAAACTTATTTAAAAATCTAAAGTTCAAAGTCTCTTCTGAGACTAATGCAGTTTCTGAAGTACAATCCCCTGCAAAATTAAAATCAAAAAGCAGGTCACATACTTCCAACATATAATGGCACAGGATATAAATTACCAATCCAAAAAGTAAGGAAGGGAGCAGAGTGAGGAAATACTGCACCAAAGCAAGACTGAAAATCAGCTTGGTAACCTCCAAATTCAATATCTCTATGTCTGATGTCAAAGTACTCTTCAGATCTCCAACTCCTTTCACCTTTGTTGACTGAAACATACTTCTTTGTCTTGGGTTAGTTATATTCCCTGTTAGAAGTTTTCCTCAGCAGGCATCCCATGACTCTGGCATCTCCCACATCTTGAGGGTCTCCAAGGCAATCCAGACTTTACCTTTACAGCTTCACACAATGGCCTCTCTAGGCCTCTATGCAGGGACACACTCATGACACAGGCCTCAGCAGCTTTCCTTAATAGTGGAGGGAAATTACATAAGCCCTTTTTCTATCCTTGACTTTAAAGCCAGAACCACATGGCCAAAGCTGCCAAGTTCTGCTGCTTGCTGGAACTAGAACATGTTCATTACATGTTCAATTACGTCTTTACCAGCTTTCTGTTTTCAAGGGTATCCTTCAATGCCTAAGCTTGGTTGTCCTGAAACTGGATCTGTAGATCAGGTTGGCTACAAACTTGGAGATCTTCTTGCCTCTGTCTCCAGAGTACTGGGATTAAAGATGTGTACCACTATACCCAGATCTAAACTTTAATTCCTTTTCACAAGTTGAAACTTAGCTGGGTGGGATCTTGCCCTGAGATTGCCACACCCTTTATTCTATTTCTTAATTTATTCATTTCCTTGAACACAGGATTTAGCTCTATTCCACTTTCTGGTGCTTTTTTCTCCTCAAATTATACATTTTGTATTTTTATTTTCTCAGCTTACTCTTTTTCATTATAAATCTTCATTAGAGTGAACACTAGTAACCGTACAACCGAGTCTATACTAAGCTGTTTTGAGATTTCCTCTGCTAATGGAACTAATCTAAAACTCTTAAATTTTGCCTCAGGCAGATTTTTGGACAAGGGCAAAAAGCAGCCACATTCTTCACCAAAATATCACCAGAATAATCTCAAGGCCACATACTAATATTCATTCTTCTCTGAAACTTCTTAAGCCAGGCCCCCAAAGTTCAAATCACACTCAGCACCACTGTCTTCCACCCTCCTTTTATTATTGTTAGCAACTAATTCTAGCTCGGCAGATAGAACCAGTAAGAAACAACACATTCATGACTCACAATCACACAAGGTTGGAAGCAGTCCCTCCTGCTCCTTGTGCCACCAGTGAAGGTGTCCTCATCTACTTCTCTGTTGCTGTGATAAAAACACAGACAAAAACAACTTGGGGGAGGAAATGTTTTCTTTAGCTTAGAGTTCATCAGCCAAGGAAGCCAGCACAGTAGTGCGAGGCAGGAACTTGGAGCTAGGAGCTAAAGTGTAGACTCTGAAGGAACAGTGCTTACAGGTTTGTTTTCTGGCTAGCTCAGCTACTGTTCTTATATAGTCCATACCCAGCAACCCACAAGTGGCACCTACAGTGGGCTGGCTCTTTCTGCAGCAGTTAGCCATTAAGAAAATACACAAATATGCCCATATGTCTACATGATGAAGATGATTCTTCAAATGAGGATCCCTCTTCTGTCAGTTTGACAAAAACCTAACCAGCACAGGAAGGAATGAAGGCATGACATTAGAAGATATTAAAATTTAAATAAGACATAGCCAAGTCTCTGACATCCAGTGAGGATGAGAATCCCTCAGCAAGTCTGAAGAAAGAGTTTACAACAGTGATGAACAGCTTTGAGACTTTGTCAAGCGGGCTAATTTTCACATTATTTCTTACATAACCTAGACACTCTGAGCAACATTAAATTTACACATTATTTTTGCCTCTATTTGGCAGTTTTGCAAATACGTGTTTATGAAATAAGATTCAATTAAGATAGATTTAAATTATCCAATTCAGACTGATTTTTTTTAACTTAAATCATTATTACTGCAACAAGTAAATTGCCATGGCTATTGTACTTTGTTGGGTAAATATTACCAACCATATCCAGGCTTTCAGAAGTAAACAACATACTGTATAATTAGGCAATGTGAAATTAACAAGCAGGGTCTAGTAATATCTTCACTATTTCACCTAATTAAGAAGCAGCTTGTTGCTGGTGCACTAAGGAAAAAGAAACCAAATTTAAAAAGATATTGCAAAAATCAGAAGAGGTCTCTGGCTGAGCACATGTATATTGATGCTTTGACCTTATTTATTAAACACTGCAGCAGAAAACAGGGGAGGAAAATTTTGCAGGTGGATGGGACATTTTGAATAATTTGGTATGAAAGCTTTGCCCTCTTAAAATTCATGTCTTC
Organism: Peromyscus eremicus; assembly: GCF_949786415.1. Lineage (NCBI taxonomy): Eukaryota > Metazoa > Chordata > Mammalia > Rodentia > Cricetidae > Peromyscus > Peromyscus eremicus. Next base: position 105,914,457 of record NC_081417.1, read on the forward strand.
AAGAATTAATTTCTAATTCAATAAACTTGGGAGTAGAGCCAAGCACACTGTACCTGAGCACATGAATGGTGCCCTCATAAATGAGTTTGTGCCACTAAAATTGGATTGCAAACATGGGCTCACTCTTTCAGGTTTACCTCTCTTTGGAATGGAGCATGCACAGTGCCATCTCAAAAGCAGAGACCAGGACCTAAGCAGACACCAAAACTGTAGCCGCTTTGATCTTGGACTTTTCAGTCTCCAGAGGTCTATATTTCTTTTTTTTTTTTTTAATGAATTAGCCAATTTGTAGTATTTTATTGAAGCAGCATAAAATGGACTAATAAAATTGAGTCCCTAAGTATTGCTGTAGAAGCAGCCATTATTGACACTGGAGCCTTCTGAGAGACTGCGTTTCCCTTGTGGATGTGTGCTCTTCAGTTTCCAGACTTACAAAACAGACACAACAGAGTTTGCTTCCGTTTCCTGCCTGTGAAGACAACACAGAAACAGTGATGAGTGGTAGCTCAAAGTATCCCACAGTGGACTCACAGTGCATCTCTTTCTCAAAAGGAAAGAGACCAATACTCTGTACAAACTGACAAAGCCTCAGATGATCTGCACCATTTTGCTATGGAAGTATCAAAACTGAGTTGAAAAAAAAATTACTTATTTTCTTTTTAGATAAAGAGACTTCCATTTATATAAAGGACGTAACAGCTAAAAGACACAGAGTCATCAATTGATTTGCTCAAGGCCAAATGGAAGTTTGCGATCTAATCAGAATAAAACCTGGGTCTCCTAACCCTTAGCTATATGCAAAAATGATGTGTATCCATTGCTTCAGCAGCAGGTGGCATCTGATCCAGTGTCTGGGATGAGGGCAGATCATATATTAGTCATCCATTTCATCATTAAACATCAGATAGTTAGAAATCCAAAGGTAATTACTGTGGAGACAAAATGTGTTGATATAAAAATATTAACAGCATACTATGAAAAGAAAAATAAAAGGAATAATTTTTAGGTGGGTGGTAACTGGAGAGGAAAACTAAACTCCATTGTGTGACCCACGTAGTCAGTACTATAGCGTGGTGACACCATTTGCCCAGCACTGTCACCTTCAGCCTTAACAGAACAGTAATGAAAGCTGAGAAGCCAATAGACTCCTGGCTGGGTCTAATTGAAAACATGCAAAATGTGGAATGATGGGGGGAAAAAAAACAACAACAAGGATTTTCTTTCAAAAATATTTATAGTAACCATACTATGCTGCAGAGATCCTGGAGAACAACAAAGAAAAAGAAAAGGGGATTATGATGGGGTGAAAGGTGCCAAGACAAGGGCAACAGAACAGAAAGCCTTTCACAGGATTTGGACTACTACACAGGGGCATTATTTTGCTGAACGTGCTGCTGCAGAACCCAGCAGGGGTAAACTATTATTTATCCCTGGTTATTAGCCAAGTCTAAACTGTGTAACCAGAATAACAAAAGATTTTCTTTACATCTAATTAGACATAAAGGCTGGAACAATGTTCTTTGAAAGGATGCTTTTAAGATGCTTTTTTGAATTGAAATAGTAACAACATTTGTTTTGTGTGGTAAACAGAAGGCTTTTGGCAGCTCAGTTGCTTTAGTCTGAAACTGCCAAGAACTATTTGCTTATCTGCGGAATTTCCACTACTCTCCCTGCCTGTGAGTCACACGGGGGCTGAATTAGAATCAATGGGGCTGCCCAGAACTTTGGGGCTTGCTGGAGCCATGGCATGAATCCCTAGTATGTATACACACACACACACACACACACACACACACACACACACACACACACACACACACAGACAGACATGCTTATGGTACTCCAATAAAGGTAGAAGACGGAAGGAGAGAGAGAAGGAGGGAAACACAAGGGAAGAGAGGAAAGAAGAAGAAAGACAAAAGCATTATGCAAAAGGAAACGTGATGGAAAGGGAAGGAGATGAGAGAAAAGGGAGGAAGAACAATGTCAGAGAATAGCGGGACTCCTCGAGGCAAAAAGATTGAGGCAAGAGGGAAAGCTGCCAAGAAGAAATGAAGCGAGAAGAAGAAGCAGGAGGAAGCAGGAGAATGGTCCAGGTGAGGTAGATGCAGCAGGAACAGAGAAACTGAAGAAAGTAACAGGAAAACGAAAAGGGGCTCAGAAAGACCGAGTTAAGCAGGGTTTGGGAGGGACTGCGAGGTTGTCTAAATGATAATGGTATTTGACAGTTTGATACGTATTTATAGCTATTTCCAACTCTCTCTGAATACTATATAGGATTATCCGGATTTTCTGGGGTTTATCACCACAGGCATGTAGGATTAACAGACTGATGAAGTAAAGAATTATTCGCCAACCCAGTTCTTAGGCTTCCATAGTACTCTTCCCAAGTTCCCTGAGCATGGTATATAAAATCCAAATTTGTGTCTGTGCTTTTCTGTGCATGTGATATTCATCCATCAATATCTGAAGTCTGTCATTGAGGCTTAAAATCCACAAAAATGCAATGCCCAAAACTTTCCAATTGGCAAGTATTATTAAGCTTTTTCTGTGTGTCAACTACTGAGATTCTAGTGTTTTATTTTGATGTGTGTGTGTGTGTGTGTGTGTGTGTGTGTATTTAGGCTTTATTTTAATTACATTTCTCCCTTCCCTATCTTCCCTCCAAATCTTCCTGTATACCACTCCCCCATCTCTCCTTCAAATTTATGGCCTCTTTTTTCATCAGTGTTACTACATGCATATATGTAGTGCATACACATATATATTCCTAAATATAATATTACTCACGTGGATGTTCTCAAGGCTGACAGCTTGGCAATGTACAACTAGTTGGTGTGCTCTTCCCTGGAGAGGGCTCCCTCTCCACTCTTAGCTTTATTTAGTTGCCTGTAGTTCTTTGTGCAAGGTTGAGGCCTCCTGGACCTTTCCTTGTGAAGCTTGGCATGTTTGTTGGTGTCCTTCCAGTTCATCTCACATATGGGTAGTCATGTTGGTGAGACGTTACAGATGTAGTTCTGATATTACTAGGAGACACAATCTCACATCAAAAGCCTGGCATTCAACTCTTACAATCTTTCTGCCCCCTCTTCCACATTGGTCTCTGAGCCTTAGGTTCAGAGTGTTTTGTAGACATAACCATTGTGACTGGATTTCACAACTCTTCATTTTGATTGGTTGTGGTTTTCTGTTAAGGTCTCCATCAAAGTGAAGTTTCCTTGATGAGAGGTGAAGACTACACTTCTTTGTGAGTATAAGGAGAAATGTTTATAGATTGTTCCTAGGGATTATGCTGGTTTAATAAATTGGTGGTTGTAATTTCTTCTCTAATAACCATGGCTTCACTAGCAAGTAGTTAGCTAGGTTTCCAATACCAGATATGGTACCTCTTGTTGAATAGTTCTTAAGTCCAATTAGAGAGCTGTTGGTTACTGACAAGGTATGTCTGATACTACTGCACCCATAGAGTTATTGTGTCATGATGGTCATTAATATGCTCATAGGCATCATATCTGAGTGGGACTATTGACTCTCTCCCTCCTTTGGAAACTTGCCTGGCCAGTGGTATTTGTTTTGTTTTGTTTTTAAGTATAGTCTCCTGTTTCCTGTATCTGAGAGTCCATAATGTGGGGTATGTGATCAGTGTTATGTCTGAGAACATTTAGAGCTAGCTGATCCACATAACCATGAAACAGCATAGTCTCCAGAGGGGATGTCAAGTCTTCTCACAAACTAAGGATGATTGAAAAGTATATAATCAAGGACAGAAAGGAGGGAGAGGTGCTGGAAGAAAACAGAAGGGCTACAAAGGCAGACGTAATGACAGAGTGAAGAGATAGTTACTCTCTTTTCTTTTCTTTTTTTTTTTTTTTTTTTTTTTGGTTTTTCGAGACAGGGTTTCACTGTGTAGCTTTGCGCCTTTCCTGGAACTCACTTGGTAGCCCAGGCTGGCCTTGAACTCACAGATATCCGCCTGGCTCTGCCTCTGGAGTGCTGGGATTAAAGGCGTGCGCCACAGCTACTCTCTTTTCTTGTGAGGACAAAATGTTGAGAGTGCTGAGTGATGGTGGAGTTTTCCTGGAAATGTAGAACCATGTAATAAAGGTACTTACACATCTGCTAGGAACTTAGGAGTGCATATCAGGGCAATAAACAGACATAAGAAGTGGTTCTGGAACACATTGACACTAAAAAAAATAGTTATTTTCTACATGTTCATTTTGGGAAAACGTGTGAAAATCAAAAGCACTGATGTCAAGCTGTGTGATGAAGAAGCTCTTACAAGAACCTAGGATATAGAAGCTGGTGGTCAGGTGGTGGCAAGAAGGTAACAGAGAAGGCTGTGGATTCTCAAAACATTGGCTTGCATGTTCAGAGGGCTATAATAATAGGCCAATATCTTAGTTAGGGTTTCTGTTGCTGTGAAGAGACACCATGACCATGGCCACTCTTATAAAGGAGAAACATTTAATTGTGGTGGCAGCTTACAGTTTTAGAGATTTAGTTCATTATCATCATGGTGTGACATGGCAGTGTGCAGGTAGACATAGTCCCGAAGAAGTAGCCAAGCATCCTACATCTTGACTTGCAGGCAACAGGAAGTAGTCTGAAATATGGGGTGGGCCTTGAGCATATATGAAACCTCAAAGCCTGCTTCTACAGTGAAACACTTCCTCCAACAAGGCCATACCTACTCCAACAAATCCGCACCTCCCAGTAGTGCCACTTCCTTTGGGGACCATTTTCTTTCAAACTACCACAGCCAGATTTGGAAAGATCAAGTTGATATCCAATCTCTATCTAAAGCAGAAGTTAGGAATTAAAAGAATCAAAAAGGAATTACATGTCACAAAGTTAGAAATTTCAACCTTTTGACATGATAAGGTATCAGTTCTTAGCAACAATTTTTATTTATTAAATTATGTAGCCTAATGTATTTTAGTCTCTCATGATATAGAAACATGATCATTAAGCAAATTCAATGCAATTTATTGAAATTAATAATTGAACTCAAAAGTAAGTATAAAGGAATTAATAAGTGAACAAAGAAGGAGTAAATGGATGCAAGAAAAATCAAGGAGGGATAGAGAGATATTTTATGTTTGGGCAGATAAAATACACATCACCTGTCTTGTAGTTTTTCTTTATGTCTGTAGCTAGGATATTCAGGGGGTCTTTCCCAATCAAACCTGATCTCTAACCTTGAATGAATCCATAGTCTTTTCTTTCCTATGGAAACAAGCATAACCTCTTCCCCAAAGCAATACATTTTCTGACTTCAATTTTAAATTTAAGGCATTCCTAAAGTATCTAAGCTGGTTTAATTTAGCAGTCCCTCTTATAATCTCATGTCTCTCAGCAGCTGTCATTCACTCATAGCATTCAAAAAAATTCAAAGTCAATACAACAACATACAGGATCCCGACTCTCTATGTGTATTTCCCATTTCTATGCGTTTTATTCTTTTTTATTATTTATAAACTATTTACTTTTTCTATACCCATTTTCTTTTCTTTCTTAAGCCTATGCATATTTCAAAACATACTGTAACATTTAGAGGTTTTCTTCCCCTCTGAACCTGCTTTACTGTGTATCTCTATCTTTTTCTGACCATATGAGCCAAACCTTAAACTGCTAAGCTATTGCTGGTTGGGTCTGGTGGCTGGCCTTGCCCCCTTCTTGGGGTCCATGAAAACCAAGCCTATGCCTGTGGCCCCCAGTCCAGAGGTGCATTTGACCAGGAATTGCATTCAACCACCCCATTCCTCAAGCATAGATTTCTCCCCCAACTCATTCTCTCTGCCTGTCAGCCCCACCTAGCCCTCTTCTGCCTAGCTATTGGCCATTCAGCTTTTTATTAGGCTAATCAGGTGCCTTAGGTAGGCAAGATGAAACAAATGCAACACATCTCTTCATAGTTAAACAAGTGTAACAACAAAAAACAAATGCAACACATCCTTACATCATTAAACAAATGCAGCATAAACAAATGTAACACAGCTGTACACAATTAAAGTAATATTCCACAATGCCTCATGATCTGTTCCTTTCTGTATTGTGTCCAGTTGTGGTTTCCTGTGATGGTCTCCAAATGATGTAAGGAAAGACTTCTTTGATAAGGAGTGGTAGTGGGTGTAAGGATAAATTTTATAATGTAATACACATAAACACACACACACACACACACATACACACACACACACACACACACACACACACACACACACCACACATCATGAGAACCACAGACTGAAATAAAAGACCAGTATTAGGCAAAAGAAACCTCCTTTTAAATGGTCATTTATAGTAGACCAAACAACTCCCCAAATCATATAAGCTATTGATATAATCCTTGGTTGCCTCTCAGGGGTTGAGTCCTATTGCCAAAGACACCACTCACTTAGATAATTTGAGCTGCATATGATTTAACAAGCCTCTCTCCTGCAGTCTAGCTTCCATATTTCCAGAAAATACTACACAAGTTGTCAAGGGAGGGAAGCCATTGATAGTCCTACCCAGCTGCAATACGTATGAAAACAATTATCAGCATAGCAAGATATTCATAAAGGTTCAAGAAATGATGCTCTCATACCAGCTGTATCCAAAATCTGTCTAGTTGACTTACGAACTACTCAACAGGAGAAAAATCAGGCCTGGTACTGTAAACATAGCCAGCTGCTTCCTAGGGCTACTGAGGTCACGGCTCTTAGTAAACAGTCTACTACTGCCACCTTGCTAGACCAGCATAATTCCCTAACATATTCTAAAATTTATATTTTAAAATACAATAATGTTACTATCAGGAAATATTTTTGTATGCATTCATGAACAAGGCTATGTAAAAATTTAACTGACAAGAAAGGGTCATATGTGGAAAGTTTAAACAGCCCTGATTTAGAGCAAAACTGTCATTTCTGGCACTCTTCATTCTGCCCTCATGTGGCAGTTTGAATGTAATTGCCCCCATTATCTTATACTGAGTGGCAACATTAGGAGGTGTGGCTTTGTTGGAGTGGGTATGGCCTTGTTGGAGGAAGTGTATCACTGTCAGGCCAGGCTTTGAAGTTTCCTATGCACAGGATACCATCAAGTGTCTCAGTCAACTTCCCTTGCCTGAAAGATGTAGAACTCTCAGCTACTCTAGCACCATGTCTGTCTACATGCTGCCTTGCTCCCCACTATGAAGGTAATGGACTGAACCTCTGAAACTGTAAGCAAGCCACTCCAATTAAATGTTTTCTTTGTAAGAGCTGCCAAGATTATGGTGTCTCCTCACAGGAATGAAAACCCCAACAAGACACCCTAAGTCAATCTATATGTGATCCATGTTTCTATTGTGCCTTGATTTCATTTTTATCCTCCCTTTGCTCCTTCATTTCTTCTCTGTGGACATTTGATCTTCTTCATCCTCTATTGTATTTGTAATCAGACAGAGGCATGAGTATACAGACAAGAAAAAAAATGGCTGTTGTTGTCTACCCTCTTTATATCTTAGTCTGGTCAATAGTAGCACTTCATGGAGCACATTTGTGACTCCATACTGACCTCCCTATTACATGGTGTCCTGGAGCAATTGTAACAGTGTACAGTTGGCCTTTCTAATACTCTAATGTTTATCTCCTCTACCAACAGACTTTCCTATAACTTTATATTGCTACAACCCTTTGCCTAGAAAATCTACCCTGAGAAAAGTTATATTTTGAGGTATTCAGGTACCATATGGGGAACTTATACAATCCATCAAATCAAAAGTTGATAGATATGTGTTAACTTTCTGCCATTGACAAAATCTGAGAAAAACAACTTGGAGGAAGAAGTGTAGAGTTTTCCTGCCTGGCCCACAGTCAGGACAAATCTCTGTCACCCGCCAGTCCCACAGCTGCTCAGACCCAACTAAGTAAACACAGAGACTTATATTGCTTACAAACTGTATGGCCGTGGCAGGCTTCTTGCTAACTGTTCTTATATCTTAAATTAATCCATTTCTATAAATCTATACCTTGCCATGTGGCTTGTGGCTTACCGGCATCTTCACATGCCGCTTGTCATGGCGGTGGCTGGCAGTCTCTCCCCTTCCCTTCCTGTTCACTTAGCAGAAGATGGCTCTTTTATTCTGGCATGATACAGGGAGTTTGCATTTTCCTTTTAACAACATGCTTGAGTTTAAAGAAGGAGAGAGCCATTCTCCAACTCCAAAGTCAGCTTTAAATTTTAATTGAACTGGGACTATTAGAAGACCAATAGTGTTAAATCTTTAGAGAAAAGCAGAAACAAACATTTAGGAAGACATAAAATTTTTTAGATAATATATACCCATACGCTGTTTCACTATGTTTCCTGCGATAGATGATTTGTCCCTTTTCTTCAGTTTTCTCATTTGTCCAGTGTTCTTCAGATTCCTTAACCTTCATTCTCCTAAAAGACAAAAACAAAAACCTTTCCCCAAGACTAATTTTGGGGATGTTCCTTTTTGGCAAGTTATTATCTGATTAAATGAAAAGACATGTGTTACTGGTATAAGTTAGTTTAAATTGGATGTTCATGCTGGATGAAGAACTATCACCTCCTCCAATTAAGAGGTTTCTCTTGTTCAAATCGAACCTTTATCAATTTTGATGGTACCCACAGCTTATCTTCTCCTGTAGAAACAAAAGCAAAACCTCGTCCCCAATTTAACACATACCCTGGTTTCCATTCTGAGGTCAGCACATCCTTAAAGTATATAGGCTGATTTAATTCTGTAGTTTTTTCTATTATCCAATGTCTCTCTGCAGCTGTTGTTCCTTTCTCATTGGCATTAAGAAAATTCAAAGTTAATAGAGTCTATTTCTGGGGGGTTTGTTATCCCTTTCTGTTTATTTAGCATATCCTTTAGAGTTCTGTTTGATCTTTCTATAACTGCTTGACCTGTAGGATTATGTGGTATGCCTGTAATATGATTTATATTGTAATAAGCAAAAAACTGTTTCATTTTAACAGAGACATATGATGGAGCATTGTCAGTTTTGATTTGTGCAGGTATACCCATGATGGCCATAACTTCTAGCAAATGAGTGATTACAGAATCAGCTTTTTCAGAACTCAAAGCAGTTGCCCATTGAAATCCTAAATAAGTATCGATAGTGTGGTGTACATATTTTAGTTTTCCAAATTCTGAAAAATGAAACACGTCCATCTGCCAAATTTCATTCCTTTGAGTACCCTTTGGGTTACATCCTGGTGGTAATGGTGTTTGATTGTAGAAGGAACAAGTAGGACATTTCTTTACTATTTCTTTGGCTTGTTGCCAGGTTATGGAAAAATCCTTTTTTAAACCTTTACTATTGACATGATGTTTTTTATGAAATTCTGAGGCCTCCAGCACATTTCCTATTAATAATTTATCAGTCTCATCATTACCTTGTGCTAGAGGGCCTGGCAGACCAGTATGGGATCGAATGTGAGTTATATATAAAGGATGACTCCTTTTCCTGATTGTATCTTGTAATTGAATAAATAGTAAAGTTAATTCTGAAGCATCAGCGATAAATTCTGCAGTCTCAATATGTAATACTACTCTTTCAGCATACTAAGAGTCAGTTACTATGTTGAGAGGTTCTGAAAAATCCATTAATACCAACAGAAGAGCATACAATTCTGATTTTTGAATTGAATTATAAGGACTTTGAACCACTTTACTTAAATTTTCGGATTTATAACCTGCCTTTCCTTGTTTGTTGGCATCTGTATAAAATGTATAAACTCCAGATATGGGTTTTTCCCGTACAATTTGAGGCAAGATCCAAACAGCTCTCTTTATAAGATCAATTCTATCGCTTTTGGGATATTTGCTGTTAATTTCTCCCAAAAAATTACTGCAATCTCTTTGCCAAGGTTCACTTTCTGTCCATAATTTTTCAATGTCCTCCTTAGTTAAAGGTACGACAATTTCTGCTGGGTCTATTCCTGCTAATTGACGAAGTCTCAATTTTCCTTTCCAAATCAAGTCAGAGATTTTTTCCACATAAGTTTTTAATTTTTTATTAGGTTTATTTGGTAAAAATATCCATTCCAATATAATATCTTCCCTCTGCATTAAAATTCCTGTAGGAGAATGCCTAGAAGGTAAAATAACCAAAATGCAATCCAGCTTTGGATCAATACGATCCACGTGTCCTTCATGTACTTTCTTTTCTACCAAGGCCAATTCTTTCTCGGCTTCAGGTGATAATTCTCTTGGACTATTTAAGATCTATTTTTGACTCACAATTTTATTGGTTTTTGTCCATGGTCAGCTGGTTCCATTGCTTCTAAATCTGTATTAAGGCATCAAGGCAGAAAGCATGATAGAGTAACCTGTTCTTGAATTTTATGCCATTGGTACACAGAAATAAGCATACATTTAATGGCAACCAGGGAGCAGAGCATGGGAGGAAAGGGACCAGGGACAAGATACAACCTTCAAAATGAACCCTTCATGAGCTACTCCTCTGTCTAGGCCCTGCCTCCTAATAAATGATTCAGCTATGGATTAATGTATAGATTAGGCTCAGGAACTTAAGACCAATTCAAGTGTCAATACCATTATCATCCAAGGAACCAAACCTTCAAATGCGTGAGTCTTCAATGATTGTCTCATGCCTAAAGCAGAACAGGATACATGTGTTTTGTGCTTTCCTCCCCTCTTTTCCTGATGTCCTAAAAATGTCCATTCAGATTCTGCTTTCTAGAATTCCCCCGATTAGGTTCAAGTTCTAGTGCAACTCAAGGTACTTCTAAAATCCAAACTAAAAACAAGTAAACGAATGAATGAGTCTATGTAACTAGGTAGATATCCAACTAAGGTGTGAGATGTTTTACCCCTAACAATAATTCTTCCCTCTTAAGAATTTTCGCTTGATTTTCTTTCTCTTTTAGCTATATATGTTGAGGAGTAGGTAAAAGAAGAATTAAGGCCTTCTGATTAACTTCTAGGAGACAGGTTCTGAACTACATTTTAAGTAAAATCTTCTTCGTCTATGTATAGCCAAGTAACCCCAGTAGAGAATCGCTGCCCCAGAATCAAGATAACCAGCTAAAGCCAACACTCTCTCTAGATCATAAAAATATTATTGTTTTAAATACTTGACTTTGGAATATTGTCTGAAATATTAACACAGTAGAAAAGTTTAGCTAGGCATTGTTTATTCACTAAATAACTAAATGCATTCTACACTCTAATGGACATTTCCCCTGTCACTGGTTATGCAGAATCTACACTTTGGGGCCTTAGAGGATGATGGTAGTTGAAAAACAGAGATTTTTCTAGATCATTTGGCATGATAAAATATTGAGCTATAGAAACAAAGTATGAGGCTAGTTTTATAAAAATATTATATGTATTAGGCATGTTATATTTAGGAAAATATGTGTATATACAAATTGTACAACAAAACAGAAATAAAACAATTATTTTTCAGAGGATTATGACAAAGAAATGATGGATTGGATTTTTGGATATTTATGTTGCCCTAAACACATGTACAAATGAGAACACTAAAGGGACTCATTAGTGTGTATGGGCATATATATAAATATATATGTGGAATAATGTGTTATAAATTTGAGAGAGAGTGAGAGGTGTAGGTGGAGTTGGAGTGAAAGAGGAAAGGGTAGAAATTATATAAATACAGTACTCATATATAAAATCTCAAAACAAATAGAAAATTTTTAAAAATTTTAAAAGAAAACTAATTTTTATTCTTATCTAAGCTATCACTAATATTGTATGCATACTGGCATTCATTTAAATATTACTGATGTAAGAATTGTATCACTCAACGTAACTTTGGGCATATATTCTACGTAACCACACTATGGACTTTCCTCCATTATGGGAGCTACTATAGTTTATTGTTGTTCATACTACTACTTTAATATACCTTGTATTATAATGGTCTATGACACAATAAAATAATGCACTCCTTGAGTGTTAAAAAAAATCAACTGGGCTAGAATTTAAACAATGTCTTATTATTTGCTCCCCTTGTTCAATAGTATTTTTCATAATATTAAAAAGATTAAATTTATGAAACGTTTACTTATAAGAAGTCTCTTGTTCACAGAGCTGCCACTTTTTTTTATTTTATTTTTCTGTGTAGTTTTGGTGCCTGTCCTGGATCTCGCTCTGTAGACCATGCTGGCATCCATCTCACAGAGATCTGCCTGGCTCTGCCTCCTAAGTGCTGGGATTAAAAGCATGCTCCACCACCACCCGGCTTCTTCTTCTTCCTTTTTTTTTATTATTAATAAAATTTATTTGTTCTATGTGTTTTTCACAACATGCATCTTGATCCCATTCATTCTCTATCCCTTTGAGTTCACTCTCCACCCCTGCACACTCCTACCACTGAATAAAACAAAATTCAAGAGAAAAAAAATGAAGAAAATAAAATGAGGGAAAAAAAAGAATTAAAAATCTCATCATGGAAGCTGCAGTGTGTTCTTGGTCAATACATCTCTACTTGCAACTGTTCATTGCAAGGAGTCTTTGGCCTGGCTCGAGGCTCCTGGTCTCCACCACAAGGCAGTCAGTTGTGGTGGTGCATGCCGATAGGATCTGCTGAAGGAGGCAGAGGCAGGAGGATCACAAGTTCGAGGCCAGCCTGTGCTACATCACTTCTTTCTTCATTACTCCACTTATTTTAGTAAGAATGTATCTGTAGAAGCCCCAAAGTCCTGAGTTCTGATCTAAGGTAGATCTTTTTGCCAATGCTTTGTAAACTCAAATCTGCTAAAATTTCACCACGTTATTTTAAAAAATAGAGATGACATTTGACATGGATGATTATTATGATAATTAAGTATGCTAATTATAAAGATGTAACATACACTAAGCACAAAGTTCACTCTAGTTTTTCCTACCCTTCTTCTACCAAGTGGTTTTGTAAAGAGAAGGGGAACAGATATACTGTATTTGGCGTATCTTTGCCATTATGCATGTTTAAAAAGATGCAAGAGTATTTGTAGACTACAGTGTGAATAGTGTATCTAAGAAATAATGAAGCTAATAAAACAATAAACATCCACAAGCCTGATTGAGGAAAAAAAAGAGTGATATGGATATTGATTAATAATTATTTTGAATAGTTAAAAAGGAATATACGTTTATCCCTTTTGTGTTGTTTCTTAATCTTTGTGTAATCAATATTTAATTTCCTAATGAAAATATACTTCATAGAAGAAAGAAAATCAACTTTTCTATTAATGTAAGGGTTATAAATTAGCTATTTACTCACAAAAATAATTATTAAATAAAATAATATTATTTTATGTTATTTTGTAGATTTTCATCCTGCCTAAATTGAATAGACCAGAGATCACAGGTGTCTATGCATTGTTCTCCAAATATGCATAGTAGTGCTTTGGAAATAATAATAGCAACAAAAAAATAGTAGTGACAATAATAATTAAAGGATAGTAATGCTAAACAATATGGGAATGTAGCTCAGACATTCTAGCAAAGGTACAGTGAAAAATGTCAAGTTGGAAATTTATGTTATCCAGTTTTTAGCTCAGTTTCATAATTTTTCTACTGGCCTCTCAGAGGTACTGCAGCAGACTCAGAATCACAAAGGTCATGTGTTTTCTCTCATTTCTGGATGGATGTTAGATTTAATCCTCAGATATCTTTGTTTCATTTGGAATATGCACAGGGTCAGGAAATTACTAACAACATCAGGGAGTGCTTTAAATGGAATAGACATAGAATTCAATGTTAATAAATGCTTAAAGGGAACTAATGGAACAGGAAGAGTTAAATTGGAGTGTGGGATGACAGGGCAAGATAGAGGAAGAAATATGTGAGGATAAATAATTTTAAAAACCTTTGGGGAGAGGAAGTCATATGGAAACCTGGCTACAATTGTAGAAGAGGGTTAAAAATATAGTTGTCCCATAAAGGGACAACAATGTCCCTACTAGATACTGTAGGCTAACAAATTAAAAGCCCAGTCCTAGGAAAGTGTTTCATCTTTTGGAGTTGTTGGTCAGTGAGATCCCAAAGACCCCGCAATACAGACTATTGCCAATACTATTGTCACCATCTGGACCTTGACAGTAAGACCATGTTTCTGAAGACAACACATACTTGTGTCACATAACATAGAGATATGGACACTTCAGCTCTATTGACTAACTTTCATAGTGATGGAAGCTGCTCTGCATGCTACCAAGGGAGAATAGTGATTATTAATCCTACTGAACTTTGAACACTTCACGCAACAATAATTACTGACCTGGGAGGATGTCCCCACTAGTACAATAGTGTGGGAGTAACCAATCACTCTCTGATAGGATTTAGGTTCCACTTCACAAGAGGAAATCTGTATCTGGCACCATTGCTGCATCAAGAATCTGTGATTATACAGGTCATTTGCCCTAGGCAATAATATATTACTATTATTCTGCTATATAGGACTCTAATGACATATTGCTATACCCATAGATGAATGCATCTTTCAACCCTCATCTGAGAAGCTTCTATTTGTAATACATAATGATTAACATGAAGGGCCACAACTAAGTGCCAAAAGAGTCAAGGTGCAAAGAATAAGAGACTGTGGGGTGCACCCTCTCCTCCCAAGGCTTAGCAATCATCATGAAAGAAGGGAGAAAGGCTGTGAGAACAAAGGGCATTGAATGAAGAAGAGGAAACTGTGTCCTTCGTACACAACAGAGAAGCTGCATCTGTGAACTCACTCAGTTATGACAGTATACAAAAGCTCAGCACAGCCGGGCGGTGGTGGCGCATGCCTTTAATCCCAGCACTCGAGAGGCAGAGCCAGGTGGATCTCTGTGAGTTCAAGGCCAACCTGGGCTACCAAGTGAGTTCCAGGAAAAAGGCGCAAAGCTGCACAGAGAAACCCTGTCTCGAAAAACCAAAAAAAAAAAAAAAAAAAAAAAAAAAAAAAAAAAAAAAAAAAAGCTCAGCACAGCCTCAAGTCAGACTTTATGTCACGGCGAGAGGAGGTGGATATGAAGTCAGATCCTTAGCTAAAGAACTGTAGAAAATTCATAACTGCTAGAAGAGTGAGAGTTAAGGTGTTTGTTTGTTTGTTTGCTTGCTTGTTGTTTGTTTTAAGAGTGTTGCCAATGGTAGGTAGACACTTCTCCTGTGGAAGGCTGCACATCCATGAATAAATGGGCAGCAAGAATTTGTCTTGATTAGTGAAAAAGTCAAAAGGACATAAAGTCTGGTAGGTAGGAAATGGAGTGTGCATCTGGGAGAATTTGGGGAGAGAGGAGATATATATATATCTCAAACTCACTGTACAAACTTCAAAGATACAATCAAAGCTACAAATCACACACACACACACACACACACACACACACACACACACACACACACACACACAAATCCCACTTACCATAGTTTAATTAACAAATACTAACCAGAATTCTTTGACCCTTATTATCATCAAACAGCACATTTAGAAATTATAATCCCTTCTACCTAATTCAGAGCCCAAGATTCATTCTAAATCTTTAAACTGTGATGTATAACTTAATTTTCATTGGGCCTCTTTTATCAGCTGGTTTGTTTGAGCTGAGCACATCACATTGTATAGCATCCACTTTAAACCTTCGTCTAGAGCACAGTTTGGAAGAACATCACTCTGAACATGTCTCAAACCCTTTACACTGGTTTCACATTGCCACAATGCACTTAAACTTACAGTGTACTTCTAAACAAAAATAGGAATGGATGTGAAGGAAGAATCAATTGTTTCAATACCTCTTGGAAGCCAGTAGAAGAAAAAGACAAAACTGAACTAAAGAGTAGAAAATACGGATTTCTGAAAATTAGAAAACAACAGTTAGTTCCACCCCCAAGGCATTGTCATTTATTACCTTAGTCCTGAAAAAGAATCCTCTGCTACTTCATTCATCAAATACATGCTAAGAAGTCAGACATTTGCCCATCATGAAGGAACTGGTACCAGGCATTTCCTTTCACTAAAAAGAACCATAGAAGAGGAAAACATACCTGAAGCTATTTTCAGACATTGGGCAATAGGAAGCACAGGACTGTGGTTCTTGGGGGAAAAAGATGGAGTGAGCACTGTGAATATATGTGCTCTGTTCCTCAAAGCGCCATTCAGACTGAGGTGCACAAGGGCAATTCTAAACAGATAATGGTGACTGAGTGAATTGAAGAGATAGAATTTGGAGCATCTGAAGTGGCTAGAATTTGTGGGAATGGGAGAGCCATGCAGAATAAAAGAAAGCATACACCTTCATAGGAGCCCTCTCAAGTCTTTGGCTAAGTACTATTGGTTGCTTTTTAAGATGACTTTCCATGGTGTAAGAAACAACTCCTAGAGGGATATGAGTTGCAAAATTTCCCTAATTCCTGTCCCAGTACTGGGACTAGAATTTCCAGGCTGGTGCATATTAGCACTCTGTATAAACAAAGTCCAGAAAATTTGTTGAAAATTATGACAGTCAGTAGAAACTTCAGAAGGCTGTCACTTTAACAGTGAATGGAAGTAGCACTAAAAAACAGACTACTTTGAAAGCACTTGAGAAATGTGAGTTATACATTATGTTGCTGTTTTGCATATAAATTTCCACAATTTTGAAAATATTCTGAAAACATATATGTGTGATAGT
The DNA here is from genome assembly GCF_949786415.1 of Peromyscus eremicus. Classification (NCBI taxonomy): domain Eukaryota; kingdom Metazoa; phylum Chordata; class Mammalia; order Rodentia; family Cricetidae; genus Peromyscus; species Peromyscus eremicus. Next base: position 105,931,092 of record NC_081417.1, read on the forward strand.
CACAATGTACACTATTCAGAGGCAGCACCTGTTCTTGTCCTTCTACCCATGAAGAGGGAACTTGTATAGAAATATCATTCCACAGAAAGGAAAAAAATAAGCAGAAACTACATTTTAATGGTAAATATATGTTGCCACTAACCAACAGTTTCCTAATTAGAGTTAAGGCCTGGCTCAGTAGAAGGGAAATAGTGCCTGGTAATGGAAACATGCCCAACTATCCAGAACTAGTGTGATCATAGAAGGGAACCTTCTACTTGCATTTTGCTAACCTAGTATGATTCTGAACCCATACTCTTACATGTATCCTTACACCCACACATAAGTGTGATTCTCAACTCTCATCACAGAAGCATCTTCTTGCAGAACACTGACATTATTACAAAGCACTACAACTGGCCAAAACAGAAAAAGAAAGCAAACAAACAAACAAGCAAAAAAACAAAAACAACCAACTGATCACGGGGTGCCTAGACCCAGTGGATATATCTGAAATACAACTCCTACACCTAATGCTAAGGGAACACTGTGAAAGAAAGTCAGAAAGACTATAGGGTGAGAGGATTAGGAAGTCTGTTGATAGAAAGTGTCTCCTACACATGACACGCAAGCCACACACTTGATACCTCAACAATATGGATGCTCAAGTAAGTCCTGAACAAGGACAATGCCAAAAACCATGCTAACATGGAAGGGGGAAAATATCACCAGACACCAACCAGAGAAAAGACTAAAGGCAGCTAAGAACTGCTGAGAGATGGAAGATCAATTGTCCCCAGAAATCAACCACCTAATTGGCTATCTTATTCCAAGAGATGAGCCCCCAAATCATACACTAACTAAACTGACTCTGCAGGTTGTATTTATATATCTATTCATTTATACAGATATATAATAGTAACAATTAAAGAAAAAGAGGCCATGAGTTTTAGAGGGAGTGGGAAAGATATGTGAGAGTTGCAGGAAAAAAAGACAAGGTGGAAATTATATAACTATATTTTAATTTAAAAATGTAAAAATAAGGCAGACGGCGGTGGGGCACACCTTTAATTCCAGCATTTGGGAGGTAGAGCCAGGCGGATCTCTGTGAGTTTGAGGCCAGCCTGGTCTACAGAGCAAGATCCAGGACAGGCACCAAAACTACACAGAGAAACCCTGTCTTGAAAAAAAAAAAACCTAAAAATATATAGTAAAAAATAAAATACAGTGAAATCCTAGAATCATACATTCTAACAACCATAATGAGCCACTGACTTTCTTCGTGTCCCTGTACCCTGTCTCTGAACTCTGGTATGTTGGCCTTCAAAATGACCTGTACTGGCCACATTTATACGTATTTATACATAGTCATAAAATACTAATAATTTTCCAAAACTTCTAGAACTTATGAATAACTTGGTGGAAAAATCATATTCTTACAACAATTTCTAAGCCACTAAATAACTTTTATCTGATCTGCTCAATGGACTGTCTCTTGTTTACATTTTGTTTCTGCAACTTGGCTCTATGTTTGGATTCTGTATAAAAGCTGTTTTTCCTTTCATAACTTCTAATGTATCTTCCTTAGACAGGACAGGGTAAGATAAGTCTTATTACTGGGTTACAAAACTTACCAGACATATTTTTTAATTAAAAGAAATTTTTGATTAAATAAATTCAAAGTTTAAAAAAGTCTGTGTATGGTAATTCTAGCACTTCTTGAGATGTAGAGGCAGGAGGATCAGGAATTATAGACTAGCTTCAGATACATGGAGAATATAAGCCCAGCCTATACATACTGTATCTATGAGGTCTTTTTTAAAAATAACCACAAAAAGCCAGTATTTGGTACATTTAATGTAGTTCTGCTAGATAAAAATACTAGATTCTGAGTTAAATATATTCCATGAATCTTTTGAAACATACTAATTGTTAGGATTCTGCTCTCATTCCTTGGGGTCTAGCATCTTACATCATCAGCAGGCACTGGCCACTACGTACCTGCCTCGTGGTCATGCAATCCCTGCCTTAAAAAGCCCCCACCCCTCCCTCTCTCTCTGTTTCCTCTCTGCTCTCTGCTCTGCTCCGCTCTCTCCCCCATCTTTCTCTCTCACCAGGCCTGGTCCCCTTCCCCACACCCATTTTCCCACCTAATACAGCTCTGAAAACTAACATTGGGTTCTGCCATGGCCTGTGACTTTTCCATCGGTAATCAGCACACCAACTAGCGCCATTTTACCATCACTGATACTTTTAAAAATTCTTGAGACTAAGGATATAACTCAGTTGGTAGAATGATTGCCTATAATCCTGGGGATCAGGGAATCTTGAGGCAGGAGAGTTAGAAATTCAAGTTCATCCTTGGCAGAGTAAGTTGAAGGGCAACCTGAGCTACATGAGACCCTACCACCAAAAACATATTTGCAAAAATGTGTTTATAGATCCTCAAAGAATGGAACATTGTGAGACACTCTTCCCTCCATGACAAGATGATGAGAGGCCCAATCTTGTACTGGTCTTGTGCAGGTAAAAATAGCTACTGATATCAACAGTTCAACGGATACATCATAGTAGAAGACAGCATTCCACAGCACTCTATCCCTTTCCTTACCTCTTATATTCTCTACTACCCCACTATAGTGTTGTCTAAGTGTTGAAGAGGGTGATGTTGATATCTCATTGTGTTTATTAATATTTTGCCAACTTGACACAATTCAGAGTCATCTGAGAAGAGGAAACATCAAATGAGGAAATACTGCCATCAGACTAGCCTATAGGCAAGCCTGTGGGACAGCCTCTTGACTAATGATTGACGTGGAAGCGCCCACTGTGGACAATGCTATCCCTGGGCAGATGGTCCTGGGAGAAATAAGAAAGAAAACTAAGGGAGGCAGTAAGCTGTGGCTCTGCTTCAGTTCTTGTCACGAGGTTACTGTCTTGACTTCCTGCCTTTAATTCTCTTCATGAAACACTACAAATACATGCTGAAATAAACTTTTTCTTCCCCGAATGGTTTGGGTCATGGTATTTATCACAGCAATAGAAACTAAATGAATGTACCCATATGTGATTAAGCATTTAACAACTTATCTTCACCACTTTGATCAGTTGCGAATCTGTTTAGTTACTGACATCCAAAGCTGCCCAACAAAACCAAGTTACTACTCTTTGTTATAACTTCATAACAATTCTTGCCTAAAAAGAATTGGATGATGTAGGGATTAGGGATAAAATTAGTTAAGGTTTTATTTCTGAAACATTTAAGCATTCTGAGTTCTACTACCTTGTTAACACCCATTCCTGTTAGGTTGGGAGGCGAAAGTTTAGAAGAAACCATCTTAAATGGTTAACATACTTATCTTGTCAAACCACAGGGTTTGTTTGTTTGTTTTTTCTGCTAAACAAGGAATATTTTAACTGCCCCCTAAAATGCCCATTCCTGTAAACATGAGTAACTCTGGTCAAAAATTCCCATTGTTCTACATGAGACTGAAAGACCACCCTCTAGTGGTCTAACCTATAAAAACTGTAAGGAACTGAGGGTCACTGCTGGACTTTTGCATAGGATTAGCTGAGACCAGAGCCCATGTGAATAAGACTGAGTTCCCCTACTCTCCCAGGGCTGCTTGATTTTTCACTTGTCAGTATTTCCACTATAAGCAGGGTAATATTGACCACAGGCTATGAGAGAGTATGTCTACAAAATCAATGTAGTCAAGTCACAAACAAGCAAATGGCCATAAAAGCAATCTTACGTAGAGTTAAGCATGCAGTGTAAGGATTACGCAGAATCTCCAGTTCTCAGCAAAACCACTGAGGAGCATAGAAAGGACCATATTCAGGGAACACAAGTAGTAACTACAGGCTGTCTCTGAGGAGACAGAAATGATGGGGTTAGTAGCTAATCCAACGCAAGTACTATAAATATGTTCAAAGCACTAATGAAAGTCAACTTTTTAAAAAGGGGCTATGACAGCAGCTATTCATCAAATAAAACATAAATTATTTAGAATAACCAAATAAAAATTTTAAAGACAAAACAATAACTGAGATTTTTTTTAAAGCAATTACTGGAGCAAGAAGGCTTGACAAGACTTAGATGGCAGAAGAAAGCCAATTGAAGAAAAAAAATGAACAATAAAAAGAAAAAAAACAATGGAAAAAGAAATAGCTTCATGTACTTGAGGGAAAACATAACTGTAAGCACACTGGATTCCCAAAAATGGATAAAGAAAAAATAACAGGTAGCAAAGTTTTTAAATAATAATATTTCAAATATTTCAAAATTGTGTCAAAGACCTAATTTAGGCATTTAAGAAGCTCACCAAACACAAAGCAAGATAGGACAAAGAACTCCACAGCTAAAAACATCATGCTCAGTTATTGAAAGCTGAAAAATAAAATTTTAAAACAGCAGGAAAAACATAGCCCATTACTATAGAGACTACAATCAACAGATAATTTCCACTAGCAAAATTATTTTTTAAAAACAGAAATAAAATGATGATATAACATGATTGTTAAATATCCCAAGGATCTATCAAATACGCTTGAACCTAATTAACTGTGAAAGATTATAGAATAAAATGTTAAAGTATAAAAGTCAACTGCAACCCTATGTATGAAGCACTTAGGTAGAATTTGAGCATTTAAACAATCTATTTAAACAGTTCTTAAAAATTGAGTATTTAGGTGTAAGTCTGACAAATGCCTACATAATCTGTATGTGAAAAATGACAAACCAGGCCTTTGTTTTTTTCTAAGAAATTCATTTTTAAAAAACTTTATTATAAGAATACATTTTAAGTAATTTCACTTTTCTAAATGAATGAAAATACACACACACACACACACACACACACACACACACATATATATATAATGAATGGATGACTCATGGTTCACTTGTGTTATAATTTGAATAACAATAGGGTGGATTAAAAAATGTAAGTTGGCTTAATACAAAAAACAATTATTGTGAAGCAAATTTACATGTTAATTTAATAAAGGATATAAATACATAATCATCTTAATAGATAAAATTTACTTGAAAAAATATCTGATACCCACTCAAGATTAAAAGCCCTGCCTTGTAAAGGATATGTATAGAACCATCTACAACTAGTACACGATTTTTTGGTGAAAGACTGAATGCTTCCCTTGGTATTGGACATAGGTAAATGAGGTAAATGCTCTCAGCACTTCTATTCAATGATAAACATAAAAGGTTAGCCAATGTACTATGGCAGTGTAAGTAAGCTAAGGGAATCCAGCTTGGAAAGGAAGAGAAGGAACTATACTTGATAATGCAATATGGAACATACAATAATGAATCTACATTTCATAAAAGTGCTAAAATTAATGAATGAGTTCATGATGGTCAAAGTACCCAATGCAAATTTAGAAGTATGTATTTAATATCTATATGTGAACAATGGACCAATTCTATGTAAAATAAATTCCATTTGCAAAATCTTCCAAAAAGGGGAAAGAAGAATTAAATCTAATAAAATATTTACAAGTCTTATATAGGAAATGACAGAAATCTTCACAAGAACTGAAAAATATCTAAATTAATGAAAAAACATTCATTTATATTCAATCTTGTCAAAGCTAAAATTCCCCCCAAACAATCTGTAAGTTCAAAGTAGTTGCAGGCAAAATGAAAAAGGATGAGTATTTTTACAGAAGTTGAAACACTGTTCCTAAAATTTATCTTGAAATGCAAAGAACACAGAATAACTAAAACCATCCTGGAAAAAAAAGGTAACAAAATTTAAAAGGCTCATATGTCCAATTTGAATTACTGTAATTATACAGCAATCAAAATAGTGTAGAACTGAGTTGGGGTGGGGGTAGAAATCATAGGAACAGAGTTAGGAGTTCAGACCTAAATTCTTCAATTTATAGTTACCTGATCTTCCTAAAGGGTGCCAAGGTCCTTGTATGGAAGAAAATAGTTCTTTCAACAATAGAAATGAAGTAACTGGGAACCCTATGTAAAATGGTGAAGTTACACCTTTACTTCATACCACTCATAAAGTTAACTCAGATAGGTAACATGCCAAACTGGAAATAGCTGAAACTGAAGAGCTTTTAGAAAAATGCAAAGAGGGAAAATTTTTATACAGGGTCTCTCTACATAGTCTTGGCTGTCCTAGAACTCACTATGTAGATCAGACCGGCCTTGAACTCAGAGATTTGCCCGCCCCTGCTCACAGAGTGCTAGGATCAAAGGCATGCGCTACCATGCATGGCAGGAAAAATATTCTCAAGTTAGGCAAAAATTCTTAGTTCCAACAAACACAATGATCGACAGAAGAAAGAAAGCAATGGTGTATTGGTCGTACCTTGAGAATTAAATTGTTTGTGCTTCAGAAGACCTTAGGAAATAAAGGAAATTAAAATATAGACCAGTAGATTGGTAGCAATTGTCTGGAATTTATATATCTAACTAATATAGGTAAATGTCCTATTTCCATCATATATAAAGAACCCTTATAACTTACGATTGATAAATATAACCATGAAACAATTGGGAAAAATCAGATTGTGCACCTTATACACTCACATCAACCCTGACATCCACACACAAAACAAGCAATTATGCAGAAGCTAATAAACTATTTCTAATTTCACGAGCTTGAAGGCTACACCCCCTCCAGCATCTCTTTAAACTCTCACAATGGTGTTTATTTCCAGTATTGTTCTTCATTGCTTCCTAAATCCTGCATTGTTATTGCCCTTATATATGTATGCCCAGGCCCCATTAAACAGCATTTTATAATCCTTCGTAAAGGAAGAGCCTAGTACAGTACATACACATAGAGCCTATTAAATTGACATGATTAGGAAATGAAAAGAAAATATTAGGCACTCAATTCAGCATCTCTTAAATGGAAGATAGAATGAAAAAAGCTATCAAATTTGTTGTTTCATATCTACAAATGGAAAATTTTAAATACTTCTTTTGCTGATACTTCTTATTCTTAGCAAATCCCATTGACCACCATTATAAAGAGTTCGCTATTATATGGAGTATTTGAAAGTTGTATTCCAGTTACCTTAGGTTTCTTTTCTTTAAAATACCTATTTGGTGTGGTTACTTGATTAAGGTTAACGATCAACTTCAAATTCTAGTGCACATTCTGAAGCAGATGAGACTGACTTTGGTCAGTTCATGAAACACTGAGAAATCAGAGAACTACATATAAATTCAAAGGTATCAGATAAATGCTGTAGTCTAGGATTCCTATTGTTTGCCCTGGCATGCAGTCTATCAAATCAATTATTATTTCCCAATCTGATCGTTTTTAAAATTCATGTTTAGCCAAAGAGTAAAGCATAATATCTCTCTGAGCTGAGCGTGCACACAAAGCAAATAAGTAATCATTAATTATGCATGACATTACATACCAATTATTTGTGAAGAAGCCTGAGAGTGTTATAAATATAATCTCATTAGTTTTCTCAAATTCTCCATGAGCATGAGAGGTAATCATTATTATCTCTATATTTAACATATTACTATATTAATAAAACTGTATAGACTATTATACTTTGCAATTTGGGATGCTTACAACTCTGAGATTTCAAAAACCAAGGCTTTCTCTAGGTAACTAAAATAGTCCTTTTATCTGCTATGAGAAAGTTTAAAGGCTATTGTCACGATCCCTGCCCCCTGGTGGCTGATATGAGCAGGTGCTGCAGGCAGCCATTAAGCAAGTGGCTGAATGGACCCAGCCACTAGTAACTCCTGTTCCACTGAAGATAAATCAGCTCCAACTCCTCTGAGGAGCTGAACTCACACTGCTGCTGCATAAGAACACCATGTCATAGTAGGAGTGTTAGTGTTTGTATTGGACTGTTACTAATTTAGACGACTCAGAGTTGATGACTTGAAAAACTGTGGAAGCAGACCAGGGGAAGGGGGCCAAACAGAGGGAGCAAAGGATACAGCCTGACAGCATGAGCCAAAAATGGCCTGGAGCTGTACAGACTCCGTGAGAACAGCTGATTAAGGAAAATATAACTAAGTAACTACATATCGGGCAAAAGTCTACCTCTGAGAGTCAACAGAGCCACTTCCTTGTCATATTATGGTCTTTATTAATTTCTTATATGATAAATGGAGTTTATCATTTATGTACCCCTAAGTTATTGAATTTGGATTCTTTTCTTTTGAGAATTGGCATAATCCTCAAAGAACTTTATTAATCATAATAAGTGACGTTTCTGTTTGTGGGGGTGAGTTTGTTTTCTCTTATTTTCCTTTTTATTTTTTGGCACTCAGGCAAACTCAGGCATTGTGCAAGATGCATTCCCGTAGTCCCTAACTTTCTTTTAACATTGCAACTATAAGGATTTTTCCTGTTGTCTGGTAGGATCTATTTTGATACCAAATCAAAACAAGAAACTCAATCTTTTTCCTTCCAGTTATTTCTATGACTCCTGTTACTTCTACCCTTTCAGGGAGGGGGGTGACCTGCCCTTCTAACCCAAAGGCAGATGTCTTAGAAGCCCTATGTGATAGGGTCAGCATGGAGGAACAAAGAACAACAGTACCTGTTTTAGAAGCTTCACCGTGGAGTCAGAATTGCCTCCAGGTTGTTCTTCCTCCCTCCTTACAATGTGCTCAGGTGACCACTGTGGCTTTATTCTCACCCTGTGTGCTTGCAACCTCTACCACAGAAGCTCAATGGGTTTGTAAGTGGGTGGATATATATACATATGAGCTTTTTTTTTACATGTTTCTTTAATTATATGTTATAATTTCTGTATTACTGTGGTGAATCACTATAACCAAAAGCAACTTGGGGAGCTAAGAGTTTAGTTTATTTGGCTTACATACCTTGATCATGGTCTGTCACTGAGTATCAAAGCAGGTACTCAAAGCAGGGCAGGCACCTAGAGGCGGGAACTGAAGCAGGAACACCATGGAGAAGTGTTGCTTACAGACTTGCTCCATTTAGTTTGCTCAACCTGCTTTCCTACACCTCTAGCATCAACTGTCCAAGGGTAGTACCCCTAGTGAGCTGGACCCTCCTGCAACAATCATTATTTTTTTTTTTAAAAAATGCCCTATAGATTTGCCTACAGGCCAATTCTATGGAAGTTCTTTCTCAATTAAGATTCTCTCTTCCTAGATATGTGTAGCTCTATGTCAAACAAACTTATTTCTCTAATAACTTCATACTAGTGAAAATTTGTAGTCATGTTTAGGAATTAAAGAAAAAAATCTCTTTCATTGGATACTTCTGTTTGGGTGATTTGGAGGTTTGAAACATGATCTTGGTGTGTAATCCAGGCTGGCCTTAAACTCACAACAATTCCCTTGCCTCAGCCTCACAAGTGCTAGGATTGTAGATATACCTAGTGTCACACCGAGTTCCACTCATGTCTTTGCTTCATCAAAACTGTTTTTAAAGTACCTTTTGTGTTACGCATTTCATTACCTGCTAAGTATGTATTGTAGAGTCGTACAAGTATGGCTCCTCCTTTCATAATCTATTGAGAAAAAGATAAATAAAACAAAGAAGTGATTATATATGTTGCTCAAGGAGGGCTTTAGCATGCTGCAATAATGAGCAGCCTCGAAATACCAAAGACCATATGGTTTTTTGCCATATTTATGAATCTTGCTCAGTGCAGTACTTTAAGAAGACTCTGTACTCCTTTGCCACTCCGTGTTGTAGCTTAACAAAGTTTAGTGTAATCAACGCTAATTATTACCCCAATTTAAAGGATCAGTTAAACAGTCTAGTGCTGGGGACTACAACAGAAACATTACAGAGAATAACTTTACATGGAATATGGGACTTGAATCAATGAGAAGAGTTCAGCTTGATTTCAACCACAAAACGTGAGTGAAAATTCTGATAAAAACACAAACTAGAAAACTATGAGGAACTAAAAAAAAGATGTAGTTGAGGCTCAGTTAGTTAAGGAGAGTCTTCAAATAAAAGCTAGAATGACATCCTTCAGGGTGGCATATGACAGTTCGGTTTGTGGAGAAAAAGAACCTTAATTCAAGAAGACTCATGAATTACCACCACTAGGTGCAATGCAAAGACATGTGAAGAGAAGAATCTATGAACCTACAGCATTTATTAGAGGAAGGAAATCCATGAAAAGTAAGGAAAGAAAAGATAAGAAAACTCAGACACAGTGTTGTTATGAAAAATGGAAGCAATCAGATAAAGTAGTTCTGGATGTGCAGGAAAAGCATGACTCAGGAATGACTCCTAGGCTTCTGATCTGAGGCATTGAGTGGGTGATGTTGCCATTTATGAAGCTGCTTAGAGGGGGAAAGGTTGGCTTGGCTTTATTATTGTTTTGTTTGTTCCATTTTTTGGCTGACTGACTGGTTGACTAATGGGGGTGGCTGAATGAAAGTTTTAGAGTTGCCTTAAAAAGTTTAATTTAAGAAAGCTGTGCAAATCGAACAAGCAGTTATATGTCCATGTCTGAAATTCATGGATATGTCCGGATGATTGTATATATTGAAGGGGGAGGCAATCTATAAAGAATTGGAAGTAGAAAGTGGGGGGTCTGAATAAGTTCAAAATCTATTGTATACATGTATGAAATACTCAATGAATAAATAATCTATTTAATGTTTTAAAAAGTGGTCTGTAGGCTAAGGGAGGGGGAATAAGACCAAAACATATAGGTAATGTTCAAAGAACTAGTAAAAACACATATAAAGAAAAATGATAAATTAAAAATAACAGGTCTGCATATGCACTTACTAAAGCCAAGGAAATAGATGCCATATCATATAAAAGCAATTTAAGGGTGAGGAGACTGTTTATATATACCACTTAAGAGCTCTAAAATTTAGACTCTGGAAGGAGAGATGGGAGAAAAGCCTAAAATTGGACAGGGACAAGGAATATTTCCATAGACAAGAATCCAAGGACAAAGTGTGCTTAATTAAGAAAAGAACGGCAAACTGTGTCAGATCCTCCTGGACGGTGAAATTAGATTAGGATTGAAACCTAAGTTCATTCATTTATCCACTCAGCACAGGGTAAGTTTGATTTTTTCATCTGACAAATGTTTATTCTGGAGCTACTATTTTGCAGCCAAAATTTATTCTAGGTGTTCAAATATGGTGTCGCCTACAACAGCCATGGTTTTTTTCTCCCTGAGTCTCATATTCTGTTGGCACATACAAGCAATAGACAAGGAGGTGAATGAAGAAAGTGACTTCAGGGCATGAAAGCGCTGTCAAGAAAGGCAAATGTTAGACAGCATTCTAGGCCAACTAATCACAAGCTAAGCACACACATGGGACATCAAAATGCCATTTAATGTGTAATCATAAACAACACCTGCTTTTTTTCTTGAATTGAATAATAGCAAATATGATTTGGTCCAGAGTTTCAAAACAATGTGAGCAAAGACAACAGTGGAAGATCTGTTCATTAAGTGGAAGTAGACAGCAATACTATAATAATTGGCAGGAATTTGAGAAAGAACAGGTCATTTGTTCTATCATGTGTCCCCTTCCACACAAGATCAGGTGGCAGACTGCCCAGTTCCGAGAATAATCTGCAGGTAGAGAAGGAAGAGACAGTGTGATTAGGCATCCTGTACTTTTACTGTTTGGCTGAATAAGTGCAAGACTTTTCCAGTGCCCATTAGGTGTGAGCATGTTTGTTTTTTTTTTTTTTTTTTTTTTCAGAAATCTGAAGTTATATGAGTGGCCTCTTGTAGGCAAAGCTGGTCTTCATGGAATCATAATTCTAGACTACAAACTGAAAATAACAACTTCTGTCATCCAATTACAGCTAATTTTTTTCTTTGTTTTCCTCATGTATTGAACAGAGATAACTAGTAATGACCTGTCCTGTTTTAGGTCCTAGATAACTTTTATCCTCTCAGAGTAGATAGGTTGAAGCAGTTTTGGTGTTTTCTCATCTATTATCATTTTCTATTAGGCAAGGATAAAGTCTGTTCAAAATACAAAGTGTTAAGGAAGGAAATAGGGAACATTTTTCCAGTACAGAATTCACATCCTCATCTCCCCACAGTTGACACTTCGAGGTCAGTTTCACTGTAACTATTTTGCTATCCTATCAAAATTATGAGAATCTATGACATAAAATTATTTTATATCCCATTCCTATAGAACCAAAATCACCAAGAGATAAATGCTATCACTTTAGCTCTGTGCCCGTAGAAGAGAGAGAGAGAAAAAAATTACTAAGCAACAGAAGCAATTTCCACTTTGTTTTTTCACTTACTAGTGACTGATATTGTGAACTTCAAGAAAAAGGAAGTAAGTGCCATAACATGGAGACACATCATAGGCCCCTTAGCATACAAATAAGTAATCCATTTTATGAACGGCATGATTACAAATAAATTGAACAGAATTCCAAAAAGCCAGATGTTTCTTATTTAATCTTCATCTATTTTGTCTAAGATTAATTGTGTGAACTGACCAATATTCAACAGAAAAAAATAATTCTAAAATTAGAAACAGTTTTAACAGCACTTACAGTTATCTAACCTCATGTATAAATGTCCCCCGCAGTACTGGGGACAGGAAGGCTCTGACTGACTACCCTTGAGTCTCTTCTTCACACTGCCTGAATGGGTTGCCTTTCATCTTCTCAGGTGTGAAATTCTACCAAATGAAGATTCATTTGGGTTAACAAGCCCATTTTGAAAGGTAAATAACTCTGAGAGAATGAGTTTAACAATTAAGTTCTTTACGCAGAGTGCACTGGCTGCCTTGTCAGATTGCTTCCCTCTGAAAACTCGTGAGGTAATCCCCAGAGTAATGAACATGTTACCAGAATAGAAGGAAAAGAGGAGAGCAGTCGTGGAATATGGGAGAGGGGCTAGAAGGGAAGATATGCTCGGGTGGGATGCTAAAATGGAGGAAAGTTTTAAAGCAGCCAGGAAGGTTAAGTGGAGAGGAGAGCTAAGGGAAGATAATTATGATTGCCCTAGGAACAAAAAACAAATCACTTCAATTTGATCCTTGTGGAGTATCCATGTATATGTGTATATATATATATATATGTGTGTGTGTGTGTGTGTGTGTGTGTGTGTGTGTGTGTGTGTGTGTGTGTATGTGGGGGGGGGGGTGCATGGGGGGAGCGTGTTAGTTTGAACTTCTTTAACAAAATAATACTATGACCTGGGAGGCTTTTGTTTTGTTTTGTTTTTTGTTTTTCTCTTTGTAGTTTTGGTGCCTGTCCTGGATCTCGCTCTGTAGACCAAGCTGGCCTCAAACTCACATAGATCTGCCTGCCTCTGCCTCCTGAGTGCTGGGATTAAAGGCATTTGTCACCACTGCCCGGCTGAACAGGGAGGCTTAGAAACAATTTCTCTCCCATATTTCTGGAGATTCCAAGTTCAAGCTCAGGTACGAGTGTTTAGAGATCTAGTGAGGAGCCTCTTCCAGATTACAGATGGCCTGTTTCTCGTTCTGGTCTCCAGTAACAGACTTTGTGTTCTCTATTATAATTGTGTTGTCTAATATAAGGGCCCTAGCCCCACCCAATGAGCTATATTTCATGACCTAGTTACTCCCAGCATCACTGCTCCCTCACACCAGCTTACTGGGGGAAAGGATTTTAAACCTGAGGCCAGGCTACAAAATTTCAAGCCTCACCCCCAATGACGTTCTTTGTCTACCATGGCTTCATCTCCTAAAGGACTGATGAACCTTCCAAACAGCACTACCATCTGGCACCAAGTTAACAAACCCATGAGCCTACCTGCAGGGACACTTCAAATTTCAACCAGAAAAAGGCCACAAATGGGTAACAGTAAATAATCATCCCCCCCCACACACACACACAAGTCAAAAGCAGCCTTAATCTCTTCATCTGCCACAGAAACAAGTCATCTCGAAATCTATCAACTATTTGATTAAAAATCTCCATATTCTATTATAAGGTCTGGGAATAGCTAAATAATTAAAAGGGATTTAAAAAAAAATTCTCCAGTTGTTTTTCAGTAGCCTTAGGCATTTCAAGAGGGAAAAAAGTAAGTCAAAAGGCATATGAGTTTATGAAGGTGGGTTGTCAGTGTGGGAGTCAAATGTGGGGCATTTATCTTAATTCACTGTCTCATGCACACATTTCTCAGACCATTATTCTAGTCAGCCAAGGCCAAAAATAAACACATTTTCAAACTCAAGTACAAACTATCTTTCCTTGAATATTCTAGAGGTTTGACAGGCCTGTAGAGAAGTTGTACATTCAAGATATGGGAAGCTTAAGGAAACCAGTGTTTCCCAGGCTCAAGAGTCAAATGAAGAGTTTTGACTCAGTTACTTACGCTGCAGCTCAGATACATTTTGCTAAAGGATTCTTCATAGCTGTGGACACCAAACAGCAGATCTGTAAACTGCCTGTGGCGAGGGTTGCTTTAGGAATCCCAAACTGAGCTGAAAGGAGCAGTGCCCTGATGCTCAGTTGCACACTGACTCAGTGGGCTGAGAGGACTCCTGGGACTTCTGTTGGCACACCAGTTCTGCCCCCACAGCTTCGCCACATAATGCTGAGCAGTCTTTTAACCTGCTTCAGCCATACTTTGCCCCTTAGCTTGTGAGTTAATCACCAGCCCGTGGGAGGAAAAACTAATTTAAATGATTTGTAAAAGAAAGGTTTTATAGTGCACAGCTAATAATAAACAGCAAGGTTTTAAGCCTTGGTATCGTGAGTCAGTTCTCAGGAAGGATCAAAAACAATCATCTGGCAGATTACCATGTCCTCTATTAGGCAAGGCTTCCTAGCCATGCTCAGCTGGAAAATCTGAGGATTTTTTCAATTGGCACTGCAGTCCATAACCCAAATCCATCAAGTAAGTAAAGTCCAGAGTTAAGTTTCCCTTGGGCCTGTTGACAGTTGTCATTCAATGGCTCCTATGCAGGCTGGACTTAGGGCCAATGAGAGAGCCAACTGGCTAGAAACCCACATTTACACTAAATTGAGATCTACAATAAACCTGGTGCTTCGGGGCATGTTAATCTTTTAGTTTCACAAGTGCTAGAAACCCTTCAGCGCGTATACCCAATATAGTAGGCTTTCTTTTCAGTCTACTATGGTGCGGGCTAGTGTTATGTCAACCCAACACAAACTAGGGTCATCTGAGAAGAAAGAATCTTAATTGAGAAAAAAAAAAAAAACCTCCAAGGGATTTCCTAGTAGGCCAGTGTGTGGGGCATTTTCTTGCTTCATAATAGATGTGTGAAGGTCCAGTTTACTGTAGGTGGTGGTGCCTCCTCTGGGAAAGTGGTCCTGGGTGCTATAAGAAAGCAGGATGAGCCAGCTCTTAAGCAGCATTTCTCAATGACTTCTGCCTCCAGGTTCCTTCCCTGACTTCCCTCGGTGATGGACTATAATCTGTGAATGAAGTAAACCCTTTAATCTCGGAGGTGCTTTTGGTCATGATGTTTTATTACAGTTATACAAGCTCCAACTGTGATAGAAATTGGTATCAGATCATGGGGTATTGTTGTTGACAGACCTGACCATGTGTTTTAGGGAAGATTATGAAAATACTTTGGGACTTTGGACTGGAAAAGCCTTTAAATGTTCAAAGCTTAATGGGTTGTGTTCTGTGGAAGCTTGGAAAAGAAAAGTATTAAGAGAAACGCAGATGACCTGGCTTGTGAAGTGTCATAGGGAAGGAAGAATCTACTGAGGTTGTGTGTGATATTTTGTGCTAAAAATGTGTGGTTGTGATTAGCTGGGACTGGAGGATCAGCCTGATTATAAAAGACCAACTCCAACTGAAGTGAAACTTTTACTTTTCTGAGACATTTGACACTGGTCTGCTGGATCTGAGAAATCAGTGACAATTAATAAGAGACCAGCATTCTTGAAGTGAAATCTAGGAAGTATTTCCTTAGAATCATCACACAGAAGCTGTGATCCAGTAGAGGCCAAAGCTGTACCTCATCCTAGCAGCATAAGGTGATGTGTAAGTTTTCTAGGGAATGCTAGATTTGAAGGCATAAAGATGCCATTGTAAGCAGGAGAGGATCTTGGTGAAGGTGCAGCCTCAGTAGCATTGAGAACCCCAGAATAGAAGGGATAGAGGAGAGAGGCTAAGGTTGAGACTATGTGGCAGGTTCAGGGTCATTGAAAAGAGCCCAGGAGAGGCTATTGGTGGAGGTTCATCCAGTTGCCATTAAGACCCTAGCATTTTGGACCTGTTTATACTTTGGGACAATCACCAAGGGCAGCAGCAGCTGTAGAGTGGAACTGCCCTGAGCCTATGAGACAAGTGACATGTATTGTGAATGGCAGAGCCAGGGAATTGAGACTGTCCAAGCCTTTTGGAACCCAGAAAATTATAAAGGGGTCCCAGACATCAAGCACTGAACATTTTCCACTTTTGAATATTGGTTTTGCTTTGGTCTGATTGAGGCGATTCCATTGTTCTTTCCTTTTGGAATAAGAAAGTATTTAACTTATTTTTTATTTTGCTGGATGCTACAGTTAAGAGGACTGGAGTTTTAGAGAGACTTTGGATATTTTAGATAGGCTTTGAACTTTGCAACTTTGCACATTTTATTAATACTGAACTTCTAAAGTGTTTGAAAATTTAAAGACTGTGGAACATTTAAAAGTTGAAATGTTGTATACTGTTGCATTACTATTGACATGTCATTTTGGTGACAAGAAAGGAATGGTTCTAGATGAATAATTATGTGTTTGTGTGCCCAGTTGACAAGAGGTCAAGCGGGTTGGCTGGTTTTTATGTCAATCTGATGGCACAAGCTAGGTTTATCTGGAAGAAGGAATCTTAGTTGAGGAAAATCCTTCCATAGGATTGGCCTATAGGTTTGTCTATAGCACATTTTATTAACTGATGATAGATGTTGGGAGGACCCAGCTCACTGTGAATGGTGCCACCCTTTGAAAAGTAGTCTTAGATACTATTAGAATAGCAGACTAAGCCGAGCCATAGAAGCAAGCTAGTAAGCAGCACTCCTCTGTAGCTTCTGCATCAGTTTCTGCCCTGGGTCCTTTCTGTGATGGACTGTAATGTGGACTATGAGCTGAAGTGAATCCTTTCTTCAAGTTGCTTTTGGTCATGATACTTTATCACAGCAAATAGAAACCCTAACAGAAACAACTACTTGATGTTAACCTAGCCTATGTGGCTCTGTCACCTGCATTCACTTGTCCCTAACTTTGTGGCTGGTCCAATTGCTGCTTCTGGGGTGAATATCTTTTCAACAACACAGCACTCAGAAAAAAAGTAAGCTAAGACATATATATCTATAATATACATTGCCAAGCTTTTTCACTGAAATCCAAATTTTTGATTTCTATTTCCAAAGTCAATTTTCCTTACCCAAAAATGCTGTCTATCCTGCATCTCTGTCTGATTTTATATCTGTATCTATTGTCGTGGCTGTTGCTAATCACAGTATTCATTCCAATTTCTATACAAAAAAACCTACTTGGTTAAACTTGAGTCATGGTTTTAATAATTTTGTTTCTAAAAGTTTGGAGTTCCTTCAATATGCTCAGAATGAATTGGTCTTCATATTGTTTACTTGATGCTCTAGTTCGCCCCACACATTAGAGGACCCAAAGGAACTGGTGCTGGACGTAAGTTCTACATGTTCCTTAGAAGGAAATCACATTTAGTTCCAATACTTTGGAGAATGAGATTCTTCATAAGCATGTTTGCAAATAAAAAGTATTTTCACTTGAAGAAATAAGGAGATAATGGCTTTATATTAAAATTGATATATTGACATTCTTCCAATCTACAGCAGCTCTAGATGCTGACTTCTAACTATTACTCTGCTACAAATTGTACCTACTGATATCAATTAAACACCCAGGATTCATTTTCTCCATCACTCAAAATTAACTAACCATCTATTATGTGTCAGCCATTGGGTTATATAACGAGTCTGGATGTGACGTACCTATGCCTTTAGATAAGGACACCAGGTAACAGCAGCTGTGAAATGCCTGTGAATCTCTGGCTTCATGTTTGAGACTGATGGTTGTACACACGAAGTTTAGGCTTCGACTTTTCAGCTCCTAACAAAGTATCTTCGTCCAATAATGGTGATCAAGAAAAAGACTTAGAAATTAAGATATCAAAGATAGCCCAGGCTATCCAGAGTTCAAAGCAGATTTAATCGAACCCTTGAGGTGCTCACCTCCATAAGATTCCTTTGTCTTGTTACTTCCTAACTAGGTAATACCATCTTCTCAACTTCCTTGAACAGTTGTGTTTTCTATTTGCACTGAGCAGAAAGATATTCCCACATCCGTCATGTCAAAACCCCTGACATCATAGTGTTCTGTCCCATGAGCAAGTATTGCCATGAGTTCTAAGCAGTTCTGCTACCTCCAGTGAACTCACCTCGGGCCTTGACTCATCATTCTTGCTTCAGGTCAAAGCTGCTACAGTTACTGCTTCCCTCCCATTGTAAGGCTTAAGTTAGCTCAAGCCCTAAGTAAATTCCACATCTTTCCTCTACTTTATGATAAACTTACTAAAAATTTTATAGTTTTTCCACCATTCTCTCATCTTACTGAATGAGAAAGGAAAACAGTTTGTGCAGCACCAATAAAGGGAACATTTACAAACATGTACTCGGCCGCATTAAGGGAAAGGCATACTCTAAAGAGTCAGCAAAGGGAATTTGGGGGCTGGGTTTCCTCCTATATTGCTTTAGAAGCACAAATGATGGTGGATTTTGTGTCTGCATTAGATTATATCACTTATGCTAGCTATCCCTGTGATTACCAAGTAGTCTTCTGAATGTAGGTCACCTGCCCAGGTCACTTTTCTCATACCACAGTAATCGGAGAACTTGACACACTATATCAATTTGCTTAGCAACTAAATATCTTGTCATAAGCATATGTATTGCTCTGATTTACTTACCACTCCCTAATGAGTGTGGTTAGTGTAGCTCATCTCATACAATAGCTCACTTTTTAAAAATATAAACCCTCGGGCTGGTCGGTGGTGGCGCACGCCTTTAATCCCAGCACTCGAGAGGCAGAGCCAGGCGGATCTCTGTGAGTTCGAGGCCAGCCTGGGCTACCAAGTGAGTTCCAGGAAAGGCGCAAAGCTACACAGAGAAACCCTGTCTCGAAAAACCAAAAATAAATAAATAAATAAATAAATAAATAAATAAATAAATAAATAAATTAAATAAAATAAATAAAAATATAAACCCTCAAATCTCCAGACATGGAAATCCTTGTCCCAGATATTTTACTTTTAAGAGATTTATAAGGATGCATAGTAACCTGTGATAAGTACTTAATCCAGTTGTATCCCTGGCAAATTCTTAACTAACAAGAGGGCCCCTGAGTTCTTTGATTATTGCTTTCAACTTCAGTTTCCACATTATACACTCACTCACACATAGCTACACATACACCAATAATTTTCCTATTAGTTTCATTGGCATGTGTTAATTAACTTGTCTTTTGAGTTCATCTATTTTGAAATCTTCGTTAAGAATACCATTAGCATCTTTAAAGTCCTCAGTCACTTTACTTTGCCAACGGTTTGATAAATTTTTGAAAGTCTAGGTGTCTTTGAGAAGCCTAAGAAGTCCACAAAATTTTAAGCCAAGAATTCTTTGGAGAATCTCATTAACATTTTATTAAGGAGAAATCAATGCAATGTTTCTTGTTAACAAATATATTTCTAATTACTTCTTCCTTTATCTCAAATCTTGTTTTTTTTCTCCAGATTGTGGCTTCAAGACTGATCTTCAAGGCTTCATCCATTTAGCAGATTGACCTGTCTCAGTAGTCTTCCTCATATTTGCTTTTATTCCTTAGGTGTGGGTATACAACTGAAGATCATGGTCCCCGATCTCGGCTAAACGGCCAATAGTTCACCAGTAATGAGTAGGAGCCATGCAGCCTCCCCCCCTTCCATGACTGATTATTGACAGAGCCAGTCATATGTGTGTCCAGTGTAAATAACTCGAGCTGTTGTCAGTTCAATATTACAGTGTTTTTTATCTAGTCTAGAATATGGCATTACAAAGCCCTTCACTCCATCTTCTAGACTTTACCTACTTCCCAATTCCTCTCTCACGGTGTCTTCTGAACCTTTGAAGTTGTGGTATAAATGTCTTACATAGGGCAGAGACCCCCCCCCCACCCCAGTCACTTATTCTCAGCATCTTGGGTGGTCATGAATCTGAACTCACTATCATTCCCTTCAAAAAAAGATTATCTGATTACGGCTTAGAGTAGCTTCTGTCTGTGAGTATAAGCAGATTTTGAAAATTCCTCACTTGGGGCTATGACCTCCTCTGACATGGATTGATAACTGAATCCACAGTACAGGGATTGAGTTCTGCCTATAAAGCAGCACTCAAATCCAATCAGAGGGCAGCTGGTTATAACGTAACAGTTGTGTCACAACTGCATATAAGGTCACATGTTGCCAGTCATATGATTATTTTGTTTTGCAAGATTAATATCTGAGTAAGACCAATGATGTGTCCCCTGAACCCCAGCAACCTGAATATTACCTCCTGGCCCTCTAATATCTAATCATCATGAAGGGTGTTTTCAATTCAGTTCCAGCTTTCTCTCTCCACAGTTTGCCAATGATGTAGGTGATAGCTTATCTTCTAGTTCTGGTGGTAAAAAAAGAAATAACGAGAGCATGATTGTTTAAGGGTTATCTCGGGCCTCCCTGACCAACTCCTGTGGAGGTGTCCCACACCTGAATCAGATAGTTTTTCAGTAATCCACTGCTTCTAAGGGCAGCATTGTCTAATCATGCAGGGTAACTCACTTTACTCTTTTGTACTTTTCATTTGGTTTATAAGACGTAGGTTTCTGTATAAAGTGACATGATCACTCCATGGTATGGTTATGGGGAAAGTTTATTGTAGATATGAGAGAGAGAATAGCCAGAAGCATCTGGAAGAGTCCAGAGCAGAGAGATAAAGTACTGAACATGGTCAGCAGACTGGGCCTGGCCAGAAGAGAAACAGAAGCAGAGCAGGGAGGTAGGGCATAGAGAGAAGGAGAGAGAAGGAGTAGAGAGGGAGGGAAGGGAAAAAAGAGAGCAAGGGAGAGAGGAAAACAGAGAAAGCATAGACTACACAGCAGGGTCCTAAGGAGAATGGTTAGCTGGTAGGAGGGAAGCCCACGAGCTGGGGAAGTTCAGGGATGGGGGTAGGTGAGAAGAGCTAGGATTCTAGCATGAACTTTGAAATGTGTAATGGATGCTTGTGATACTGAGGGACCCTGGAGGCTAGCATGTCCTTCAATATGCTAACAGGCACTGCAGATACCCATTTGTCCCTTCTGTCTTTTGGAATTTGGAGAAATAAAGTTTCCTTTGGACCTGGCAGTTTCTTTATGGCTTTTTTTTTTATTATTATGTATACAGTGTTCTGCCTGTGTGCCAGAAGAAGGTACCAGATCTCATTATGGATGGTTGTGAACCACCATGTGGTTGGTGGGAATTGAACTCAGGACCTCTGGAAGAACAGCTAGTGCTCTTAACCGCTGAGCCATCTCTCCAGCCCTCTTTACGGCTTTTTAACATACCTTAGTGCATATACACCCTCAGCTCCTCAACCTCCCTTCTTATCTTTCCATCCTAAATGTTTCCCTCTTTGCTTTCTTTTTACATGTGTCCTAGTGTCTCCATTTTCTTAAGGCAGCTTTTCAATAACCTCTGCCTAGGTTCCCTCAAGCATTATAAGGAATAAGAATGGAGGGTGGGGATATCCCAGTATAATTACTCATCTCCATTGAAATTCTGCATTATTTTCCATTTAGCATGATGTTGGCCAGGGGTCTGTTGCATGCAGCTTTATTATGTTGAGGAATGGTTCTTCTGTGCTACCCTTTCCATGAATTTTGTCGTGATGGGTGTTGTATTGTGTCAGAAGATTTTTTTTCCTTCTTAAATTGAAATGATCATGTAATTTTCATCCTTGAGTCTATTTGTGTAATGGACAACATTTATTGATTTGTATGTGTTAAATATACATATTTATTTATTGTATTTATTGAATGAAGCCAAATTTTTTAATTTTTTTATTCATTTTACATAGCAACCACAGATTCCCCTCTCATCCCTCCTCCCACTCCCCCCATGCCCATTTAATGCCCCCAATCCACCCCTCATCCCCTTCTCCAAAAGGATAAGTTCTCCCATGGGGGACAGCAAAGCCTGGTACATTCAGTTGAGGCAGAACCAATCCTCTCCCTCCTGCATCGAGGGTGAGAATGAAGCCAACTTTATCACAGTGAATTATCTTTTTGATGTGAGAGTCAATTAGGTTTCCTACTGGATAATTTTTATATCTTTGTCACAGAGATCAGTCTGTAATTTTCTTTTTTTCTGTATTTTTCTCTGGCTTTGGTGTTAGAGTTATTCCTACTTCATAAAAAGAGTTTAGCAATATTCCTTCTTTTCCATTTACAGAAAAGTTTGAATAGTATTCATGTTAGTTCTTTGAAGCTTTGGTAGACACTTGCGGTTAATCCACCTGATTTTGAACTTTTTTTGAGAGAGAATTTGTATCACAGCTTCTGTCTTGATGCTGAGTAGGAATATATTTAAATTGTTTATTTTTTTTCTCTGTTTAATTTTGGTAGCATATATACATCTAGAAATTTATCCATTTCTTTTAGATTTTCCAATTTACTGAAATATAGATTAAATGGTTTGTCTTTATGATTTCCTTCATTCCATTGGTATCTGTTGCAATGTCTCCATTTTCATCTCTAATTTTGTTATGTTGTGTTTCATCTCTTTCTTTTGCAATTGAGCTAATAATGATTTATCAATATTGTTTATCTTTGGAAACAACCAAAACTTTGTTTTATTGCTTTGTTCTTTCGTTTTGTTTATTTGTTTCTATTTTATTAATTTCTGATCTGATATTTACAATTTATCCCCATCTACTGCTTTGGATTTTGGTTTATTCTTGTTTTCCCAAGGTCTCAAGAATCATCAGTAAGCTATTTATTTGAGACCTCTCAACTATTTTTAGAGGATTATAAATACTATTCTGTATGCTGTAGTTTTGTTCTCAACTCTAGGAATTTTTTTTTTAAATTTCTCCAGTCATCCTTTTAATGTTCAGTAGTGTATTGTTCAATCCCCATGAGTTTGCCTACTTCCTGTAGTTTCTTTTGATATCCATGTCTAGCTTTATTCCACTGGGGTCAGATGGAATATGGGGTGTTGTTTGTATTTAAGAAGGTTTTGTGTACAAATATGTGATCTATTTTGTAAAATGTTTTATACACTCCTGACAGGAATGTAAAATTTTTAATGTTTGGGTGGAATGTTCTATAGATATCTGATAGCTCTTCTTTATGTTTTTTCATTTAACTCCAATATTTCTTTGCATATTGTTTGTCCAAATGACCTGTCTATTGGTAATAGGTACTAAAATATTCCACTGTTACTATATTGGAGTTATTCTGTATCTTTACATCTGGTAAAATGTATTTAATGAAATTCAGTGAACCTGAATTTGATGAATATATGCTTACAAGTATGTCTTCTCGATGAACTCTCCCTCAATGAGAATAAAGTGACTTTATTTATTCTCTCTCATTTTAGGTTGAATCTTTTTTTTTTTTTTTACTAGATATTATTACCATTATGTGAGCTTATTTTATAGCTCCATTTTCTTGGAGTACCTTTTCTCTCCCTTTCCCTTGGAGTGGTGCCTACCTTTAATGGTGAGATGTGTTTCTTAGAAGCAACAAGAAGATGGATCTGGTTTTCTAATTGAACCTGCTAGTGCATGTCTTTTGACTGAGGACTTAAAATCATTAATATTCAAATTTATTATTGAAAGATACATATTAGTTTCTGTCATTTTGTTGATTTTTACAGTGTTTTCTTAGCACTTGCTTGAAAAACTATCTTGGTTTTGGCTAATTTTTCCCATGTGGCCTCTTGACTATGTTTAAGGTTTTATTTAGTCCAAAATATTTCTTCCTCTTTATAGCTAGGTTAATGGTCAGTTGCTTAGTCCTTTAGTGCTCTTGTTTTATTTTATTTTTTTCAATTTTCTTCAATTTTCATAGATAGCTTTTCAGGATATAAAAGTTTATGTTGAAAGTTGTGATATTTCAGAAATTGGAATACAACTTCTTAAGACCGCTTGATCTGGGCATTTCTATAAAATAACCAGCTCTTATTCTTTTGGCTCTGCCTTTATGTCTGGCTCCTCCCTTCTCTCTCACAATTTTCAATTTCCTTTCTTTAATTGCTGTGTAGTATACACTATGGAGTTTTGTTTTCTGATCCTTTGTATCTGTGTTTTATGAACCTTTCATACTTATCTCTTTATCTAGAATTGGGAAACTTTCTTCTGTGATTTGATTGACTGTATTAACTATGCCTTAAACCCATAACTCCTCTCCTGCTTCTAAGCCCATAATTCTTGGATTCAGACTTTCTATAGTTTATGTTTTTTAAATTTATCATTTTCTTTGATTGAGTGATCCAGTTCCTTTGCTTTATCATCACGCATTTATATTCTATCTTCTTCTTGATCCATTCCATTAGGGAAGCTTCCTTCTAAGATTTTTATTAAATGTTTTGAATTTTTCACTTCCTGGTTGACTTCACTTTGGGTTTTCTTTTTTATTTCTCTTTATTCACTTCCATTTTCATCTCCTGAATTGTCTTCCTTACTTCATCTATTACTGATTTCTTGGACTTCAATTCATTTTATTCCTGTCCTCTTTACATTCATCCAATTATGTATGTATGTTTTGTTTCATGCCCTGAACTCATTAAACATGTTTATAATTTTGCTTCTAAATTATTTTTCTTGAATTTATTCTAAGTTTTTTCCCTTAGGGAAGATCACTGTTGAATTGGTGATCATTTAGGGATAACATTATTTTTATTTATCATCTGTTGTGACAGCTTTTCTTTTTGTATGAGTTTTAACCTACTAGGACAAAATCTCAAAGTGGGATGGTGGGCTGAGAAAGACAAGAAGGAACAGAAACAAGACTATTGTCCAAGAGGATCCAAGACAGTTGTAGAATTTTATACCAAGTCCAGGGCTCTGGCCAGACAAACTGAGTGGAGTACTGGGGCCTGTAGGAACAGAGGAAGGGAGTGTAGGAGTCATGGGTAAATAAGTACAAGCCTGGAGATTCAAGGCAGAACTGATGTTGAGAGGGCAGGACAGGGGTGGAGTTGCTCACTGGTCTTGGGGTTGGAGGAAAGACAGGAAGCAGGTGTGGTATATGAGTTCAGTGACAGAGAAGTTCAGGCTTGAGGCAAGGGCAGGATCACTTACAGGTCTTGGCCTAAAGGTACCACATGGGCATTGATTAGTTTTGATGATCAGCATGGGAAGCTGGCTACAAAGCAAGCAAGGTCTGGGTGGGAGCAGTGGTGGGGTCACTTACCTAGACTGAAGGAGTGGCTGGGGCATGTGTGACCAGAAGAAGAGCAGGCAGTTATCCTAGATGGTTTCTGGGTGTGGAGGGACACTCCTGCTATTGTTTGTTTATATGTTTGTTTGTTTGTTTTTTTAAAACCTCTAATTAGGTTTATCTCTTTTTGCACAGAATGTTGCATGACCTTTGTTCTTAAACAGTCTAGCACTCTGCTTTCTGTGGTGATATTTTATTTGTACTGAAATGTGGTGATATTTTATTTGTATGTTGATAAATAAAGTTTGCCTGGAGATCAGAGGAAATAGCAGGCCATTAACACAAAAGTCTGGCAGTGGTAGCACACGCCCTTTATCTGTTCACATGGGAGGCGAGGTCTCTGTGTGTTCAAGGACACACCAGGGAACAGCCAGGTGTGGTGACACACGCTTTTAATCCCAGTACCAACCATAGAGACCTGGAGGTCTGTACAGACAGGCAATGACAAGGAAGTGAGGTACCTGGGATAAGAGTCAATGAAAGGGCAGAACAGCAAGGCACTAAAGGTGCAGGTAGACAGGAAGTAGCTCACTTTTGGTAGCTGCAAAGCTGAAGAGGTAAGATTGGTGGTGGCTATCACTATTTCCCTGATCTCTGAGGCTTTCACCCCTATATTTGGCTCCATTTTTTTTTTTTTAATAAGACCGCTTAGAAATTCATCTACAGCTTTCTTTTAGGAATTGTAATAATTGGGGATCTTTTTTGTTTGTATAATTCACATATGAATATTCTTGCCTTTGCTTTATTTTTAAATATTTCTTCTTCCTTTCCTCCTCTCTCTTTTTGTTTGTTTGTTTGTTTGTTTGTTTGTTTGTTTTTTCGAGACAGGGTTTCTCTGTGTAGCTTTGCGCCTTTCCTGGAACTCACTTGGTAGTCCAGGCTGGCCTCGAACTCACAGAGATCCGCCTGGCTCTGCCTCCCAAGTGCTGGGATTAAAGGCGTGCACCACCACCGCCCGGCTCCTCCTCTCTTTTATCCCACTTCTCTACTCTCTGCAACAGGACGCAAACAGAAAGGCTTGAATTCTAAGCTTAGATGTAGGGAGAAACAGCTCTTTATGTTTATTATGCCTTATGCATTTCTCTCTGGACATATGCACAGGCATAGGTACTCACTGACACACACCATGGCAGATGATATTTTTCAGAGAAGTCTCTGAAGCTAGCACATTTACCCTCAACTTTTGGGATGTTGGTTTTCTTTATTTTTCTCTCTTTTTTATTATTAAGAAATTGTCTATTCATTTTACATACCAACCTTAGATCCCCATCTCCTCTCTTCTTCCACCCCCAGCCTTCCACCCCAATCCATCCCCCATTCCCACATCCTCCAAGGCAAGTCCTCCCATGGGGAGTCAGCAGAGCCTGGTACATTCAGTTGAGACTGGTCCAAGCCTCTCTCTCTGCACCAAGGTTGTGTAAGGTGTCCCACCATAGGCACTGAGCTCCAAAAAGCCCACTCATGCACCAGGGACAGATCCTGATCCCACTGCCAGGTGGCCCCTTAAGCAGGTCAAGCTACACAATTGTCTCACCTGTGTAGAGAGCCTAGGGTAAACTCATGTTCTCTCAATAGAATTGTGATGCATTCTCCACTAATTTAGCCAGAATGTTCTTTTCTAAAGCACAGTTCTAGTCTTGCAATATAGTAATAATTAAGTCCCCTTTCTCTCTAAGTTCCCTTTATAAAGAGGGGAAATTCTGAAGCAAGATATGAGCTTTTCACACTAGCCTTTGCTTTCAGGAGCCTCCTCTTGTGGAGCTGCTTACTACACAGATCCAACACCGAGAGTAAGCAGTATCTCCAAAAATTTTATGCTCTTACTAATGCTATTCCCTCCAGCCCAATTCTCCTCCCTCATGTGGAAACTTTAAGTTGTTTTTATTTGTTTTTAAATACATATCTGTGTTAATACCTTTAATTTAAAACTTTTTGAATCTACAGTGACTGTAGCCCTTATTTTATACTCTCATTATATTATATAGAGTGTTATCCAAATCCCCAAACTCTTTATTGTACTCATTTGCTTACATTTGCCTCTTTTATAGATCTCTAAATTTCTTGTCCACTCCTTATGCACATACAAGTCATATATCATGCAGAATAAATGAGAGATTTATATTGATCTTTCTGGAAATGTGTATTTGCCAATACCATTTTGGAAGACAAATGTCACAACCATGAATTTATAATTTATTTTAGGGTAATGTAGAATTTTCTCCCTCCTTTAGTGATCTTTGCTTAGGTCCCTTAGTGATCAAGTGTTCATTAATAAGTGATTAGCCCAGATTATGAATGCACTCAGGCAGAAAAGTATGTCAAACTAGGTGAGGAAACCCATGACCCCATAAAAACCTTGCAGACTCACCACAGGAGCAGAGTGATACCGTTCCATCGATACATAACAGGTGACATCTATGCACAGAGACACACCTGTGAACACACATACTTTCCAGATTTTAGGTTTACATTTATCTACAAGCAGTCATTGAAATACAAGTTGCTAAGGACACCTTACTAATCAGAGTAGGATTCCAAAGTTTACCTAAAACTGTCTCAACTGCAAGATATCTTCCAAGAAATCATGAGGTTAGGAATGTTTAACTGGTCCAATGAAAGGAAATGGAGTCTCTAATTAGGGGAAGGAGAGAGACACAAATGAAAAAGAAAAAGAAAAAGGAGTAAATGTAAGGATGTCTAAAAAATTTCATAAGGAATCATATTAACTATCTACCTAAAAATACGTATAAACACATAATTTGGTATATAAATACACATATATAGTTTAAATGCAATTTTTTACTTGAGCTGAGAATGATCCCTCAAAGTGCCAAAGACCACTTAACAAAATTCCCAACACTAGGCATGAGAAATACTTTTCTGAGTTGTTTGTTAAAGATGTTTTAGAGATGTCCAAAGCATTACAGGCTATTAATATTGCCCTTAATGCCCACTAGAGATGGAAAGTAAGTTCATATTGCTGGAGACATTATGCACTTCAAGCAAAGGGCCCAGAGGTCACTGAGTTGGAACTGACCTTAATGCATTCTTCCTGAGGCTGAGCTTTCATGACACCAGAAGGCACCATGCAAACTTCCACAGGAGAATAGCAACCAATAGTTCTACCCAACTATGATGCCTGTGAAACACTACAACCACCAGCGTGGCACAATAACTCTAGGTATGTGGAATAGTGGCACACATATCTTGGCAGTAAAAACAGCTCTCTAATTGAACTTAAGACCCACTTAATAAGAAGGAAATCATGCTGGTACTGAAAACCTAGCCAGCTATTGAATGATAGTGAAGTCATGGATCTTGGAGGAGAACATACAACCCTACCTCCCTAAAGCAGTATAATCCTAACTACATTATAGATATTTGTCTTTTACCTCCATGGATAAATGTAGTCCTCACCCCTCATCAAGGAAATTTCTCTTTTCAACAAATAGAAATCATTACAGAAAACAACAAACAGCCAAAATACAGAGTTGTTGAGCCTAGACCCAACGGATACATCTACAATAAAATTTCCACACTTAAGGCTCAGGGATCACTGCAGAAGAAGGGAAGAAAGACTATAAAAGCCAGGGAAACAGGATTTGTTGTGAGATTGTGTCTCTTAGGAATGTCAGAAGCTACACCCATTAAGTCTCACTAATATGTCTGCCACATCTGACCTGAACAAGGAGTAAACCAACAGACCTGCTAAAGTGGACAGAGAAAAGCTCATGAGTCCTCAACCCTACAGGATAACTACAGGCAACTAAGCAATGATGAGAGATACAGAAGTAATCTTCCCCAGGGAAGAGCACACAGTTGATTATCTAATACCAAATGGTCAGCTCTGAAAACTAAATAAAAGTAGCATTATACAGACTGAGCAAGTTGTATTTATTACTTAGGAATATATGCATGTGCATATATCTATATGTAACAGCAGGAATGAGAGCAGAAGCCATGAATTTGTGAGCAAGGAAGAGTATAGAGCAGGATTTAAAGGGAGGAAGGGAAAAGGAAAAATTACGTAATTATATTTTAATATCAAAAAACAAAGGAAATAACAATAAATGTCTAGTGGTCTGATTCTCTGAATGTCTAGTTATAACGAATATCACGTTCCTTTCAGAGTTTACTTGAGGTGGTGATAAATCATAAAAATGTATAAATTGTCTTTTCTGTTACTGAAATATCAGCTAAATTCAAGATTGACTAATCTCTTATAAAACATGTTCTTATTTTCTTTGCAATTATTGTAATGTGGCTTCGGGGAACAAAAACAGTATTGTTTCTATTTTTGATTGCTCCAGAATTAGCGATGTACTTACATGGTATATTTTAAATATATTTGCTAATTACAGGAAGCATCTCAGGATTGTTTCTGCCCATAAATGTAGGTGAATAGTTATATAAATTCTTTTTTCCAATGTGCAAACTCTTAACTAGAAAATAATACCACAAGATGGACAAAATAAGATATATTAACATACATTTTCTTTTCTATCTTAAGTTTCATATATCAAAATCAATCAATAGTTGATATACTTTACTTAGCCTAGAGTAGGCAGATTAATTTTTCTCTACTCACAACACTTTTAACTCTGGGATTTGTATGTGACTCCAAGTATATAGGTATATAAAATGGGTTTTAAAACAAAAGTTTACTGGTAATACATAATAAATAAATTTATTTTGCAATTGTTTGGTATGTAAATAATTTTAACCTTCATTTAAAAATGAAGGCAAATTTGTGTATTATTAAGTCAGATATTGATGTTTTTTTCTTAAAAATGTATGTTTTCTCAAAATGTCATGTCAGGGATCTTTTAATTTAATTTTATTTTGATCGTTATTTAATTCTATTTATTTATTTATTTAGTCTTAGGGTTTTTGTGCATATACTATGACCTCCAGTTTTGTGTTTTTATAAGATTCTTAAGGGTGCAAGTGAGTATGTCTCTGCATCTGTATCTGTCTCTTGTGCCTTTTCTTGGGGTCTT
The DNA here is from genome assembly GCF_949786415.1 of Peromyscus eremicus. Classification (NCBI taxonomy): domain Eukaryota; kingdom Metazoa; phylum Chordata; class Mammalia; order Rodentia; family Cricetidae; genus Peromyscus; species Peromyscus eremicus. The sequence continues at coordinate 105,961,495 of NC_081417.1, forward strand.
TTCCTTCTGTTCGTTTGTTTGTTTTCTATTCGAATTTGTTTGTTTTTATTTTATCTTATTATATTGCATTTTATTTTATCATTCCTTACATGCCTTTTTGTTTTCTAAGGGGAAAAAGAAAAGGGGTAAATCTGAGCAGGAGAGGAAGTGGGAGGAGCTAGGAGAAGCAGACAGAGGGGAGACCGTCATCAGACTATAATGTATGAAAAACAGCTATTTGCAATAAAAGAAAAAATTTATATTTTGACAATTTCATCCACTTAAATAATACATTTTTATCATTTTTACCTTATCTCTCTTTCTCCAGCAGGAGTCCTTCTTTCCCTCTTCTGCTACCATGTTTATTTACTTTGCTGTCTGGTGTGTGTCTCTGTGAGAAAGAGAGAATAAGTTTTTGGGTTTTTGGTGGTGGTGGTGGTGGTGGTGGTGGTGGTGGTGGTAGTGCTGGGTTTTTTTGTTTTTGTTTTTTTTTTTTTTGGTTTTTCAAGACAGGGTTTCTCTGTGGGACAGTTCTGGCTATTCGGGAACTCACTTTGTAGATCAGGCTGGCCTCGAATTCACTAAGATCTCCCTGCCTCTGCCTCCAAGTGCTGGGATTAAAGGTGTGTACCATCACCACCCGGCTAAGATCCACTAAGTTTAATTAGAGTTTCATACCTGAACATAGGTGGGAGGTTGTTTACTGAAGTAAAGGCAACTATCAGTGGCTACAACAGTGAAGAAAACCATACTATCTCCTTCAACAACCATTAACCACCAATAGTCCCTCAAGGAGGACTATAACCTAACAGGCTCTTTCCCATCTGTGATGAAAGTTAAGGGGGTCTGTCTTAGTTAGGATTACTATTGCTGTGTTGAAATACCATGACCAAAAGCAACTTGGAGAGGAAAGGTTTTTTTTTAGCTTATGTTTCCACATCACTGTTCATAATTGAAGGAAGTCAAGACAGTAATTCAAACAAGGCAGAAACCTGGAGGCAGGACTTGATGCCGAGGCCACAGAGGGGTGCTGTTTATTGATTTGCATTTATGGCTTGTGCAGACAGATTTCTTATAGAATCTAGGACCACCAGCCCAGGGATGGCACCACCCACAAGGTGCTGGGTCCTCCCACATCTATCACTGAGTAAGAAAATGCCTTACAGGCCTGCCTACAGCTTGAGCTTATTAAGGCATTTTTTTTCAGTTGAGGTTCCATCCTCTGAAATGACTCTAGAATGTGTCAAGTTGACATGAAACTATGCAGCACAGGGTCCATTTATGGGTAGGTCTTGTGTGGATAAACAGGGCTGCAGTGTGAGTTTAGGATTGCAATAGCTGCGTCACGTACAAAAGACATCTCTTTTTGTTGCATGATTCCCCATTCCTTGGCCCTTACCATAAAATTCTAGTGGGAAACTAAGAATAATGACAATCAGTATCTTGTATTGTGGTTTCTGTGGCTTCCCTGAATAGACATATCCACAGTCAGTACTGTGACTTTTGTTTAATAACCCATAGCTTGTGAGAAGAGCACCCATAGAGGTTATCTCTGATCAAGCGCTTTATTTTAGACTACATTTTGAATAAGCTCATAAAATAGCAGATTTAATATGACTTTTCCAGATATTCTTAGTTTTGGTTACCTCCCCACATTTCACTTCTGCTTCCCTAACCTCCTACCCTCTTCCATGTTTAAACTTCTTTCTAACTTCAGAATAGTATCCCCTTCCACTTCAATATCTGATGTATTTTACTACCTATCTTACTTTAAGGCCTCCCTGCATCACTCTAAAGCAATTGTTCTCAACCTGTAGGTCTCAACCCATTTGGGGGTCAAATGACCCTTTCACAGAGGTCACTTTTCAGATATCCTGCATATCAGATATTTATAGTACAATTCATAACAATAGCAAAATTACAGTTATGAAGTAGCCATGAAAATAATTGTATGGTTGAGGGTCACCACAACAGGAGGAACTGTATTAAAGGTTCACCGTGTTAGAAAGGTTGAGAACCACTGCTCTAAAATTAAATGTACCAGTCTAAAAATTCTTAACTATGAGCCATGTATGGGGCAGAACATATGGCATTTGTCTTTCTGGTCCCAAGTTACCTCACCCAATATATTTAAGACCCATTCATTTACTTGCACAGGTATCAACTTCATTCTTCTTTATGCTGAATAAAATACCACTGTGTATATGTAACACATTTTCATTATCCGTTCACCAATTGATGGACATCTAGGGTACTTCCACATCCTCAGTATTGTGAATACAGTCCCAGCAAAGAAGGAAATGAAAGTATCTTAGATACAAGGTGTGTGTTTGGGGGTGCATGTCTAGGACTGGTATAGCTGAGGCCAGTGGAAGTTTTATTTTTAGGTTTCTGAGGAACCTTCACACTGACTTCCATAGTGGCCGTAATAGTGCACAGTAACTGTGCAACCAAAGTTTTCCCTTCCTCCCCTCTTCCCAGTTCCTCCTCCCACCTCCTCCCCATCTCCCCCTTCCCCAGCCCTGCTCCATCCACTCCTCCTCTACTGTTTCTCTTCAAATACAGGTAAGCATGCCACGGACATCAGCCAGCCATGGAATATCAAGTTGCAGTGAGACTAAGCTCCACTCCTATAAAGGCTGAACGAGGCAATCTGGTAGGAGGAATGGGTCCCAAAAGCAGACAACAGAGTCAGAAACAGCTCCTGCTCTCATTGTTAGGAGTTCCAAAAGAAGACCAAGTTACATAGCTATAACATACATGCAGAGGGCCTAGGTTCATCCTATGCATGATCCCTGGTTGTTAGTTCAGCCACTGTGAACTCCTACAAGCCCAGGTTAGTTGATTCTATGGGTTTTCTTGTGGTGCCCTTGACCCCACTGACTCCTATAATCCTTCCTTCCCCTCTTCCTCATGATTCTGAGAGCTCAGCCTAATGTTTGGCTGTGGGTCTATACATCTGTTTCCATCAGTTGCTGGATGAAGCCTCTCTGATGACAGTTGGGCTATGTTCAGGATGTCTTTCTGTATGCTGTGAATGTGTGTTGCTCTGATTTGGTTGATAAATAAAATGCTGATTGTCCAGTAGCTAGGTAGGAAGTATAGTATAGGCAGGATAAGCAGAGAGGAGAATTCTGGGAAAAGGAAGGCTGGGTCAGGAGTCACCAGCCAGACACATAGGAAGCAAGATGTAAACACAGAACTGAGAAAAGGTACCAAGCCATGTAGCTAAACATAAATAAGAATTATGGGTTAATTTAAGTGTAAGAGCTAGTCAATAGTTATCCTGAACTAATGGCTGAATAGTTTTAATTAATATAAGCCTCTGTGTGTTTATTTGACTCTAAGTGGCTGCAGGACTGGCAGGTGAGAGAGATTTGTCCTGACCATGGGCCAGGTGGGACACAGAAAAACTTTCAGCTACAGGGCTAGACACCAATCTATGAATATAGTTGAATACCATTAGAAATCATTTTATTGACTTTTTTTGCCATTTGTGTTTCATTCTATTCTAGGTCTCTGGAGTATCTTGCCTCTGGGTCCTGGTCCTCTGGGAGGGGCAAGGGGCACCCTCTCAGGGTATGAGTCTCCAGCTGTGCCAGTCATGGCTCAGCCATTAGAGCATTTCTTTTAGATTTTCCTGTTTAACAGAACATATTTTTTCCATTGTTTTGGAATTTTCAGTAGAGATTTGGCTAATTCTAACACTTTGAGCCTGATCAAGTTAGAGTATCACATAGTGGAAACACACTGCAGAGAAGCCTCCTTACTTCACGGTGGCTTGAAGGAAGGGGGTAGGTATTAGGGAGAAGACATACTCCTCAAGAGTATGCCTCAGTGGCCTACTTCCTCTAGCTAGGTCCCATCTCCAGTAATTGGTGCACCTGTGGGTTGACCCACTGATGAACTGAGAACCCTTGTGATTCTATCACCTCTCAGAAACAGCCTCTGCCCTCTGCTGCATTGAGTACAACATTTTCAACATGTAGTCTCCAAGAGACACTTCATACCCAAAGCACAAAAATGTTGACTATTTGAGTTTGAAAGGGATCTTAAAGCCCTGACCATTGAGGGTCATGCATAAAATGATACATCTAAAATTAAGCATCATTCATTACAAATCTGAAGCTTGTCTTCCTCCATTTGAACACTTGCCCATTTATAAAATCTTACCTCTGGAACCTAAAATGTCAGAGAGCAGCATTAGTCTCTCTTTAGTTTTTCCTTCCAACAACATCCAAATTACACAGATGTAGCACGGTTCGGCTCTTCAATAAATTTTCATATTCACAGATACTCCACAATTTCACCACATTAATTAACTCTCATCCACACATTCTCAGAGGAAAAGAAGAAACAAAAATTCCAATTACAGAATCCATTTGCTGAGAAAACTGTTCCCTGTAAGTGGAGCCTATCATGTCTTTCCAAATCTTTCCCTTGTGTTTGGCAATTCGGTTACAGCATATTCTTACAACCAAGTTTCTCCTCTGACACTTCATCTCATTGTTTTATCCAGATGTTCTCTTTGATTTTTATGTCTTTGTTCCTTTGGCTCTGCTATCAAAAGTGATGGTTGTTATATGTTTTTGTGTAATATTGTATGTTATCATGCATTTTAGGGTGGATGATGTGCCTCCATGTATTACCCATCTTTTCTCTATGTGTTTGAGTGTTCAATGTATAAAAAAAACCTGTAGATAAGTCCTATAGGCAGTGGTTCTCAACCTGTGGGTTGCAATTCTTTGGAAGTTAAATGACCCTTTCATGAGGATCACCTAAGACCATCAGAAAACATAGATATTATATTACAATTCATGACAGTAGCAAAATTACAGTTATGAGGTAGCAATGAAAATAATTTTGTGATTGGGGGTCATTACATTGTGAGAAACTGTATTAAAGGTTTCTAACATTAGTAACATTGAGAACCACTGTCCTATAGTAAAAGATAAAGGTCTTGGAAGGCTAATAACTTGCTACAAGACAGTTTCTGATGAAGATAAGACTGTCAAGAGTAAAACAGCATGGATGTTTAAAATAAAAAAAACAGAAGTAAAATAAAATACAGTATAATTTTGGAACAATAAATATAATTTCCTAACTTATCCAGGTTTAGTTTCATAATTGCTTAGTCAGTGGCTCTGGTATTCACAGTGCTGTTTGATGGTAGAGATGATGACTGGTTATTTCAGTATCAGGAACTTCAGGTACTTTCTGTGATGCTGAGCACTGAGGTCCATGCAGACAAATATTCATGGGACTTTTACTATGTAAGCTGTGTGGAGTTTAAGGGCTGCCATGGGAACTATTGAGGTCCTTGCCAGTAAAGTCTATCAGGGTTCACAGAAGAGCAGGCTGTTGGGGACCAAATGACGTTTGTCCTGGGACTGATACTGATACCCCTGCTCTACTTTGTTCCTAGCCAAGCCCAAGCATCTAAGGGATGCTGATCTCTCCAGGGCCCTTTTCTTCACAGTAACTCTCCATTTTCCTTTTTCCTTCATTGTGTTAGTCTTAACTGTGTTTGTGTGTGGTCTTAACTGGGTTCCTTGCCTCAGCCCATAGCTATCCCTAGTCTGCTTTCATTCATGGGTAGCTGCCTACTTACATCTCAGGAAAGGCCAATATCTCCTCCTTCACCATCTTGTTCTAAATTTTTATAAGTTAGTCTAGGATAGTCTTTTCTTCCTTTTTTGTTTTGTTTTGTGTTGTGTTGTTTCATTTGCCATTGACTTGTTCAAATTGGATGAACTAGTCTATATAATCTTTCATTTCCTTAATTTTTTAAGGCATGATTTCATATGCCCCTCCCCATGCTCCACATTATTAAAAATTATAGATAACTATAAAGGCTTAACTATATTTATATTAGTTTTCTAAACTTTACATGTGACATTTGTATTTCAGATTCACATCTACAGACATTTAATGTCTGTTTTACTCATGGTGACAAATGCTGAAGAACTGTTGATCGTAATTAAATTTTCATGTAGACATTTTAATGTTGAGAAAACACTTTCTTAGACACCGCAAAATGGTGACTTCCTAACATTCCTCCTACACTTGCTAGCTATAATAATTCTTATAAAGAAAAAAATACCACTCACTGGATCAAATATGATATATGATGGACACTATTTCAACATCCTCCAAAAACATTCTCACCCTTTCAGTTGGGAATTGAAATTGAGGACCACCCACATACATGCTAGGGATGTTTATTGCTCTTGAGTTAACAGTGTGCTTTTAGGTTTTCTCTGTAGATAAGTAAGCAATGTGTATTTTTGAAATGATAGATAAAATAACATTCTATTAATGTTTTCAGCTTCATTTTAAGATATGTGATTTGACTTCACTTCTTGGGCATCATTTATCTCAGAAACTGAAAATTTTTGTTCTTGTTGACATTAACATGAGTATTCATATTTTTACCTCATAGCTTTAAAATCAAGAACATGGCATAAATTAAGAATAAAAATGTGAAATTAAATTTTTATATAGATTCAAGTTTCCATTTCCCTAAGAGTTTGTATTTAATATCATCCTAGTTTCTTCTATGCTGTCTGTGTCACTTGTTTGGTGGCACACGCCTTTAATCCCAGCACTCCGGAGGCAGAGGCAGGCAGATCTCTGTGAGTTCGAGGCCAGCCTGGTCTCCAAAGCGAGTTCCAGGAAAGGCGCAAAGCTACACAGAGAAACCCTGTCTCAAAAAAAACAAAAAAACAAAAACAAAAACTTTTGTATTTCACATATCATCTTCTTACTAAATATCAGAAGTGTTTTATTATATATACAAAACTATGACTTAACTTACAATTTTCTCAGTTTATCGTTATTTTATTTTTAGCATGTTATTGTCATGATTTACTTTTTACCCGTAATTTTACGTATTCAAATATTTCAAGTTTGTTGCATGCCTATATTTATTTTGTATTAGATCTTTGAGATAAGCTCTCATTCTATAGCCTAGACTAGCCACAAAATGGTAATTCACCTGCCTAGCCTCCTAAGCGTTGGGGTTACATGCATGTGTTACCACACCTGGCAAAGAAATGTCTGGTTTTTATTTTGATTTCCCCCTCAGCACCCTCTTTCAGACCTGCAAGAGATTGAAACCATGTCGCAGAGCTTCCTGGACTATGCTTTCTGCTCTTTGGTTGTGCACCTGCTAGATTTGAATTAGAGCAAATTTATATCTACTCCTGATTTATAGAAGAATTTGATTTTTTTTCTCACTACTTAGGAAGTTTCTTATTCCAATCCACTTGATATTCACACAGGTGTATAGTGTGAAGAACATATTCAATTTTTATCTTTTTCCATATGGTTTCTCATTTGGTGAAATATTCTAACATTCTATTTTAGAGATCCATTTCTGGATGAGATGGACTAGTTTGTACCTTAATTAGACAAAATAGAAACATTAGTATAAAATAGTGTTGATAATAATACAAAATGAATTGCTTGTGGATATTAGGGAGCTATTGTGTCCTCTGGGACTTGAGGAAGTCGGTTACTATATAAAGAGAAATGAATTGTGATGGACGGATAGTTTCTGCTATTCTCACCCTCAAGGAATTCACTGATTTAATACCCCAAGGTCTGGGAGGTTGAGAAGTCAAGGAATTCACTGATTCAATATCCCAAGGTCTGGGAGGCTGAGAAGTCAAGCAGAAAGCAGAAACCAAACGACATAGCTGATTCTGAAAGCACAATTTTGTGTTTGACAAATGTATATTGTCCTGTAACAAACACTCAAAAATGGCATACAGAATATTTCATCATCCAGAAAAATTCCTTTGTTCTTCTTTACAGCCAGCACTCAGCAGAAGCAACCTCTGCTCCAATCTATTTCACATAATAGGTTTCCTCTTCTTGAAGTTACAGTAGAATCAGTCACATCACATGTATTCATCTATATCTTTATTTTATTAAATAATGTTCAGATATTTATTTATATGTTTTGCATTGGCATCTGTTTTGATTTTCTATTGGCTGTCTTACTTTAGAGAATGCAGCTTTGCCCTACAGTATTCTCTAGTAGGTTATGTCATTGGATATACTGTTTTCCTTTTTTCCTTATTTACCAAGCCCTGGAGCTGGATTTTTCTGGTTCTGTGTCTGCATTTGATCTTTTGTATAGATTTGTTTTGATATTTTAAATGTTTTGTATTTTGAGTAGTCAGCCTATGTAGCAGGAATCTTAAAAGTTCTTATTAATAAAATCAAACCTGAGCCAGGTATTGGGGTGAACTGGAAGATCAGAGAACCAGAACAAGCCACAGCTACTTCACCTCGCTGGATCCTCAGCTGGTCTTATTTCATCAGACTGGATGCCTCTGAGTCCTCATCCAGAATGGGTCTCAGCTGAACTGCTGCTCAAAATCCTGAATGCTTAACCAGGCAAAATGCTTCTAGTTCCTGGTCCCCAGGCCTTATATATCTTTCTGCCTTCTACCATCACTCCCTGGGATTAAAGGCTCGCTTTCTGGGATTAAAGGCGTGAGTCACCATGCTTGGCTGTATTTTTGAACACATGGATTTCTGCCTAGCTCTGCCTCCCAAGTGCTGGGATTAAAGGCGTGTGCTACCACTGCCTATCCTCTATGTTTAATATTGTGGCTGTTCTGTCTCTGACCCCAGACAAGTTTATTAGGGTGCACAATATTTTGGGGAACACAATACCACCACAAGCCTAGACTCTAACAACTGAGCTATGTCTCCAAACTTCTTAAGCATTTACCTCTAAGTCTAATACACTTTTTATGAGTTATCAGGAAGTCAGAATATAGAAGAACTGAATAAGGCTTATAAATGTGTCACTTGTCATTAGGGCACTGTCACTCCACAGTTGCCCTTTAAACAATTTATCAGTTCTTTAGGTATTCCTTACAATGTGTTCTGACCATATTCATCCTCCTCCCCACTCCTCCTAGACCCAACCCCTTCCTAACTATCAAACTTTATATCATATATTTTATTAAGCCCACCAAGTTTAATTTGTGCTCTCCACATATTCTTGGATGTGGAATGATCCCCTGAAGCATGGTAGACCTCTGAAGGGACACAGAATTAAAGAAAACTGACTTCCCCTTTCCCAGAAGCTATCAGAGACCAGGAGCTCCTCAGACAGACTTGGGCCTTCATGCCTGCCTCTCCTCTCCACATCGTGATTTGGTCTGGTTTGAGCGTTCGCAGGTCCTATGCATGTTTTGACAGCTGCTATGGGTTCATGTGTATGGCTGTGTCTAGGAGACACTGTTTCCTTGTAGTCATTTGCTACCTTGGCCTCTTCCACACTTTCTGCCTCCTCTTCCATGGGTGATAAAGACATCCCATTGAAGGCTGAGCATTCTGCAGTATCTTGTTCTCTGCATCTTACCAGTTGTTGTCTCTGTGTTAACCACCATCAACTTCAAGTAGATTGTCTGATGAAGGCTGAAGATTGGTTTAACCTTTAGGCAAAACAGTAAGTCTTTAGGAGTCAGTTTAATACTATGTCTATTTACCAGAACAATAATAATTTATTCTCCACTAGAGGCTATGATCTGGCAAGTCACAGGTTCCTGACCCCAATAATGGTACCAAATACAGGTTTCATTTTGTGGAGTAAGCCTTAAATCCAGCAAGAAATTTGTTTATATCCATAATATTCGTGTCACTTTTGTGCCAGTGGGTATGTCTTGCCAAGCTAGGCATTAATGTAGCTCTCAGAATTCAGAGTAGGGTAAGGTTGATAATTAACGTTCTCCTCCTGTGTGGTGCATAGCATGTTCCAGCACTATGAAAATTAGTCAACAGGGATAAAGCTTCCAGGTGAGTGCCATCTTGATTTCTATGTATTTTACAACTCATGTGGTATGTTCAGCAGTAGGATATTGCCACCAAGTTTTAAAAGGTAACCAACAATTGTAGTGGAAATAGCCTGCAATGTAGGAGTTATGGGAACTCATAGACCAACAACTCCAAAAGAGGAAATCCATTTCTGGTCCTGAGCTTTTTATTTGTTAGCCTGTGATATTTAGTAGGGGCATTGTTGCTCTGTTGTAGGTAACTCTATTTTAACTCATTGTATATATGTGATGTATACATTTTAGGAAGCTTATGGTGGTAGGTAGGTTTCAAAAAGTATTCAGTATGTTTATTCCTCTCCATGTTCCCTATTCTACCCTGCCATCCCAGGAGTTGCCAACTCCAACTTAATATTTCTTGCTCAATTATTAAATTGAGCTTTATACCATAGAGTTCTGCTGTGGGATGGTCTGTATGTCAAGTGTGTTGCTGATTGGTCAATAAATAAATCACTGATTGCCCAGTGGCCAGGCAGGAAGTATAGGCGGGACAAGGAGGAAAATAAAGCTGGGAAGTGGAAGGCTGAGTCAGAGAGACACTGCCAGCCGCCACAATGAGAAACAGCATGTGAAGATGCCGGTAAGCCATGAGCCACGTGGCAAGGTATAGATTTATAGAAATGGATTAATTTAAGCTATAAGAAGAGTTAGCAAGAAGCCTGCCATGGCCATACAGTTTGTAAGCAATATAAGTCTCTGTGTTTACTTGGTCGGGTCTGAGCGGCTGTGAGACTGGCAGGTGAGAGAGATTTGTCCTGACTGTGGGCCAGGCAGGAAAACTTTAGCTACAGAGTTCTATCTCCACTCCCTTAAAAGCATCCCCTAGCTAAGTCCCTGGCCTCTGTGGGTACTGCAAATAAGCATATGTATCTGAAGATTCAAAACTAACAACTAGAAATGAGAGAAAATAGTGATGTTAGACTTTCTAAATCTGAGTTACTTCATTCACAATATTTGTTTCCAGATCCATCCATTTACCTGCAAACTTCAAATCATTTTTTTCTTCGGGGCTGAGTAATATTTAATTGTATAAATAAATGACAATTCATTATCCATTCACCTAGACTGCTTCTATTTCCTAGCTATTGTGCAGCAAAGAACATGATTAATAACTATCTCTGTAGTAGGAAGTAGAGACCTTTATTATGTGCCCAAGAATTATATAGCTAGATTGTGTGGTAGATTGTTGTTGTTGTTGTTTAGTATTTTGAGGAGTTTCCACACTGATTTCTACAGTTGCTGTATCACTTTTTTCCTACCAACAGTGATTAAGTGTCCACTTTTTTCTCATATCCACACTAACATTTGTTGTCATTTTCACAATCTTAGCCATTCTGACTGAGATAAGAAGACTCTCAAAGTAGTTTTAATTTGCATTTCCATAATGGCAAATAATTTTAAACATTCTAAAAATGTTTATCAGTCATCTGTATTTAATCTTTTGAGAACTCCCTGTTTAGGTCCGTGCCCCAAATTTTTACTGAGTTATTTATTTTCTTGATGTTCAGTTTTTTAGTTCATTATATATTCTAGATACTAACCCTGTTTCAAATGCATAGTAGTAAAGGGTTTTTCATTATTCTGTAGGTTGCCTCATCATTCAAGTACTGATGTCTTTTGCTGTGCAGAAGCATTTTAGTTTCATAGGACCCCATTTATTAATTGTTGGGCTTGCTGCCTGTGCTATGGGTTTGTTTCTAGTGACAATGAATCCCTATGTATTCCTCAGGTATCTTCGATCAGGTTCGGAGTCTTATATTGATGTTCTTGATCCATTTGGAACTGAATTTTGTATAGAGTGAAAGATAAGGATCTTATGTCTTTCTTCTACATGTTACTATCCCATTTGACCAGCACTGTTTGTTGAACCTGAAGTTTTCTCTTCAGTGTGTATTTATGGCTTCTCTGTCAAAGCTATGATGGCTGTGGAAGTATCATTTATATGTGGGCCCTCAAGTGTATCCTATTGATCAGTGAGTCTGTTTGTATGCCAGTATTATGCTGTTCTTATTATAATAGCTCTCTACAATAACTTGAAATCTAAGAATGTGATACTTGCAGCAGTTTTTAATTATTATTATTGTTGTTGTTGCTACTATTATCATTATCATTATTTTTAGTTGTTGTCATTCAGGATTATTTTCACAATCCGGGGTCTTTGTATTCCCATGTGAATTTTAAGGTTATTTTTTCAATTTCTATGAGGAACTATATTGGAATTGTAAAGGTAACTGCATTGAATCTCTAGATTGATTGTGGTGGGATGGGCATTTTCCAAGGCAATATCAATCCTACCAATCCATGAGTAGGGAAAACTTTTCAGTCTTCTGGTATCTTCTTCACTTTTGTCTTTAGTGTCTTAAAGTTTTCATTGTACAAGTCTTTTACTTTCTTTCTTAGATTTATTCCAAGATATTTTAATTTGTCAAGATTATTGTGAATGATATTATTCCCCAATTTCTTTCTCAGTATGCTTGTCATTTGTATATAGGAAGTAAATTGATTTTTGAGTGTTAATTTTGTGCCTGCTATATTGCTAAATATGTTTATCAGTTTTGGCAGTTTTCTTCTGGAGTCCTTAGGGTCTTCTATGTATAGAATCATATAGTCTGCATGGAAGGATACTTTGTCTATCCTTCTCAGATCTCCTATATCTCCTTCAGTTGTCTTACTGCTCTAGCTGAGACTTCAAACATTACTTTAAATAGTTGGTGGAGAGTGGATATCCTTGCCTTATTCTTGATTTTAATGAAAGCACGATGATTTTTTTCGGCATCCAGGCTTCTTACATATTTTCTTTATAATGTTGAGATATGTTTCATATTTTTCTATTCATTCTAGGCTTTTGTCATGAATGAATGATATATTTTATGAAAGGCAAGCATAATGAGATGATCTAATAAGATAGTCATGTGATTTCTATCCCTTAATCTATTTCTGTGATGGATTTATAGATTTATAAAATTATAGATTTATGTAGTTGAACCACCCTTAGAACACTTAACTTAATTTGATTATGGTGGATAATCTTTTTGATGTGTTCTTGAATTTTATTTCCAAATATTTTGAGTATTTTCATGTCCATGTTAATCTATATCTTTAAGAGTCTCTGAATTTCCTCAGTGTCCATTTTAATGCCTCTTTTCCTAATTTCATTGATTCTCTCTCTTTCTTTTTGAACCAACTTCCCTCTCCATTTACTATAAGCAAATATTCAATATAACAAAATAAATATATTTACTGACTTACATATTGTTAAGCATAAAGTAGTTGCTCAATAAGGGATAAAAGTATTGTCAGAAGTTTTCGCCAGTCCCACCCAGCCCGTGCAGTCCCATAGCCACTTATAAAATAATCACTCAGAAGCTTATATTAATTATAATTGGCCATTAGCTCAGGCTTATTACTGACTAGCTCTTACACTTAAATTAACCCATAATTCTTATCAATGTTTAACCATGTGGCTTGGTGCCTTTTCTCAGTTCTATCTTGCCATCTTGCTTCCTCTGTGTCTGACTGGTGACTCCTAAGTCAGCCCTTCCTCTTCCCAGAATTCTTCTTGTGGGCTTACCCTGCCTATACTTCCTGCCTGGCTGCTGGCCGATCAGTGTTTTATTTATCAACCAATTAGAGCAACACATATTCACAGCATACAGAACAACATCCCACAGCATAAAATAAATGAGGAACTCAAGTCCATTCCTTCTTGGGCTATTGTTTGTCATAACAGAAGTGTTCTACTGAACTGCTCAAGGAACATTGTGATTCACACACTACGACCATTTCTACAGTAGGAGTGCATGTGTCTCAGATACTAATGCTACCACCACTGTAGACCCTGGAGCCATGCTCTCTTCAAAATTCATCTGCACTCCAGACCCTAGCTCTTTGGTCATTTCTTAGAAGCAGTGTCTCCAAAATCAGTGCTACCATAAGTGAAGTACACCTGTTAGCTGGGGAATCAAGACAGAACTCCTTGACCATATCTATCTCTATGGAATAAAAATAAATTTGGAGGACCCAAGGAGCTTTTGCAACTCAAGACCTCAAAGATCCTCATCACTTATGTGAACTGACATAGCCCTGATTAACAAGGACAACTACAGTCTTTACGAGAATGGACTTCAGCTGGGCAGTGGTGGCACATGCCTTTAATCCCAGCACTTGGGAGGCAGAGGCAGGCAGATCTCTGTAAGTTCGAGGCCAGCCTGGTCTCCAAAGCAAGTTCCAGGGAAGGCGCAAAGCTACATAGAGAAACCCTGTCTCGAAAAACCAAAAAAAAAAAAAAAAAAGAAAAAAAGAATGGACTTCAGATGGTAAAATTTTGCAGATGGAACACTTAAGCACACTGACTATATGACTGGACAAATTACCCCTCCCCTGTCACTACCCTTAAACTTATCCATGGGTGAAGATCTTGCTCCAACACAATCCATTAAGTTTAATATTAGTCCTATTTCTATTACTGTGACAAAACACCTAAGAGAAACAACCTAAATAGAGAAAACAAGTCTAGGGTTTTGGGAGGTTTGTTTGTTTTCATTTTGTTGTTTTGTTTTGGTTTGGTTTTTGCCACTGATTCCAAAGTGTCAGTGCATGATCGTTTATGTCTGTGGAAAACACTCTATCATTGTGAAAAAGTTTAGTTGAAATGAAATGTTCACCTCTCAGGGACCAGAAAGCAAAAAACTAAGAGATAACTGGCTTGCAAAGTAAAAAACCCTGTCAAGAGCATAAACCCAGTGATTTAATTTTCTTCCACTATGCCCCATCTCCTGAAGGTCTCTTCCCAACAGCATCATCAGCTATAGATAAGATGTGCAATGCATAAAATTGGTGGGGCAATTTAAATACAAACTATAACACAGATGAGTGCTTCCCCAGTTGGAAATAGATAAAAACAAAACAATGTTTTTAAATTTTTTAAGATTATAATATAATTACTTTTCTCCCATCCCTTTTTCTCCATCTATCCTCTCCCATATACATCTTCTTGGGCTCACATTCAAATTCATGGCCTCTTTCTTCATTGATGTTTATTACATATACATTTTCAAAGAAAAATTGCATCACAAAGATCACAAAGAATGTGTTCCAGAAATCATCTTGGATTTATATGAAATACCTATCAATTTTCTGACAAAGAATTCCAAGCAATTTTGTTTTATTTTGTTTTTTGAGACAGGGTTTCTCTGTGTAGCCCTAGCTGTCCTGAAACTCACTCTGTAGATCAGGCTGGCTTCAAACTCATATAAATCTGCCTGCCTCTGCCTCTCTAGTGCTCAGATTAAAGGAGTATACCACCATGCCTAGCTCCAAGCAATTGTTTTAAAAGCTACAAGAAAATAGTATCATAAGACTAATATTAAAAAATTAAGAAATGTATTACAAAAATTTTCCTCTTATGACCATTTTGATTTATTCTATAAGTCTTGTATGCTTCCATGTTTATTTTATATATATATATATATATATATATATATATATATATATATATATATATATATATATAAACCAATATACATATATATTGGTTTTTCAAGACAGGGTTTCTCTGTGTAGCTTTGCGCCTTTCCTGGAACTCACTTTGTAGACCAGGCTGGCCTTGAACTCACAGAGATCCGCCTGGCTCTGCCTTCCAGTGCTGGGATTAAAGGCATGTGCCATCACCACCCAGCTTGTCTCAAGATACTTTCAAGTTTGGTTTTACATTTTAATTTCTTCTTTAATTAATTTACTTTTGGGTTATCATATTAATTTTCATTGTTTTGAATTTTTCAAAGTTTTTCACATTATTTATTTTTAGTTTCATAACAGTATGGCCAGAAAAGTTAAACTTGTTAAGGAGTTTTTTGAAGTGTGACTATAATCTACCCTGGAAATTGCTTTGCATGTGTTTGAGAATGATGTGTGTTCTTTCACACAAATGCAATTGTTGTGCACCTTTTCTGCTCAATACATGGAAACAAGTGACACATTTACCACCATTTAAATATTACATCCTTGTGGAGCCAATGATTAGTATCTCATACAAAATATGGGTAAGAAATTTTATGTTATCCTCTAATAACTCTCCATAATTTTTAAGGATAGATTTGCTATGAGAAAATAACAAAAATAATTTATTGGGTGCAGATGACCTGACAATTCAGTTCAGAAATAAATGCTATTTATAATGTCACTAAAAAGAGTATTATATGTAAAGTTGGCCTTAAGAGATAAATTATCTGTATAGTGAAAATTTTGTATCATTAAAAGAAATCAAAGACTTACAAAAATTGATGACATCTTATGATCAAAGATTAGAATAGTCAATATTATATACATGGCTGTACTACTCTGCCTATAGAGTCCATACAGTATCTAATAAAATTCCAATGATTATTTTTCACAGAAATAGAAAAAAATCCTAAAATCCATGTAATATCACAAAACCCTAAGTAGCCAAAGTAATCTTGAGTCAAAAAGAAAGAAAGAAAGAAAGAAAGAAAGAAAGAAAGAAAGAAAGAAAGAAAGAAAGAAAAAGTTAAAGGTACCATATTCTTCAATTTCAAATAATATAACAGATTAATAATCATCAAAATACATAGTATTATTGGTAAAATACAGGCATAGGCCAATGAAACAAAACAGAAACCCAGAAATAGATTCATGTGTATATGGTGAACTTATCATCAACAAAACAACCAAGAATATACATAGAAAAAGACTAGTTTCTTCAATAAATGATATGATTTCTGCTAGACATTCAGATAGCGTAAATGAAAAAAGGAAACTGATCTTTAAAGAACACCATGCTCAAAATTACATGAAAAGCACTCGGGAGGCAGAGCCAGGCTGGTCTCTGTGAGTTCAAGGCCAGCCTGGGCTACCAAGTGAGTTCCAGGAAAGGCGCAAAACTACACAGAGAAACCCTGTCTCAAAAAAAAAAAAATTACATGAAAAACAGAGTAAGGATTATAACAAAAGGTCTAAAATGATAAAATGTCTAGAAGTAAGCATTGGGCAATGCTCCATAAAGTCAAATTTGGTGAGAGGGGAGATGACACCCAGAGCACAGGTGAAAAAAAGCCCTTTATTAAGCTTTCTGCATCACTATGAAAATAATCAGTAAAATGAACACACTATGAGCAGAAAGGTAGGAAATATTTGTAGGTCATACATTTGCTGTTCAATAAGAGATCACCATCTACACTTTCATAGCTCAGCAACAAAATTCCATACAACCAAACCAATTAAAAGATCTGAGTAGATATTTTCCATTGAAAACTTGTAAATGGCATAGGTGTATATGGTCTCATTGCACTATTTGAATTAATTAACATTTTTAATGTTTTAAACTATGTCAATGTTCAGTAGAACTATATATTTTATTGCTTCTTAAATTATACTAACTCAGTTTCTAGCCAATCTTGAGGTAGGATAGTTCACATCTCTGAATAATTAGTTTATGAGGGGCAAGAAACAGTTTACAACTATCCATTACTAAAATATTATTCTATGTCATGTGTTAATAACTCATCTCTGGTGTATCAATCAATGACTTTTATATTTCAGTATATAAAGGGAAATCCTTCACCACCAAAGAAAAACATTGTGACAGTATGCTATATTAAACAAATTAATGACATTTGCAATGGATGAAATCAAAACGCAGGGATATGTGGGAAAGTCCACAAGTATGGGCAAATGTGATTCTCTGCAGATGGCTGCACAGGATGACACTTCATAAAACATCATTTCTCTGCTAAGCTGCACAGCATCTCTGGTGTTTTAGACATATTGTTTACCTCACCAAGAGGCTCAGGTTCTAAAGGTAAGAACTGAACATGTGCCATCACTGAGGAAACAGAGCAGATGGCCCATCTATGATGGTCTGCCTTTGCTTGGTGAGAAACTGTGCCAATCTCAAGCAGACCCATTGCCAAGTAAAAGAGGTCTTGGCTGAGGATCTGCACTTCCCTTTTCACAGAAAGCTTATTCATTTTCTCAGGCTCTCTTGCCTACTACCTAGTTCTATTACTGTGCCTCCCAGAAGCCAAGAGGCCCTTTATGGCCATTCTGTGCTACGCTCCACTGATATGTGCACTGCCGGAATTTCACCCAAGCTTCTTACTCCAGTTCCAGGCTGTTTTGTTTCAAGTCTTTTCCTAGCTTAATTGCTGATGGAGAAATGCATGTTATTTGTTGAAGAATGTCAATGACATGCAAGAAATAGAATTGTTGGAACCTCTTCCAGAGAATGGGCTTTATTAACCAGCCATCTGTTTGAGTAATTTCATTTCATGGAACTCAAAAATCATTGAAATTTTCAGAGAAATAGATTTTTAAAATATTATGATTATTAAGTATGCTTTAACTTTTGAGATTCAGGACCCTGATCTCCAATGTTGTTCAAGGAAAATAACAACACAAATTTGAAGACCATCATGGTCAAGTTTTAACACAGAGACCCTAAACTCTAAATTTGAGGAGGGTGTTTCTTGTTTATAAGAGAATCCTAAATCATATCAGAGCATTATAACACACATACAGCCTGGATTATCTGAAAGAAATTTTAAGCTGCATGACAAGGAACTGTATGAGTTAATATTTCTCATTGCTGAGACAAAATATTTGACAAGGGTCAGCAGAAAGGAAGAATTTTGTTTTGTCTCATTGTGTCAAGGTGCAGTTCCATCATGTCAAAGGAGGCATGATGACAGTAACATGAGGCTTCTGGTCACATGTATCATAACCAGGAAGCAGAGAGAAATTAATTCCAGTGCCCTGATGAATTTCTCCTTTTTATTCAAGTCAGTACCCTAATGCATGAGATTGTGCCACCCACAAAAAAGGTGGATATTGCCTATTGAGTAAAAATTTACTAGGAACAAAATCATAGACACAAACAGTAGTGTGTTTCCATGGTGATTCTAAGTCCAATCAAGTTGACAATGAAGATTAGCCATCATAGTAGTAGATCAAAACCTTGTCACACTTGGAAAGAAAGCTGAAGGAAATAGTAAGCCAGAAACAAAGGAAAATAGTCTGAACACATGAGAGTCAAAAACAAATGATGTGTACAAGCCTTGGAAAAAATTTCAAAATCAAAACTTGAGTCTTGTATTCTTTCTTTCTAACTTTGATAATTGTCTTCTCTATAACAGGGCACTTTTCTACCACACCCCAATTTGGTTGGTCAACTCTTCAGAAAATAGAATACCTGTTTTACTTGCCATTTTCTTTTTAGTGCATAGAACAGTGCTTGAAATGTAGCTCAAATATATTTCCTAGAACAGGAATGTCTAGCATATTAAGAATTAAATGATGATTCTTCCGAGAAATAAATGAATATTGATTAATCTTCTGTAAATGATGAACTTGGACTCTTTTTATTTTATTTTGTTTCTACACTTGTTCCAAAAAAACAAGTCTTCTCTTTAGAGGTTGGTATACTGAGACCAGGATTTAACTCTTTTTATCACTCAGATATAGATGTTACTAAAATTTATAACTGAGCACAGACCTCAAAAGAGGGAAGAGGTTTTACTTTTATTTTTCATAAGGGAATAGAAAATATTTGAATATTGAGAAGCAAATGTATTGATCAATAATCATACAGTGTTTACAGTAGAATTAAAGTGACCTCCCCACCCCTAGAACTTTCTTAACACCTTCATCTTCCATATGCCTTTAGGGCAACCTCACTGAAAGTTGTTTTTTTTTTTCAGGTCATATCAACTCCTGTTCCAGCCTCTCCACTGTATATAACTCCTGCCTCAGCATGACAGTAAACACCCTTCTCCATTTCCATGTTCAGCTCCACCAAGGCCGGGTGTCTTTACATGCAGATGCCTTTTGTGCCCACACTCCTGCCATGCTACATATTCTGCTAATTTTGAAGCATACACTACCCTTTAACCTTGCTCTTTATTCTCTTTTCTATATTCCTTTCTGTGAATTTGGCCTAGCAGTATCCAGTTCTTTTCTTAAGATCTAATTTAAAGGATATCCTCCCTGAGAAGATGTTTTCAATTCATTTATATACCATTGAGCATATTTCATATGTTCCTAACACTCAAAAAACAGAGAGAAATAGCCAGGGGTGAAGAATTTGGAGTCAGAAAGATTCCATTCTCAATTCTTCTGTTCAACATGACCTTGGACAAAATACCTAAGGTCTAGGGGCAGGGGGTATTAAAAAGGGTATAATATCAACATATCAATGTTTCTGTATAGATTGTCTGATTATCTGTACAACATGCTTAGCATAGTATTTGTTTTAACTTAGGATCTAAAGGATTCTGAACATAATTTAGGATCTAAGGGATTCTGGACAGAGATAGAGTTTATATAGTTCTTAGAAGCCAGGAGAAGGCACTGAGAATGGGAAAATGATGAAAAGAAGAGGAAAGACACTGAGTAGTGGATCTAGGGTAGGACATTATGTAAATAAACTTTTAACAGAGAATTTTGACTGGTGGACTTAGAACAGAGGTATTGGCTGTGGTACATATGCACAGCCTATGTCATGTGAAAGTCAGCAAGGATGGGCAAATAGGTTGTCTGTGGCTAACACCTAAGTGTATGAACACCAGAAGGAAGTTGTCTAAAGTAGATATTTCAACTGACTATGTTGTGGAATGAAAGAAGGTAGAACTGGAAATTGTTTCCAGGGTGACTGAGTCCTGATCCTGAGATGACAAAGTTAAACTTATATTAAAGGTAGATGTGAAATAAATGTAAATATGTAATGTTTCACTCCTGTATTGTCTCATTTTGACAATAAATAAATGAAAGTATTTACATCAATGTCTTCATTTTATTGTCATGAAATCACTATGTCAGTGGAATGATACTACAGATAAATGCATGGTATGACAGATAAGGACTCTAATTGACTTACAGTCATTAGAGACTGTTGTTGGGGTAAAAAATGATGAATTGAATAATTTGTTCAAAACCTTAAAAGGTGACAAGGACTTAAATAGTCCAAAGGAATTACCAACTAAAGCTGAGAGAGAATTGGTCTCTGTGGAAAAGAAAGTACAGGAAGGACATGCAGATCATGTGGATCCAAAGCTTGATTGCATTTTGGTTATTTTTACCCTCTAAGCATTCTGCTATAGAAATTTTAATGCAGAGGGAAGATATTATATTGGAATGAATATTTCTACTCTTGTTTAAGGTATTATGTTTATGCAACTCATTTAAAATTATAATATACAATTAAGAAATACTGATTAATAATTAGTCATTTACGACAATCACACTTATACA
Organism: Peromyscus eremicus; assembly: GCF_949786415.1. Lineage (NCBI taxonomy): Eukaryota > Metazoa > Chordata > Mammalia > Rodentia > Cricetidae > Peromyscus > Peromyscus eremicus. Next base: position 105,982,590 of record NC_081417.1, read on the forward strand.
TGTTATATTTTCTAGGTATACATAGATATAATTAAGTTAGGTAGGTAATCTTCAAATACTTCAAAGACCTACATAATATGGCATTTATAGTGTTTTAAAAACTTAGACTCTTCTGGACAATGAGACACGTCTACTCTTGGCAGCACCAATTAGTTCAAGGGAAATAATGGGCATTGAATAAACTCATAGAGCTGCTTTCTTTGTGTTAAAAGTTAGCCACTGGGCAAAAAAGTGCCCTTGCATCAACTGATTGACAGTATGTTGTATAAACTGGACATACAGGACCCATAGGAAAATGATCACTGAATTTGACAAAACAAGGTGAAATGATCCTTGGGGTTCTTGCTTCGCAGAAGAGACTGCCAGACATTCTACAGGACACAGAAAGAAGTGACTGAGAGACTCTAGGCCTATAGGCTGAAAACAAATGCCCCAACATTACAGAGGAACTTTGAGTAACTGTCTAGGTAGCCAGCTGTCTCTGTCATTTTATATTTTTGGAAGTTGCTTACAATGCTCTTCCTGTTTACTTAGGTAATATATCCTTCGGAGGTCTTTGATGTAGTTGAAGACTAGATAGTTATAATTTTCTTTGGTTATGATAAAAGATAAATTAGATATAAAATTTTAGACTCATAAATATAGGATAGGTAGAATATTTTCTTTAATTTTGCCAAAAACAAATAGACTAGATATTGTTATTTTAATTCTTGTTTGATAACTGTTCTATTATATGTAATTTTACTATGTTAAAGTTAAAAACCTTCCTTTTTGATTAAACAGAAAAGGGAAAGTGCTGTGGAATATTGTTCTGTATGCTGTGAATATATGTTGCTCTGATTGGTTGATAAATAAAGCTGGCCATTGATAGGGCAGAATAAGGTTAGGCGGGACATTCCAACTAGAGAGAGAAGAAGAAAGGCAGAGCAGAGGAGACACTGCTAGCTGCCACAAAGATGTAAAGGTACCAATAAGCCACAAGCCATGTGGCAAAGTATAGATTTATAGAAATGGGTTATTTTAAGATGTAAGAGCTAGCTAGCAAGAATCCTGAGCCATTAGGCCATATAGTTCAAAAATAATATAAGCCTCTCTGTGTTTATTTGGGTCTGAGTGGCTGCAGGACCACAGGGCTATGGGAGCCAGGCAGGACCAGAAAAATCTTTTAACTATAAAACACAGATCCTTGCTACTCATATTTTGTTTGTAATGGTGGCCAATGCCTAACTCTTTAATGGTACTAGCTTGTCAAGTCAACTAACACTTGAAACAACAATTCCCTGGGGCTCTATTTAACAACAAGGTGCCAACATCCTTATCTGTTAATCAGTGAAAGTAAAATGATGTATGTTATTTTAACAATGCAAATTTGTATGGTATTTTACATTTTTCTTTTTCTAGCTTTTCATAAAATAACCCCTTTAAAAAGCATCAGGACAAGGATAATCTCTTTCTGTCTCCTCTTCGCCCCAATCTATGAAATCAGCATGGCTTTATGAAGCTTAAAGAAAATGATATATTAAGTTACTTGTAACCTATATTTACCACCACATACCTACCAAAGGAAGCCTGGGATGAAATTGCTTTAAAACCCTTAAATGGCTCGGTTCACTCAGTTCACTTGCTACTTAAATATTTGCTATGCCTAACTGATTGGGAAAACAGTACAGAATAAAATATCACTTAAAAAAAGCTTTCTTTCTGTTCCAATTAAACAATAGCATGTGAGCTGCTGAAATTATGAGTAAGAATTAGCACTAGAAGCATCTAAGATATTTAAATGGAGTTAATATATGAGATGTCATTATGTGGTTATAGCTATGCTTCTAGTCATCAAGGAATAAATCTCCACTCTAGCACCAGTGTTGTGCCTTCTGGTTGTGTTATCTCACTGAAAATCTGCCTTTGAACAATTTTGGTCTATGGCATATAGTCTAAACTATTAGCATGACACTAAACGGCTTCCCATAATACAATCACACTTGTTTCTCAAACCTTGCTTCCCACACCATACTTATCCCTTTGAAGTATCAGACCTGTCTTCGTTATAATTCTGTTGCTGTGATAAAACACCATGGCCAAGGCATTTATGAAAGTGTTTAATTGGGGCTTACAGTTTCAAAGGGTTGAAGTCCATGTTCATCAAGACAGGGAGCATGGCCTCAGGAAGTCAGGCGTGCTACTGAAGCAGCAGCTAAGAGACTTATATATTAATCCACAAGTAGTAGGTGCAGAGAGCTAACTGGGAATGGCATGGCAATTGTGTGGGCTTTTGATACCTCATTGCCTCCAGTGACATACCACCTCCAACAAGACCACATTTCCTAATCTTTCCCAAACAGTTCCACTAACTGGGGACCAAGTATTCAAATATATGACCCTATGGAGAGGCATTCTCACACAAACCATAACATGATCCATGAAAATTATCTCCTTGGACTTCAGTTTGAACTACAGCACTTGAGAAGCCAGGAGGTCATCAGTTTCAGTCTAGTAAGTCAAACCTTTGTTAACTGAAAGTTAACTGCTTTGCTTCTTGTTAACGTCAAAAAAATAAGCTGCAGGGCAAGCTTCAACTCTAAACTCCAGGGAAGTAGACATATCCAGAAATACAGCCAAAATCCTCAAATGTGCAGCATAAGTCTACCTAAACTGTCAAGATCTAGACTGTTTAATGATGAAGTTGGTTGTAATATGGGGATTCAAATGGCTTTGGATTTGATTGCCAGCAGTATATAAATTAGGCATGATGGTACAACCCTCTTCAACATGTAGGGTATGAAAGCAGGAGGATCAGAGGTTCATTTAGGTCACTCTATGTTAAAGAGCCTGCTAGAGGAAGAGGAGAATGAGGGAGAAGCAGAGGTGGAGGCAGAGAAGTAAGGAGAAATTTTGATTGGTTACTAAAAGTTGAATGTGGACCAGCATGAGATACTACTTGAGATCCTTGACATGACGAAGTGTAGAATGTGTATACCAAGAAATCACCCAGTATTCACAATAAGGATCTGAGAAAGAACCCCTGGTGGCTCTAGCAGAGTGAAGGAAAAAAATCTAATGTCTGTGGAACATAAGGAGATATTACTCCATGATAAAGCCTTCACTCCTTCACTTGGGAAAAGAGATGGGTTTTCTTGGTTTTATTTGTTTTGCCCATACCTATCACTACTGAAAAGGGCACTCATGTCCTCACACCCTTCTTGTGTTATCTATCATCTAGAAACACAGTCAACAAGGGTTGAGGCTTCAAGGACTCAGATCCAGAACAAGCAGTTAAAAAATTGACTTACTAGAGTGGTTAATGGGGAGCTATACTGATGAAACTCTTTTGTAAAAACCACTGCCCAGAGACACTGGCTATGTAAACAAAGACTAATTATAATATCACAGTTTACCATCATGCCCAAAGGGCTCCAGTATAATAACATACAATGCAGCTGGTACAGCAACAGAGATTCAACTCTGAGGAGGGGGACTTAGGGAAGCTAATAAAGTGAAAGAATACGTTAGGAACTCCAAAACCCTAGCACCTCCAGAAATAGAAAGTATTAAACACAGCCCAAACTCTTATTCAGTTATTGTAAGTTTTCACACTAAAAGACTATTTATATCGGTCCTGATTACCTTATAGAATGCCATTTAAAAAATAAATAAGACACATAAAAGAGAAAGCACAATCTAAAATATTCTAGTCTAAAAAAGATAAAATTCAAAATGCATAATAGATTATCTATATGGTTCAAAAACTAAAAGGGCAAAGAAACAAGAGTAGAGGTAATTCCAAGAACTGTCAAAAATTGATAAGAAGTATTAAACCACTGGTCCAAGAAGATCAAAGCAAAACAAGATAAAAACCAAAAACCTATGTATACCATATCAAAGCCACAGAAAATCAGACAATGAGAAAATACTGAAAGATGCAAAAGGGGAATAGAACAAGACTCAACCAGGAAAATGCATAGTTGTGGCAGTACAGAGATTGGGGAAGTAGCTTGGTCTAAAAGTGCTTGCTACTCAGGCATGGGAACCTGAGTTCTGTCCCAAGCACCCACATAAAACATACTAAGCATGGCAGCTTGTATTTATAATTCCAGCCCCAGGAAGGCAGAGATAGGAGGATTTCTGGTCAGTGCTAGCGAGCCTAGCCTAATTGCCAAGCACCAGACCCCTATGAGAGATGCTATCTCAAAAAGTAAGATGAATGACTCCTAAAGAATGATAATTGAGGTTGACCTCTAACCTCTACACACATCTTCACATGCATACACACTCATGTGCACAAATGCATACCCATGTTTAAGCAATGATGAGTGTGAAGTTATTTTGTGTCAACCACAAGGAAGTAAATAAAAGATAATTAAAAGTAATGGTAGTGGACTTCTGGTTAGAAACCCTACAACCAAGAAGAACATTGAGCAAAATAAAGAGGACTGAAATATTTTAATTGAAAGAATTAAAATACCAACCAATAATTTTCTTTCCAGTGAGATATTATTATAAGTACAGTAAAAATAAAAATTTTCCCAAGTTATTGACGATCAAGAGAATTATGCAACACTTGTCTCCCCAAATCCTAAAAGAAACAATCCCTGCAGAAAGAAAATTAACTCAAAAACTCACGTCTATCTAATGAAAGAACATCAGAGGAGAGAATATCTTAGTGAAAGATATTTTTTTATTTTTTTATTCTTCATTGATCTAAAAACATACATGTTTGGAAAATTATAACATTAATAATGTGTTAGATGGTTGTGGCACATGGGTAAATAAAATGAATGACAATAAACTCACCAGGGAGCAAGGAAGTAATGAGGGACTCCCTGTGATAGGGTAGAGATCTGTACTGCATGTGAGGCACAATAATATGATTCTAAGTTAGATAAGATTGTTTTAAATGCAAACAAGTAAAATTTAAAAAGAAATGCAATTGATATGCCAAGAAAAGAAAAAATGAAATTATATGAAGTGTACAAATAAAACTGAAGAAAACAGAAAGAAAGGGAGGAAAAGGTTACAAGGTAATGAATAAAGGATAGATACAAGCACAGTGGGTATTAATCTAACTATATTATTAACATTTTAAATGTTAACCCCTCAAAGCCACCAACCTACAGATTTACAAACAAAATAAACAAGACTTACTGCATGCTGTTTACAATGCTTTAATGTGGAGCTGAAGACACAATAACTTACAAATAAAGAGATGGAAAAAATATACACTAACACTAATTGAGGAAAAAAGGCCATACCACCTTGAATATGTGCAATCTTGTCTGAACCTGATATAATAATTTCTAAGAAAGCTATCTCCATAAAATAGATTATTTTCAGAAAATAAAGGTATTACACAATTACAAAGGTATCCACTTTTGCTAGATGATACAATGGTCCTAAATATGTATGGAACCAATAGTGATCATTAAAATTTGTGAGTCAAAACTTGATAGAACAGCAAGAAAGACAGGAAATAGGCTACTGTCATCAGAATCTTCACCACAACTATGTCCATAACAGGTCAAACAGACAGAATACATCAGTAGGAAGGTAGTTGACCTGAACAACAGTATCTAGTAACATTCTTCAACATTCCATCTAATACATGCACTCCAACCCACATCACCAGTATATTTCTATAAAGCATTTCTTAATAAATATTGAAAATATAAACCACGTAACATATAGTCTCAGAACAAAACAATTGAACTAGAAATCAGTAATAAAAGCATTTATTTCACATCTTCTGACTCTTCATCTACAGTTGTTTCCTCATTACAGAGAATAGTAGATCCTAGCCTCAGGTAAAATCCTAATTGTTACTCTTGACTTCAAGCTTACATAGTTTGCTATGGCACTCATAACGACATTTGCTTCAGAGTTTTATGTCAAATGGGATTCAGGATACTACACTTGTAATACAATAAAAATAAAAGGCATCAACTGGTAACAGCTTAATAAGTTTCAATTGCTTTATTTTTCCACTAAGATTAATAATAATAGTGTAAGTATTTCGGAGCCAACCAATCAAGTATACCAGTTAAAAAGTATTTAATAAAGACAGCCTGTTTCACTCTCCTTGAGACAAGACATAGGCTCCTTATTTTTCTAAGCTATCCCTGCCCTTAAAATATCAATCCAATGAAAGAAGCCAGTCATCTGTGTGAATGACCATTTGTTCTATGTGACCTTCAAGTTCCCTTTCACCTAGACGCTCCTACATTCCTATAGGCTCTATTTTCTTTGCAATCCCTCAAGCATTGCAGAATACAATATTAGAGTTTCAATAAAGGTTGGCTGACAGACTTTCAAACTCCCAACACAATTACTTTTCTGTTGCCAACTTTGACTCAGTTTGTGATTTATGGGCATATGGACTGTTTTACATCCCATAGTTCCCTCTTTTGAGTCATGATTTGCAAATGGATATAATAACCCATAAACTGATATCAGCATCAAAACAGAGCTGTCCAAGTTGAATAACAAATGGCTGAAAAAGAAGAAAAAGGCATTATGCCATTAGGATGGACACAAACAACAAGCAAGGGAATGTGAGACAACAACTTCATAAAGTCAGAGTTCCGCAGTTCGTTCCACAAACTCTTCATTTGAGGATAATGTGTGTGATGAGGGCACAATACACACGGACGCTCACTCTAACTTGGCAAAGCTACCTTGTAACAATAGACTAAACCACAGCTCTGCCAACCCCAAATAGACACGCCAGTCTGCCTTGTTCCAGATTTGTGGCATGTGTCCACAAAGTAATAGTGATTCTCTTGTCTGTACCAATTGCAAGCTGCAGATGGGCAGCCTCATGCCTTAATGCCGGACCAAATTCTCTGCAGATGAACTGGAAAATTTCCTCACTCATTGAGAAATATGCCAGCCAGCTGTCAGGTCTCCAGGACGCCTTCACTTGCCCAGATCACCAACAAACAGACGGCACTCACCACAATGATTAGGCTGTGTTTTCAGTTCAAACCCTCTTGTCCTAATGATTACTCCATTTTTCTTTTTTCAAAGACTCTGGAGAATATTCATTAAAAATCTCTTACCCATGAGAAATTTTTAAGAAGACATGAGAAGACTGTAAAACTCGTCTTTGTATTAAGTATATAAAAAAAAATCCACCTCTATGATTCTTCATTGGCCATGAACCCATTGGCTGTCAGTCATTCTCCAAGGTGCCCAATAGACTACACTCTTTTGTACCCACAGAGATGGGAAATTGGGAAGCAGATGCTCACTCACTAGCTACTTGACTGTCATGACCAATAAAGGAGACAACATAATTTTAGGGGACTTGCAAAGCCTAGCCACATTTAGAACAGGAACCAGTGATAAATAGACTACAAGGAAGTAAAAAATGAGGGGAAAGCTCATTTCATTTGAATATATGAAATATAAGAACATTTCTGAGCATCAGAAGTGTCTTATTTTTGCCCTTTACTTTTTTAACTAAAGGGAACTTGGATCACCTTATCGATACAGTTAGGAGATGCTGAACTACATAGTTCATTCCTCCTTCATTTGATCTCCTTAAATCTGACTCAAAACACCTAAGCAGATCCATCCATGATGTTTTTCTCACTAGAAGAGATTTTAAAAACCCAAAAGCACTTTCTGAAAATTTCTTTCAGGGCTGGCTCTTCCTTATTAATCTTGAGCCTAACAGATAATACTCACAACCTTCCCATAAGTGTGAGCTATGGGATTAAAGAAAAACCTACATCCAAAAGCCAGCACAGTAATTTACAGTGCACAAGACATTCAGAAGCATGTCTGAGTTTTTGTAGCCTCTGGTCTTCATCTTTCAAAGTTGCCGTGTGAGTTTTACACATGCTGTCAAATGTGTGGCAAAATCTCTTCACTGCCTTTTCTAAGGAGTTATGGAGTTCACCACATATGCTCAGTATACTCCCTGCCTCTTCAATCCTACCTCATTGAATCCTTCCTAGCACATCCTGCTGGGAACTCTAGCATTCTTCCAATCCCATACTGTTCAGTTCCACACCAAGACTTTCCTCTGTCCAAAGCCTTGTGACTTGCTGTGTCCACCGGAATCACCTTACTTCCTACTCTTTTTGTGTCTACTTTTTTCTCTTTCTCAGGTTTCACTGCAGTTTCATTTCTTCAAAGGTCTTCCTAGACCACTGAGTTAGATGTGTCTTTCCTGTCTCTTGACAGGATAACTGTTTGCTTTCCCTAGAGATGTTTTTGTAATTTCTCTGTATATTTTTTCTGTATTTTATAACCTCTCTCCTCATGGTAGTGAATGCTGTATCTGTTTAGAAAACTCATTTCTTCATAACTTTGCTATTTTAACTAGCAGAGTCATTATTTATTTCTTACCTACCTTGCCTAGACTTCTCATTCAGCCATCATTTCACTTTCTTAATACACTAATAGAAGGATAATGTCCACTAACTATACCCACCTTGTTCAATATAGCTGCCAGGCTTAGGAGATTTCAATAAATGTTATCTCATATCAGTTCCAATGTTGTTATCAACTGTTAGTACCATGCCCCCTCAATTTTCCTGTGAAGACTTGACATAGAAGCTTTTTCTATATGGTGATTAAGTACATCCATTGTCTCTTTATTTTCTTTTCTGTACTTCACAATTCTCTTCCAATTCAGAAATAATATCTGAAATTTTAGACTTACCATTCAAACAAATTTCCTATGTATTAAGTTTAAATACTGTGTTAAGACAGGGAAGTAAACTGTGTGGCCTGTGAAATGAAAATGCTGCCCCCCGCCATCACTGCCATGTTTTGCTCCTGAGGTTTAAGGAGCTAAACATTTATACATACAAATACACAGTCAATAAACAAGACCCAAATGGCTTGTGGACAGAGTCTTATTAATTACCTCCAGTTAATTTCCCATTTTAGTTTATCATCTCTCCTTTAACTTTTTTTTTCTGCTTGTCTCCTCTGGTCTCTCTGCCACTGTGGAGTTTTACATTCTGAAACTCTTAGCAATGGACATTGTCCCCAAATATCAAACTGACGATGGTTACAATGGTTTTCCTTCTTAGCTGTCAGATGTCCACTGAGAAAGATCTCTAACTAGTAAAACATAAGTTGTTTTCAAATGACAAAAGCCAAAACAAGGTTTCCAGTTTCAGACACTGCAAAAATAAGTATAGGGATGTGGACATCCAGTGACTACTGAGAATATTTTTAGTTATTCTAGTATGGGATTCTCCATGTTCTAAGTTACTCTGATTTTAAGACTGCGAGGTTTAGCTATTAAATAATAAAGACATCATTTTTATAATCTTATTGTAATTAAAACAATAAGCATTGACTTTCACAATCAAAAATTATATTTCTATTTAGTCACAATCGAAATTAAATTAACTTAGATTTGGGGAAACTGTATGGCAATCAATCACAGAAATGCTATCTAATGGGAAAAAAATAATCTTATAACGGCAAAACGTTAATTATCTAAACTCATGCAGAATTTCCAGATACCAGAGTAATACATCAGTTTACTAAAATGAAACTGAGCCTTGAAATGTTTACATTCTCAGGAGCACACGAACACACAGTTAAGTTTTAACTATCTTTTAACACAGTACCCCAAGAATCATCAGCATGAAAAGCAGCTAGTAATGACAGACTTAGCTTAAGGTGGAGAATTTTTAAGAGGTTTGCAATGGAGGAGAATGCAAACCCTACTAGTCTGGAAAGTATGAAATTCACTGCCAATAGAAACAATGGGTGTGTGTGTGTGTGTGTGTGTGTGTGTGTGTGTGTGTGTTTCAAATAAAAGAAGTCTGAATCTACAAAGAATTATACAATATTGAGAAGTTAACTTAAGGTTTGCCTAACTAGAAGACATATTCCTTTCCTTACCTTCCTATTCTCTATGTCACTTCCATTTTTAAAAAGAAACAAAAGTGTAAGACAAATTTCTAAACTGTCTTATTAATAAAAAAACAAACAAACCCTGGAGCCAGATATTGGGGTAAAAACTGAGAGATCAGAAAAGCAGAAAGAAGCCAGCCATGTTCTTACCACTTGGAAATCCTCAGCCAAAGAGAGAACTGCTTCCTGTATACCTACGCCTGTATGCCTTTCTGGCCCTGCCATCTCACTGCCTCTCTCTGCCCAGCTACATCACTTCCTGTCTGTCTGTACAGACCTCCATGGTTAGTGCTAGGATTAAAAGTGTATGCCACCATACCTGGCTCTGTTCCCAGTGTGGCCTTGAACTCACAGAGATCCTGGTCTCCCAAATGCTAGGATTAAAGGCATATGCTACCATTGCCTGACTTCTATGTTTAATATAGTGACTAGCTTTTTTTCTCTGATCTTCAGAAAAGCTTTATTGAGGTGCAAAAATAAAATATCACCACACTTCCCCTTTTTTGTCTAAAATAAAAAAATTATAACTAATATTAGAAAAACTATATACAATAAGTATAATAACTATATACAATATATACAAGTAATAAATACATCAACAATGTCTAGTCCATTTTCATTTGACAAATTCATTGACAATATTCCATTATCTACTGGTCTACTCTGGTGACTGGACTAGTCAATACCCTAACTGTCATCATAGAGCCTTCATCCAGTGACTAATGGGAGCAGATGCAGAGATTCATGGCCGGGCGTCAGGTGGAGCTCCGGGAATCCAATCAATGAGAGAGAGGAGGGATTCTGTGGGCAGATGTGCAGAGATGACCAGCCACACTAGTGGAAATCCATGAGCTGTGGACTAATAGCTGTGGAGCCCCCATAGGACTAGACTGAGCCCTCTGGATACAGGAAACAGTTGTTTAGCTTGAACTATTTGGGGGGCTCCCAGGTAGGGGGAATCAGGATCTGTCCCTGGTGCATGGGCGGGCTTTTTGGAGCCCAGTGCCTAGGGTGTGACACTTTGCACAGCCTTGATGCAGGGGGAAGGGGCTTGGACCTGCCTCAGCTGAGTGTGCCAGGCTCTGCTGACTCCCCATGGGAGAACTTGCCTTGGAAAATGTGGAGATTGGGGGTGGGTTGGGGGGGAAGGCTGGGGGATGGGGAGAGGGAAGAGGGGGGATCTGTGGTTGGTATGTAAAGTGAATAGAAAATTTCTTAATAATAAAAAAGAAAATATTCCATTATCTATTCCATTTTTGTGAATCCAAAGGATTATATCTAACTTACCTTCTATCTTTTTTTTTCTTTTTTTTTTTTTAGGTTTTTCGAGACAGGGTTTCTCTGTGTAGTTTTGTGCCTTTCCTGGAACTCACTTTGTAGACCAGGCTGGCCTCGAACTCACAGAGATCCACCTGACTCTGCCTCCCGAGTGCTGGGATTAAAGACGTGCACCACCACCACCCGGCCCCTTACCTTCTATCTTAATTTGCATTACCAACTGAAAACTAACTTTTAATGTCTTTCAAACTTATACACTTTACACCTCTAAGTGAGTTTTTTCCTGAATTTCTTAACTAATAAACTATAACTGTACAATCTGCAACTCCCTCAGAGACCCAAAAAAGAAATAACATTACCTAGTGAAACAGGATGTGCAAACAAGCAACTTCCAAAAATTATGACAGAAACAGCTAGCTACCTGGACAGTCACCCGAGATTTCTCTGCAATGTTGGGGCATCCATTCTTTGGCCTGCAGGTTTAGCATATCTGACAGACTCATCTGTGAAGTGGGATTTTCTAAATAGTCGTCCTACCTTGTCTTGGCAAGGATCAGCAGTCCTTTGTTTTGGGTCCTGCTTGTCCATTTTGGACAGCATATTGTCAGCAGTCAATGAGAGGGCACTTTCTTGCCCAGTGGCTAACTTTTGCCACAATAAAAGTAAACTCCATATGGAGTTTCTTCAATGCCCATCATCTTCTTTGAAGTAGATTGGTACTGCCATGAGCAGATGTGTCTCATATTCATAAAAAAAAAAGAAAAAAATCTGTTATTCAAACATCTTAAATGCCATATTCTATAGATCTCTGGTGTTTGAGGATGACCTATATATCTAAAATATATCTCTGATTGACCTTGAAAATATACCTAATATGACTACAAGTTTGATTGTAATGACTAACTACTAACTTACATTTCTTTATCTAAATTAGTTGGTGATAATAACTTTCAAGGACTAGAAAATTGAATTATTTTGTTAAATGAACTGTATAGGTACAACACCTTGAACAAGACTAGAAATATACGTACAGTATTTTCTAACAAAATCAATCTCAAATTTGTATTAATATACAAAATATATATACAATATACAAAAATCCAATCCAGTGTAAAATATTTAAAACTAGTAGTTGCCTTCTAAAAGTAGATTCAGTAATCTACTTTTTTTATCTTATCATATCCATATTCTCTCTTTTTTCCTTTCAGAGTAGATTAAATAATCTACCCTTTATTCTATCATTTCTATATCTTTTTTTCAGAGTAGATTCAACAATCTACCTCTTATCTATATCCTCTTTTTTTTCAAACAAGAACACTGAATCTAATTTCCTTTATTTAACTTTTTTCCTGACCATTGACAATTAACAACTTGTAACCAACCGTCCTAAACAATGACAATTACCTATAACCCATTGGATGACAAAAAAAAAAAACCCACCCACCCCACCTCTTGTGAATGTGGGCATCGGGTTCTTAAAATTATTTCCTGCTATCTGGGGGGTAAAAGCATCTGTAGGGGATCCTGAAAAGAAAAATTTGGGGGTTAATTTTCAAGTCCTGGGAGAGGTAGCTGTATCATTTATTGTCCAGTCTCTGCATAATTCAAAAATGCAGGGCTTGTCTCAGGTCCTTCCTTGAGCGGTCTGTGAGGCTGATTCATCTCAGCTACCCATCTCAAAATTGTCCTGAACAGTTTGTAGTCCAAAGCCAATCTTTGGGTGGTGTTTGTCAGCTTAGTGGTATTATCAAATGCTAGGATCAAAAGTGTGTGTCACCATTGCCTGACTTCTATGTTTAATGTAGTGGCTGGCTTTTTCCTCTGATCTTCAGATAAGCTTTATTGGGGTGCACAAATAAAATACAACCACACAAAAGGTCCATAACTCCCACCTTTAGCACTTCTATTTACCTAACTTTTCTGGGTCTATGGGTAGTAGTTTGATTATCATTTACATAACAGCTTATATCTACTTATAAGTGAGTACATACCATGTGTGTCTTTCTGAGTCTGGGTTTACTCATTCAGGATGATTTTTTTTTTTGGTTCCATGTATTTGCCTGCAAATTTCATAATGTCATTTTTTTAACAGCTGAGTAGTAATCCATTGTGTAAATGTACCACATTTGCTTTATCCATATTTCAGACGAGGGACATCTAGATTTTTTTTCCAGTTTCTGGCTAGTATGAATAAAGCTGCAATGAACATGGTTGTGCAAGTGTCTTTGTGGTAGGATGAAGCGTCCTTTGGGTATGTACCCAAGAGTAGTGTAGCTGTCTCATGAGGTAGACAAATTCCCACTTTTCTAAGGAACTGCCATATTTATTTCTATAGTGGCTATAGAAGTTTTACACTGCCACCAGCAGTGGAAGAGTGTCCCCTTTTCTACATCCTCTCCAGCATGAGCTGTCACTTGTGTTTTTGATCTTAGCCATTCTGATAGGTGTAAGATGGAATATCTAAGTACTTTTGATTTGCATTTCCTTGATGGCTATAGGGCTATAGGGGAAAGGATGGGTCTCCCTGGGAAATAGAATAGATTCTGTGGATGGACTAGGGACAAGAGGGAAAGGAAATGGGAGGGATCAGGTGGGGAGAAAGAGATCAAGTGTGGGGGGGGGGTGGAGGGAGAGAGTGCAGGGAGAGATAGCTAACATTAGGGGGGATTTGAGGTGCATTGTGAAAACCTAGTGTAGTAGAAACTTCATAGAATCTGTGAAGGTAATCCTGGTGATGACTCCTAGTAATGGAGGATATAGAATCTGAACTGGCCATCTTTAGTAGATAGACAAGGCTTCCAGTGGTGGGACTGGGTTACATTCAGTTGGGTTTAGCTGAGGAGGCCACATGGAGATTCTTAAGTAGCCCAGATTGATGCTAGGACAGAAAATTGCCCTCTAAAAACTGACAGCAAGACCCCAATGCTAAGGACATCTTCCACCAAGTTCTTTGAACATAGAAAGGTTGAGCTGGTGTAGGCTTGGAGCCTTCACCCCTAAGTTCCAGTCTCTTTGGTGTGGAAAGATATTCTGCAGGCTACAGACAGAGAATCCTGGACACCAATCCAGCCACAAAACCCTTGACCCACAATCTAACCTTCCTGCAAGATGTGCTGGGACAGTGGTGGCACAAAACTTGTGGACGTGGCCAACCAATGTCTGATTTAAGTTGAGGCCCACTCCATAAGAGGGAGCCCATGCCCCACACTGCTTGGATGGCCAGAAACCAGAGACTGGATAGCCCAGAGGCCTAGAGTGGAACCACGCATGACTGATCATAAAACAAAACAAAACAAGACCAAAAACAAAAAACAAACAAAAAAAATAAAGAAAATCAATGAAATGATTCCTAATGATATTCTGCTATACTCATAGATCAGTGCCTTGTCCAGTCATCATCAGAGAAGCTTCCTCCAGCAGATTGGCACACACGCAGAGACCCACAGACAGACATTATGTGGAGAATCTTAACTGGAGGTTTCCATCTGGTCCCTCCCCCTCAGATCAGGAAACCCCTTAGAAGATGGGGAGGAAAGACTATAGGAGTCAGAGGGGATTGAGGACACCAGGAAAACATGGCCTTCTAAATCAACTAAGCATGGCTCACATGGGCTCATAAAGACTGGAAGGTCAAGCATAGGGACTACATAAGTCTGTACCAGGTCCTCTGAGTATGTGTTATGGCTGTTCGATTGGTGTTTTTGTAGGACTCTGTACTGGCTGGGTTTGTGTGTCAACTTGACACAAGCTGGAGTTATCAGAGAGGTACGAGGATCAGTTGAGGAAATTCCTCCATGAGATTGAATTGTAAGGTACTTTCTCAATTAGTGATCAATGGGGGAAGATCCAGCCCATCATGGGTGGTGCCATTCCTGGGATGGTGATCATGGGTTTTATAAGAAATTAGGATGAGCAAGCTAGAGGAAGCAAGTGTAAGTAGCACTCCTCTATGGCCTCTGCATCAGTTCCTGCCTCCAAGGTCCTGAGTTTGAGTTACTAGCCTGACTTCCTTCAATGATGAATAGCAATATGGAAGTGTAATCTAAATAAACCCTTTCCTCCTTGACTTGCTTTTTGATCATGGTATTTCAGTGCAGCAATAAAAGCCCTCAGACAGACTCCTAACAGAGGGAACAGAAATATTTCTGACTCTTTTGCACACTCTTGAGACTCTTTTCTTCCTATTGAGTTACCTTGTCCAGCCTCAATATGAGGGCTTTTGCCTTGTATTATTGTATCTTTTTTTGCCCTGTTTGGCTCTCATCTTTCATAGCCCTGTTCTTTTCTGAAAAGAAAATGGAGGAGGAGTGAATGTGTGGGAAAGGGGGGTTGGGGGAGTGGAGCTGGGAGGAGTAGAGGGAGGGGAAACTGTGATTGGGATGTATTGTATTAGACAAGAATCTATTTTTATTTTCAATTAAAAAATTAAGAAGAAAGAAAGAAAGAAAGAAGGAAGACAGGAAGGAAGGAAGGAAGGAAGGAAGGAAGGAAGGTAGAAAGGAAGAAAGGAAGAAAGGAATAAAGAAAGAACCTACTTTTCCTATCAAAGAGGCTGGATTTTCATCCTAACAATGTGGCAGTGAGCAAGATCTATGATCATCTTAAAATTCCATAGATTAACAGAGTAGCTTATAGTAAGTGCCCAACAACTAGTGGCTCCTTTGTTAGCACATCACCACTTATTTGAAGAAAATAGCAATTCTACATGCTCTACCTCATGACTTTAAATGCACCTTGATGACCACCTTCATGGTCTCCTTCATATACAAATCTAAGACACATTCCAGCCAGCAAAAGTGAAAATACATAATGGAAAATTCTGAGAGACAGACAGAGAGAGAAAGAGAAAGAACAAGGGTGATATAAAATAGTGTTATAGTCACCTGAACACAAAAGTTTGAAATGCAGATGATAAATAAATAGATAAGCAAATAAAGCATAAATAAGTGAAAGTTTGGCTCTTGTGCCAAACTTTTTTACATCATCTATTTGCAATGATGTAAAAGCAAAAACCAGAGCAAATTGGGTTCATTTGGAAGTTTTCCAAAAGGATTGGAAGTTTTTAAAACTTACAATCCAAAATAACCTAGAGATTTTATATCAAATTTAAATATCATTATAAAAATTGACAAAGCCTTCTAGACCCTTAAGTCCCATTGAAACACACACATTATCTGCCAGTTTGCAAAATGTTCTACAGGAACAGAATTTGGGTGAGCAGTTTTCTAGAGAACAGATTCATCCACATAAACTACATGTAAAATTAAATTGTAACACATTTTGCAGTCCCTGCCTTTATCCATAATATTTCAAGTGTACTTTAACTGAGTTAAAAATGGTGCTTTGCAGAGTAATAGGAATTAGGGAAACAAAACTTATTCTGGTATTTTTCCCTATTTTTAACTCTGCTTATAAGCATCTTTTGGGAACTTTGTTGTTTGGTTATAGTCAAACCTAAGTCACATAATAAAGTTATCTAGCCAGGTGTAAAGAAACAGGAACAGGTGGCATTGTGGTAAACTAAAACACCAGTGTCATTTATGATAATGAATACATTTCCTGTGACCTCTAAAGGTTTTCCTAAAAATGCAATTGAACTGTGCTTTTCCTCTATCTAAAATGTATCATTTGACCTCAAATAAACTCTATCTTAAGTTTACAGCCTACAAGGTCATACATGGGTAGGCCAACTTTACATCTCTCACCCCATCACTCCATAGGATCATGCCTTAGTCTCCCATGGCTTGATAAATCTGAATTGCCAGATAGTTATCAGGAGCCACCAGGCTCCTGTGGTGTCAATAACATGGGTGAAAGTGGAATAAGAACAAGTTTTCAAACAAAACAAGGATTGTTATTAACGAAAGTGGAGAGTGCTTTACCTCTTCTGCCTCAAATATATTTGGACACGAAGCCTTCATAACCCACTAATACCCAGTAAAGCCTGTCTACTGGGTTTATATACTTGAGTGCACATGCAGACTCAAGTATCAGGATTTTTCATTGGTGTTTACTTTATAATATTTTTTTCCAAATATGTCATGCTCTATCTTGCCACTCATCTATTGGTGGTGGTGCTTCCTTTTCCCAGGAATGCTGGCACTCTTTATAGTAGTTATTTTTTTATCATTGTTTTTACAAAATATCTGACAAAAGCAACTTAAGAAGGGTTTATTTGGGTTCACAGTGAAAGCCCATCATGAAAAGGAAATCATTGCTTCAGGAATATTAAATGGTGGCCACACTGCAACCAGTTAAGTAACAGGAAGAGCCGGGCGGTGGTGGTGCATGCCTTTAGTCCCAGCACTTGGGAGGCAGAGCCAGGCGAATCTCTGTGAGTTTAAGGCCAGCCTGGTCTACAGAGCAAGATCCAGGACAGGCACCAAAACTACACAGAGAAACCCTGTCTCAAAATAAAAAAAGAAGAAAGAAGAAAGAAAGAAAGAAAGAAAGAAAGAAAGAAAGAAAGAAAGAAAGAAAGAAAGAAAACACAACCTGAGGGAATTCTGGAAATGAAAAATCCACATAAGTGAACAGGAACTACAGATGCAAGCATCACCAACAGAATACAAGAGAAGGAAGAGAGAATCTCAAGTTTTGAAAATACATAAGTCAAAGAACATGTTAAATCTAAAAAAATTAATGACACAAAACATCCAGGAAATCTGGGACACTATGAAAAGACAAGATATAAGAATACTAGGAATAGAAAGAGAAGAATCTCAGCTCAAAGATGCAGAAAATATTTTCAACAAAATCATAAAATAAAATTTTCCTAGCCTAAAGGATATGCCTATAAAGATACAAAAAGCTTACAAAACACCAAATAGATTGGACAAGAAAAGAAAGTCTCTTTGCCACATAATAACTAAATAAAACATGAAACACATAGAACAAAGAAAGAATATTAAAAGCTGCCAGGGGAAAAGGCCAAGTAACTTACAAAGGCAGACCTCTTAGAATTACACCCAACTTCTCAATCAGAAGTTCTAAAAGCCAGAAGGACCTGGACAGATGTCCTGCAAACTCTAAGAAATCACAGATGTCAGCTGAGACTACTATACTCAGCAAAACTTTCAATCACTATAGATAGAGAAAACAAGATATTCCATGATAAAGTCAAATTTAAACAATAATTATTCACAAATCCAGCCCCACAGAAGGTACTAGAAGGAAAACTCAAACCTAATGAGATTAACTACATCTATGAAACACAGGAAATAAATAATCTCACATCAGCAAAACCAAAAGCATGCATGCGTGTGTCACACACACACACACACACACACACACACACACACACACAAACACCACCACCAACAAAAACAACAAAATATAGAATTAACAATCATTGGTCATTGATATCTCTCAATATCAGTGGACTCAGTTCAACAATAAAAAGACACAGACTAAACAGAATGGATGCTAAAATAGTATTTGTCCTGCTGCTGCCTACCAGAAACACACCTCAACATCAAAGATAGATATTACCTCAGAGTAAAGGAGCAAAAAAAAAGAAAAAAGATTTTCTAATCAAATGAACTGAAGAAACAAGCTGGTGTAGCCATTTTAATATCTAACAAAATAGACTTCAAACAAAAATTAATCAAAAGAGAAGGAGAAGGACACTTCA
Source organism: Peromyscus eremicus (assembly GCF_949786415.1). Lineage (NCBI taxonomy): Eukaryota > Metazoa > Chordata > Mammalia > Rodentia > Cricetidae > Peromyscus > Peromyscus eremicus. The sequence goes on from NC_081417.1 coordinate 106,001,380, forward strand.
TACTTATCAAAGGAAAAATCCACCAAGATGATCTTTCAATGCTTAACATGCCCCAAACAAGGGCACCCATGTTTGTAAAGGAAACAGTACTAAAGCTTAGATAACACATCAGCCCTCACACATTGATAGTAGGCGACTTCAATATCCCAGTCTTACCAATGGATATGTCATCCAGTAAAAAACTAAATAGAGAAATAATGGAGCTAACAAAAGTTATGAACCAAATATACCTAACATATATCTACAAAACACTTCACCCAAACACAGAACACACCTTCTTCACAGTACCTCAAGGAACTTTCTCCAAACTTTATCACAAGTCACATTTCTTCAAGTCTCAATAGGTACAAGAAAATTGAAATAACCACCTGCATCTTAACAAATCACCATGGGTGAAAGCTGGATTTCAACAACAACAGAAACAACAGAAAGCCTACAAACTCAGAGAAACTGAACAACTCTTTACTGAGTGACTATTGGGCCAAGAAACTTGGAAGGGAAGGGAAGGGAAGGGAAGGGAAGGAAGAAATTAAAGACTTCCTAGAATTCAGTGAAACTGAATGTACAACATATCCAAACTTTGGGGACACAAGAAAAATCAGTGCTAAGAGTAAAGTTCATAGCACTAAGTGCCTACATAAAGAAATTGGAGAGATCTCATATTAGCACATGCAAAAGCTCTAACCAAGCAAGTGAAAGATCTCTATAACAAGAACTTCAAGTCTTTGAAGAACAAGAAAAAAAGAAATTGAAGAAAAATAAAGAAATTCATGTAGAAGAAAGACTTTGAAGTAGATATCAGAATAAGGAAAGATCTCCCATGTGCATGGATTGGTAGAAATAACATACTAAAAATGGCCATCTTGCAATCTACAGATTCAAGGCAACCCCCATCAAAATTCCAAAACAATTCTTTACAGACCTTGAAAGAACAATACTCAAATTCATATGAAAAAAACAAAAATTCAGGATAGCCTAAACAATACTGAAAAATAAAAGGAGTTCTGGAGGTATCACCATCCCTGATTTCAAGCTGTACTACTGAGCTATAATAATAAAAGCAGACAGGTTGATTAATGGAATGGAATCAAAGACCCAGAATTAAATCTACACACCTATAGACACCTGATATTTTATAAAGAAGCCAAAAATACACAATGGGAAAAACTTCAACAAATGGTGTTGGTCTAACTAGAGGTCAGCATGTAGAGGAATGCAAATAGATCCATATCTATCACCCTGCACAAAACTCAAGTCCAAGGGAATCAAAGACCTCAGCATAAAACCAGATACACTGAACATAATAGAATAAAAACTGGGGAATAGCCTTGAACACAATGACACAGGAGACAACTTCCCAAACTGAACACCAATAGTGCAGGAACTAAGATCAACAATCAATAAATGGGACCTCATGAAACTGAAAAGCTTCTATAAGGCAAAGGGCACCATCAATAGAACAAAATGGCAGCCTACAAAATGGGGAAAGATTTTCACCAACTCCATATCCCTCAGAGGGCTAATTTCAAAAATATATAAAGAATTCAAGAAACTAGACATCAACAAACCATATAATCCAATCAAAAAAATGGGTATAGATCTAAACAGAGAATTCTCAATAGAGGAATCTCAGATAACTGAGAAACACTTAGAGAAATGTTCAACATCCTTAGCCATTAGGGAAATGAAAATCAAAAGTACTTTGAGGGCTTGAGAGATAGCTCAGAGGTTAAGAGCACTGGCTGTTTATTCAGAGTTCCTAGTTCAACTCCCAGCAACCACATGGTGGCTCACAACCATCTATAATGAGATCTAGTGCCCTCTTCTGTCCTGCATATGCAGGACATATATGCAGATAGAACACTGTACACATAATAAATAAGGAAATCTTATGGGGAAAAAAAGTTTTGTTTTTTTTTTTTAAGGACTTTGAGATTCCATCTTACATCTGTCGGAATAACTAAGAACAAAAACACAAGTGAGAGCTCATGCTGACAAGGATGTGGACCAAGGTAACACTCCTCCGTTGCTTGTGGCAATGCAAACTTTTAAAGCCACTGTGGAAAGCAAAATGGTGGTCCCTCAGAAAATTGGGGAATCTATCCACCTCAAGACCCAGCTATACAGCTCTTGGGCATCTACCCAAAGGACTCTCCATCCTACCACAAAGACACTTGCTCCATTATGTTCATGGTACCTTTATTCATACTAGTCAGAAACTGGAAACAATCTAGAAGTTCCTCAATTGAAATATGGATAAAGAAAATGTGGTACATTTACACAACGGATTATAACCCAGCTGTTTAAAAAAATGGCATCACTAAAGGAAAGTGAATGTAACTAGAAAAAGAAATCACCCTGAGGGAGGTAACCTAGACCCAGAAAGACAAAAATGGCATGTACTCACTTATAAGTAGACATTAGCTAAGTAACAAGAAATGCTCAAGTGGGAAATGCATGGATCTCCCTGGGAAGAGGAAACACAATAGATTTTGCGACTGGACTGCAGGCAGGAAGGGATGGGAAGAGGAGGAATCAGTAAGGGGATGTGGGAAGAGAGATGACTGGAATTTGGGGGCATTTGGAGGAGCAATATGGAAACCTAGTGCAGGGAAACTCCCTGAATTCTATAAGAGTAATGCTAGGGAAGATTCCTAGAAATAGGGGATATGGAGCCTGAACTGGCTGTCTTCTATAACCAGATTAGGCTTCCAGCAGTGGGGCTCGGACATCAACCCACCCACAAAACCTTTGACCTACTTACTGTCTGTCCTCCCTGCAACATATGCTGGGGTAATGGTGGAGCAGAACTGATGGGAGTGGCCAACCAACAACTGGTCCAACTTGAGGCCCATGCCAGGAGAGGGAGTCCATGCCTGATGACTAGGAACCAGAGGCTAAACAGCCTAGTGACCCAGGATATAAGCAAACACAACTGAAACTAATTCAATTGAATGATTTCTAATGATATTCTGCTATACTTATTGGTTGGTACCTAGTCCAATTGTCAACATAGAGGTGTCATCCAGCAACTGATGGGAGCGGATGTAAAGACCAACAACCAAACAGGTCCTAGGCAGGTCCAAGGGAACCATGCAAAAGAGGGAGAAGAAGGGTTTGTAAGAGCTAGAGGAGTTGAGGACACTAAGAGAACACAGTCCACAGAATCAACTAGGGCTTGTAGGGGATAGCAGAGACTGAAGCCACAATTATTGACCCTTTATAAACCTGAGCTAGGTCTTCTGCATATACATTATAATTGTGTAACTGGGTGTTCTTCTGGGATTCCTACCAGTGGGAGTGGAGGGTGTTTCTGATTCTTTTGCCTGCTCTTCAGACCCTTTTTCTCCTACTGGGTTGTCTCATCCAGCCTTGCTATAAAAGTTTGTGCCTAGTCTTATTGTAACTTGTTTTACTATGTTCAGTTGATATACCTGGGAGACTTGTTCTTTTTTTGAAGGGAAGTGGAGGAGAAGTGGATCTGGGGAGAGTGGGGGAGGACTGAGGGCTAGGAGGAGTAGAAGGAAGGAAAACTACAATCAGGATGGCATTAACGTATGAGAGACAAAAAAAAAGTGTTCTTCCCAATGACCTTAGATGCTCTTCAGGGAAGCTCCCCTTAATATTTTTTGCTTAATTTCAGCAAGTATTTTACATGATGACACCAGCTGACCTTTATTTTAAAATCCTGGGTTCAATAAATGTTTGAAAAATGAAAAAAGAAAAATATGACTAGTGTGTATTGAATAAAGGGTAGCTATCCATTCAGAGTATCTTATCTAGTATCCATCTTCCTTTCTTTGTTCTTATTTTATTAGTTATAGTTGTGAGGGTGTGTATCTATATGTGGGTATTTGCAAATGAGTACAGGTGCCCAAAGAGACCAGAACCCAGAGGCACCTGATTCCCTTGGGTGGGAGTTCTGAGCTGCCTGACATAGGTGCTGGGAACCAAACTCAGATCCTCTCTGACAATATAGGTCCTCTTAACCACTGACTTAGTCCTATTGTCCTTATTATCCATCTTCTAACATAGGATGTCTATCACCTCCTTCCTCCCATTCACCCAACAAACCTCATCAGACCTTATGAAGCAAACACATTCATTTTGCCAGGCAGGCCATGAAAGCTTTGTTTCACTATGAGCTGAGAAATTGAAGTGGTTGAGACCCACCATTTAATAGCAATAGTGTGCATACACATGATCTCAACAATGTCAGTTACCCTAAATTGGATAAGTAATGACCTAGTAGTTTGATAAACACTGCCTGCGCCAATCCTTACGTCTTGATGTTTCTCAACACATACAAATGACCCGAGTCTCTAATTTCCATGTTCTGGGGGACTCTTTGCCCAAAAACCAAGTCACTGAACACTTAGAAGCCTCTGTGCACTGCTCCTGCTTGCTTCTGGTAGAGATTTAGAATGTCACAAGGAGACCTTTGAGGCTCCTCCTTGCTTTCAGTACGTCAGGACTTTAGCAAAAACACAGTGTTTACTAAATCCAATGACATATTTTTGATACTGATGAGGAAGCAAAATAAAATGAGCAATTAAAAATCTATGAAAGTCGATTGATTTCCTCTAGTAGCAATTATGCCTTGTAATTGTTGGCTGAATGAGGAATTGGCATTTTGCAAAGCCAATGATTGGCGAGGATTTTGTGCTTACTGAACCTCAGTGGGTTTGGAGTTTGGGTTTGGATAAAAACCAAGAACTGAGCAGAATTTGAGAAGCACCTCCAAAGCCTTTCATCTAGGAGCTGGCTGGTGAGCACACGAGGCTTCTGACATTTCTCCCACTCCAACCAGGCTGGAACCCCACTGTAATCAAAATTCACAATGTTCCAGGAACCTAGACTTTGGTTCTCATTAAAAACTCAAAAGACAAAAAAGTCCAGGAGGCCTGCAAGCCAAACCTTTTGACACCGCAGGGAAGGTTTGCACTCAGTTTTATTTTTAAGTTAGCAGACTAGGTCGGGACTCATTTGAAGGCTGATGAAAGACTGAGAGCCCATGTTTCATCTTCTGATTAATCCAAAATTAAACAATGCAGAGATTTTGATCACTTAGTCTTTTTTTGAAAACATATGTGACAGATAATAAGCATCCATTTCTGGCATACATAGCAGGCTGCATTGTGTTTGCCTACAGGCTCTTTGGTCCCACCCTTGGGCATAGTCTAAGATCACCTGTAAATCACAATTTTCTTTCAAAGAAACATAATAATTTTCAGCTCTTATTAAAAGTAAAGTGTGTGGTTTTTACTTTTTGGACATTACTTACCTGCTGCTCATACTCTAAGTAATAATCTGTCTTACTTGTGAAAAAAAAATCTTTGATGAAGTAGATTGGTGATTTATGTAAGCCTTGTAGTACATGAAAGGGGAAAGGAATTAGGCATATTTTGCAAGGCTCATTAGTCGTATTTGAGTTAAACATAAATCTTTGGAGAATAACAAAGTATTTTGCATTTTCCAAGGCTTTTCCCCCCTAAATCAAAACTTGAGAATTAAAAGACTTCTTAAATAATAAATAGGCAATGCTTTAGGAAACTATTGGGAACTCCAACACATTAAGCAAGGACATGGATATTGGAGAAAGAGAAATGACTGACTTCATAACTTCATAACTACTTGTGACCATCCTGCTCAGCTTTCTTCAGGTGTGACCTACTATGACCAATATCCCTTTCTCTCTGACCTCTCTTCATCTCCAAGAACAGTAAGAAACATCATCATTCAAATCCTCATGAGCTTTTGTCTTCCCACCTTTGTGATTCCCCACAATGCACTGTGATATTTTGCTTGTGGATGTCCTCTACTAAGACACTGCTCTCCCACAAGGGCTAAGACTTAATTGTCTTTTTATTACCATGTATATAACTCTTTTACATATTCTACTGTCTATTTACAACTGTCTGCCTACTTACCAAAAATCATTTGACACACTTGGTGATATGTTTATTTACAGTTTGCATAAATAAAAAAAGATAAACCCATACACACACTAGGGCAGAGGAAAAATACAAGGTTATTAGTCAGTGCCTAGCACAGTCACTAGAGTAGATCACTCATGGTCTCAGCAGGAATCTGATGGCTCACTCAAATTGAATCCATTAAGGAAAGCTGAATAAAGTGACTGTTTGAAATGATGTTGTGAGGGTTGAAGAAATGGGGGGAATGGTAGTCAGGTACCTCCAAAAAGTAACAGAAATACTCCTTTGGGAGGTTTTACTGTTCCTTCCCTGAAGGGGAAATAAGGGAGTTTGTTAGTTCTACCCAGAGAAAGAACTCTGTAAAGAGTAGTACCCCAAGAGTGGTGGATTTATTAAGGGAACTAACTGACCTACAATGTCCTAGCTTGCAAAGAGCTCAGGGAATAAACACAGCTCTCAGGCTTTTCTTGTCTTTGGATCTTTTTCTAGTACTCCTCACTGGCCGAATCGAATGAAAAGCCTAAGGACAGTGTGATCCCTTGATACTGTCCACATAGGTACAACCCTGGAGCACAGAGCAAGGTGGCTGCAGGAAAAAGGTAGAAAACTTCCAGAAAGAACATGTACTTCCAATTCAGTTCTGCACCTAGCAGAACACATGAAGCATAATTAGTTCCAAAATAGCACTACATTTGTTACTAATGGTGTATCAGTAGTTTGTGGAAGCACAGAGACTTGCAATAAATATTTCCCATGAGATCCTGACAGAGTAACTTTTGTAAAGTTCCCTCTGTGGCATGCCTGTAGGTGCAACCCAGGGCCGAATACACTGAGCAGTTAAGAATTTTACAAGGTCGTAATAACAGCTTAAAAACCTCCTAGTCTTGTGGTATCATGATCTAAAGGTAACTTTTTTTTTTAACTTAGGGGAAATGTTTAATTGAATACTGTATCTTTTCTATAATCTGTAAATATAGATAATTTTCTTTTTAACAAAGATTATAATAACAGATAAGGAGCAACTAATGTTTTCTGCCAAAAACAAGGATTTCACATGAGTGATAACAATGCTACTGACTCCTTTTATCACAAGAGTGGAAGACAGTCAGCTTCTTCTGTGAAATGTACGCATCTGAATAGGTACTTGGCTCTTACAAGCCCACATGGATGGACAGCTCTCTTAAGGTCTCAATAAATACATGTTTCAAAAAGCAAGAGTTCAATTCTCACACTCAGGAGACAGAAGCAGATAGATTTTTGTGAGTTCAAAGCCTATTGGGTCTATATATTGAATTCCAATCCAACCACGCTACATAGGGAGACCTTGTCAGAATTAAATAATAAATAATAATTACATTAAAAAATAAATAAAATAAAAGTAGACATGTACAGATCATGTTTATACTCCAATTTTAGCTTTCTTTATCTTTAATGCCAACTAAACAAGAGAAAAGAGCATTTTCTCCTCAATGTGTATCCCAGCAGAAACTGGTTATTTAATATTCTGCTGTAGTTAAAAGATCTAAGATCCCTACTGATATCCTCTTCTTCCTTCCATCCTTATCATCATCATCTTCTTCATCTTCATCATCATCATCTCTGACAGTTTTAAATTGCTTCCTGAGCACTACACAGATTCCTAATGCTTTGCATATATGGATTCATTTAAATCTCATATAAATGTCATCCGCATTGTATAGGTGAGGAAACTAAGGACTGCTAAGTGTTAATACCTTACTGAAGATCACCTGGCAAGCAAGAGAGTTGCACCTAGGGAGTTTCATTTCAGAGACCTATCCCTTATGATAACACACCTCCAACACTAGATATGTAAGTATATTCAATAGCCTTCCCATGAAGTGAGAAATGTCAGAACCAATAATTATTGCTCAAGTAATAGTTTTAGCTAAATGCTACCTGGTAGTAATTCCACAAAGCATCTTATCTACAAGATATATTAGGGAAAGCCTGACGCCAGTCCAAGATGAATAAAATATAGAGTGTTTCATGCTAGAATTCTACTTTATCAAAAACACAATACACATTTTCCATAATACAGACTCTGAGAAAATAGTAAAAGAAGCTCCCTTTCTCTTTTATTCTATAAGTTATATTAACTCATCCCACCAGTGATATCTGTCTTTCTTTCTTTATTGATAAGGTCATTAAGGCCAAAGAATTGAACCCAGGGTCTCACATTTGCCAAGCACCAACTTTACCACTGACCTGGCCGTGAAACTTGTTTTTCACATGGTTCTTGCAGTTCTCTCAGTTTCCTTCTTTCTATAGGTTTCTGGTCTAGACCTTTGGAAGCTCATAGACTACTTGCTAGTTAATCAATTTGGGAGTCTTCAGGGCACATCTATAGGACCTTTACTCTTTTATTCAAAACTCTTCCCACTAGGTTACTGTGTTTATGTATACAGATGTAAAATTTACCCATTTGAAGGTGATACCCACAGTTGTATCAACACCTCAAATTTCATTTTTTAATTGCTAGAATCAGTTTTTCACCTTCCTATTGAAGTCATGTCTAGAGTGTTCCAAGATCCTCTCAAGTAAAATATGTATAAAGTGGAAATCATTATTGCCATCCTAGATTTTATCCTCTTCTTTTGTGCCTTCTTGGAAAGTGACGGAATTAGTTTTTCATATGCTTACCAATACTAGGCATCATTGTGATTCTCTCTTCCTGAGTTAGTTGTTATTCATATATAATCATCATCAAATCCTTTTGACTCTTTTAACTAAATACTTCTCAAATCTATGTACATTTTTCGTCCCTCTTAACGATGTTAAGCATAGTTCATGCTACATTTTTCTTGGTTTTTGCTAAAATATATCTTTGATTAATATATGCAGGTCTTTTCTTGATCCACCCTCTTTATTCAATATATTATTTTCCTTTTAAATATACTCAAAACTATGTCCAATTAATTAATGCTCTTAAATGTCCATATGATCCATGTCTTTTTTTTCTTCCTAAATGTGTTGATGGTTTCCCACTTACAATAGAAAGCATCTTTTGTTTGTGTCAGCCCTCTCTGCACAGCCTCTGTCTGTCCCTTCAGTTTCAGCAAGCATTTCTCGTTTGCTCACAACTTCTACTTAAGACCCATATGTTTCACAATCCATCATACCTGCTGGGTTCAGACAAGAATACTGACATCAACTATTTTCTCTGCCTGAAGGTATTTCTCTTTTTCTCCCTTCTATGCTTTAACCACTCATCCTTTAGATGTTAATCAAGCATTTCTTCTTAAGAGGTGTGTACTGAATACTCATCATATTTTAGAATTTCACAAAATTTTAGCACTTGTCTTATTTTATGTTTGCTTTATATTAATTGCCTCAATATCTAGCCTCCATATTATAAGCTATGTGAGGGTGTAGTGCAACTATTTACTCCAGGTTGTACACGAACATCAATGCCTTCCACAGGAGATCTTCATGAGAATGGCCCTATTAATGATGAGAGAATCCCACAAGACTATCACAAGGTTTACATGAGGTCCTCACAAAGGTCCTTTTAGGATTACAGTGGCTACTCTACAAAGCAACTCTATCTTGACTCTATAATGACAGGAGTAGGACTTCTTGGCATATCTGCCCATGCACTAATCATAGAATGCACTGGTAGCATACTACCTGTGAATCATTTATGTTCTTGTAAATAACCCCAATAAGCTCATTGATTCACCAAGCTGGATTTAGACACATTTTTTTCCTTGCTCTATAGGTGTCCTCTATATCTGGAATAAATAGATATTTCTTTATGCCTTCCCAAGAAAATTCACATAATATCTTTAACAAGACAGGCCTAATAAGACCAAAGACAAGCATCTGGAGTAATTCCTTGCATTCATGACCTAGAGTTGATACACCTCCTTGAGGAATGTGGTGCACCATGTGAGTGTGGTGATGTTCTGAAAATGGATGAAAGACTGGATAAATACATGCTGAGCCCTGAAAATAGCTCTATAAAATAGGATTGTAAAAGAGTCATTGCATAGTCCTATGTCCCTTTCTGTGGGTCATAAGACTGAGGCTGAGCCTCTGAACTGGCAAGTAAATTGGCTAAACATGAGAAATAAGAAAAAGGGAAAACAGACAAAGGAGCCTGTCCAGGTCATTCAAGAGCAAATGAGGCAAGATTTGGGTTAATCTGAAACTCTTAAGGAAAAACTTTGACAAACTGTTAAATTCTGTGCTTGTGAGCCTCTGAAAGACTTTAAAACATGAACATTTCATCAAAGGGATTAAAGAGAGAGAGGTCCATGTAATCCTTGAAGCACCCACTAATGTGGAGGAAGGAAATACTATAGGATGTTAACCACTCATCTGCTCCCTAAGAGGTTGACCGATGCCCTCAGGTAAGGCTCTTACAAGATATACAGATTTCCCATATTGAATTGTAGATTCATTTGTCCTCTACTATTATTCCTATTATTGGGGTTTTATTGCATATTGAAGCTTAGCCTACCTTAATTAGTGGAAACCACCAGAGGAAGAAGTGAATAGATATGTAAATAGTACAGTGAAGATAAAAAAAGATTAAGTTCCTTTTATCTTGCCACCTGAGTATACTGACAGAAAATATAAAGGGAGTGGTTGCACTACTAAGATTCCCAGATTCACCTTGCATATCGACACTAGAGTTTCACCTGAGAGCCACCCCCTATCCATACTACTGTATCCAACGTGGCTCAATTAAAACAAGTGATGGGAGCTCTTTATACTGTATTGGACCTTGATTATGTGTTTCATTTTGTTGTTCTAAGATCCCCTTAGCTACTAATCCCAAAACCAATTCAATTTGCCCAGAACAGTCAGCAGTGGACCTTCAGAATATTTCCCTGAGGTTATCGTCACAATTTTCCTGTTTTTCATGAAAACATCAGTTAGGATTTTGCTTTGTAATTTAGAATACTCTGTAAAAAGGCATCTTTACACAGATGATATAAAGTTAACTTTGAATATATTAAAACTTAAAAAAGCAACTGGATGAACAGGAAAAAAAGCAATGAAAAAGTTAAAACAATGAAGGTATATTGCATGGATGGATAAAAACACACAACTAGAAGCCATACAGTCATTGAATGAAAGCCTCAGTGCTGGTGATGAGTTATAACTCACACTCCTTGTGAGTTACTGCCAGAGGAAGGCCTCATCCTGTACAGGCAATTTCCATTGCCATTGACTTCATGCCAAAACTGGATACTTAGACACTATTGCTGATGACAGCATGTTTCCTTGCAGCAGTACGTGGAAAACTCATGTTGGAACTTCCTCTTGACTGGTTAGCTCTGATTGACTATGGACCCTGCATGTTATGCTCTCGGCATACCAAAGAATATATTTCTGTGAGTTTAATAGTTGTACAACTATTATTGACACAACCAACCACATTTCCATTTTTAACATTCATGCCACAGAGGGAAATTCACGTTTGGTACTATAAGCAGGGGTGATGTGTGGCTGGGAAAATCATAGGCCCCAGTTGTGTCCATTATTTTGTTAAAGTGATTTGATGTGCCTTTCATATTGTATCATGCAGATGTTTCTTCCAAGTTGAAGACAGCCATTGTCACCTTGAAGCACAGTAGCTCTGATGACCTGCACAATACCCTGAAGAAATCAGGCCAATTAACAGTCTCACTCAGAGTTAGGGACAAGCTCACAAAATTCATGAGTTCAAGAGATCTTCACAAATCTATCATGGGACCCTGTGATGACCCTTCTTGAGATTCTAATTACCAGTATAGAAGAGCTAAACAATTGACTGGGACTTCTCAGTGATGTATCACTGCCTTTGAATCATCCATGCTTCTATAATTCACACCAATGAATTTACTGGTTCACAAAGTTGGACTCTGATAAAGTCCCTTGGTGACTTTCCATCTGGGTAAAACAACGTCCCTTAACATCTCCCCAGGAAAAAGTCAGGCAGTAGAGAGCAAGTGATGTACTTCTTATGTACTACTACTTCTCCATCACTTAATACAGTACCTTGAAACTGTTAGGTTCTCCTGGTACTGTTTGTTAACACTGTGCCTGATCTTGTAATATAATACTGAAAAAGAAGGGTCTCCTCGTGTTTGCTATGCAGTTTTCAGTTTAGTGTAAGAAGTAGGTCATCATAAAGCAAGTGCAATGCATGGTGTGGCAGGGGCTGAGGCAGAAAATGTTGCAAAGAGAGCCCAGATGTGGAACACTAAGGAAGGCTTTCCAGAAACAAAGCCATGAATAATCATGATTTCTTGATGTGCAATAGTTCACAAATATCTGAGCCAAAAGGGCGTGACTTGCCATGACCACACAGCTAATTAGAAAGGAAGCTCAGTTCAGACCAAAACAGCCTGGTTTCCCCATTTGTTTTTAACTCTACACTCCATTGAATCACCAGATCAAAAGAGAGTCAAGAGGCAAGCAGTGTTCTGAAAAGAAGGTAGTGGAAATGCAAAAATCTTGACCTCTGATAAACTGATCATATAATTCCTAGAAAATAATAATAAAACACTAGCTATAATGGAGAGACTGTCATAGACCAAACCAAAGCCATGAAACAATTTAATGTACCCCATCTATTAAGATACCCCTGAGATACGTGTTCATAGAAGAATGCAAGTGACTAGACTAACAAGAAGAGTATGGGTCACCAATTCTTTTCTGGTCCACAAACAAATTACCTTAATTACAGATAAACATTCTCCAGTTACAAACATGGTTCAAAGATGGAAGCTCGGTGTGTTCCAAACAAATCTATTTTTAAAAGGTTCATATAACCTCAGTGTTTCAGAACTGCAAAGCGTTTTTATCTTACCATGTCCATGTACACAGTAAGGGAGAAAATACAAGGACAAATCTATAAACCACTCCCCCCTACAAATAATATTCCAAAAGGATATGGTTAAAAAGAATGCAGTGAGCTGGTTCTTTCATCCTCACAGCTTTGAAGGACTGTGCAGAAAGGGGGAATGGCAATGCTCGATCAAGCATTTTTGCACATATTATCCACAGGGAAATCTAAATCTATAACCGTCATCATAAAATGAAACAAGAAAAAAATCAGAAAGGAATGAATGAAGGGCAAGTGATAGCCATGGGGCGCACAATAATCAATTATTAAAATGCCTTAAAAGAGCAAAGAAAATGCTTATCAGATCAGCAAAGCATCTTTTAATAAATAATATGATTTGGGTTTAATTAATGGCCTAATTACAGTTTTACCCAATAGGCTCAAATGCTCCAAAGGAACAGTTTGAGTCTCTTTGGTAGATAATCTGTGTTTTAAAAAATGTTCTAATTACATATTTGCTTGAGTAAATAATGTGCATTTTACAAAACTGCCTAATGATATATTTATGTGACTATATTTACCCAAATGGCCTCTCATTCTGTACTAATGGAGCTGGGATTACTGTTCCTAGGAGACATGGGGTAATGGGATGGCTCCAGCCTTCACCCTAACACCGTGCTATTCTCACATTGCTCTCACTTTCTCTCAATTCCAAACACACCCCTGAAAGCATATGACCCACTTATTCATCATCAGTTTCAACAGAGAAATAAAAGAACTCTCCCTTAGCCTTTTATGTAAATACATTTTGCATAAAGGGGGCAGATTTGAAAAATGAGTATTGATACCATATAATGTTCCATTAAAAGTCAATAATGAGACTGTGGCCAAGACAGAACATTTGAGGTTTAAGTAACTGCATAATTTATTCTGTTCTTTATATAGTATCTTTCAAGGCTCTACAATGAATCAGTCTATGTATCAGAATCAAATTGCTATGACTTAATGCCACATGATGGTCTGTGTCACTGAGCAGTGAAGTCATAGAAAAACTGAGTATGAACCTATGAGTCCTATGATGCCATGCATCTATTTATGTCTTTTAAGTCATTCTCCTGTGTTTTAGATACGTAAATCCAAAAGTATTGGATGCATATCCATTCAGAATACTGCACAAAAGCAGTAAAATTCAAATTTCATGTTTACAAACTCTAATTAAGTAGGAATTTATTATTTAAAATAAGTCACATTTCATTCAGAAAATAACCAAAAAGGTTTCTTAGAAAATGTAGTAAAATATGGGGTAGTTACTCAAAAATTAAAAATAGAATTACCATATGATCTAGCTTCTGCATATATATGCAAAAGTTTCACAGGAAGCTCTTGAAGACACATTTACACACCCATGTTCACGGCAGCAGTCACAGCAGCTGCTGAGTTGAATTAATTCAAGTGTCCTCTCATAAATAAAAGCATAAACAAAATTTGATATACAAATGAAGTTTAATATTGTTCAGCCTTATCAAGAAAGACAATTTTGATGCATTCTTCACCATGAATGAGCCTTGAGAGCAGTATACTACTATGAAATAAGCCAGTAAGAGCAGAGCAATTGCTTCATGATTTCATTCATGTAAGGGTGGGTCTGTGGTAGCCTGATTCACAGAAACAGGAAGTAGGATAGTGATTATGAAAAGACCAGGAAAGAAGCAAATGGCTAATTGTTGTTTAATGGAGATAGAGTTTAAGTTTTGTGAAATGAAATGTTCTGGATACTAGCAGCACATTTTGTGAATATAATTAGCAGGGCAGAACGGTAGACTAGAAATGGTTAAAGTGCATATTTTTTTAAGTCACATACTTTCTAGTGCATTGAGATATTTTAAGGGAGTTCTGTATTAATCTCATTTTTATTATTTCTTTCATGTTTATTGAGTATGCACTATGTAATTGCAGTTTTATAAGTAACATAGAAGGGCCTGTATTACAATTCTAGACTGACAAAATTCCCACCAAAACCACTTGAGAAGAGGGTTTGCCTTGGCTCACAGGTCTGAAGTTACTCCTTCATAGTGGGAAACAATAGCAGCAGGAGCCTGAGATAGCTTGTCCCACTGAATACAGTAATCAAGAAGCAGAGAGTAATGAATGCCTCTGCCCAGTGGGATTTATACTGTTTTATTCAGTATACGCACTCAGTATATTGGTACCTTTTATTCCATCCATGGAAAGGCACTGTTCACAATTGGGGCATGTCTTTCCACACTACATCTTCCTATCTTCCAAATAATCCCTCATAAACATGTTCAGGGATCTGTTTCCTTGATGATTCTAAATTCCATCAAGTTGACAGTCAAGATCAACCATCACAATATTTCAGCTACTGATGGTTTAATAAATTGTATACTCTTTAATTACTGTAATTACTCTCCTAAGATAAGAGTCAATCTCCTGGTTTAATAGACCAGGAAATCAAGGTACACAGATGTTAAAGGAAAGAGCTGACATCTTAAGTTAGATTTCAGGTGATGGACTCAACTAGAATGTGACCTTCTTCCTCAGTCATTTGTGTCAGAATGGTGAGAGATGGAGCAAAGGACCACAACCCGGTCCCACAACTTTCTTTAGGCAAACATTGTTCTTACTTTTGTATCCAATGAACATTGATTGACTAGACCTCCTTTATAATGTCTTTTGTTATTAAAATAATTAATTTTATTATTTATCATCATGGTGATAAAATTACCTTGAAAAATTATTCTGAATCAAATGCTGTCTTTCTACTACAATAGAAGTTATTTTAGATATTGAAACCAATTCCTGCTTCTTTGGTTTTATTTGGGTGATTTATCACATATCCAACTTTTCTCTGGCCTCTAGGAAGCTTAGTGTCTGTAGGCTGCAACCGAATGTGTGGGATGTTAATTGTATCTTTGAATTTATTCTTTCTTATGTATTTTCCTTCTTGGTTTTCAAATTATTTATTCCATCTTCTTGTTCTGTATGTGGTTTGGTATATTGTCTTATGTTATCCGTAGAATGAATGAAAATATAAATGCTTTATCCCTTCCTTAGGCCATACTAGATGCTTGGCATCTGGTTTTACATGAACATCTACACCTTTATTGTAGCATATGATGAATGTGATGCCTGATCATGGCATCTAGTATTATTGGATATTGGTGGTTGTCATCTATACAATAGTCACACATGTCTGAAATATTGTGATGGTTGATCTTGACTGTCCACTTGATGGAATTTAGAATCATCAAGGAAACAGATCCCTGAATACACTTGTAAGGGATTATTTAGATTAGGTTAATTGGTACAGGAAGATATAGGGTAAAAACATATACCCAAAATATGACCCTGGTAAAAAAAATGATTTGGGCACAAAATAAACTCAACATCCCACCAGAGGGTACAAGGGAGAGTTGCATATAACTAAATTTAAGTCAAGGACAGAGTCCTGTACTTTTAAAAATGGAATACATGACAAGCATAACTAACTGTGCTGATCACAGTGGCATCCCTCTTGGATGAGTCAGAAGGCATTCCAATAATTACAGGGACTCGGGGCCCTCATTATGGGCACTAATTGTGTTTTACTATAATTGGGCAAAATTGCTACTTGAGAGTTCAAGCAGATAGAGTGCCAGATTAACTAATTTTCACCTTAATAAATGTGTAATTATTTACTAAAAATTTGAATCCCATGGCTGAAACCCTTATACATTATCACTTGGACTGGGTCTCATAAGGCTCCAATGATCCCATAGCTTAGACCAAAAGAGTTGTGATTGTGAATAGTGGAATGTTGGGTACTTATGGTGTAGCCCCCAAAGCACTAAAATCTATTCAAATCCACCAGCATCTGAGGCGGTTGGCCTGCGGGAGTGTAGCGGCAGCACCATCTGTTTACTCTGGCCCCGTTTGCCTGGATCAAGTAGGAAATGGAAGGCACTAAGCTGAATTTTTCTGAAACTTTGCAGTAATTGAAAAGAGACGGTGGTGCAGAAAGAAAGGGGAGGCTGTTTGGCAGCTTAATTATACTGGTCACTCCGCGGGCCGCATAATAAAGCACAGGCATATTTTTGAAATAGTACTAAGCTAAGAGCACACCAGAAGTAGCAGCACTCTGTAGAAGAGCTGGACTCCTCACTTATAATTAGCATTATGAAATTCAGCCCCAAGGTCATTTATTATTGAAATTGCCTTGAGGTGATCTCCAAAACAATTTCATCTCTTGATTTACCTCCTCCTCCCCTTCCTAAAAGTAACAAATGGGATTCATGGGATTAGCCTCCAAGGAGCAAATAGGCTGAGATGAAAGGCAGCCGTGAGCTAATGCTTGGCAGAGCCCAGAAAGGAGGTGCCAAGAGGACATGGGTGGATCATGAGAGAACTGATCGGAAAGCTTCGTGTTCCCAGAAGAGAACAGGCTTCAGTGGTTTCCCTCCAGTTTTATTGCACATTAGCAGAACCATATGCTCTGCTCCTGTGGGCAGCACCTGAGGCCGGGCGGGACTGGGGGGGTCGGCACACACTGGCTTCAGACTAAGAAGGAAATTGGGAAGGTTTCTGTTTAGAAAATGTCACTTAGGATGACAACGGAAGCTGCCCCTGCCCTCAGTCTTCATGTTATCACTGCTTTCCAGAGTCTGTCCTTGAGATGGGTTTTTTCCAGTCTATGTCCACTAAGAGAAGAAAAGCAAAACAAGCAGACAAAGAAGTATGCAGAAGAAAGGAATCTGCCTTTCATGTAAGAGTAAGAAGAGGGCCAACAATCGATGAGTACAGGGGGTAAGAAAGGAGAACAGTGTTTCTTTATCAAACCCAAACCAAACTATATGCGCCAAAGTCATTAGACTCCAAGTCTACTTCATAGGAATAAATATTTTTTTCTGAGATTAAACCCTGTATGTCTGCTGCAGAAGCTGTTTCTTCCAGCCAACTGAAAACCACATCAGCCAAAACTTGCCTTAGCAACAGTAGAATGGAACCTGCATACAGCAACCAGCTATTCCCCAAACCCTGTCCTGGGCTGTGTCCCAGCTCAGAACTATGACATCCCAACACTTCCGGGTTGTAAACTTACGGTTGAAATGAGCCACATTTGCTGCTGTCACTCACACTGGGCTTACACTAGCCTCCTGACCTTTGAACTATGCTGTCCCAAAGCCGCTCACAGCTCACCCCCCTAAGACTTAGCTTCCTAAGCTTCCCTCCCTGGTATGATCCCCACTTGCAGTCTTTCCTGGCTCCTTTCTTATTACCAGACCCTACTATCTGGCTTGCTACTTTCTCAGGATCTTGGTGACAAATGATAATTTGATTAAATATTGAGGCAAAATGTGAATATGTCCCACCCTCTGAAAGCATATTTACAGTTAAGAGGGCTAAATGCTTTAACTCATGGGAATATCTATTGGTATACCTTCAAGAAGGAAGACATTAGGAAAGTAGGACTATACATAAAGTAGTGCTTTCCTGCCTACCCAGAAAAATCATACTTTATCAGGCACCATAGTGCTGGATTCAAGTAATAGAATTTCTAGCTCAATTGCCCAAAATAATAAGGATGTTTATTATCCTCTGTTAGAAGTCCCAAGCACTAACAAGATGCAATGCTATCCTGATACTCTGCTCTGTGCAATTCATCAGTTCTTTACCCTGTCCCCAAATAACCTTTCTCATTTTGGCAAGCACTCCAGACATCCTATATAAACATAGCCATGAGTAGAAGAAAAGTTAACATCTCTACCTATATGTCTCTGTTTATCAGAGAGATATGTTATATTATCCAATAATCTTTACATATATACACTAGCCAGATTAAGTTCATATTCCTTCCTAACTCGGACATTGGCACCAGAGATGTGTTCATTATACCTGGCTCAGGCTTTGTTTGTTTGTTTGTTTGTTTGTTTGTTTGTTTGTTTGAAGACAGGGTTTCATTGTGTAGTCCTACCTGTCCTGGAACTCACTATGTAGACCAGGCTGGCCTTGAACTCACAGAGATCCAACTGCCTCTGCCTCCCGAGTGCTGGGATTAAAGGCGTACACCACTACCACCCAGCCATAACATTGTTCTTTTCTTTTTCTTTCTTTCTTTTTTTCCCCCCTCAGGCTTTTCATACTCTCTCTTACCAGCTGCTTAAGAGAGTTACAAGCCAAATGTGATGATTCACATTTGTAATCTCAGCCCTTGAAAGATGGAAGGAAAATAATTACAAGTTCTTCAGGGCCACGGTGGTTCACACAGTAAGTTCAAAGTCAGTCTCAGATTCATAAAAAGACTCTGTCTCAAAAGTAAGAAAAGAGATGGATTGCAGAGATGTCATATTGTTTAAGATCATGACCTACTACTGCAGAGGACCAGAGTTCAATTCCCAGCAATGACATTGAGTAGCTCACAACCACCTAAAACTCTCAATCCAGGGGATCCAATGCTCTCTTCTGGTCTCCATGATCATCTGCATGCATGTACACATGTACACACACACACACACACACACACACACACAAACACACGGAAAGGGGAAGAGAGAGAGAGAGAGAGAGAGAGAGAGAGAGAGAGAGAGAGAGAGAGAGAGAGAACATGCATAGCCACATAATTAATTTTAAAGGAATCATTAAAACAAGAAAAAATAAAAATGACATGATTCCCCAAAACAATCAAGATTCTTTACATGCTGAACTCAATAAAAGTTAGCTGTTTTTGTATCCTTAATGTATTTTGGTTTGAATTCTATTATCATAGTTGAAGTTCTATCAAAAGCTTTGCTGATTTTGTTTTGAATTTTGAATTTTGAATTATAGTAAATAAAAGAAGAAGACAGGCTAGACATGGAGCTTGTTGATGGGGGACTTGTCTGTTCTGCGCACAGTCCTGGATTTGAGCCCAGCACTGAAAGGAGGAAAGGAAACAGACAGGAAGTGGGGGGCACAATTAGAATACAAGATGAGTGATAGAGTCTGAATTTTGAATATTGTAGAGTATATTACATGGCTGTAAATTTCCTTATAACCCTTGACCTTTCAAACAACTGAAGTAAGTGGTTGTTTTAGATCACACACATACATATCAAATCAGAAGCATGTGAATGAAATATTTACAAAAGCAGCTGAGTGTTCACTGGGCTGATGATGTAGGAATCAGAAATAGTTTTGACAGTACTGACAAGTCAAAGTACCAATAACAAACAGGAAAGTGATATTTTTTTGGAAGTTGAGAAAAATAGGAATATATATATATATATATATATATATATATATATATATATATATATACCCTTTGCTTTAATGTAATTGTTCTCCAGTGAAGAGTACCATCAATGCCCATTGCTCTAAACATTCTAAGTGGCAGCTCCTTCATTAAGTGGAGCCAAATTACTTTAAAGAGAAGCAAAATTCCAAGCTTTTCTTGAGAAGTACATCCCATGCTGTCATCCAGTTGAGAGTAGAATCTCGGGTCTACCTCTCTCTCTATCTGCACAGGATCTTGTGACACCAGGACTCCCACCACACAGCTTCTCATAGACTGGCATAGTTATGAAGTCTATTATCTGAACTTACTTTAACTAGAAACACAAGGTCTTTAGATACCTCCCAGACCTAGAATAGGCTAATTCATCTCAATTTACTTATAAATAGTTTTGGGCATGAAAAACTCTGTTTTTAGAAAATAACTGAATTATTTATAGCTCTCTATGTAACTGTAGAGAGAAAGAATATGTGGGAAGTTTCTTTGAAATAGAATGTGCAAATCCTTTATGTTTAATCCCTTAGTGATTAAAAGATTTTGGAAAGTTGTGCAATAGAAACAAAAAAAAAAAGAAGGCATTAGTATGGCAGTGATTTTGGGTGAAATGTCCAGTTGTCTACAACAAATTTCTTGCACAAACACAAGGTCAACACAAGCATATAAGTCAAGTGGGATCCTCAAGAGAAAATTCAAGCTCTTTACAACACCTAGGAGGCAGAGAGCAAACCCAGAGATGGGTACTGTTCCCATGGCATCTCTCTCAGTCCAGAAGAGGGCTATCATGTAAAGTACATGTGGCTAGCAGAACACAGCACTCCTTCCTTGTCTTTCTAAACACTTTTCTTCCTGGTTAGATCTATATTCATCCTTCCTTACTCATTTTGACAGACGGTTTTGTCTCCTGAAAAAAACAAGTATAATATTGACTTTTAAGAATATTGCTATAAGTGAATATCACCAAACAGCTAAAACTTAACTTTAGCTTTCCATGAGGAACTGCCTGAACCAATGTTTGCCCTTTCTATAAGCATGTTTGGCAGCCATCTGCATTAAACCATATGCAAAGCACAAAAATACCTCACTTTGCTCTAGCCTGTCATCATGCCTGAAATTCTCACCATTAGAATAATTGGAAATTTTTGAATTAAACAACCACTGAGCACTCACTATATAAGGAGAATAAATTGATTGTGGAAAATAAAAATAAATCAATTCTATATATCTATGTTATAGGATACATACACCATTGTGGGAAAGGAAGCAATTGAAAATAATTGCACTGTGATTCTGTATATGTCAAAAGAAGACAGCAAACAATACCCCCGAGAGTCAAGCCAGGGAAGGTGTCACCCAACTAAGGCCTTTGGGGAAATTTGTGTGCCTAATTAAATATGTGCAAGACACCTTCAAAAGAAAGATTTTTAGCAAGACTATAGTGATAGAATGCAAGCAGAATAGGAACATCTGTGAAACCATAGGGACTACTTTTGTTTACACATTTCCTTCAAAACGGATAATCCAACATGACTCCAACTCATTAACCTAAAGACACAGCAGGGAAAGGCTAGCAGACGCTAGGATACAGAGCAAACAAAATAATTGGACGAGATATTTTGATGGCCAAAAGAAGCCCATGAAATACTCAAAACACATAGAATTGAAAGTTCTGGGGGTTTCTAGCAGTGTGTGGAGTCCCTAGACAATGAAATAGAGGTGCCGGGGTGAATCTAGACTTTGCAATGGGTTCTTAGCATGGGTTAATCTGCTTTGACAAAGCAAAAAGAAAATAAATCCAATGATACACTTTGCTCAAAAATGTGGAATATATATTGAGGTCAACCTTAGGGGACACAAAAAATCAGAGTGAAGGTTCCAGCTCTGACAGGGACCTGGGCTGATTGTGCTTTCATTCTTTTCTGGGTCACACTGACATGAGGCCCAGAGACAGGTCTGAAATCTGCAGAAGAAGTCAGCACATGCTAGAACGGAAAGAAATCCCACACCCATTTGCTTTTAGCAAGGGGGAAAAAAACACTCCAGAATAGTATAGCACTTTGAATAAAACACTAGTCACTACTTAGCTTAAAAACTCTTAAAACTCTGAAAATGCCTCTGATGGCTGTGATAAAATTAAACAAAGTGTTAAATGACAACAGGAATAAATATGTGCTACGGATATAAGTACTAAACTTACCAGGAAGAGAACAGCTACTGAAAGCCACTAACCAATAATCAGGAAAAAGCAACTTTAAAAAACTGGGCAACACTTTGGATTTGTTAAATAAGCAATTTAAAAGTTGTATGTAATAAAATTATATTAACACTATCTCAGAACTAGGGTTTTAAGTATTGACATAAGATTTTGACTTGGTTATTTTATGTTTGAGAGTTTACTTTAAAGAAACATATTCTGTGTAACAGATCAGACATCATAATTATTCTGATAGTAAAATATTACATGAAACTTTAATATACGTCAAGGAGAATGATATAAATGCTCTGTTTTATTACTAAAATTGTGACTTGAAACTTGTAGAACAGAGGACCAAAGAGATGGTTCAATATACAAAGCTCTTGCCATCCCATGTGTGAGGACCAGACTTCTGACCCCCCAGCATCCACATTTCTACTCTACTATCTACAAAAGCATATATTGTTTCATGTTATGTTACATATGCAATACAATTTTTAAGAAACCCTGCTTTGCATTGGCTGGTTTCAATAGCCTTGTTTTGCTTCTTTGCTTTGTTGTACACTGTCAACAAAAGCTGAGGGGGTTTTTTGTTTGTTTTTTTAAGAATTAGTAATAATTTAAATTCTCACCTTAAGAAACTAGGGAGTGCTCATATTTGATTTTGTCCTTGTGAATTTCACAGGAAGGAAAGGAAGGGGATAGAAGAGAAAACACAGAAGTAACAAGATAGCAAGACTCCGAGCCATTGTTGGAGGATGGTGGCACCAGGAGAAATCCCTAATGAAGATAAAGCAAGAAGTCAGAGCACAGGCTGTCAGTGGACAGTAGTATGCCATGTGACTAAGCCTTGTTGAAGACATACAATCAGGAAAGCCTGCCATCTGCACTGCTGGCTGCTATGAGTGGCCCTTGGTTAGCGAGGCGAAAAGATTCAGCAGGAAAGACATGTTCAGCAGTCACAGAAACGGGAATAAAGTGATCCTCCAAGTTTAAGTTCCCACAGAATCGGAAAAAAAAAAAAAACAACCTAGGAGGGCTTCAAACCTCCACAGTTCTTAGAGAATGGTTTCAGCTAATCTTAGACTTCCTTAGACCCCCAGCTGACTTTCAGAGAATATAAGTTAACAGCATGGGGAAAAAAAAGTAGGATCTGTGTCTTTACTCCCTGGGTCAGCTCTTAGCTGTGATTCTATGCTGTCTCTTAATTTCATTTCCTATTTGTATGTGTTCTAAGACACAGGAAACAGCAATCGTAGAACCAGATGGTAAGACAAGAAAGAAGGAATAGAGGAGATGTTGGTTAGACTAAAGTATACTTCCCAGGTACTGAACTATCTATTCAAACACCTATGAGAGAATAAATTGTTAAACAGAAGCCAAACGGCAAAGATAAACCATCAGGGTTTTCTGTTGCTTTTGTGCCTCCTCTTTTGTCTTGGTTTTTCTTTTTAACAATCATTTGATAATAACAGAAAAATGCCAGGTTTCCCAAACTCCAGATCCAACAACAGTTAAAACAATATGGGTCTCAGCTATCTTGCTATTGCTATTTTTTTTTTTAGTGTTTTGTTTTGTTTTGTTTTTTTAATCTATAAGCAAAAGCCATCCAAGAGACCATTTGGGAGAATGAGAAGTTGTTGC
Source organism: Peromyscus eremicus (assembly GCF_949786415.1). NCBI lineage: Eukaryota > Metazoa > Chordata > Mammalia > Rodentia > Cricetidae > Peromyscus > Peromyscus eremicus. The sequence goes on from NC_081417.1 coordinate 106,025,217, forward strand.
AGCCCTTTGTTGTGGCTCCCGCCTCCAACAATAAGAGTCTGAGATTCCTCAGGCTCTCCAATATTCTGGACTGAGAGGAAGAGTCTGCAGAATAGAGGCCTTCATCGATCTCTCACTCATCAGTCTTGGATTGAGGACAGGCTGTGACAAAAGACTAGACCTCCAGGAGCCAAAACAAAAGGAGATTTTATATGAGGTCCTTCCTCTAACATAACCACCAGCGAAATCAGTGAACTTGTATTGAGAAAAGAACAATAACACAGCATGCCAAAGGCGATTACTGCTGATGGAGGATATGACAGACAAATCTTCACCTTATTTCTGTCCTGTTCTCTTCCCACAGTGTCATCAATCTCTCCTTCGCCTGGAAGGCAGCAAAGCGTCTAGAAGAGCAGCAGCAGGCATGACAGGCATCTGAGATCCACTCCTGCAGTGATGTTTGCTTCTCCTAAGGTTTAAGGCAGGCTGTGATTCAGGAGTAATTTGAACTTTATTTTACCTATCACCATGGAAATTAGCTGTAGCATCCCTTTAGCCTAAGTGCTTGTGGTCAGCAAACCAAGAGCTCTGCTGTCACAGGGAACTTGTGAAAAACACCCAAACTCGGGCCCCCTGCTGAGCCAAAATCTGTATTTTCACAAGATCCTAGGGTGTGTTTTATGCACATTAAAATTTGAAATGTGCTTTAGGGAAGCTTGGGAGGTAGCACCCCTTGTCACTGCACAAATTACTTGAGCAAGTCACTCCGTGGTAGTAGAAATACACACACACACACACACACACACACACACACACACATACACACACACAGACTTTGCAGCACTTATTCCTAGTGTTCTTGTCATAGCATCTGCCTATTGTGGAACAAATTACCCAGCAGTACCTGGTTCTCAGTTTCTCAGCATTAAATAATAAAACCTATACCCACAACACTGTGAGGATTAAACTAAACAATGTGGCCAAGACATCTATTCCAATGACTGGGCCAGTGAGTATTTAAAATCCTCAACTCAAAGTGTGGGAAAAGCCTTCTTTTTTGCCTCAGGGAACTCAGCTTAAGCCTATAAGTAAAGTTGGTGGATGCAACCTCTTCTCATTGGCTTTCCTTTTCTCGGGGGGGTTTACCTTTAGATAATAGCACCCAGGAACATTTCTTCTACAGACTTCCACTGAATGGAAAATTCAGGACCGAGGGTTTTCCTATCTTTCTGTGTTTTGCTTATTTTAATTGGCTTCCCTTGCTTTCCATTTAGTTAAGGATCCCCAAGAACAAAACAGTAGTACTTCAACGGGCATGGAACAAATGAATCAACTATCTGGTTGCCTGTGTACTGGAGAAATTAGAAAGTAAAGTAAGTAATAAGAACAGTCTGCTAGTCCTTAAGCAGAGAAGACACTGATTCACAATTTACAAAACATGTGCTGAACACATACTTTTTGTATTATGCTAGAAAACAGAGATCAGTCTTTTACAGTCTATAAAAGGCGCCTGAATAAGTGATGTAGCAAAAGGAATGTGTGGCATTTGACTGATACAAAGGGGATTTACACTATAATTATAGAGTTATGAGTAAATTGTTTGCAAGTCTATCAGTACAATTTTAGAATAAGAAAAAGCTGGCTGGGTACAAATCCAAGGGTAGAGAATAAAAAAAAATGTGAACCTTTCTATGTCTCCTTTTAAACATTTTCATATTAGAAGTAACATTCTACCTATAACTACCTTGCAAGAATGAAATTTTTTTGAAAGTACCTAGTGTTGGTGCTGAACAAATGATGATTGGTTTAGATATTTTATTTGTCATAGATTGGTATAGGAATAACCATTCTACCTCTTACAAACTGTAGATGTCAAGCAAAAGGGCTCAGGATTATGATAGTCTCTGAAAGAGTAGCCCAAATTATATACACATCAATAAGAAAAGTTAAAGAGAAAAATGTGGACATGGATAAGTAACCAGAAGCCTCTAAGCAAATCAGATCTCAAAGATGCTCAAAATTGACCTATCTGATGTCTACAAAATCTCCTCTTCAGAAGACACTATCTACAGCCTATAGTACTGAGTCCAAAACATGAGTACCCTTTGAGTTCTTCTTCCTTAGCATGCATCACACCCAGCACATCACACCCAGCACCAAGGCTTGATCACTTCTCTGCCGATGTTAACTCAGAACCAACCACGACAGCTTCCATTCCTTCTTTACAATGTAATTCAGTCATGTAGATCTCAGTGCTGGACATGTTGTTTCTAATCTAGAACAATGACAATAAAGACATACTGAATTAACAACTTTGTTGTTGAAGAGGAATCTATAGGCAAAAGGAAGGAAAAAGATATCTTTATGAATGTGTAATTTTACAAGTACCAAATTTCAATTCATTGACCTTCTGTGAAAGTTTTTGGCTTCATGGTAGGAAAAAAAACAAATAAACAGATGGTAATAGCTCTGACAGAAAGTAAAGCTTGTTAAAATATGTCATAAATTCTCATATTCACAAATAGAAATAATAATAGACATAGGAATGTGTGGGAGTCTGAATGAGGAATGGCCACCATAGGCTCATATATTTGAACACTTAGTTTCCAGTTGGAGGCATTGTTTGGGGAAATTATGGAACCTTTAAGACGTGGAGCCTGGCTGGAGGAAGTATGTCACTGGGAGTGGGCTTAGAGAGTATATACCTTTATTCAGCTACTCACTCTTCCTCTGCTTCCTGTGTACAGATAAAAATGTGATCAGCCAACTTCCCGCTCCTGATGCCTTGCCCTCTTCCCCTACTATTATGGACTTTATCCCTTTGGAAAATGTTTAAACAACTCTTCCTTTTTTAAGTTTTGCTTTTGGTCATGGCATTTTATCATAGGCACAAAAAGTTAACTAACAGGATGCTTTTAGAACACACGTCAGCAAATAAAGGCCATTTGATCTTGATTTCACAGGGACACAGCTTTGTCCATTCTTTTCTATTGGCCATGACTGCTTTCTCACCCCAAAGACACAGATGAGTAAGTGATAGAGATTATAAAACCAAAATCCTCAATATTTACTCTCTGGCCCTTTCCAGAAAAAGCCTACCCAACTCTGCTGTAAAACCCCATGGGGAAAATGGTCTCTCATTTTTAGAGGAATACATTTATTAGATAGTGCTTATTGAGGCAAAAAATATATGATGTGCTTTTGGAACTTGTGGAAGAAAATTAGTGATGGAAGGAGACAAGGGCAGTGTTTAAGTTAAGGTCTCATCATAAGATTAAAGATGGCTCTGGGTATAGCAGGCTGTCATCCTCAGAAGAGGTGTCTAAGAAAACAAGTGTGTATGGGGGGGCATGAATTCAAGAAGGATATGGGAGGAGTTGGAAAGTGGAAAACTGTGTAGCTACATTTTAATTTAAAAAATAAAATGACATAAATGAATATTCATCATAACCCTTAAAATATCAAAACCCTTAAAACTAGCTCTAGTTGCTAGAATAGTTCAGTCAGTAAATTGTTTGCCTTAGACTTGAATTCAATCCCCCCGAGAACACTCTTAAAAATGTTGGCACATGCTTGTAATCCCATTGCTTGGGAAGTGGGGAGAAAAAGTAGTACTGAAATACAATTCTCATTTCCCAACAGCAGAGGACCAAGGTCTGCTGGCTGCTCACATGGGATGCTGCTTTTCACTCTCAACCACTCATTGCCAAATCCCAGTCACTCTCCCTTTGCTTTTATGGTAACATGACCCTGCTCTGCAAATACACTCGCAAGTTTTGGGATTTATACAGCATCTATTCTAAATATAAAAACTCACACAAACTCAGAAAAGAAAAGAGATTCAACTCAGCCACTAAACCCTCTGACAAACTTAGTTGTGGCCTGATTTCTGGGTCACTGTCACAAAGGGACAGAAAGGAAGGGAGAGAGGAAGAAATTCTCTCTGAAGTTAGAAGATATGAGTGATTAAATTAAATTATGGCAACACCTATTAGAAATCTGTGGAGGGAAATAAAAACTACTTTTGCTTGAGAAAACAAAAGGCCTCACTGCAAAAGAAAAATCATGAAAATATCACAGCGAAGGGTGTTGACACATATATTTGAAGTTTGGGAGGTTTTTGATAAATAAAATACAGAGAAAAGATAGAAACACAAGCTGAAGTTAGAGCTGTGGATAGCTGACCAAGGTCATTGGCTCCTTCTGACATGACAGCAACATTCAACCCTACAGTGCCCTGTCCCAGGGCATCTATCCACAGTAACAAGCTTCCCCTCACAGAAAAAAAATGTGGTAAATATTGTCCTCAGCCTTATCTATGCAGCTGCTGTTGTGATTTGAGCAGCCAAACTTAAAACATAAGAAAAAATAGTTGGTAAAATTAGAGCTCTCCTCCCTCTCTCTAACAAATGATGCCTGAGGTTTCCTACAAAGCAAAGAGCATATATTTTCTATGAAACAATTCCAGTAGCAAAAGCTGAACGTGGACTTGGGTTTCAAACTCTAATCTTTCAATAAATAAGTGTCCTTGTTTGATTCTGATGAAAGATGGAGGGAAGAGATATGTCAAAATAGAAAGAAGGAATGGTGTCCTCAAACAATGGCCCAGGGAGTACAAAAAGAAATCTGGGTGCTGAAGATAAGCTCTGGACCTTTGCTGGGCCAAAATTTGATCATACTTGACAGTGACTAGCTGGGAAAGAAAGCACCATCAGACATAACTGAGAAAAATATCAGCAAAACCTGACTACTGTCATATGTAGCTTGGACTGAGCCAGCCCTTCATCACAGACCTGATGACTTCCAACTTTCCCACCACAAGGTCCACCACAGCAAACCCTGATCATGTGGTGAGATGGATACATCATCCTATAACCGTGAAGTTTCTGAGGGCTTGAGTTTCTAAGTAATGGACACAAGTGCTTATTGGATGTGGAGCAAGGACACCTTTTTGTCTTAAGCTACTGAGACTTTCTCTTGGCTCTAGCATGACTTAGTTAATGCTTACCAATATCCCAAATGAATCCACATTAGTCATACTTATAATCACCTGGTAGTCTTTTCTCCTTGTGCTCCTTAAGAAGACTTGCCCAGCCGGGCGGTGGTGGCGCACGCCTTTAATCCCAGCACTCAGGAGGCAGAGCCAGGCGGATCTCTGTGAGTTCGAGGCCAGCCTGGGCTACCAAGTGAGTTCCAGGAAAGGCGCAAAGCTACACAGAGAAACCCTATCTCAAAAAAAAAAAAAAAAAAAAAAAAAAAAAAAAGAAGACTTGCCCCTCAAATAGTGCCTACTGAGGAGAAGTAAAGTCAGTGGTGGAGATGAAATTTATACTGCTACATGATCCTGCTCGTTAGACATGGTTACTTTGACAAGCAATACAGAATGTCTCAGAAATGTCCTCACATATCCCAAGAGATTTTTATGCCTGATTTCTTGAGAAAATAGAAGGCTTATCTGAAAACTTAATGTTTTAAATGTGTAACAATATGGTCAGCATGATGGTTGTGAGTGTCTTAATGAGAATGGATCCCATAGACTCATATATTTGAATACTTAGTTCCCAGTTGGAAAAACTGTTTGAGAAGGATTAGGAGATATAGCCTTGTTAGAGGAGGCATGTGACTGGGGGTGGACTTTGAGGGCTTTCAAAAGCTCATGCCAGGCCCAGTTACTTCTCTCTGCCTCATGTTTGTTGATGAAGATATAAGCTCTCAGCTACTGCTCTAGTACCATGCCTACCTGCCTGCCTGATGCCATGCTCCCCACCATGATGGTCATAGACTCACCCTCTGAAACTGTAAGCCCCCAATAAACTCTTCTTTCTATAAGTTGTCTCAGTCATGCTGTCTTATCACAGCAAAAGAAAAACCAATTTGATAGAAGAATGGCTCACATCTTTAATCCTTGCTCTTGGAAGACAGACACAGGAAGATTAAGTCAATTCAAGGCCACCCTAAGCCACATAGTAGGTTCATGATTAGGCATGTAATGATATGAGATCCTGACTCATAAAAACAAACAAATAGGATCTGGATTGGTGGCTCAGTGGTTAAGAGAACTGTCTGCTCTCCCAGAGGACCCAAGTTTGATTACCAGCATCCATATGGCAGTTCACAACCATCTGCAACTCCAGTCCCAGGGAACCTAACCCCCTCTTCTGGCCTCTACTGGCACAGACACACACATGATGACATACATACAGACAAAAAATATGTCCATCCACATAAGATAAAATAATAATAAAAATTAAAAACATAGTAATAATAAAAGCATTCTGAATAATGAAGGAGAAAAGGAAAACACACAAAAAATTCATTGTTCATCCTCTGATGCTTCATCAGCTCTTATAGGGACTATGAAACACCATCAGTGATTGAGAAATGACTTTACTATCAATTACAACATGGAAAGCAATAAACCTTATGTATGCATCAGCAGCCTGCCTATGAAACTAGTGGCAAAGGGGTGACATCCGTTGCATGCTCTATGACAAAACGGAAGTTAGCACTGTAGCCTACAGCAGGGTCCTATTAGTTCAAAGAAGAGCTGATGGACTATATCAGGGGTAGCATCCAAGGAATCCCACCACTTAGTTGCAAGCTTAAATATAAATTTACTACTTTGGTGATTATTACCTAGATTCTTAATAGCCCTCACCTGCACTAGAATAGGATTCATGGAAAAGATGTTAATAGAACCATCACCTAGCACCTGGAGTGGTTGAAATAACCATGCATAGATGCATAAATGAATTAATGCCTTCAGTGAATATTTGTGTTCAGTTCTTTTGTTACAAATACACTAAGTCAATCTTACTGCAAACAGGAGATATCAACAGCAATAAAAAAGTATGAAAACCAAAGTCTTGGGATGCTATACTAAAATGCTTTCTAGTTCTAAGGTCACCATTATTTATATTTTCACAGCATTTTCTCTGCAATTTATAAAATAGCATGTGGATATTACCATTAAAATGCCAAGCATGCACCACAAAAAAAGCTCTAAAGTTGTTTTAGGGATAGAAAAGGGTGTGACATCTAGAATAGTTGTTCATGAAATTATCTGTGAGCTGTTGAGCCCACCACAGTTCCCAGGCAGCAGCCTGAAGCTGCTTCACTTTAATCAGAAAAGATGGATGGAATGGAGCCCACTTAGTTCGTGGCTGCCAGCCCTCTTCGTCTCCCTCCCACAGACACACATACAGGAAAGCTGGCAGCTCCCCTCTCCCTTCCTGTCGTTCTCACTAGGCAAAAGAGTAGGCAGATGAAGGAGGAGAGGGAAATCAGTGGCTGCCAGAGCACTTGCCACATTCAGAGTTGCCACTACAGGCTTTCCCAGCACCCAGCATTCCTCAGGTGTTCTGCTGGGATCTAGACAGAGAAAGGGATGCAGACAGCTAAACCAGGCATTCCCCTAGAAAAGCAGACCCCAACACCAGGACCAATAAACAAGATGATTTCACCCTGATCAATCCCTCATATTTCTAAAAGCAGAATTGGAAATTAGGTAGCATTTTGTACTAAGCTCAGAAAAATCTTCCTGAATGAGTTCAGAACTAAGCAAGAAAAAGGTAAGCAAAGAGGGAGTAAGAGAAACGTGGGAGATGAACTGAACATTGATGAACTTGTCCACAGTCTCCAGTGGGAAGAACCCCACTATGGGCAGTGATGGGCACTCAGGCAAGCAGGTTTAATTGGCAAGACAACAGACAAACTTGCAATCATGGTCTACTTCCCACACTAATAAATGTCCCAAGTGCTCCTGGTACAAGCTGTCAAAACAAATCTCGATTTCCTCTGACTTTTGTTGATAGGTGATAGCACTCAACCAAACAAATTATGAGTTTGCTGTATCAATGTAACCTTCACTCTCACAATCAAATACATCAGGAAAAAATTCGAGCCAGGAGCCTCACCTCCACAGACTCATTCCCAACATTAAGGGATACCACCTTCAGTAAAATGACAGGGCACACTAGATGAACATCTCAAAGCTCCCACCTGGAGCTCTAAGGCTGGCTGTCTTCTTTAATTTGTTCAGCCACATGTTGCGTACACAGAACTGCTGTTCTTGACATATTAGCTAATAAGACAAATGTTATCTTGAACTTTTAGGATTTATAGATGAGTAAGAGAAAATGACAAAGCACTGGGTAACTACAATACAAAAATCACACATCCTGTGACATGAAGTCCCTAGCCCAGCCAAAAACTCAGAGACATAGCAGCATTATTCAAAGTTGGCCTGGAGTGGAAAGAATCCAGATGCTCATCTACTGATGAATCAGTAGACAAAAGTAAACGCAAATGTGGCACCCATGAAAGGAAGCAGCCTACAGCTACAGAAGGGATGAAGTACTGACACCAAACATTGGATACATCATCCTAAGTCAAAGCAATCAGACAGAAAAGCCATGAATGGTATAATTTGAATTGTGTGAAATGCCCAGAATAGGAAACTCATAGAGACAGAAAGCAAAACCAGTGGCCACCAGAAAGGATGAAGGAGTCTGGGGATGACTACAAATAGAAAAGAGGTATATATATACCTCTTACACACACACACACACACACACACACACACACACACACATATATATATATACTGTTTAATTGCATAACTTGAAAGGTCACATGCTATGTTATGTAAATTATATCTCAGAAAAAATAATTGCTATAGGAGAAAAACCCACAAAGCCTTTGGCTTGGTGAGGAGTGACCCCACCCCGACCTGCATTGAATATGCTTATTTTTATGAGAACATATGTGATGTCATTTCAAAAGAAGGTAGACCATGACTCACCTTCTCAGAGTTAAGGTTCCAGTGCTGTAAATGAAGACTCATGCAGTGCTCTCATGGCCTTCAGAAATAATGCATGCACAGCACCTATTGTAAAGCATTTTATACGAGATGAGACCTCCTTAACCACCTCAGGCTGGCAAAACAGCTTAAAGCTCTGGACAATCCTGTAGCCTGAATTCCAGATTCTCTGCTACCAACTTCAAAAGAAGAACTTGACAGCAGAAGAAAATGTAGTATAACCTCAGAGCAAAGGCTCTTCCTGACTCCTCACCACCACAGGCTCCTGACTCCTCACTACACCGGCTCACATAAGAAGACCCCACTCCTAGTACATGTCCATCTCAGCCCATCCCAGAGAACCATAACTTACACACTACTGTGATCTGAAGTCTACTGGTTTCCTCCCCATGCTTTAGGGAATTGACATTTTGTCAAATTTATCAAAAACCAGAACAATGAGAACTAAACACTTCACAACTGCTTCTCACTAAAAAGGCATTGATTAATCTCAGTAAGGACTCTAAGTGCATTTCATTTGGTAGACAGATGAAATAAATTTACTTTAAAATATGAAACATGCAATAAGGAAAAGTGTTTAAAGTGAAGTAGTTATAATGTGTAGTCAGAAGTTTTCCTGTGTCCCACCCAGGCCCGCAGCCACTCAGACCCAAGTAAACACACAGAGTCTTAAATTATTTGCAAACTGTATGGCCTAATAGCTCAGACTTCTCACTAACTAGCTCTTCTAACTTAAATTAACCCATTTCTATTAATCTTTGTTTTGCCACATGTTCTGTGGCTTACCAGTCTGCTGGTATATTGTTCCTTGGGCAGCATGCTGGTGTCTCTCTCCCCTCTCCTTTCTTCTTCCTGTCTATCTGCTTGTATTTCCTGCCTACCTCTAAGCTGTTTTGCCATAGGCCAAAACAACGTTATTTATCAACCAATCAGAGCAACACATATTCACAGCATACAGAAAGATATCCATAGCACTTCCCTTTTTCTATCTAATCAAAAAATGTTTTTAACTTTAACATAGTAAAATTACATATAATAGAAGAGTTATCAAGCAAGAATCACAATATCTAGTCTCTTTGTATTTGGCAAAATTAAAGAAAATACTCTATCATCTCTCATATTTGTGAGTCTAAAATTTTATATAATTTATCTCTTATCATAACCAAAATATATAACTATCTAGTCTTCAACTATATCAAAGACCTCAGAAGGATATAATATTACCTATGTAAACAAGAAATGCATTGTAAGCAACTTCTAAAATTCTGGAAATGACAGAGACAGTTGCCTGCCTGGACAGTCATTCAAAGTTCCTCTGCAACATTGGGGCATCCATATTCAGCCCATAAGCCTAGTCTCTCAGTCATTTTTCCTGTGTCCTGTAGAATGTCTGGCAGTCTCCTCTGCAAAGCAGGAACCTGAAGGACCATTTTGCCTTGTTTTGACAAATTCAGTGGTCATCTTCCTATGGGTCCTGCAAGTCCAGTTTGTATAACAAACTATCAAGCAGTCCAGGCAAGAGCAATTTCTTGCCCAAATGGCCAGTTCTGCTAAGAAGAAGATAAATTTCATATAGAGTGTCTTCCCATATTTCTCTTTGAAGTAAATTGGTACTGCCAGGAGCAGATGTGTCTCACTGTCCAGAAACGTCTAAGTTTTTAAAAACATTTTAAATGCCATATTCTTTAGGTCTTTGAAGTGTTTGAAGATTATCTACCTAATTGAAATATATCTATGTATACCTAGAAAACTTAACTAACATGTCTATAAGTTTGATTATCATAGATGACTAATAATCTGTATTTCTTAATTATACATTACAATTTCAAATGAATTGTACAAATATAATACTTTAAACAAGAGTAGAAATATACATACAGTACAACAAAATTAACTTTAAATTTGTAATAAATTAAAATCTATAGCAATGTAAATCATTTTACATAAGTTGTTGTTCTTTAAACGTAGACTCACAAGGCAGTAGTGGCACATGCCTTTAATCCTAGCACTTAGAAGGTAGAGCCAGATGGATCTCTGTGAGTTCAAGGCCAGCCTGGTCTACAGAGCAAGATCCAGGACAGAAACCAAAACTACACAGAAAAACCCTGTCTCAAAAAAAAAAAAAAGTAGATTCAATAATCTATCCTTCCATCCTATCATATCTACATCCTATCCACCGTTTTTCTTTAGAAAGATATTGACTATGACCAATAACATTTTGTAACCAATCTCTAGACAAAGACAAATATCCATAATCCAGTTTTTGGGAATGTGGGCATAGTTTTCTAGACTGCTTCCTCTTATATCTTAAATTAGCCCATAACTATTAATCTATTTATCACCACATGTTCTGTGGCTTTACCTGCACCCCATTACATGTTGCTCATTGGGCAGCCAAATGTAGCTGTAAGTTTTCTCAAGTCTCGAGTTCCTCTGGTCCTGCTGGGCCTGGTGGTCCCACAGCCTCTTATAAAATAAAATAATCACTCAGAGGCTTAATATTATTTACAAACTGTATGGCCTATGGGTCAGGCTTCTCGCTGGCTAGCTCTTGTAACTTAAATTAACCCATTTCTATTAATCTTTATTTTGCCACGTGTTCCATGGCTTACCAGTCTGCTGGCATGTTGTTCCTTGGGCAGCAGGCTAGCATCTCTCTCCCCTCTCCTTTCTTCTTCTTGTCTATCTGTGGTGATATTTTATTTGTGCTGGAATGTGGAAATATTTTATTTGTGCTTCAATAAATAAAGATTGCCTGGAGATCAGAGGAAATAGCAAGCCATTTTACGTAAACAAAGAAGTCAGGCAGTGGTAGCACACACCCTTAATCCTATCACTTATCAGGCAGAATCTATGTGTGTTCAAGGCCACACTAGGGAACAGAGCCAAGTGTGGTGACACATGCCTTTAATTCCAGTACCAACCATAGAGGTCTGGAGGCCTGTACAGACAGACAGTGACAGAGCTGTGTAGGAAGAAGTGATGTAGCTGAGCTAAGCCAGCTAATGAGAGAACAGAACAGAAAAGGCATATAAATATGAGTATATAGGAAGAAGCTCTCTTTTGAAGCTGCAGGGGTGATGAGGTGAAGTTAGCTTGTGTTTTGCCCCATTCCTCTGATCTTTCTCTCAGGCTTTAACCCAAATTTCTGGCTCCATGTTTTTTATTTATTAAGACCATTTAGAAATTTGTCTACATCTATCTGCTTGTATTTCCTGCCTGCCTCTAAGCTGCCTTGCCATAGGCTAAATGGGTTTATTTATCAACCAATCAGAGCAACACATATTCATAGCATACAGAACGACATCAATAAATATTACAATGGAAAATCATTGCATAACAGACTATAATAGCCCAAGAGTGCCTCGGATATTGACTGTTCTCTCCCACTAAAGATAAGACATCCAAAGTCTTCTATGATCTGGTTTTAGGCTCTCTCCAACAATACCTCTTTCACTCTCACTACCACATACTGGGCTGTCAATACACTGAACATCATGCAGTCTCTAACTGGGTCATATGCATACTGCTTCTGTGCCCTGTTGATGCTTTTCTCCTGCAGGGATCTCCCCTCACTTCTCTACCTAATTAACTCTTACATAGCACACAAGACTCAGCTCCATGTCAACTCTTTAATCTTACCCAGTCCCACTTGTTGTTGGTGAGACCCCTCACACACCTTCCTCTAGTAACTTGTCACACTATGTAATAGTCCATTTATCTATCTGCTTTCCACCATACACTATTTGTTCCTAGAAGGTAGAATCATAGTCTTTGGCCTTGAATGACTATCTCCTAATTTGGTGCAGGTTTTGAATGACCATTAACTTAATAAATGAATAAACTCAGTAATTTAGTCAATCAGCTCTGTACTCCATTGCAATAATTCATATTAGTAACAATTTCTCAGACTTTTAAAAAATTTTAATGTTAAAGTCAATAATTGCATTTGATGACAAATATCATTAACTTCATTTGAATGAAGCTCAGAAATATTGTCAAATGTAATTTATAATAGTTAATCCAGCTCATACTTGATGACATAAGTAATTATTATAGTGTCATAAGTTCATCAGCATAAAATTCAAAGTTAACATAAATTAATATAAATAATACTGTTTTTGTTTAAATCAAGCAAATTGTTCTTGGAACCCAATAAGGGAAGAAAAAAGGAAATGTACAAAGAAGGGAACTATTTTGCTGCATTCATTAACAGGAACTGACGCTATTTCAAAGGCAGAAAATCCTCATTATAGGCAGAGTTTTCCGTCTAGACCACCAATCAGCTCTGTCCTGACAGCCAGCTGCTCCTCAAATAAGCACACAGAGACTTATTATTAATTATAAATGCTGATAGCTTAGATTTGTTTTTAACTAGCTTTTTTTATAACTTAAACCATTTCTATCAATCTATGTGCTGCCCTGAGGCTATGTATTTTCACGTTGCTTCTTCCGAGTCTGGCTGGAGACTCTACCTTCCTTCTTCCCAGCATTCTCTCCATTTGGCTTTCCCATCTAATCTCTTCCTGCTTAGTTATAAGACAGTCAGCTTTTTATTAACAATGAGAGCAGCACATCTTCACAGTGTACAAAAGGATTATTCCACAGCACTTCATAACTTGTGCTTTTAGACAAGAGCCACAAAAATGTCCTTGGTTCTGGTTGGTTTACTCTATTCCTTCCTCCATACCTGGAGAATGGGATTAAAAAAAAAAAAAAACTAGGCCATTGATTTAAATGTCTCTCCCAAATCCTGATCTCTCTGATAGGTTTTTTGTTTTGTTTTGTTTTAAGTCCACAATCAGAGTGTCCCAAGTAACACTCAGTTGTTAAAGGAGAAGAAACAAAGAACTCTATGCAAGAATGAAAAGCAGGTGTTGAATGAGAAACTTCTTTCAGGAATGCTCAACACACATGTCTACTCACCCCCGGCCCCGCCCCCCCCTCCGCAAAAGGGAATCCCCAACAGATGAAAGTGATGATTGTACAAAAGCCCAACTTGGTAAGTCAATGAGTTTGTACTGGGGTTACTAACAGGAGTGTGAGCGAAGAGTTACTTACAGGTTCAAAGATCACAGAGAAGCCCACCCCAGCACAGGGACAGTTCATGAAAACTGAATCCTTGGAGCTTGCTGAACAATATGGTGGCAGCTTGCCGGAACTGGGAATGTCCTTTCCACAGCTTGGCTGGTCCATCTCCATCTCCAGCAGTTGTTTAGTCCTTCTGTAAAGCTGGGGAGGGATCCTTGCAAATGCTGCACATTTCAGCTTTTCCCAGACCAATTCCATCCTGAAATAACTCCTCCCTCTCTTTTGGAGAAAATGTCCAATAGAGAGAAACTGCTGTCCAACAGTGGGATATGTAGCCAGATGATTTCTTTTATTCCCCAAGTTCATTAGTTCATTTGTCTTGCTACAACTGAACATCAAGATCAGACAACTTATACTTCTATTCAGCTCACAACTGTGGAGGCTGAGTGGGTCAAGGTTAAAGGGCTATGTCTATCAAGGGACTTTGAAAAGTCCCAAAGTAGTACAGTGCATCACATAACGTAGGTATACAGTGGCAATTAAGGAGGCAATTCCACGTAGTTTATCTGATAGTCAAAAGGGGTTTATTTTAAGTCAACTTACAGCAAGCAAAGGGGGTTGGTTACAGGATCCAGGAGAGGTGAGATGCACTCCAACATGGTTCTCTGGAGAACTCTGACTTGGTCTGCAGTCCAGCATCCAGCATCCAGGATCACAAGGTAGCCAAGAGAGTGAGCATGTATGCATTTCAGTTCTTAAAGGGGTCCCTGTCTTGGCCATGCCCCAGGCAGGGACAGGTACCTAGCAATTACCTGCTGCCTACTAGGAGTGGTGCTTCAGGGGTGAAGCACAGAGAACCACCCATTACATAGGCACACACAGGAGATAAAGCCAAAATGGATTTATAACAGATGGCATGCTCTTTAGCTGAGGCGCTAATGCATGAAGGGTTAATGGACCTCCACAGAAAGGACATGCAGACCTAGTCAACTCTCAAGCATCTGACCCAGTTCTAACTCTCAATATCTAACAACAAGGAATAAACTTTAACACGAATCTTGAAAGGAATACTTTGTCCTTAACGATCTCCCAACAAGAGCATCCTAGAGCAGTGACACCATGGATATCCTAAACTAAAAGCAGGCTGTGTCCTATATGAGTACCTGAAAAGAAGAAAAAAAAAACAGAAATCATGAGATTAAAAATAATGTGTTCTATTCTGATTCTTTATCTTCTCCCAGGTAAAAATTGTGGTGATATGGTGGCATGCAATGAAAAATTTACCATTCACTTATTACAATCTCCAAATTGTTATTACCATGAACAATTTGCAGACATGTATAACCTCATTGAATACTTTATCCCTATTAGCAGCTGCATCCCAAGAATAGAGCAAAAGTTAATACTGGATCACAAGTTCATTAAAGACCAAAAAGAACATGGAAGTTGGGGGCTTTGAATTAGCTGAGCCAAAGAGACAGAGGAAAAGTGAGAAAGGCGAGGAGGGAAAGTGGAGGACGGGAAAGAGAGGGAGACTTAAAAATTGGGAAAGAAGCCAAAAGTGGTAGAACCGAAACAACTACTCCCTTTACTGTGTGATCTGATGACAGCCTGCTCGTTTATAGAGACTTTTCAAAGATTCGTTTTACGTACATATACATGTTAGAATGTAAAATTTCATGTAACCTTCAGAAATACCATTAAAATGAACCAAAGTACCTGGTATAGTCTGTGTTCAGTACCTATAATTTAAATGAGGCATAGAAAACTTTAAATTTTCATACTTCAAATAGATTCCAAACTTTCCCACCTTGTTGAGATATAAGCTTGATAATTACAATTTTATATGAATGAAATTCCTTTCGGCATATTCATTGTAACTTTTACATTCTTCCTGTTAATATGGAACAGTCGTTCTATCTAAATTATTTTTAAATTAGCTTTACACAAGTTTGTATTGGGGGTATAATTTGGATTCCTACATATCTTATTTCATCTGGGATCCAAGTAAATTATTTTGGTATTCCAAAATGCTTTGCTTCTACTCTCTTTCCCTTCTCTGGCTCCTGTTAATCTCTTAGTTATATCCACTATGCAAGGGAGAAATTCAGGCCAATTAAATAAGGTAGTGGGAGTTAGTCAAATGAATCTATCCCCTTTCCATCTGACATTCCATTTCAGATAATCTTGAACTCAGTACCAACCACTCTGTGTGTTTATCCCTGCATCTTATAATCTAAATACTGTTAGCAATGATCTTACTATTCTCTCGAAGCAAAAGAAAGACACTAAATACATGTCTGATTAAACTAAAACATCCTTGACAGCTTCATTCTCAGAGCTGAAACTGCTGGTTTATCCACCTTGGCTAACCTAATCTCTAGATAGCAGAGCAGAATGAACTAATTTTTTGGTTTACTTGGTTTGCTTTCTAAGACAAGTATACTGCTCCCTAGAGAAACATACTGATACAAGTCTTTATTAAACAGTTCTTCTGATGTAAATTGTGCTTAATTGGGCATATATAACAACGACTTTTGCTCTGTTTTTCAAATAGCAACAACATAAAAATCACACTAAACTACAGTGAAAAACAAGACTTTGGTTAGGAGATGCCTCTGAAAACCGTATATGCCCCATTGGAGCTTTCACTTCATCTGTGTCTTAAAGAATCAGTCCTTAAAGAAATGCTGCATTTTAAAAAAAAAAAATCTCATTTCATTTTGTTTGGTAACACATTTTCCAAATTTCTTGTATTATGAAAACTTTTTACATGGAAGAATCAATAATATACTGAGGAACAAATTTAGGGGAATCTTTTAAAACAAATGGTTAGCTGATAAATGATACCACTCAAATCTGGGCCTTTGCTGGTAGCTTGAGATGAGTAATACACATTTTATACACTCCATTTTTTTTCCAAAAGAACGTTTTCTTATTTTTCAAGAGAAATGAAAGTTCTCCAAAAATGCTTTTAAACTACAAATAAGAAAAATAACTAAAAAAAAAAAAATCTACTACTCTACCTATTAGAATACAGCTGTACTTAGAACTCCATCCTATGTAATGTGAGAACATCCACATATGTGTTCAAACAGATTTTCTTAACTTAATAAAATATAAAGTATACCCATTAGAAGTCCACTGAAAAAGTTAACAAGTAGTAGTAAATTTTTTCAGATAGATAATCTGTTTACAATCAGGCACATACTCATTCCTCACTATTACAGATACTGTTGAAAACTATACTGAAGTTTCTAGAAAAATCAGTAGACAAAGAGAAGACATGAAGTTTAGCAAAAGAAGAGGTCTCTCTGCTGAGGGATGCAAAGACTGCCCACTCCGCAGACAGACAACCCCGCTGCTGGCAGCAGGAAGGAGACAGTCGGTCAGGCAAAGGGGCACAACTTGTAAAACAATCCACGGATTAGGAGAATGACGAAATAGAGAAGAAAATTTACTTGTTCACAATAAAAGCAGAATTAACAAATCAGTTAGGAATTTTTAGATATAAATCGTTTAGGCTACTCATAAAAATAAGTAACAGAAGATCCAGGGGCCCACTCCATGCCACGAAGCTCAGGTGGGCGAAAGACACCCACGGGGCAGCCTGGATCCTCACAGTCCTGGCTGGCTGAAGACTTAGCCACGCCCACCAGCACCACAAGGGTGCCAGTAGGATGAGCAAGTATATGGTGTGATGTGGAAAGAGGCAGAACTGAAGAAGCAAGGGTGGGCGATGAGGAATGGGCTGATTGATGTTGGCGGCCTGCTTGCCACTCAGAACCGGAGTGACATCGGGGCCTGGGCTATTGCCTAGGGCCATGTCTGGGTTTCTGGTCCTACCACAGCCAGGGTTGTGTTGATGTATGTGGCTCCTGATACTGTAAAAGACCATGCCAATGCTAGGGGTCTGGGCCACCACCTGGGGCCATGTTGGTGTCCAAGGACCATGCTGCTATTGGGGTCATGCCAATCTGAGGGGTCTGTGCTGTCACGTAGAGCCATGGTGTTGTCTGGGTCAAGGCTGCTGCTGAGAGCCACATCTGGGTCTGTGGCCCAGCAACAACCAGGGTCTGTGTTGATGTCCATGGCTCCTGATACCATCAAAGGCCATGCCGATGCCAGGGGTCTGGGCTGCTACTTGAGGTCATGTTGGTATCTGAGGGCCACACTACTGCAGGGGTCATACAGATCTGAGTGGCCTTCTCTGCCATCTGGGGCTATAGTGACATGCAAGTCCCAACTTTTGCCAAGGACCATGTCTGGGTCCATGATTCTACCACAGCCAGGGTTTCTGTTGATTTCTGAGGCCTATGGTACCACGAATGGCCATAGGCATGCCCGGGGTCTAGGCCCTTCCTGTGGCCATGGTTGGTGTCCACCATGCTACTGCTGGGGCTATGCTGATCTAAGTGCCCTGTGCTGTCACATGGAGGTCATGGTATCATCTGGACCCAGGCTACTGCCAAGGGCCATGTCTGAGTCTTTGGCCCAATAGCAGCCAAGATCTGCGTTGATGACTGTGGCTCCCGTCTCCACTGAGGGCTTTGTGGATGCCTGCGGTCTGGAAAGCCACTATGTTGGTCTCTGAGACCTTTGCTGCTGCCAGGGCCATACTGTTTTGGGGTGGCTTGTGTTGCCACCACTGGGACCATGGTGATGTCTAGGTGCTGCCAACAGTGACATCTGGGTCTGTGTTCCTATTGCAGTTGGGGTCTGTGATCATGTCCATAGTCGGTGTTACTACATGGAGGCATAGGAAATCCATGCATGTTGAAATCCAAGGGCCGTGCTGAATGAGTCCCCGCCCCTCACTGGCCCTGGAATAGTTGACCCTACCCCTTGCTGGACACTGCAGTAGGTGAGCTGGCTCTGCCCCCCCCATGGGAGAATTATTCCCACATTCAGGAGAGATGGCCCCACCCCTCACATAGACGTGGGAGAGCTGGCCCAAATGGCATGAACCTAGGACAACTAGCTCTGCCCCTAACCAGCAGGCGGTCCCAATGGCCCCAGCCAACCAGCTCAGCCCCACATCCTGAGTATTGGGTTGGCCCACCCTAACATCTGCCAAATTCATGGCCTGATAAACTTTGGGAAGGGACTGGTCCTGGGGAACAATAGCCTCAAGATCTCCAACAGCGGGATTTCCAAGAGGGGTTTCAATGAAGGCCCATTGGTGATGGTACCCATTGGTGGTGTTCCAGAGGACTTGAACCAGACCAATGACTCCTTGCAATGAACATTTTGTGGGTGGGGCTGATTGAACAAAGGCATATACTACAAAACACACTGTAGCTCCTGATGCCACTAAGATGAATAAAGAGGTGTTGAAAAGATGGAGGAGTGAAGTGGGTTGTTTGTTTGTTTGTTTGGTTGGTTCTTTTGGTTTGGTTTGTTTTTAATTAATTTGGGGGAGTGCTTCTGGGGGATGCTTCAGGGGTGAGGGGCAGATATGGAAAGTCTAGGAGGTAAGTGGGATTGGGGTGCGTGATGTGAAATTCTCAAAGAACCAATAAAGAATTATGTTATAAAAATTATAAAATATGATAGCAAAATAAGTAAAGTAACAGAATTTCATTGGGTTAAGAAAACCTTGACTACTAAGAAAATTTACCTTAGCCAACAGAGAGATAATGTCATCAAATTGCCAACGTTCCACAGGTTAAGCTATAAGCTCCTGTAACTTACAGTAATTATACCAACAGTATTCTGCAGGTTGCCACATGCCAATTTTTGAATTTTTTATGAAATATTAAATTTGGAAAAACTTGTCCAGAAATTTTAAATGAAGGAAGCCAAAAGAATGGTTCTTTTCTCCCTAATGCCAAGTTGAGTCATTTACTAGAGAAAAGGTGGCAATACAAGGTACAAATAACATATTCTATGGACACTGGGTACAAATAACATATTGTATGGACACTAGGCATAATTTTGAGTACACAAAATACAGAAGAATTTTCATCAAAATGGGATCAGAGGACATAGGTGACTGTAGAAAGCACTAAGAGTAAGAGAGGAACATGGCCAGCTTGTCATGGATATTTTGTTTGTGTTTGGGGAAAATGTTTTTATTTATTGCTTATGAAATTTCAATCAATATCAAAATATGAAAAGTTCCCAAGTCACCATTCAGAATATAACAGCAAAGGTAAATAAGATGGATGACTTCAATAACTATTTTAGCTTTCTACAAAGGAAGAGACATTGAACTCATCCTTTTACAGCAACACCAATAATGGATATTGCTAAAAGGAACGAATGGTGAAACCATCCATGTTATAAAATAAGTGCTTTTAAACTACAAATTTAATACCAAGTTTATCAAACATACTCGTGTGAAGGAAATAAAGGCTTTCTAAAGTATAAGTGACTCCTTGTATCTCTGTGAAAGTGACATAGTAAATACTCCAATAAACTAAGATAGAAATCAATTATGATGGTTTGAATTTGAAATGACCCCTGAAGACTTATATAGTAAAAGAATTTGTTGACTGTAGTTGAAAGGTTTTTCTGGTCCTGCCTGGCCATGTGATCAGGACAAATTTCTCTCATATGCAGTCCCACAGTTGCTCAGACGCAGTAAACACACAGATGCTTATATTATTTACAAACTGTATGGTCTATGGCAGGCTTCTTGCTACCTAGCTCTTATATCTTAAATTAATCCGTTTCTATTAATCTATGTTTTGCCACTTATTTCGTGGCTTACTGGTCTGCTGGCACGTTGTTCCCTGGGCAGCAGGCTGGTGACTCCCTAGACTCTGCCTTTCTCTTTCTTATCTCCCTCCTTGGATTTTCCCTCCCACCTCTAAGCTGCCTTGCCATAGACCAATGCAGCTTTATTTATTAACCAATGGGAACAACATGTATTCACAGTGTACAGAAAGACATCCCACAGCAGTTGACAACCAATGTGACTTTTAGAAAGTGAGTGGATTATTAAGACTATGAATAGATGGGATTTACTAATGGACTCATGGTTTAATGGACTACCAAAAGGTAGTGAGAACTATAGAGTTCATGTCATAACTGGAGAAATAATACTAGAACATGCCTTTCACTGCCTCATTTTCAACTTCTAGTCTGGGAACACATATCAAAAGTTACACCTCTCAATATTTTAACACCAGATTCTCTGCCTTTTCTCCAACATATACCATTTTATAAAGACACTATACATCCCACAACACCATTGGCCATGATGGGGATTCTGTGCCCCTACTTTCCTGTCCAGAATTTTGATGGCACAAAGATGCCGTAAGTGTATTTCAGAGATTTGAAAGCATTGTTCTGCTGCTCTACAAACAAGTAAAGCAGCTCAATTCTCTTTCCATAGAAAAACAACATCAATAGATTCAGAAATGTAATGTTTCCTGCCTTCATTCAAATATTTTTGTTTTATGAGCTTAACTTTATTTAGAATAAGAATTAAAGGGTTTAAGGTGTATTTAGCCAGCATGACTTCAAAGTAGCAGAAATTTAAAAAAAATTCTGGCACAAAACATTAGATTGTTTGGAACGTATTTTTTTCTTCTGGTAGTGTGCATTTTCTCTTTTTTCCATATATTTTATTCCTAAATATTTTAGAATAAGGTTGAAGAAAATGTATTCGAAGAGGGGGAAAACAGAAGGATGATTATATGTTTTATGGAGTCTCTTGGACAACCCTGAACAACTCAAAAGAAAGCTTTTCTCATACCTGACCTGACTTTTTAGGGTGTCTTTAGCTCTTGGAGGAGCATTATAAGCCCAAATAAGAAAATTTTACTTAAACCTTAAACTACATAGGTATATTTACACACAGACTTACATATATTAGAGTTCTTTTAAAGGAAAATAGCTGATAGTATGATTCTTTAAGACTTTTAAGACATCCTTATTGCTATTTTATCTTCTGCTCTCCTGAATTTATCTTCCTCTCTCCTTCTGTATTTATCTCCCCTTCTCCTCCCCAGTTACAGCCTTCCCTTTCCCATTTTTCTGCTCAGATCACTCGTATCCAGCTATTCACCTCTCTATTGTACCTCAAAAAGCCTACCGAGGTAATGTCTATTTTGTCAAAAATTAGGATAGCAACACCTGCTTGCTTCCTGGTCCCATTCAATTGGTGTATTTTGTCCATCCTTTTAGTATAAAGTGGTCCCTATCTTCAAAGCTAAGATTTGTTTCTTGAAGACAACAGACAAATTGGTTTTGTTTTATATTCCACTTAGCCTTTGTCTTTTGAATGGAGAATTGAGGCCACTGGTATTTAGTTATTATTTAATAATGTATGGTAATATGTTCATCCCTTAGTTAATTATTTGTGTTGTTTGTTTTCTCAGTGATACCTTTTGTTTTAACAATTATGGCTTTGTATTTCTTTCCACAATCTGCTATGCTCATTGCTCTCTTCAGTCTGAAATAATGTTTCCTGTATTTTCTTTAGGTTTGGCTTATTGTATATAATATGTTTTAGGTTGTTTATATCCTGGAAAGTTTTTATTTCTCTTTCAATTATGATAGGTAGTTTTGTTGGGTATATTATTGTAGGCTGGCCATTATAGTCTTTGGGGACATTGAATACATTGCTCCAGGCTCTTCAGGATTTCAAAGTTTCCATTGAGAAACCAGCCTTTCTTCTGTTTTGTTTCCCTTATTAAGTGATTTGTATTTCTTCCTCTTGTAGCTTTCAATATACTTTTTCGTTATGAATACTTAGTGCTTTAACTATGATATGCTGTGGAGATTTTCCTTTCTGGTCTTGTCTATTCGATGTTTTGTGTGTTTCTTGTACCTTTATGGGTGTGCCTTTCCTTAGTTAGCGGAATGTTTCTTCTTTGATTTTGTTGAAGATTTTATCTGTACCATTTATCTGGGATTCTTCTACCTCATCTATGCTACAATTAAAAGGTTTGGTTTTTTGATGGTGTCTCAGATTTCCTACATGTTCCTTTCTCTCTCTCTCTCTCTCTCTCTCTCTCTCTCTCTCTCTCTCTCTCTCTCTCTCTCTGTGTGTGTGTGTGTGTGTGTGTGTGTGTGTGTGTGTTTATTTGTTCTAGGTTCTCTACTTTTTCTTCAAATCTTGATGTCTTATTTTCTTCTTGATTAACTCCACTTGAACAGCTTCCTTTGAGTTTTCTAGTTGAGTTAATGGATATTTCAGTTTGATCTTCAGTTCAGCTTGAGTCTTCTTCAATATTTCTATCTCCTTATTGAATTCAGTTCTTAAGTCCTGATTGTCTTCATCATTTCCATCAACCTTATGTTTGTGTTTTCTTGAGCATCATTCAGAAGTTTATTCTCCTTAAGCTCTTTTTCCTTAATTTCATTGAGCTGTTTCTTTATGTCTTCTCTAAATTATTCAATTCTTTATTAGAGTTTACTATTGTTCTATTAAATTCCATGCTCGGGATTCATTTAGATAATTTTTATTGGCAAACATTTCTATGTGATTGGTAGAATTTGTAGAGAAGATACTGGCTTGATCTTTCATATTGTTGGGATATTTGCAATGACATCTGGGCATATAGAGTTTTTTTTATTAGTTCTGTGTCTGCACAGTGCTAGTTGGGGCAGAAGAGAGAATGTGTTGGCAGGTTAGGCCTAGAGGTTGGAAATGGCTTGGGTAGAATGAAGTCTTGTAGACTGAGGACCTCTAGATTGGGAGATATGTCCTAGTAGAAGCCTAGAGATCAGTTGTAGTACATTCAGAATAGGCTACTGGATATGAGGTAGCTCTGGTGGTAGGGGAGGTTACGTGGATAGGGATGTCAGGTAGACTCATTTGACTAGATCCTAGAGAAGAAAGAGGGAAGTCTGACTCAGATAAACTTTCTTATATTTTCATACTAGTTATGTACAACTATAGTATTGAAAATTAGGCTGCCTTGATATTTCTAATTCTTCAAACAAATTGCAAACACAACAATGGCATGTTCGTAGATGGAATTCCCTAAGAGGCAAACCTCATCAGCTACCAATCCAGATGTATAATACACTATAACATAGAGAAGAGGTTTTTAAAAAAACTGAATAACATTGAGCAGGTAATGATTATGCTAAAATGGCTCAAAAATTAATGAATGAATATGTCACTCAATAGGGAAAATATTTTAACTAAATCAATATGTAGATTTTAGTCAAAGGAAGCTTTATTGTTCTTTCCATGAACATATTCAAAAAGTGTTCATAACAGAAGAACAGGAAACTTGACATAGTTGGTGAAAGAGCAGTAAGGCTAAGCATCAGGAAAAAAAAAACATCCATTTGGTTATCAAAGAACAGTAGGCATTTTGTGAAGCCTATTGGATCAATCATCCAAACATAGCTGTCAATTAATAAGAACCATATGTAATATAATCTAGGAGCAGCTGAAAATAAAGAGCCCAAGGAATCAAAGTGTAAAGTAGTGATCAATCCCAGGGTCAAAATCAAAGGAGCAGTCCACAAAGAGTGGAAAGGAAAAACAGGAATGATATGGTGGTATGTGAGAAAAAACGGACCTGCTCTTCTCCCAGAAAAGCAACAGTAACATAAAACTTACATTTAAGAAAAGATAAGAAACAGCACCCCTCTCAATAATGAAATAAATTCAAAAGAAATAATTTCACCAATTAAAAGACAGACCAGCTGACTGGATTAAAAAAACAAGATCCAACTATCATCTTTAAGAGGCAGAATGTTTCTAGACTATATAAGAAGGTCCTAACATTATACTACAAAGAAACAATAGAATTTTTTAAATGAGAAACTTCTGAGTTAACCTTTCTTGAGATAATCACATGAAAAAATGTGTCACTTCATTGGCTATTACATAATATAAAAGTCATGTGATAACAATGTAATAAAATGGTTGACATTAACAAGTGTTGGGGAGGATCTGGGAAGCATGTTACCCTCCCACCCATTCTACATTGTAGCCACTTTGGAATATCTTGAAAACTAAATACAGTGTTTCCAGGTAGCCTAAGAATTCCATTATTAGTGTATACTTGAGGAAGGGAATAAAACTACATAGAATTTGTGCATGAGTTTGCATAGCAATAGTATTGAGAACAGACAAAAGTAAAACATTTCAATGACCTATCAAGTGATAAATGGTTGTATAAAGAAGGTGTGATATATAGATAGATAGATAGATAGATAGATAGATAGATAGATAGATAGATAGATAGATATAGATATATAGAGAGAGTGGTAGAATTGAACATTGTTCATATATAAAAAGGAGTAAAGGTAAGGTTTACGTTACAGCATGAGAGATTCTTATAAGCATTGTACTAAATGAAAGAAGCCAGATACAAAGAAGCCAAATATATAATGTCATATATATGAAATGTTCAGAATAGGCAAATATTTAGCAACAGAATATAAATTAATGATTGCCCAGGGCTTGCAAAGTTAGAAAAGCATGGGAAGTGACTATTAATGGTTATAAGATTTCTCTTCGGGGTGATAAAAATGATCTAAAGTTCACCATCAGAATGGTTTTCACACCATTTAAATATACAAAAATTTTGATCATGCACTCTAAATGGGTGCATTGTATTTATTAATTATATCTCAATAAAGCTATTTTGAAGAAAAAAAGGGTATTCATCTGCACAATGCACCCATACCTGCCATCATTTTTTTAGTTAGGTTGGTCTTAGTAGTTTGTTAGATGTTTCATGCTTAAATGTATAAACCTATCATTTTTATTTAGCTATTTATCCATCAGATAATCTCCATTATATATTACTAGGAAAATAAAAGTAAAAGAGAATGTAATAGGGTGTGACCATTACTAGAAGTTCTACTCATCTGATCCACAGAGAACATTTGTTGGGGTGGGGGTGTCAAGAACAGAAGAAGTAGGTATAATCATATGATCCAAGGACAAAGAAGACACCACCTGACAAAAACATTTTTATTTAGCAATAAATAATGTGATCCTAAAAGAAAAATACCTCTTGAACTAAAACCAAATAGCCCCTCCAGTAACAGAGGAGATTCAGTTCCCACTTGACTTCACAGAAGTGGATTTCACAAGTTTACATGCAACCCAGAATTGAGACACATTATCTACTCACAATAAAATTGTGGGCCTTAAATACCCCATTTTTATTCCTTCATCTTGCCTGCCAGAGATTCTATTGATGAACCAAATAATAGAGGGAAAACGTGGACAGCCTGTGGCTGCTTCCTTGTCAAAAACAGAAAGAAAGAAAGAAATGGTCTCCAATTATACATATTAGCCTTAATTTTGGCCTTTGGGTGATCAGATAATGTTTCTGCCCATAAAATGAATTCTTGTGTCAAGCCCATGCTTTTCGATGTCAAAAATAAAAGCTTCCAATTAACTGTCAAAAGCTTTTCCAGCATCTGGAGACAGGAGTAAATTGGAGTCTTTTATATTGGTAGCTTTTGACATTATATTAAACAATCTTCTGGTTGTCATAGTCCCTTTGCCTTTGTAGATATCCCCATTGGCGTGTTTATCAATTGTTTTATTAGGCCATCTAATCTTTTAGCTCAATTTCTTATTTTAGTAAAACCAAAGGGCATTTTTGCCGTTGTGTAATAATCTTCATGTCCTACTGCAAAAGGACAAGATTGGGGACATTTTTCATAGTTCATGAAGCTTTCTGCTTTTGTGTTTCCCTGAAAGCCACTCTTGAATGGAGTTACTTGCAACTTTCTGTCAGCATTGGCAACTGTAGAGAATATTGTATGACAGCTAATCAGTTATTGTGGATTACTGTAATCTTTTGTACAAGACAAACAGCACAACTATTGACCTATACTTCATTTTGGTGTCTGATGCTTTTTTTTTCCTTTTGTTTTTCTTTAAATACTCCCCATTACCCATATATCTTCTTTACTCCCAAATATTTTCTTCACGTTGCATTTAAAAAGGTTTTCAAGTCATATAAATGGGCTAAAGATTTTCAATTGACTGTTTTTCTTTTTTAAAATACAGCGTTTTAATACAGGTTGGCCTGAAAAATTCCATACAGACTAGGCTGGCCTCAGAGTTCCTCCTACCTCTACCTGCTGAGCATAGAAATTAAAGGCATGAACCACCATCCCTGGCCCCAGTTCCTTTTAACTCCATTTTTTTCAAGAAAAGTTGGAAGCAGAAGGCCTCTTTCTTTATTTCTTCATATATTAATATTGGAGACTATTTTCTTATTTGATTTCTGTTTTCTTTGTTCTTTTTTTAATAAGAACATCTGCATTTACCAAATTTAACTTGTGTTACTTTTAGATTCATAAAAGCATATATTTTTCTTTAATCAAAGTCTATGTTCCCTGGGAAGCTAAAAATTATTCCAGGCTGAGTGTAATATGTATTAACAACAACAACAACAAAAATAGCAAAATGATTTGTATTCACTTTTCAAAATACTTCTCAGACCAGTTTAGAAAGACATTACTGGATTTGTTCATTTGAATTTTTTATTATTAATGCAATTCAAATATGCAAATGATCAACTCTATAGATGCAAAAGAAAATGTACCTGGATGAAGAAGGGTGAGTCATTTGGAACAGAATAAATAAAATCAGTGCTATGGTACAAAATTCCTGAAGTCTTAACGGATCTAGTAGTATGTCTTTGCTAAGACATAGTGTTCTTCTTTTTCCTGGTCTTTTTAATAAAAGTGTACTTACACCTTATAGGGGTAACTAGCATATATTTGTATGCACCAAGTCATCAGGTCTTCTGGAAATCAGACTGGACAAAAACTTGAGCAGCCTGAGTGCTCAAGACACTTATAATCAAAAGAAATTTTGGTCTGAAAGCATGGAGATGTCACAGGTATTTATTTGGATAATATAGCAAGAGCATGAGAATACTAGAAGGTAATTAAGAGCTAGTTAAGTGCAAAGGGAATCTAAATCGGTGGGTTAATGCCAAAGCCTTAGACATGTTGAAAACATGTCTGTATTTGTCACTTTTCTCATTACTGTGACTAAAATACTTGACAGAAATAAGTTGAGGGAGAAGAAGTTTATTTGGGCTCATAGTATCACAGGGGAAAGTCTATGACAGAGGAGAAGTCACAGTGGCAAGAGCTTGCTACATAGTTTGTTCACATCTTGGAAGATCAGGAAGCGGAGAGAATAGGATTCAAAGCAGAGCTTCCTTAAACTCTCAGTGACCCACTTCTGCTAGCCAGGACTCACAACCTCCCTAAATATAAGGTGGGGACCAGATATGCAAACACATAAGCCTGTGGAAGACATTTCAAATTCAAACAATAACAGGCCTTGTTATATTTGCATGGCCCTGGTTCCATAACTTCAGGACAGATTCGGTATATAATGAATGGTACTGTACAAGGTCATACTTAACTTTGACCTGAATTCAGTCCTAGCAGTCAAAGCATGCCAAGGGACTATGCAGTCTCACAGGCCATGCCTCACTTTCTTTGGCCCTCAGTCTTGTTCAGCAAGATAGACCCTTCATAAACTTGCAGAGCCAAGTTCAAAGACACTAATCCATAACTCCAACTCCACTTCCTCAATAGCCATTCATGATTGATATCCATGACACTATTTTAAATTATCTTCATTTTAAATTTTTCCTCTGGTGGTGTTCCTTTGTGTGATGGCTATTTTTGTTTGTTAACTTGACTATATCTAGAATAAAGTACAATCCAGAAATGGAGGGCACACCTGTGATCCTGATCTTGAGGCAGGAAGACAACATGCCTGTGATCTGGTTCTTGAGGCTGGATGACACCTGCCTTTAATCCAGATCTTGAGGCTGGAAGGCACACCTCTAATCTGGTCTACACCTTCTGCTGGAAGGACAATGGAAGAAGGAAGAGGGTGTGCTCATCCTTCAATTGCTTGCCCTCACCTTGCGAGCACATCCATTCCTTTGCTGGTATTGGAGCCCACTTCTTTGGGATTCCAGCACGTACAAGAGACCAGCTGAGACACCCAGCTTTGTGCAGCTGAGCAACTACCAGATTTTTGGTCTTTCCATTCACAACAAGCCATTCTTGTACTGCAGCCTGTAAGTCATTCCAATAAATTCCAAAAAATTCCAAAAAATCTCTCATATATATATGAGAGATGGGGGCGGGGTTTATTCCATGAGTTCTGATTAATACAGATTTTGGTTCCAGAGTGATTCTAGAGAAACAGAAGTGAGAGGATAAATCTTTTAAGTATCTGGAATAGGATTTTTAATTTTCCAGAACCTTTCAATTCACCAGCATCTTCAGTTACTGAAGCCTCTCCAGGAACTCTCTCTCCAGGGAGCTCAGAGAGCACTGAAAGCCCCATGCTGCAAACTATATTTCAAACTTAAAGAGATAAATGCCTTTGACTCTCCTGATTCATCAATGGTGATTGGCAATGGATTTAATGACCCAATTTATGAAACTTTTGACAGTTTTGGGAGAAAATAAGGAAAATAGTTGCTCTTAATATCTCTGGATAAATTGATAAAGGATAAGAATGAACTCCATGATAAAATTAACCAACTTCAGAATATGGTGAAGGACATAAATGAACTTCGTGATAAAATTGACCAGCTTCAGATATGAATAAATGGTCTAAAGGTTTCTAAGTGTGCTCTGGACAAGAATCTTCTCTCCAGCAGACACAGAGCTCGAGTTGTAGAAAACCAAACTGAAACCCTCTTTATGAGATTGGCTGAGTTACAGCAAAAATTCAAGTCTCAGCCTCAGAGAGTGTTAGGTATTAAAGTAAGGGCATTAATTGGTAAAGAATGGGATCCTATAACTTAGGATGGGGATAGTGGGTGAATCCTATTGAAGCTGAGAACTTTGAACTCTCAGATTCTCCAAGGTTTATCTCACCTGAGGAAGTAGTACCCTTAGCCTCACACCTTAGAACATTGCCCTTTTCACCTTTTACTGAGGAAATTAATCCTTCAGAGTCTGCTAAACTAGCAGTGACTTTTTCTGAAGGAAATGCCATGCAAGACAATACCGATGTCTGTCAAGGGCCACCAACTGTTGCCTGTAGACCTAACCGGACTCAAGACAAAGCAGGATCCTAGAGTGTAGGTAGAAGGTGTAATCCATGAGGATGTGCACTACACTGCTAAAGAACTTAATGACTTTGCTAATTCATTCAAGCAGAAATTGAGGGAACATGTGTGGGGATGAATTTTAAGGGTGTGGGATAATGATGGAAGGAACCGATCATGTTGAGTTTATTGATATGAGCCCTCTCAGTGGAGATTCTACTTTTAAAAAAGGGTTTCAAATGTTTGGCTTGTTGAATGAGGTTTTTATCAAAAGATTGCCAACTGAAAAGGAGGCTAATATCCCTTGGCTTCACATTGATGAAGGGATTTTAAGACTCGGGGAAAGTGCAATGCTAGAGCAGGTGTGCTGTGTGAAACCTAATCCTCCCCAATGGGAAGGGTCAGAAGACACGCCCTTCAGGGATCCTACAAGACACAAAATGGTGAGAGGGGCACCAGCACATGGGAAGAGCTTTGTTGTCACCCTTTCCTTTGTGCCAGACCTTAGGGTTGTAGATGCTGCTGCTCAATTGGATGAATTAAATGCAATGAGTTTAATTGGGCCCCAAGGGGCCTGGTGGCAGCATTGAATCACCAGAGACAAGGTGATCATAGCTATCACAAAACAATGTTCATAATGGCCTAACCCGAAATGGTGAGCACAAGCAAGGTGAATTTTTTTTATTAAAATTTTTTTTTTTTATTTTACATACCTACCACAATTTCTTCTCCTTCCTCTTCTCTGGTTCCCTCCCCCACCTCCCATCTATCCCCTTTCCCATCCACTCCTCCCTCTCCATTCAGAAAAAGGCAGGCCTCACATAGGAGTCAATAAAGCATGGCATATCAAATTGAGGCAGGCCCAAGCTCCTCTCCCTGCATCAAGCCTGGATAAGGCAACCCAGCATGGGGAGTAGGTTTCCAAAAGCCAGCTCAAGCACCAGGGACAGGTCCTAGTCCCACTGTTAGGAGCCTCACAATAGACCAAGGTACATAACTGTCATGCACATGCTGAGGGCCTAGGTCTGTCCCATGCATGCTCTCTAGCTGTTTGTCCAGTCTGTGAGCTCCCATGAGCTCAGGTCAGCTGTCTCTGTGGGTTCCCCTTGTGGCTCGTACAATCCCTCCTCCCTCTCTTCAACAGGATTCCCAGAGCTCGGCCTAGTGCTTAGCTGTGGATGTCTGCATCTGCTTCCATCAGTTACTGGATGAAGACTCTGATGAAAATTAGGGTAGTCGCCAATCTGATTACAGGAGATGGCCAGTTCAGGCACCCTCTCTACTATTGCTAGGAGTCTTAGTTGGGGTCATCCTTGTGGGTTCCTGGGAGTTTCCTTGGCATAGGTTTCTCCCTAACCCTGAGATGACCCCCCCCATCAAAACATCTCTTTCATTACTCTCTCCCTCCACCCCACTCCCAACCCACCCAACCTGATCCCTCATGTTCCCATCCCTTCCAACTGCCCCAAACCTCAGTTTACCCAGGAAATCTCTTCTATTTCCCTTTCTCAGGGAAATCCATGTGTCCCTCTCTGGACCCTCCTTGTATCCTAGCCTCTCTGTTGCTGTGGATTGTAGCTTGATTATCCTTTAATTTACCCCTAATATCCACTTATGAGTGAGTACATATCGTATTTGTCTTTCTGTGTTACCTCACTCAGAATGATTATTTTTATAGTTCCAGCCATCAAGCAAGGTGAATTTTATAGTGGCATGACTCATATGGTCCTTTGGTCCTTGCTAATCAATCAATCATGGTTTTTAGGTATGAAATAAATAAGAAGCCTGCTGCATTTCTGTTAATCTGTATAAGCAGAAAAATTCTCAAACAAATGAAAAAAAGGGTTCATTGGATCATGGCAAAAGGCAATCTCAGCGAGTGAATCACCTGCCAGACTTGAGCAGACCCAGAAGCCATTGAATGAAAGGGTAGCCAGGTTCCCCTAGGAAGGACCCTGATAAGACACCTAGAAGTTTTACAGTTAGCCTTTCTCCAGTTCTTCCCCAGATGGACCTATGGCTTTTTACAAGGGTAACTGTACACTGGGGGAAAGGAAACAACAAGACTTTCCAAGGTCTGTTAGATACTGGTTCTGAATCGACCCTGTTTCCAGGAGATCCCAAGAAACACTGTGGCCTTCTATTTAAAATAGGGGCTTATGGAGGTCAGGTGATTAATGGAATTTTGGTTGATGTTTAACTCACAGTAGGTCCAGTAGGTCCAGTAGGTCACTGAATTCATTCTGTGGTTATTTTGCCAGTTCCAGAATGTGTAATTGGGATAGATATACTCAGAAGTTGACAGAAGTCTCACTTTGGTTCCCTGAGTGAGGGCTATTACAATTGGAAAGGCTATATAGAAGCCTTTCAGTTGCCTCTGCCAAAGAAAATAGTGAATCAAAAACAGTATCGCATTCCTGGAAGATTTGCAGAAATTAGTGCCACCACCAAGGACTTGAAAGACGCAGGGATGGTGGTTCCCAACACATCTCCCTTTAACTTTCCTATCTGGCCAGTGCAGAAGACAGGTGGATTGTGGAGAATGGTAGTTGACTATCAAAAACTCAATCAGGTAGTAACTCTGATTGCAGCTGCTGTACCAGATGCAATGTCCTTACTTGAGCAAATTAACACGTCTCCTAGTACATGGTATTCGGCTATTGATTTAGCAAATGCCTTTTTCTCAGAACCTGTCCATAAGGACCACCAGAAGCAATTTACTTTCAGTGGGCAAGGTCAGTAGTATACCTTTACAGTTTTGCCTCAAGGATATGATAACTTTCCTACCCTGTGTCATAACTTAGTTAGAAGGGATCTTGATCATCTGTCTCTTTCACAAAATATTACACTGGTGCGTGATGTGGACAACATTATGCTGATTGGACCAAGTGATCAGGAGGTAGCAACCACTTTCAACTCATTGGTAATGCATATGCATATCAGAGGATGGGAAATAAATACAACCAAAATTCAAGGACTTTCCACCTCTGTGAAGTTCTTAGGAGTCCAGTGGTGTGGAGCATGCAGAGAAATTCCTTCTAAGGTGGAGGATAAGTTATTGCACCGAGTCCTTCCCAGCACCAAGGAAGAAGCACAATATTTAGTGGGCCTATTTGGATTCTAGATACAGCACATTCCTCACTTGGCTGTGTTTCCAGTCCATATACGAAGTGACTCGGAAAGCTGCTAGCTTTGTGTGGAACTTAGAACAGGAGAAGGCCCTTCAACAGGTCCAGGCTGCAGTGCAGACTGCTCTACCACTTGGACACAGACACTATGGTACTTGAGTTGTCAGTGGCAGCTAGGGATGCTGTTTGGAACCTTTAGCAGGCCCCTATAGGTGAATCACAGAAGAGACCTTTGGGATTTGGGAACAAGGCTCTACCATCATACGTAGACAACAATTCTCTCTTTGAAAGACAACTCTTGGCCTGCTACTGGGCCTTAGTGGGAACTGAATGCTTGACAATGGGCCACCAAGTTACCATGCAACTTAAACTGTCCATCATGAGCTGGGTGTTATCAGACCTACCAAGTCATAAAATAGGACATGCCCAGCAGCAACCAATTATCGAATGGAAGTGGTATGTATGAGATCATTCCCAAGCAGGTTGTGAAGGCAGCAAGCTATATGAAGAAGTTGCTCAAATATCTATGGTTTCTACTCCTGTTACAATGCCATCTGTTGCCAAGCATATTCTTATAACCTCATGCAGTGCTCCCTATGATCAGTTGGCTGAGGAAGAGAAGACTAGAGCCTGGTTTACTGATGATTCTGCACATTATGCAGGCACTACCCAGAAGTGGGCAGTTACAGCGTTACAACACCTTTCTGGGACAACCCTGGAAGATACTGGTGAAGGAAAAATCTTCACAGTGGGTAGAATTTCAGGCATAAACACATGGAATTAGTTTGTTTGAAAGGAGAAATGCACAGATGTGCAATTGTTTACTGATTCATGGACTGTTGGCAATGGATTGGCTGGATGGTCAGGGACATGGAAAGAGCACGATTGGAAAATTTGTGAGAAGGACATCTGGGGAAGAAGTATGTGAATAGATCTCTCTAAACGGGCAAAGGATATGAAGATATTTGTGCCCCATGTAAATGCTCACCAAAAGGCAACTTCAGCTGAGGAGTTCAATAATCAAGTAGATAGGATGACCCTTTCTGTAGACAGTCAGCCTCTTTCCTCAGCCATTCCTGTCATTTCTCAATATGCCATGAACAAAGTGTCCATGGTAACAGAAATAGAGGTTATGCATGGGCTCAACAACATGAACTTTCACTCACCAAGGCTGACCTAGCTACAGCTGCTGCTGAGTGCCATATCTGCCAACAGCAGAGACCAACACTGAGCCCCAGATATGGCACCATCCATGGAGTGACCAGCCAGCAACCTGGTGGCAGGTTGACTACATTGGACCACCTCTTTGGAAAGGACAACGCTTTGTCCTTACTGGAGTAGATACCTGTTCTGATTATGGATTTGGCATTCCTGTATGTAATGCTTTTGCCAAAACCACCATCCATCTCAGGGAACTCAGTTCACAGCCAGAGAAGAGAGACAGTAGGCCCACTATCATGGAATCCATTGATCTTACTATGTTCCCCATTACCCTTAAGCAGCTGGCCAGATAGAAAGATGGAATGGCCTTTTGAAGACACAATTACAGTGCCAATTAGGTGGCAGCACCATGAAGGGCTGGTGAAGGCTTCTCCAGAAGGCACTATATGCTTCAATCAGTGTCCAGTATATGGTACTGTTTCTCCCATAGCCAGGATCTATGAGTCCAGGAATCAAGGGGTGGAAAAGGGTGCAGTTCCACTCACTATCATCCCTAGTGACCCACTACGGAATATTTTGCTTCCTAACAACCCTAAGTTCTTCTGGCCTAGAAGTTTTGATTCTAGAGCAAGGGAGTGCTTCTACCAGGAGTCAAACAAAATGGAATGTTCAATTGAACTGGAAACTCAGACTTCCCCCTGGCCACTTGGAGATTCTGATATCTTTAATCCAACAGGCTAAGAAAGGAATAACAGTGTTAGGAGGGGTGATAGATCCAAATTACCATGGGAAATTGGATTGCCTCTCCACAATGGAGATAAAAAGGATTATGTCTGGAGTGCAGGAGATCCTTTAGGTTGTCTCTTGCTGTCACCATGCCCTGTGATTAAAGTTAATAGGAAACTACAACAGCCTAATCCAGGGAGGATGACAAAGGGGCACAGACCTATCAGGAATGAAGGTATGGGTCACTTCCTCAAAAAAAGAGCCAAGACCTGTCAAAGTGCTTGTAGAGGGTGAGGAAATACAGAATGGGTAGTAGAAGAAGGTAGTTTTAAATACCATCTAAGGCCACATGACCAGTTGCAGAAATGAGAATTATGATCGACATGAGTGCTTCTCATGCTGTATTTTGTTAAGAATGTATTTGTACAGATATTTGTTTTCTTTCAATTTCTTTATCATGTGTTATAACATCAATTAAGAGAATATCAATGGTTATCATGTGTAAGTTTGAGATATTAGAAGGATGTCCCCAAGGGACATTGCCACTATTTTAAATTTATAATGCAATTGTGGTTGTACAAAGGATAGGTATATCATGTTAGGCATAATTATAACATGGTTAAATATATAATGTGTTTGTGATTATATATGAGATAGTTATATATGTTTCAGTGTTATTATGACCTGGTCATTGGAAATTAATCATTACATAAGGAGATATGATTGTGTATTGAGTTGACAAGGAGTAGACTGTGATGGCTATTCTTGGTTGTCAACTTGACTATATGTGGAATGAAATAAATCTAGAAATGGAGTGCACATTTGTGATCCCAATCTTGAGGCAGGATGACACACTCCTTTAATTTAATCTTGAGGTGAGAGGGCACACCTTTAATCTGGGCCACACATTCTGCTGGAAGTCTATATAAGGACAATGGAAGAAGGAAGGTTCATTCTTGTCTGCTTGCTCTCACCTCAGCAACACATCCATTCCATTACTGGCATTGGAGCCTACTTCCTCAGGATTCTAGCATATATAGAACAGCTGAGATACCCAGGCTCAATGGACTAAGCAAGTACTATATTCTTGGACTTTCCATTCACAACTATCCATTGTTGGACTGCAGCCTGTAAGTCATTCCAATAAATATACTTTGTCCTGCATTTTGTTTTCAATTGCTATTTGTTATGGTTTGGATACAAAGTGTCCCCCAGAAAAGATCATGTGTTTGAAAGGATCAAGACTTGGTTTGAAGCCATAGCATTCCTGAAAGTGAGATTAGACCATGAGGGCTCTGAATGCATCAATAGTCCAATCCATTGGTAATTTAATATATAATGGGCTTTCATAACAGGGACCCTACTCGGAGGAAGTAGGTCATGAAGGACATTCTTTTGAAGGCTATACACTGCCTTTACCCATTCCTGACTAACTCTGTTTCCTGGCTGCTGTGAGCTGAGCAGCTTTACTCTCAATGATGTCCTGATGGTCTGCTGTACCACAGGCCCAAAGCAATGGGACCAAGCTGACTATGGATATAAACCTATATTACTATAACTCAACATCTCTCTTCCCATTAAATTATTTTCTCTGCTATTTCTTCACAATAATGAAAAGTAACATATTCTAATATGCACTGTTGTAGTCATATCTTCTGATCTTCTATAAAGATCTATCATTATCTTTAAGACTATTCCCTCCCAAAAGTGCCACTGTGTTTCAACCTCCTTTCTTCTCTAAATGCCAAGAGTCTTAAAGATCAAGATATATTATGTTATAATCATTTTCATTCTCCATAATGGTAGCCTACACAGGTCACTTGGATGGAAATACACAGCATTTTTCTTTAAAGCTTTGGGTCATATTTTAGAAGACTATGTAAATTCCTGCCATTCTGTGTTTTTAAATAATTTTATGCCCTAAAACATTTGCCTCATATTTCTTTATAGATTTGCTATATGTGAGACAGCTCTTGGGGAAAATATTTTATAATGACTCTTTTCTCCTCTAGTTATCTCAGAATATTATAAAATGCTTCATTTTATTCAGGGTGAAGTTGTTGCAAATTGGAAGGGTGATATAGTAGTTAACATCTAAAGGAACTTACATAGATCAAGTACTGTGGTAACTACTTTATTACATGGACTGTTTCCCTAAAGCTCCACAACAACTCGTATCCTTATTTTATTCATGAGAAAACTAAGAATCAAAAATTTATTAACTTCCCATGAGAGCTGGGTAGCCAAAATTCAATTTTAAAAAAAATTAAAGAAAAATTTAAAGAAATAATACACAAAAATAGGCGTGATGAATATTTATGATAAATTTTATATCTTCCCCATTTTAGTGGACTGCAGCCTGGGAGCCCAGGCATAATGTCCTTTGTCTTAAGAATGCTACTATTCAAGGCTTTAGAAAGTTTCTTTGTGAATAATAAGTGAATGAGACCTGAAGGGCTCCTGGCAACAGGCAGGGCTTCAGAGAATAGGAATGTGCTTTTCTGCAAGACCCATTTCCACCCCTGAATGCTCCATGCTCTGGATGTGGACCATACACCCCTAGGAATTGGAACTGCAGTCAGGAGCATTGGCCTGGTTTAGTGCTTTAATATAGGCATGGAGGCCTTAATGAAAGCTCCTGTGATTGAACTGCTGTCATGTGATCAAGCAAGCAGGGACTTCATGAACAGCCTTTGACAGTGTTACAGACGAAGCCCACGATATTCGTTCTTAACACCATCACTATAACCATCGCCATGGAACAGTGATTAAAATGGGAACTGTAGAGCCTGATTGCCTTGGGTTTGAATCTCAACTCTGTTACTTCCTAGCTATATATTTATTCTTGGATGACTTGTTTAACATTTCTCTCCCCCTATTAATTGTCTGTAAAAATAACCATAATTATAAAACTTAATCAGATTTTTTTCTGAGGAATTAATATGAGTGAAGTAATAACCTTACCTAGCACGTAATATGTACTCTATAAACATTACCAAGTGTCATGCTGATTATTATTACTAACCCTCTGCCCCGTGATCCTGTGCTGAAATTACTGGATGAGGCTATGTCAAGCTCCAGCAGTAAAATCCTAGCAACAAACCCTTTGCTCATAACATGACAAAAGAGCCTCAGCCCCTTCCCTCACCTCCTTTTCCTTGTCTCTATTCTACCTCAGGTCCCCATGACTTCTTACCTTTGCTACAGCAAATTTTTCAGACTAGTCTTCCCAAGTCCAATATCTTCCATCATTAGTCATTGACACTTCTAGCAGGTCTATCTCTCTGCTTCAAGCCAGGGTTCTATCTTACATAGCTTCCTAAGGTCTGCCCAGACTCATGCTAGATCACATACTGTCAATGCTAGATGAATGTCTTCTGGGGTCACTTGAGAGTGTCCCTCCTAGGGGAGGATTGGGTGCCAGGAATGCTGAAACAAGAGGGACAATATTAAAACATACCAATGGCAATGGCTTTTAAATAATGGTCAACTCCAGTGGTGTGGGTTTGGCTATTCACTTGGGTGATGTCTCTGTTTAAAAGGAAAAGAGACAACAGATTATTGTAGACACGATTCAGCCAAGTGCAATTTACAGGAATAACCAAATCCCAAAATCTGTTGGCCAGTTCCAGATTATCTTTTTAATAACTGTTCTTAAACTGAGGCCATGCTACATTTTCTGATGCACTGTGCGCTCTCTCTCTCTCTCTCTCTCTCTCTCTCTCTCTCTCTCTCTCTCTCTATATATATATATATATATATATATATATATATATATATATATATACTGGTAATAACAGCATTTTCTGGACACTTCTTCAGTATCAAGAACAATACTAAACATTTTGCATGTTTAATATACTCTGGCTTTATCAACCATAACTGCCTATTTTTTTTTCAGATGAATAGAATAAAGAGTCCTGCAGACATTGAACAACTAGCTCAGAACTCAGCTAGAGCAAGAAGACAGTGGTCAGCCATGTGGTGCCAATCCTTTTAGCTTGGGCACCTCATGCACTCCCACTTCATGGATGCTCCTTGGGTCTGTCTGAGCCTTGGGTCAATTAGCCTGAGGTCAGGCTTGAGTGTGATTTCGACTGTTCCCAGGCTAGGCACATCCGACAGGAGGATGTTAATCATTTAGAAATATATCTAAATTATGCTTTACAGCTTAAAAATGAAGAGCTCAGCCAAGTTCCTTTTCATTTCAAACTTGCTCAGTATTTTCACCTGAGAATTCTTTAACTAAAAATAAATATTAAATAATATTTCACACTAAACACATTTTAATAGGTCATTTTGCTTTGTTTTAAAACGTCAGTAAAGCTTTTCATCCTGATACTTTCTTGCTGAGTTTGATATTTAGTTCTCAACATCTCTGCCTATACTAGACTTTTCTCTGCTAAGTTCAAAGCTGTCAAGGGAACTTTTATAGTACTTTTATCAATTGTGATTCTTCTCTTTTGTCTGTTTTTTTCAATTTTAATAAATCTTTGTACACCAAGGGTATCAACCTCTTTTCAAGTCTGTGGCAACTTTAAATAGTACAGTGATGTTTGAGGCAGAGTTTTTTTATTAATAGATTTGTATGTATATAATACTTAGTGTTTATCAGCTACAGCCAATTGACAGTTTTCTTTTCTGCATTCCATGGTTGCTTTTAAATAGAAAATCCTTCTTTACCTCTCAGCAAGAATTCATACACACTGCCTGTTTTGTGTACGTTCTCTCCATGTATATTCTTTCTCTCTCCTTCTCCTAATTTCTCTCTCTACAGCTACTCCCTTCATCTACCCACCCATCCATTCATCATCTTTGTTGCTTCATGTCTTACTATTCTTGTCATTAGATGTTCTCTCTCTCTCTTGCTCACTCTTTCTGTCTCTGTGTCTCTGTCTGTGTGTGTGTATTTCTTTCTCTCTCTTGCTCTCTCTCTCTCTCTCTCTCTCTCTCTCTCTCTCTCTCTCTCTCTCTCTCTCATGCGTGTATGTGTTTGTGTACACATTCATGTGTCTATATACATGGTGTGTGTACAGGTGCATGTACTTGTGTGGAGGCCAGAAGTTGGTACCAGGTGTCTGTATCTCTTGCTATACACTTTATTTATTGGGACAGGTCTCTCATTGAACTGGAACTCATTTATTTTACTAGACTTGATGGCTACCTCCAGTAATTGCCCTGTCTCTATCTCCCCAGTTCTGAGATTACAGGCACTCATTAACATGGATTTTAAATGGATGCTAGAGATCCAAACACAGGTCTTCGTGCTTGTATGACAAGCACTTTTCCAACTAAGCCCTTTCAATGAGTCCAATCCCCAGAACTCATGCAAAGCCCTAGTACCATACATCTGCAATCCCACGTAGTAGATCATGTCTACGTTCCTACTGTGAGATGGGCAGAAGACACAGGAGAATTCCCTGAAGTTCATGGGCTACCTATCCTGGAGTATATAGTAGTAAACCA
Source organism: Peromyscus eremicus (assembly GCF_949786415.1). Classification (NCBI taxonomy): domain Eukaryota; kingdom Metazoa; phylum Chordata; class Mammalia; order Rodentia; family Cricetidae; genus Peromyscus; species Peromyscus eremicus. The sequence continues at coordinate 106,065,509 of NC_081417.1, forward strand.
CAAAACAAAACAAAATCACTTTCTCAAACAAGGTTTAAGGTAAGGACCCACAAGTGAGTTTTTCCTGTAGCCTTCACACACCCCATAGCACATGTGCACCCACAATCACACACACACACACACACACAATTTTTAAACTATTTTGACAAATAGTCAATACCATGTACTAGTCCTTGAATTATTTCTATACTCTCTTCAGTGATTTCCTTTTTTATCTTTATTATATGCAAATTTCTGTTATTTTTATTTATTTCTAAGATATCATTTTGGAGACATTGTTCTTACAGAAGTACAATACTTCATTAATTATTATATTCTTATACTAAATGTGATATTCATAGCTTATTACTATTTTAATATGTGTCCCTATGCTATTAGGAGTTACAGCTAGGTCTTTTGTTTCATTTATACAGGAGATTATGTATAGTTCAGTATTTTTCTATAGGAAGAATGCAACTTTAGAAAGTTAAATTTGTTTATCTTTATTCTTTTTTACATAATTGACCCTTTGGAAATTTTACATCATATACCCCAATCCCACTCACCTCCCAATCCCTTCATATCTGCCCCTCACCCCTGAAGGATCCCCAGAAGGACCTCCCCAAATTAATTAAAACCAAACCAAAACAAACACACAAAAACACCCACTTTGCTTCCCCATCTTTCTCACACTTCTTCACTCATCCTAGTGGCATCAGGACCTGTAGTGTGTCTCATAGTATAACTTTTGTCCAGTCAGCTTCACCCACAAAGTGTTCATTGCAAGGAGTCATTGCTCTGGTTCAAGTCCTCTGGTACACCATCATCAATAGGCCCTCATTCAAACTCTTCTTGGATATCTCACTGTTATCCCAAGTCATGGAGATCCTGTGGTTATTGTTCCCAAGGACAAGTCCCCAGTAGGTCATAGATTGGGCAGATGTTAAGGTGGGCCAATCTAAGGCCCAGGATGTGGGTCTGGGTGGTAGCTGAGTTGGTTGGGTGGGCCACTGGGACTGACCCTGTGGTGGTATTGTGTTCCCCAAAATATTGTGCACCCTAATAAACTTATCTGGGGTCAGAGAACAGAACAGCCACTAGATATAGAGGTCAGAAAATGGTAGCACACACACCTTTAATCCTATCCCTTGGGAGGAAGAGATCCATTTAGATCTCTGTGAGTTTAAAGCCACACTGGAAACAGTCAGGCATGGTGACTCATGCCTTTAATCCCAGGAAGTGAGCCTTTAATCCCAGGAAGTGATGGCAAAAAGCAGAAAGGTATATAAGGCGTGAGGACCAGGAACTAGGCTGGTTAAGCTTTTAGGCTTTTGAGCAACAGTTCAGCTGAGATTCATTCGGATGAGGACTCAGAGGCTTCTAGTCTGAGGAAACAGGATCAACCGAGGAATTGGCAAGACCTTTGAAGATTCATGCTACATGACCCCTCAGGCAAGGAGCAGAACTAGCTCTTCTAGACCCATGCTCTCTTATGCCTGTGGTGAGGGGTTGGGCCATCTCTCCTGAGTATGGGGGCCATCTCTCCCATGGGGGCTGAAACAAGCTCTCCTGCTGCAGTGTCCAGCTAGGGGCAAGGCAAGGCCAGCTACCCTGCGATCAGTGAGGAGCAGGGCTGGCTCAGCACGGCCTTTGAATTTCAACATGCATGATTCCTATGACCCCCTGTGGTAACACGAGCCATGGACATCAGTCCAGACCCTGGCTGCTGTTGAGCCATGGACCCAGACATCAACATGGCTACAGATTGCATTCCAGACCCCAGGTACCCATGGGTCACGGACGTCAACACAGACTCCTGCTGTGGTAGGACCACCAAATCAGACCTGGTCCTCAGTAGCAGCCGAGGCTTGGATGTTACCATGGCCCCAGGTGTCAGTGCAGGCCATTTAGATTGGCATGGCTCCCATGGCAGTGAGGCCATTGGACACTATCGTGGTGGTCCTCCTGACCCTTGATATTGGCATTGCCTTTGATGGTATCAAGAGCCACGGATGTCAACACAGAGCTTGGCTGCAGGGTCATGGACCAGAACAACATGTCTCCCAGTACCAGCATAGTCTATTCATATCAACATGACCTTGGCAACTGCACAGCCCTTGCACACTAAAATGGCCTTGGTGGCAACATGGGTCATAGACTTCAACACAGATCCTGGTTGTTGTGGATACCAACATAACCGTAGGGAGCATGCCCGGCACAGATGTCACTGTATGACAAGAACTTTAAGTCCTTGAAGAAAGAACTTGAAGAAGCTATCAGAAAATGGAAAGATCTCACATGCTCATAGATAGGCAGAACCAACACAATAAAAATGGCAATCTTACTAAAAGCAAGCAACAGATTCAATGCAATCCCCATCAAAATCTCAACACAGTTTTTCACAGACCTTGAAAGAACAATACTCAACTTCATATGGAAAAATAGAAAACCTAGGATATCTAAAACAATCCTTTATAGTAAAGCAACTTCTGGAGGCATCACCATCCCTGACTTTAAGCTCTAAAATAGAGCTATAGTAATAAAAACAGCTTAGTATTGGCATAAAAACTGACGTATGGACCAATGGAATTGAGTTGAAGACCCTGACATTAATCCACACATCTATGAACACCTAATTTTTGACAAAGAAGCCAAAACTGTACAATGGAAAAAAAGAAGGCATCTTCAACAAATGGTGCAGGTATAACTGGATGTCAGCATGTAGAAGACTGCAAAGAGATCCCTATCTATCACCATGCACAAAACTCTAATCCAAGTGGATCAAAGACATCAATATAAATCCAGCTACATTGACCCTAATAGAAGAGAAAGTAGGAAGTAGCCTAGAAAGCATTGGCACAGGAGACCACTTCCTAAATATAACATCAGTAGCACAGACACTGAGAGAAACAATTAATAAATGGGATGTCTTAAAAGTAAGAAGCTTCTGTAAGGCAAAGGACACAGTAAATAACACAAAACAATAGCCTATAAAATGGGAAAAGATCTTCACCAACCCCACATCTGACAGAGGACTGATCTCCAAAATATATAAAGAACTTAAGAAACTAAACATCAAAATACCAAACAATCCAATTTAAAAATGGGCTACAGATCTAAACAGAATTCTAAACAGAAGAATCCCAGACCAAAAGACATTTAAGGAATTGTTCAACATCCTTAGTCATCAAAGAAATGCAAATCAAAACAACTCTGAGATACCATCTTACACCTGTCAGAATGGCTAAAATAAAAAACACTGACGACAGCTTATGTTGGAGAGGAGGTGGAATAAGAGAAACACTCTTACACTGTTGATAAGAGTGTATACTTATACAGCCACTTTGGAAATCAGTATGGTAGTTTCTCAGAAAATTGGCAATCAATCTACCTCAAGACCCACTGATATCACTCTTGGGCATATACCCAAGGGATGCTCAAGCATACTACAAGGGCACTTGTTCAACTATGTTTTCGTAGTAGCATTATTTGTAATAGCCAGAACCTGAAGTCACCCTAGATGCCCCTCAACAGAAGAATGGATAAAGAAAATGTGGTATATATACACAATGGAGTACTACTCAGCTGTCCAAAAAAATGACATCATGAAATTTGCAGGTAAATGGATGAAACTAGAAAATATCATCCAGAGTGAAGTAACCCAGACTCAGAAAGACAAACATGGTATGTACTCACTCATAAGTGGATACTAGATGTAAAGCAAAGGATAATCAGACTACAACCCACATCTCCAGAGAAGCTAAGAAACAAGGAAGACTACTGGGGATGTCTTTCTGTATGCTGTGAATGTGTTGCTCTGATTGATTGATAAATAAAATGCTGATTGGCCAGTAGCCAGGCAGGAAGTATAGTATAGGCAGGATAAGCAGAGAGGAGAATTCTGGGAAGTTAAAGGCTGAGTCAGGAGACACTGCCAGCTGCCATCATGAGAAGCAAGATGTAAAGTACTGGTAAGCCATAAGCCATGTGGCAACTTATAGATTAATAGAAATGGGTTAATTTAAGATATAAGAACTAGATAGCAAGAAGCCTGTCATGGCCACACAGTTTATAAGTAATATAAGTCTCTGTGTGTTTACTTGGGTCTGAGCAACTGCAGGAGCCAGGTAGACACAGAAAAACTCCAACTATAGAAGACCCTAAGAGGGATGTCTGGATCACATTGGGAAGGGGAAACAGAGGAGATCCTGATGAGTAAACTTGGAATGGGGGATGGAGGCAATACAGGGTAGGGGATGGGGAATGAGAACATGAGGCAATGGGATGGTCAAGCTGGGAGAGGTACAGAGTGGGAGAGTAATGAAAGAGATATCTTGATAGAAGGAGACATTTTGGGGTAAGGGAGAAACCTGGTGCTAGGGAAATTCCCAGGAATCCACAAGGATGACCCCAGATTAGACTACTAGTAATAGTGGTGAGAGTGCCTTAACTTGCTTACCCTGGTAATCAGATTGGTGAATACCCTAACTGTCATCATAGAGCCTTCATTCAGTAACTGATGGAAGCAGATGCAGAGATACACAACTATGCACCAGGCCAAGCTCCAGGAGTCCAGTCAAAGAGAGGGAAGAGGGATTATATGAGCAAGGGCAGTCAAGATCATGATATGGAAATCTACAGAGACAACTGAACCAAGCTCAAAGGAAATCAAGAACTTTAGAACAACAGCTGTGGCACCTGCATGGGACTGGACTAAACCCTCTGCATATGGGAGACAGTTGTGTAGCTCAGTCTGTCTGAGGGACCCCTGCTAGTGTGATCAAGATCTATCCTTGGTGCATGAGCTGACTTTCCAGATCCCATTACCTATGGTCAGACACCTTGCTCACCCCTGATAAAGCAAGGAGGGTCTTGGTCCTGCCGTGAGAGAATATACCCTGTTGAAGGAGGGGATGGAGTGGAGAGAAGTGGAGAGAGTGGGAGGAGGGATGAGATGGGGATCCGTGGTTGGTATGTAAAATGGAAAAAATAAAAAAGCTTGTCTACCATATACTGTTTCAATGGTCTGTTTGCATTTTTAACAATTATTTTGACAGGACTTGATATAATAATATGCCATACATCCTTTGTAGAAAGAAATGTTGTTTATTATATTTCCGTTTTACAATGAAAATGAATAATCCCACTTAACTTAGTAAATAAAAAACATAAAGAATCTAGACCTATCACAGTTTCATTGCTCACTTATAACCAATATTAGTATGTGTGTCTTTCAGCCATTCTTTTCTGCATATACACATGAAGCTGAAGTTCAGATAAGGTCTGTATTGCATCCCCTCTGTTGGCTTAATACAAAGTTTGAAGCAATTCCTGACAATTAATATTTACATAATTACCACATAATGTTAAATGAATAAAATCTTTTACCTGTTTAGTTATATAACAGATGCTACAAAATTCTCTTATAAATACACCAAGTTTCAAAAATTTAAATATAGATCTTTGTTGACATTCTGTATTTCTTTCTGTATGTATATATGTATATGTGTGTGTTAAATGTGCATTAAGTCTCAAAGCATTCTGTGTGCGTGTCTACATGCATGTATGCATGTACTTTGCTGTCTGTGTGGTATATGTATTTGGTGAATGCCTGTGAGTACATGGCTCTATGCATATTCATGCAGAGGCAAGAGCAGGACACCAATGTCTTCCCCACTACTACTTTCTACACTGTTGCTTTGAGAAAGGGTCTCTCACTGGACTAGAAGCTCATGATTTCAACTAAGCTGACTGGCCAATGAACTCCAGGTCTGCTTGTCACATTGGATTTATAGACACATGATTGGCTTTTTGTGTGGGTTCTGGGGATACAAACTCATATTCTTAATTTTCTCTCCACTGAGTAATCTCCCCACACACCAAAATGGTCTTTACATTTTAAAATATGCTTGCCAATGACTAGTCTTCTAAAAATGTAAGTGGTTGGTTCTGATGATAATGTGTCTATCATTTATAAACCTATTGCAAATATGTGAGTTATTTCTGCAGAGTCCTCCTCTCTCATAGTATAGAGCCCATTTCTGAATACATTTGTGGCCTATTACAGCAAACAGCACTTTACTGAGATTGTAAAGGGTATTGTAGTCCTTATTGTTGCATACCAAATATTTCGAGTTCTCTTTATAAATATGTTGTATATTGTATACACTCTGCTATTGGCCTGTAATTAGATGGATTCATGCTACTTGATTAGGCCAAGGAAATGCAAATAGGCATAGGCATAGACATGCCACTTAAAGGGAGAGCCAGTACGCCATTGACCACCCTATACATGCTCTTCCTCTGGTATTGAGACTAGCAATGCTCCAGACTATGCTTGCTTTCCGTGATTATGTCCTAAATTTAAGATAAGGAATATCAAATCTCCTGGTTATCAGTATAAAAAAATAAACCTTCCTTTCACCCTGCAAGATTATTTGTTACACAACACAGTAACTGTCCTGAGCTTTAACTATAATGAAATGTTGCATTGGTCAGATACTATGGTATAAAAAGTATTATGCTATGACAGAGTGTTTGGTTAAATTATTGTATGCAATACCTTGGAAAGAATTCTATACGTGTAATAAACTTAGAGAATGGGAGAAATAAGTTGGGAAAATTTAGCAGCATGCATTGGCTTTATTTGAAAATGTATTATAATAGAGATGAACTGAAGAAAGACTTCGTTGGTTTGCAAACAGAATATAAAGGAACTAGAATGTCCACAAATTACAGAGCTTATTGCTGTTAGCATAAATGACTACTTCATGTATTCCCACAATAAAATCCATAATTGAGAAATGTATTTAAACAGAGCTGATTAAAATTTAGCCTTTCAGCTAATGCTAAACAAAAAAAGATGCCAAGTACCTCTAGGGCTAAAGGCTCTAAGCACATTGAAGATAGTTCCTATTGTTTCCATAAGAAATAACTACAAGCTTGGGCAATGGAAAGTTATTCTCATGATGGTTGGAAGCTTTAAATGGGTCTTTTTAGTTTGAATGGTATGTTTGGAGAATACATTTGTACATGGAAGCTTTAGAGGATAATTCACTTTCTCACCTTGTCAAGTTTTTATGCACATGTGTGGTCTTGGCTAGTAAGTTTCTACTACATATTTTGGCTCATGGCCTCTTTCCAAAGCCAGATACAGCTGCTATAACTTTTCTGCTGTTGTTTCACTCTGACAATGATTCTCCTTCTATTTCCTGTTTCTGCTCTGAGGGACCCTTGTGATTACATTGGGCCTACATGCATCATTCAAGATAATCTATCTGAAGATCAGCTGACTCACAAGCTTAATTTCACCTGCAATGTTAACTCCTCTTGAGCACAGAACAGAACATATCTCTAGTTCTCTAGATTAGGGCGTGAGCATATTGAGGAACATTATTCTGCCTGTCACATGTGCAGTGATAGCTAAAACATCCTCTAACTCCTCTAACTAAACAAAAGCATGGAGGGAAAGACATGAAGAGACACATGATAGGCCTAGAATATCAACAGTGAAATCCTAAGAGTAAAAGAAATGAGAGAAATACCACAAAGATAACGGGGGGAGAAGAAACAGACACTTCATAAATAAAAGTATTATATCTTTTTAAAAAAAGCAATCAAAATTTTTGTACATGAAGCTGACCAAAATCAAAGACAGGAATATAGTGGTGTTTGTGAGAGAAATGTACTATCAAATGGAATAATTTTAAACTAGGAGAATTTGACATGTCAGAACTTAAAACAGCACTGAGCTTCAAACTTCATTGGAAACTCTATATACTGAGAACCCTGCTTAACCCATCAGAGGTGTGGTCCTTGATGTTTGATTCAAATGGAGCCAAAGAGAGTTGTGCAAGACTCCCCATCCCAAAGAGCATGGGTTCCTTGAATTTAGGAGCCTTCATGATAAAAGAGCATCTCAGGATAGAAGTATATAATGACATTTTTCCTGTAGAGCTTTAGAGTTGGTACAGCCCAGGCAGTGACTACAGTATTCCTTCAATCCATATACTTTTCAAAAAAAGAGTTTTCATGAGATTTTCTAAGCTTGCTTTCCCCACTGACATAAGGGGATAAGAAAGGACTTGATCATTTTTCTCTGGGTCATCAGAAGCTGTTTCTGTATCTACTGCAAATATTTGCATCACTTCTTTTATAATATAGACAGACCCAGCACTGAGTGTGATGCTGTGTTTATGTCTCCTTTGCAAAGGTGAGGACGTTTTTATCTGGGTAAAGCAGAGAGGAACAAATGGCAGCTAACCACAAGGACAGACTGGGACAGTCATCAGTGCCACTCACTAGTAACCAGATTTTATTTCCTACCAATGGAGAAAACAGTGCCTTTTTGGTTTGGTGGGACAAGGAAGAAGTTATGAGCCTTAGACCATCATTTCCAGGCCAGAACACTTAATTCCTGATGGGACAAATGGTTCTTAATTATTTAATTCTAAATCTTAATTAAGTCCTTTATTCTTAATTAACACCTGGTAGTATAAGATGTGGGACATCTTTTTCCTGCTGAAGTGATCTTAGATGTATGTCTGAAGGTTCCACATTCCTTCCAGAGCTCCCTTCTCAACCAACATTGTACAAATTACATGAGTAATAAATGCGCTTTTGTTGTGACTAGGGAATTATTCATTTCTGCCAAGTAAGCTAACTTGATACATTTTTTTTCACTTTGTAAAGCTTCATTCTGGGATTTATTTAAATAAAGAGTCCCCTAAATTTTTAATAAGAATTTATGCAGATGCCTTTTGCTTTTGAAACACACTTCCAGGAATACATTTATGGCAGGAAGCCTGTGCATTTTTGTTTCAATAAATCTCAAGTATAAATGTAGAGAATTTATAGAGGGAGGATGCATGGACACCTACTCTATCAGCAGCCCAGAAATTGAGTCACAAGGGTCAACACTTAAATTATGTTATATAGAGAATAAAAACACAAAACTCTCAGATTAGGCAAAATCTGCTAACATACACAGCATGGCAAGGAAGAAAAATAGAGAGGATGGGAAATTCTGACACTTAGATAATTGCACAGTAGCAGCAACAAGTGAAGTCAAACAAGGATGAGGGACAGAATGAGAAAGTTCGTGATTCCTGTTATAACAGAGCTAGTCACCTTAATCGTTCTATCATTGGGTGAGAGGCACCAGATCCAGTTAAGTACAAAGGCTAGTCCAGGTTAAATATGTAGATTTTCTGTAGGAAGTAGACATTCTTGGGATGTCATTGGATTAATTATGTTGCACTTTTGTATAACTGAGACACTGCATAATGATTGCTTTACATTCTTAATTAATATATTAGGACCTCTATAATTTATCTACAAAAAGCTAGTCTTCATCTAGAAAAAGAATTTGATTCCAGAGAAGATGAATGGAAAGATATTGGCTTATCATAAAGTAACAGGATTGAGAAGGAGACGATGAGGAAGAAGAACAGTGAACAAGGAGGGAAGGAGAGACAAAAAAGGAAATTTCAACAATCCCACAAAATGAATAAATGAAAAGTTTCATTATTTCTGGGACGTGTATGTACCAAAATAAGGATGCTGCTGATGGAACTAGGGCAAAGGGCACGAAGAAAAGCTAAGGCAACCAGAAATGTGGCAGGGCACACAGATTGATTGGAGTGCAGGGCTGTTAGACATAGCCTGGGAATACAAGTGTGAGCTGTCATGCTGGAGTATCCAGAGCAGAGAAGACACAGCACAGGACATCTCCCTGCAGACCAGTGCCCACTTTGTCTCTTGGCTCCTACTTTTCCACAGGAGAATCTCTGGGCACTCTTGAGTAGCCAGGCATCCTTTATCCTAGATGGGGAAAAAAAGTACCACACTTGACACCCAAAACAACCCAAAAGTTCCATGGAAAATATTTACTCTCCTTCAAAAATGCTAAATCAACTTCTCCTTCAGAAAGCAAAAACATGGTGGAATTTTAAAAAATAAAGCAGTTTATTTTATGTTGTATTTCAGGTAAAGATATAAGAAAACTGCCTTGCTTTCCAATCATCAGTTTGCCTTGTGGCTGAAGAGTGTAACAGTTTTAGGAATATACCTGAGCACTTACTCCAAAGCTGAAATAAAACATTCATTCCAAACCAATATCATTTGAACTAGAAATTCATTTGAGTTCATAAAATAAAAAGATGCAAACACAAACTTGGCATTCCTTTAAGACTTTCAAAGATAATAGAGGTGTATACTGACTGCTTTAGCCCAAGGAAGCCTGTCAAAATGTTGGCAATGTTGCTTTCAGCTGTTTCCTAGCAGCAGGGCTCATTTGAAGTATTTTTCTCATTCATTCAGTTTTTCATTTAATAAAGTATTTTTAGGTTAAAATGTCCTCAAGTCATGAAGACATATTTTGGGGCCATAAAGCATATATTAAGCCTCTCTGGTGATAAAAGAAAAAAGTCTCAAGGCAGCAGCCACAGTTTGTGATGATCACATTCTTACTTGTCTATGATCATTTTTTTTTTTTTACTTTGTTTGGTCTGTGGTGTGAAGTCAATACAGGAGTCATGCTTGTTGTCTGGGAACTTGGCTCTAAAAGCCTTGGCTCATCTAGAACATGGGCAAAACAATGTTGGATCTTCCCATCTCACTGAGGGCTCAAACTGACAACCTAGAAAAGTGAAATGCTTATAGCAGAGAAAAGCACAATAGATATTTCATACAGAAATTATTATGGGTGTTACTATATATAATTTCTCTTTTTACAGTATGTGACCAGAAATCAAGTGTGGATGATATCCCTAAAAGTTTAATAATGACAATTATATCTTGTTGGTAACCCTCAACTATCAAACCGAACTTAATGCCTGCTCAACAAGAAGGAAATCATGCCTACTGATGGAAAGATTGCCAGTTACCTTGGGCTAGTGAGATCACGGCTCTTCAAGGATAACCTACTATTGCCATTTTACTAGTTCAGTATAATTCTAACTGCAATCTAAATACTTATCCTTATGCCCACAGGTAAGTTTTGCTGTTACCCCTCATCAAAGATGCTTCCCTTGGCAGGAGACAGAGACCAATACAGAAAACACAACTAAACCAAATGCAGATAACAACTGATCCTGTGGTGCCCAGCTCCAGTTGATACATCCTGGGCTCAGAGAGCATCAAAGACGTGAGAATGGAAAGATTGTAAGAGCCAGAAGACCGGAAAGTCAGCTGTGAGATCATGTCTCTGAGAAATGACAGGGACATCCACCCAACACACCTCAAATAACATCACTACCTAAATAAGACCTGAATAATGATAACAACAATAGAAATGCTAATGTGGAATGGGAAAATCTTATGGGGCCCCACCCCTGGAAAATGAACTATGGCTGATTAACAACTGCTGAGACAGGGAGAATTAGTCTTCCTCAAGGAGGTGCCCTGTAATTGGTTATCCAATATCAAGTGGTAAGCCCTGAAATCACATCCATACAAGCAACATTAAACTGATTCAGCAGGTTGTATTTATACATTATGTGTGTATACATGGGTGTAACAAAAATAAAGAAGGCATAAATTTAAAAGAGAGAAAGAGTCTATGGGAGGACTCAGAGAGGGAGGGGGAATTGATGCAATTATATTTTAATTTTTAAATTTAAAAAAATAAAAAGACCTTTTATGTAATCAAGCAAGTTTCTGTGTGTAAAGAAAGCCTATGAGACAAGCTCCACAGGAAGCTTTGAGTGTCTAGAAATCTAAGTCCTTTAAGTACTAAGAAACTCAACGATCTTAGAACCTTGGATGCCAGAGAAACAATGATGGACAAGCAATTCTATAACAATCAGAGGTAAGAAACGCTGATCTGATCATTTCTTGGTGCTTCTCAGATTTCCATACATCATACCTCACCTTGGAGTCTCATTACAAGACAGGCTAATTCAAGAGGCTGGGACAAAACTAAGAGTCTACTTTTCTAAAAAATAGTATAGAAAGCACAGCATAGCATTAATATCATAGAGTACAGTAGTATATTGTAGATCCCTAAAATCAGATGACAGATAAACAGACCAGATTTTGAATGTCAAAGTTATAGACCAGTCTTTAGAAAGTTTGTCCTAGGTCTCCAGGAATGAACTTAAAGCCTAGAAACACTTGAATACTTTTCAGAAATTTGAGCACAATTTGGGCCTGCACTTCTGTAACACATTAGCATGGAGAACTCAAGTGGCACTTCCTGCCATAGCATAAGAAAAAGACGTTTTGGAGGAGAATGAAGGGCTGGCATTGTGAGGTCCATTGTAGTGAATGTCAAGACACATAACAAGTAGAAGCCACTCAAGACAGATAACAAGTTAGAAGAGAAATTGCCTGCCACCCTGAGGTTGATGCAGAGGAACGCCATGACCAGTAAAAAGGAAATGAGACCTGCCAGTGACACCCTCTGGCCTTTACAAAGAGGCAGGCTTATGTTCCAACACACTGGTGTGAAGGCACTAAATCAAAACATTTCTTGATGTCATCCTGAGATCTGTGGGCTCAGGCTGATGTCATTTGGGGAAATGTGGGTTCTGTAACCATCTACATTTTACTCTTATTACAATCATCAGTAGTACTCTAGTCTTCATTTTAAAAGGATAACATTTCTTAGATGATCATTGCAATATAGCATCCATAATTCCATTGACTCTCCAATGTATCCTCAAGGCAAAAACTAAAGTGAGTCATAATTTTTATTATGCAATGACCATGCATAAGTAACACAACTAAGTTTTCAATAAATTGTTTACAAATTCTAACATGTAAGAATTCTCAGAGGAACTAGTCTAGTGTGAGATTTTAACATCAAGAGATTCTTCTATCAAGAAACATTTGATAGGAGAGAGATAAGAAGGAGAGGAAGAAGGAGAAAGAATTCACAAAGAATTGACATAACCAAGGAAACCAACATGGTAAGCTAGGAAACATTATCAGGATGAGTACTTTCTGGAACTTCTCCCATACACCACTTTTCCAAAGGGGATAGTCCATTCTGAAGAGGCATGTTCTCTCCTCTACTCACTCATAAACATCCAAGTGGATTTCTACCATGCTGCGTCAACAACCCAATCTGCTACATCCACTGACAATAAAAGGATGGTGAGTTACAGCCTTTGTATAAAGTAATTTTTATAAACTGTAAAATGCCATATGTACATATATAAATGTGTATACATAATACACATAGATACACATAAATTTATTACAGCTCAAGCATATATATCACTAATGAGTGTGCTATGCCAACTAGACACTGCAGTTATTAGACATGGAAAATAAAAGATATGTCTGTCATCATGAAGATTACAATACAGTTGGAGAAGAGATAAACAATAGTTGACCTGACATGCTATACCATGAAAAATATCAAGCAGCTCAGCTACCAGCCAAGGAGACCAGCTTCAGATGGGGTAGTCAGAGGAGTCCTCTGTTAGGAGATAGAAGTAAGAGAGGTCCTGTTAGAGAAGGAGGGAACAGTGAGATTACCTAGAAGACAGAAGGTATTTGTAAAGCCTGAGGCAGGAAAAAGATTGACATGTTCAAAAGATCAAAGAGAAGCCAAACTTTTTAGAGCTGTGGAATAGGATAAGCTAGGCATGTCACAGTCACAGACTAAAGGGCTTGTTGATTTGTTCTCAATTCTAAAACTGCTCTCACTGACTCTTAAAAACACTCTATAACCAAGACAAGTCCTCACGCAGTTTATGCTTCAGTGAGAAGCTACACCTCGTGATGTGTCTCATAAAGCTGATACAGAAGGACCAGAAGTCACTGGAGCACAGGCTGGGTGTTTTCCAGAATATTTCTTACAATGTCATTGGCCTTAGAATATACAATTTTCTTATGGGAAAAAAAACAATTATATTGCTTCAGAATAAATATAGTAGACATTGTAGAATTAATTGATATTTTCAAACCATTCAAAATGTTAAATGTGTCTTTATTTCCAAAATCTGTATTTCAACTGGTCATGTGTATGAAGAGCTTTTTAAAAAGGCAGATTGTACTAACTGGCTCTCAAATTTTGCTCAGCTTCAGACTAAGAATGTCAGTCATGCTTGCTGAACCTCTCTATTATTATATGGCTGTCAGTTATTGGACGTGTTATTATATTTTATGTGTAAGTATCTTTTCTATAACAATGGATTATGAACTACTTGTAGGCAAGGATCTACTCTTTTTATCTTTCATGTGACTCAGAGCAATATTTTGGGCTGTAATGATGGCTCAGGCAGTAAAGGACCTGAGTTTGGATCATCAGCACCCAAATAAAAGCCAGGCACTATAGCACATGTCTGTCACCCTAGCATTGAGGGTGAAGGTCAGGACAGGCAATTTCCTGGGGCTCATGGCCCAGTCTAACTGAATTGGTGAGGTCTAGGTTTAATGAGGGACCCTGTCTCATAGAATAAGGTAGAAAGTAACTGAAATGGTATCTAACATCAATCACTGGCCTACACATATACAAATACATGTGCACTAATGCACACAAACATATATGTTCATATACCACATATACATACTTATACACAAAAATGCTTTTAAATAAATAATGTCCACATGCATTAATTCTTTTTCTTTTTTAAGATATGAAAGTCTGTCAAGGGTCATATTGGATCAAACTGTGTGATTAACGTGCAAGAATTTTACCACTTTCCTATCAAGTGAAGAACTCAGTTCCCAACTCTCTTCTATGACCTCCTCAACATCCACTCTCATCTTGGGCTTTTATATCAATGAGAGCTACAGAATAAATTCACCTATGCCTGTAAATCATGTTAAATATCCTTCTTTTGATGGCCAAAAAAATTAGTCATTAATGCCTGTATAATTAAGTCAAGCCTCTTCAATATCACATGGCTCACAGATTATACACTCCATGTTACAAACCAAGTCCACATCCCAAGAAAAAGATTTTGATTTCTTCTATTTTGAGGAGATATTTTTATTGTTAATGATTTTTTTCTCATAGTAGAAAGCTTTTTAAAGAATCTGAACCTGGATGATTTTTATTCCCCTTTAAATTTGTTTCAGAGTAACTCATAGATATAAGAAGGTGGTACTCTTCTTCTATTACTAAGAAGCAGCTGGAACATTATATTTGACCATCAGCCAATCTGAGTATGGCAAACAATATCTTCCAGCCTTCTATTTTTACTAAGTAATGAAACTTTTGGCTCATACAGTAGTATCTTAAAATTTACCTGTAGCCACAAGCCGGGCTCAACAGGTTACAAGTTTGGCAAGCTAATAGAAACTCATTTACTAAGAAGAAGAAGAAATATACATGCAAATGGGGACACTAAATGTCCACTTTTTTTTAACATCAAACAATGTAAGCGAATCATAGTAGATCTATTGGCATGTTGACATAGCTGGCTTACACTCTTCAATGGTATTAACTTCTAGACCTTAAGTTTGTCTGGAGAGAGAATCTGAATTGCATCCAGAAAGAATTTGGATCACCTAGAGATGGAGTGGAAGAACGTATATTTAGACAAAATTTTATTGAGCACTTGTTGTAGAACACTATTCCTGAGCAAATGTGAACAAATGTTGACTCACCCCAGATAGGAAATGGCTGATAGATCAAAGTAAGGGTACCACCAAAATTGATGAAGCAATGGGTTTTATTAGAATTATTTACAGAGACATTGGCAAGGGGTTCCTTACAAGACCAGAAATGAGCCAAAAACAACTGCATCACCAAAGCCCAGCTCAGCATGGGAGGACACCTCACAAAGGCTGAAAAGCGGTGTTCACCATAAAACTTGTAGATGCTCAACAGGTTGCAGAGTGCCCTTTCCAGGTAACTCAGGTAGTTTGAGGCTCTTCCAGGCTGCTTAACTGGTCCCTACCTTTTCCAGGAAGCTTCCAGGCAGCTCTGCTGGTCTGAGAGTATCTCTCAGCAGTCCTTATTGTTCATTCATGTTTGGGGAGAAGTCGCTTAGTGAATCTGGTCAGTTTCAGGGACTTCCTGAAGCTATTTTGAATTGTTCAATGCCTGAGTTTAAGGAGCTTTCCTACAGAACGAAATGTTTCACCTCTCCTTAGAACATCCTATTGTTTTGATGGCCTTCCCTTCAGGATGAAAGGTTTTATTCTCACAGGAAATGGCTACACAATAGCAGCATGGTAGCTGCTACTTATTATTGAGGTGAGCAAATGATAGCATAAAGGATAAACTTAAGCAATGAAAGGAGAGATAATGGGCATTTTGTAAGTCATTTATTCAAACACATAATTAAAGAAATAACATTTTCCAGATTGACAAAGGAGCACAGAATGGAATACATGAAATGAATGGAAGTAGGGGATACTATGTACAGTGAAATAAAAATGTAGAACAGCAGATTGTACAAACTACCACAGGACGTTGATGAGCAATAGTGGAGTAAGAACAAGCCTTCCATATGAGGGAAAGAGCTTGAATTTTGAATAACAATATAATAAAATAATTTTAGGTACCAATAGCCCCTCACATCATTTTCTTGTTGATCCTCTTTCTTGTTTATGTACTCCTGTTTCCTGGCCTGGTTTCAGTAGTTTGAGCATAAACATTTCAATTCCCCAAGCTAATTTTTTCAAATTCTTTGTTTCCAGTTATCATACATGAATGTACATTCAAATTGGCACTTTTGTACCAAATTGTAGCTAGCTGCTTCTGTATTTTTTCTTTTTTATTTTATTTTTTTATAATTTAATTTAATTTTACATATCAGCCACGGATCCCCTTGTTCTCCCCCCCTCCCACCCCCCCCACCTTTCCCCCAGCCCACCCCCCATTCCCATCTCCTCCAGGGCAAAGACTCCCCTGGGGATTGAGTTCAACCTGGTAGATTCAGTCCAGGCAGGTCCAGTCTCCTCCACATTTTTTCTTATTAGATTAAATTTTCTTAAAGTTAAGGATAATGATGTTTTAATTCTGCATCCCTGATACTTAGCATGATAGTAGGCATATAATATAAGCCTAGCAACCACTTAGTGGGGATTGATTGATGTATGTGGGGGTGACTGGAAATTCTTAAATATTTTCATTATTGTCTAAGGCTGAAATCAAAACGCTGGGACTGTAGCATTTTCTGTAGCATGAGTGAGCAGTATTAAGATGGAGTGGATAGACTGGCTTCTCTAGTACTATACCAAGATTTCCTGTGTCTTTAAAGTCCATAGGCTCAATATTAACTGCCAGCCCAGATAATCTTGTAGCACTGACTGCATTTAAAGAGCCCTCACTAGTTTCTGATCAGGCTCACTATGGTTTCTTATGCTCTGATCACCATAACCTTCTAGAGCAGTGGTTCTCAAACCTGTGGGACTTTAGCCACCTCCACCATGGGGTTACATATCAGATATCCTGCCTATCAGATATTTACATTAAGATTCATAACAGTGGCAAAATTAGAGTTATGAAGTTGCAAGGAAATAATTTTATGGCTGGGGGTCACCACAACATGAGAAACAGTATTAAAGGGTCACAGCATTAGGAAGGTTGAGAAGCACTGCTCTAGGGAAATGTCTGGACTTTATAAGTAGCTCCAATTACCCTTATCATGCCCACTTTCACCTATTTACAGGAACTGAACTCTGGCCAGTTTGATCTCTCCCTTCATCAGTGTTGAAATCTCAATCCATAACACAAGTATCTTATCCTCACATTACTATCTCTCTCTCAGAGAATCCTCACCTCACAAATTATGCAACTATAATTTAAAGGTTAGGGGACACTCAGATACTATATCTGAGAAAGAAGAGAGAAACAGGGTCAAATAAGCAGGAAAGAAAGGAGGCAGGCCAATTGGTAGAAGGAAAAATAAAGAGAAAGAAAAATCAGTACCTGATCAGAAGATACAGATATCCAGCTCTTCACATGCTCATAATTTAAAACATGGTGCATATAGTAGTGCTAAAGAATCAGTATTGGCAAGTTTCCCAGATCAGGGATCTGAGTAAAGAGCCCACAGCAAAGTCATACATACTACGTTGGCCAAACTAGTCTTACACACTTACTAGTCTTACAGTGAAGTTGGTACAACAGGCTTCAGAGAAGAGGGACCTGACAAGGTAGACAGTGTGGCTCCTGGTTCAGACTCCAGATTACTAATGTGTTAGCTTACCCTTTATCTCCAGGCAGAGCCGAGTAAAGTTCAAAGAGGGAAAGAAATAGATACTCAGGGAAGATATTATTGAGTACCCATCTGTTTCTGAAATGTGAGTTAGAGTTTTAAAGAAAGGAAAGATGTAGTGTGTGGCCTTGAAGAGTTGAGAAAACTATCCTTGTTCCTAGTGTCTGGAGATTTGTGATGGGTTCCCAAGGAAGTAAAAGAGAATGGAGAACTATTTCGTATATGTCGTTCAGGAAACGAGGAAATCAAAGTTGTCGGGTTTTAGCCTACTTGTCTGGTTTAACAACAAAGGAAAGATGTGTTTACTTCACTAGATGAAAATGGTAAGAGAATCAGAGATGATTTATATTATCCCTCTATCCTTGCATGGCCTCATGGTAGCTGGAGTAACCACCCTTGGAAGCAAGTTCCTGAGGTGAACAAGGGCAGCATCCTTAGTCTTCTGGTTGCAAACCTCCCTGGCAATAACTTCAGCTCTATAACATCTGCTAAATGAACTTCATACTGGTCAACTGAATATACGAGTAAGTAAATAAGTGAGACATTTTTGCATATTTAAGTATGTATTCTGTACTCTATGATATTTTACCTAAATTAATTCTCATTGCAACCCTGTTGCAAGGAATTATCATCTCCACTTATTAAATAAGGAAACTAGAGCTTAAGAAAATATTTTTTTGTTTGTTTGTTCAAAATCACAGGAACTAGAGAGTTGAGGTGTAAGTCCAGATAATTTGGTTTTAAGTATACTTTCCCTTTATAGTAAAGCTGCTCAAAGTATTAATCCCAATCATTAAAATACAAATTTGGTAGCAAGAGGTATCATGGATTGTTAGCCTAATGAGCACTAACAAACAGCTCAACACTCTGGCTTATGTTTTTCTGAGGGTGGGAAAGGCCAGGTATGTGAGTTCAGGGCAATGGTTGTTGAGTGAAAATGTTGGAGAATCTGAAAGACCATGCTTGCTAATGAAACCAGTATATTTCTCTAACACTACACCTGCCCCCGTATGTCTTGCTTAAACCTGGATGCACTCAATGCCTTGGTGAGAACAAGTCACGTTGTAGCCATCACCAAAAGGTGTAAACAATTGCAGAGCCCACATCCCTGCCCTTTGAGAAAAAAAGATGGCCCACGGGTTTGGGGCACCATCAGGCATTCTGTTGATTATAGGTGAAATAGCAGCTAATACTGGAGAACAGAGGTGATGACATCTCTAACACATTCAAATTAATAGGACAGAAAAAATGCAATCCATTTTATTCCAATAAATATATGGCTTTATCGCTTTGAAGTCATATTTCCTAGCTCTAAACAAAGAGCATTTATCATTCACAAGTAGTTGACCCTAGGTAATTATTACTATGAATAACAAGAGAATTTTCTTGAAAATTGAATTATTAAGATAAAGACACTGATTTTTCGAAATAACAATGAACACAGGGTTGATGCACTCAATAGACACCGAGTGCTGAAAAGTTCACATCTTATTAACAACCCTTCTTGGTACCATCACTTGGAAAAAGTTCTTTCTCTCACGAATCAATATCATGAAGAATCAGGCAGCAGGTGGAGGATGTAAAAATGAATCATTTTTCAATCACTTCTTTCAGTGTGGAAGGTTTCACATGTCTAGACGTATTTTGCTGTTGAATCCCACACTGATATTTAAAGGGCTGTTTTTCCCTATTGCATAAAAAATTACCCTAATTATAGCAAAGTCTTTTGATCACATGCTGTCACTCCCAGGCAGGCAGAGTGGAGCCCATATGAGTTCCTCCTGTGGCTCCAGTCAGTCTGTCCAACACCAGCTATCAGGAACTGTGTAGTACTAAGGCTCCTCTCTCCACTTTGATGGTAAACTTAGTATAATTTTTTTTTATTTCTAAAACCGAGTAGAAACATTTCATTTTTCCCACACAGCATTTCATTAAAAGTTGAACCTAACACTTTGTAACAAAGATGTGAAGAATAACAAGTAAGAAAATTCTGACTTACTAATGATTATTTAGTAAGGCAAGAGTTTGAAGGGACTGTGTATTCTCAGATAATCAGTGTCAATGACTAGCAGACGTAGCTGTGTCTTGTGTGAAAATTGTTTGAGAAACACAGCCAGCAAAGGTAAGAACTCGTAAAGTGTATTCACATCAGGATGCACCTGGATCTGAGAAGAGTGAAAGGAATAAAGAAAGAACAAAAGGGACTTGAAGGTTTACTTGGTGGTCATGTCCAGAGTCACATAGATAGGACCAATATGAATTACTGAGGTCAAATGAATTCTGAAAATGCTTTTAACTTTATGAAGTTATTGATATGTTCATAAATGTACAACTCATCTTTCTGGTATGAGTGAAAATATATTCTTCATTAACAATAAGGAAGTAGACACTGATGTTTCTAAAAGCTTACAACATTGCTTTTGAGTATCACCCCTGCTACCATCCCACCTAACCTTTACTTAGCTCACACTGAAGTTACTTCAGCAAAGGATGGACCTCTTCTGGGTTGCTTGTGGATGAACAGGCAGTCTTGAATAGGGATTATATGCTTAGATTTGTCCAAAGAATAGTTGTTGAGAGTTTCTCCTCCTTCCTAAACAAACCACTGTTGTCTCTGAAGACGTCTTTCCCATGGTTCCTTGGATCAGCATGGCACTCATCTCATTGGTGCTGCTCCACTAATCCATATTGGCTTTCTTGTCATTGACAAAGATTTTACAAAAGAATGGGAAGTTATTGTTATCACACTCTATAGGTTTAACTCCAATTTTGCAATGGACCAGTGAAGTGAACCCAGAAAATATATTTAGCCTCCTTGTATCTGTGTCACAGTCACAAAAATGAAATGATGGCACCAAACTTACACACCTGCTAAAGGTTGAATGGAGGGATTTGAATATGTCTGGTTTGGAGTGAGTCCAAATAAACTTTCGCAGCATTTAAACTGTTTAGCTTTCCAGTGAAGTGGAAAAAAAAGTACCAGCAACCTAGGAACTTTTCTATGTTTAGACACTGACATATCCCATGCAGGAGAATATAGATCCTTCATGTTTACAGAGCATTGTTGCAGGAAGATAAATGCCACCCACCCACTCAACAGGAAGGAATGATTGACAGGTAGCATTGACCTTCTCCCAGGAAATCATAGATTTTCAAAACAAGCACTTTTAAAAAACTACATAAATATGCAACATGCATCAAAAATTACATGGCTGTGACTGTTTGAACAACATCTCTTCCCTCATAGCTTCCATCTTAGCTTTGTTGTGTGGTGTGTTATTTGCCACAGAAGAGGAAGGCTACTGGGATGTTTGTTATAATCGTTTGCTTAAGGTTCTCTGGCAGATCACATGTTTTACTTAATTAAATAATGTCCCAATTAATTGATTTGTTTGTAGACATTCTTAATTTAGTAAACGCTGAGCAGAATGCTAAAAATACCATTATATTTCTGACAGAGGCACCACTAAAGTCTGATAATTGATAGCTTTGCTGTTTTCTCTGATGGCCTGAAAAGCTTTTAAAGCTAAATTCTGTAATCATGTTCATCTTTGGAAATTAGTTTTGTGAAACCACACATTTAGTTCTTGCTGAGAAATCTCATTTTAGTCATTTTAACATAATTTATAATGCATAAACTAAATTAGCTTTTGTAGCTAAGCCAGCACATTTTTCTTTAATTTTTATCTCATCCTAATATATTTTTGACCTTGAAAACTGTAATGTCTGTTGGATATTGAAGCCTCTGAACAAAGAAAATCATTTCCATTCCATCACTATGGTTACACTTTCTTCGCTCTCCAGCGCTGAACAGTGCTGAAAGTGTTGAATCTGGATTCCTCAGGAGGGCAAGGGGAACTTCATGTAATATCATTTAGTTCTGATTAAATAAACACATATACATAATGGAACCCAGAAAAGTAGCAAATTACTTCACTCTGTTTACATTGCATATGATATGACTGATGGGAAGGGGCAATATATCACCCAGTGTTATTCGCTTCAGTTTCTGTTGTGTGTGTGTGTGTGCTTTTCCCTAGGCAGTTACACATACATATTCAGCTCAAAAACACAGTCAGAATGCCAGGCAGCTCCTCACACCTCCAGTACTCCTCCAGTCAAAGTGGTTTCATTTCTTCTAACATCAGAGGACTTCAAGTGGGAAGGATACAGTTTCTGTCCATTAGAGACACCTTTCAGATGAGCTGTCTCTTGCCATGTCTCTTGCATCCTAAAATGGTTTTGGTTGCCCTACAAAAGCACAGCGAGTACTGGGTCATTCAAAAAGATGCTCTACTGTTGCCTCCAATAGAAAAAATAGACTTTTTTTTTAAGCAGATGGCATCTTTTGGTGAAATGTTGTTATCAATTTCTCACAATGTCAGTTACAATGGGGTTTTTGATCCTTCTCCTTTGTAGTTCATGTATCAAAGCAATCTTGAAGAAAACTGTTAACAAGGATTCAGTACCTTCAAGAGGACATGCTGGTTCCTAGAAGAATATGAGTGTTAACTAGCTTCTGTAGCCCTGACACAATATCTAAAAGAAACAACTAAGAGAGGAATTGTTTACTTTCCAGCATGATTTCAGATATTTTTTTAGCATGATTTCAGAGCATCCATCCTATAACCACATTCTATAACCACATGGCCCTTTGTGTTTGGGCATGACAATGGGTACATATGGCAAAAGACATTTAACCTTATGATGGACAAGAACTGGAGGTTGATGGTGGTCGGGTAGGGACTACAGACCTGGCATAAGCTTAAAGGCACACTCCAAGAAGCCTACTTCCTCGAGCTAAGCCTTTACTTCCAATATCCGTGACTTCCCAAAATAGTTTCACCAGCTGGGGACCAAGCAAACATTCAAAACAGGAGCTTGTAGGAAGGAGCACTTTACATTCAAACCATAATGATATCCAATCAGTATTGCAGCGTGTTAAACTCACATAATCTCAAATGAAATAGTTAGGGTCTGAAATTTATGTCTCCACAGATTTCTAGCTACCTGTGTTGGATGGGGCAAGAGTAATGAAGATCTACTGATTTCAGCAAATACTGAAGCAAAGAAATAGATTGAGGGAAAAAATAGCTAGAGTCAAGGTAGGGAGTCTTTATCCTAAATAGTTTTCAGATGGAAGAAACACAGTATTCACTTCTGGCTCTTACGAATAATGAACAGTCCATAAATGCGTGTGGTAAGGGAGGACAGGGGAATCACTGAAGGAGTCCACTGTTTCATAAGACTTCATAATTTTGATGGTGGAACACAGCACAGTGAGTTTAGCTAAAGGGCAGAACTCTGTTACTTACAGCTCCAAGTGAGGATGAGCCTAGCCAGAATTACATGAGGCTGTGTTTAGAGAAATAGATCTCTATTTATGCTAAGAAAGCTGGAGCTGGGGAGGACAGTCCATATGTGTCAAAGGGGACGGGGTTAGCTAGGGTTTATGGAATCCTTGTCAAATGGTCAACTGGTTTACTTGAGTATTTCTGTGAGCCTCTAAGAGTAAGGACTGGTTATCCTTATGGAACCTGACCCCAGCTTAATTAGTGTCAGTGCAAGCTCATCCCCGAGTCTAAGAACATGATACATGGGGATGCTTACTCAAGGAGCCAGTGCCTCAAAACTGGGTCACAGCAGCATTTTTAAAAAGTTCTGTAATACCTGCCCAAAGAATGGGCTAGTTTGCTTGAGATGCAAAAAGCTACTATGCGTAATTTTCATGCAACTAAAATGTCAATGAGGTATGGCTTGGTGTGTTTCATCACAGTTAATCTGGACAAACTGAGAACATAACTATAAAACAGTTTATTACTAAAGAGCTTGTGTGTGTGGTAATCAAATTCTAATAACTTAGTTGTGGCAAATGAAAGAACATCATAGGCAACTCCACTTTATATTTTGATTAGCCTCAATTGTGCACGAGGATCAATTAAGAACATGTCAACATTGCCCAAATTCAGTAGGGACTCCCATGACATAGCACGCTGCATTGGAGGTAGAAATTCAAAGCCATCAGAGCTATGCAGATTAACAGTCCCCCAAACATTGTCTTTACCCTGGTCCTTAGAACTCATCATTATATTATAAGGTTATAATAAAGAAAAAAAACTAAGGTTAAAAATGAATTAAAACTACCAAATTATTAACCTTCCTATAGGGACATTATTCAAGTGATTCCAGAATAATTACAAGATTTCTCTCTTTTTTAATTAATCATTTATATTATATTCAAATGCGTGTGCACCTGAGTGTATATATGTGCACCATATGTGTGCAGGAGCCTGAAGAAGGAGGGCATTGGACCACCTGGAAATGGAGTTACAGGCAGTTGTAAGCCATTGTGTGGGTGCTGAGAACCAACCCAAATCCTTTCTGCAAGAGCAGTGAGTGCCCTTAATGGCTAAGACATCTATACAGGGTCTCCTAAAAAAAAAAAAAAAAAAAAAAAAAAAAGAGGGATAACATAATAGGAACTCAGAGTGATAGGATGGGAGGATTTAATTTGCCTTTTTTGGGTGGAGACCATGACCCAAGAAGTGTGTGTAGCCTCTAGAGGCGGAAAACGAAAGAGAAAGGGTTTGCCTCTACAGTCTTCCAAAGGCACAACTTGCTGACACCGTGGTTTTAGTTCAGTGGAAGGTGCTATGTTGGACTTCTGCCAGACAAGACTGAAGACAAGAAACTGTGGTCTCTGAAAGGCTCTTCATTTGCTGTAAATTGATATGACAGTAAATGGGGTGGGGGGAAAACACATCTAAACTCTCCAAGTCCAAATCACTGCTTCTTTTTTCACATAAAATTTATTTGATCAAGGATACAAATCTTCAATGAATTGTCCATAGATGACTTTTTGCTTTTTGTTCAAGTATTTGCAAGTTTTATGTACAATACATGACCAAATTATGGAAGCATTTTTCTGTCATTTTAAAATACCAACTTTCTTTTAATTTTGTCTTAAATATCAATGCTAACCTCCTTTGGATTTTCAGAAGGTGAACTAGAACACAGGAAGTTTGCTTCTCTGTTCATAATATTGACTTTGAAGATTTCAACTTGAACACCAAGTATTAGTCAAGGAAGATAACCTTAATGTAATAATTATTTCACCTTCTTTGAAATCATTCTTGTTAACTTAAAATAATGCATCTCATACTAACCCTCTTAGTTGGAACTGGAAAAATACCAAAACTATTGACATGTTTTGAATGACTCACAAAGGGTGGCAAAACCAATGTTATGTCAAGGTCAAGATTAAACAAATTTGAAGAAAAGGGACAGCGGCAAGGTGATTAAACTGGATTAAGCATGGATCCTTCCTGGGATACTGTTGGATCCTGACAAACAAAGCTAGTTATTTTTCTGGGTAAATATCAAGAGGCGAATATTCTAGAGAGATCACTGAGTGGAGAGTGAGATCAAACAGAGTGTCAGTCCCAGCTTGCCTTCTGAGAATCAGTGGGCAGTGTTCCTGTAGCCTCCCTCTGTGTTTGCACGCCCTTCGTGTTTCTACAGCTCAATCAAAATGCTTCTGTATCTTGCAGGGATCCCTCTGTCCCTTTCCTTCCCACTCATTCCTCTTCATGGAGTTCTGGTCCTTTGATGTGTCTCTCCTGCTCTTTCTTTTCGTAGTTCAGACAGCTTGAATATCTGATTTTTCTCTCTTTTTTCTCTCTTTTCCTTCTAATCTGTTCTTTAAATGTCAGATTTAATCAAAGGTCTTTCCATTTTAATACTGGGCTGGTATTATTTCTTTTTTGTCTTAAGAGGGAAAAGTTCTTTGAAATTCATATTGATACAACTGTTTGTTTTTGTTGTTCTTTTTAATAACAAAAGCTTATCTCAGTGAAAGTCATGATAAAAATCTCTGAAGAGACAAATAAAATCACTTCCTTCAGCATCTATTCATGACCAATGCTTTACTTCATTATAACTTAGAGGTAAAAAGATTAAAAGATGCTCCTTATCCTATAAGAATTCACCTACACTAAATAAGAATAACAAATATATTCTAGAAAATATATAAACAGGCTCATACATACCTGGGGTCCTAGTTGACAGCATGGAGTATGCTTTGGGTCTCAGGGTACCTCAGTCAAAATGCATTATCAATCATTCAACTTAGAGAAAAGAAAAAAAAATGTGAGGTCGTCCATCCAACCGGCAGCCCACAAATCCCCGCTCTGCAAGTGCCCCAAAAGGAAGAAGAATAAATACTATAGCATAACATGGAAGATAACTTCTCCAGATTCTTCTCTGTATTCTTTAAATGTAGATGAAATTCTAAACAGTCTTATTAAATAAGAAACACAGAGCCAAATACAGAGTTAAAAGCCCAAGAGATCCAAGACCTAGCGAAGAACCAAGACCACCTTATCTTACCACTCGCTGCTGTCCTTCCCCTGAGAGAGAGACTTTCTTCCTGTGTCTTGTGTTTTATTGCTTCCTGTTCTGCCTTCTCATTGGCTTTAAGCCCAGTCATATGACTTCCTCATCACTGTCTGTCTATATAGACCTCCTGGTCTCTATGATTAATACTGGGATTAAAGACTCAAGGGTCACCATGCTTGGCTGTGTCCTTGACCACACAGAGACTCTGCCTGCCATGTGATCAGATTAAGGGTGTGGGCTACTACCACCTGACTTCTATTCCTGGCTTGCTAATGACCTCTGATCTCCAGGCAAACTTTATTTATTAACATACAAATAAAATCACATTTCAGCACAATTAGAATATTACCACAAACATCACTAAAAATTCTACAAGGAAAGAGAGGTTGACATGGAACCAGGTGAATTTAGGCTGCCTGAAAACTTTAAGTAACCAAGAAAAGTTCCCTATGTCTCACTGAAGATGCCACTATCACTAAGCAGGTCTTAGGGAATTGCCTTCTACACATCGAAGCCTTCTCCTCTTGCCATGTATTTTAGGGTGTGTTTGTTGGTTCTTTCAGTCTTTTTCCTAGACCAGTGGGTTAGTCATTTCAATGCCATCACCAGTTCCTCTCTTTATGTCATATGGCTCTTTAAATCAGTCACTTAAATGACTGATTCTTCTTCAGCAACATCCATATCCATCTTCTCCCTCCTTCCAAGACAAAAGTGCACTTTTTCCTTTTCTGGGTGTAAAATAATTTATCCATTTTCTTGTTGAGGGTCATTTGAGTTGTTTGAGTTCTCAACTATTGTGACTAGAGCTACTATGATGATGAGAGTAAACATCTTCAGTTACCTTTAAAAAACATGTGTAAGAAATAGTTCATCCAGCATTCCTTCCAAGAACCAAAGACCATCTATGATGTTTATTCTTGGTTGTCTACTTGACTACATCTGGAATTAAGTAAAGCCCAAAAATGGGGCCAAACCTGTGAGAGGTTTTTATTTAATTTGAAGTAGGAAGATTAACTTCTAATCTGGATCTTGGAGATACAAAGATACAACTTTAATCCATATCTGTTGAGAGAGGGAGATGCACCTCTGTCTTAGATAGGATTTTCATACCTGTGAAGAGATACCATGACCATGGCAACTCTTAGAAAGAAAAAATTTATTTGGCATGGTTCACTTACAACTTCAGAAGTTCAGTCAATTGAAGCATGATCCTAATGAGTTTTAATAATAAAACCCCAGCATCAGATATTGAGGGTGAAAGCTAAAAGATCAGAGAAATAGATCAGCCACTAGAGAAACTTCTTACCTCTAGGAATCCTCAGACTGAATGGAATGGGGGAGATCCTATCTCTACCCACCTTATAGTCCTGTCTCTACCTCCCTAGTGCTGGGATTAAATGCATATGCCATGACAAAAAAAAAAGAAATAGTTCATCATATTTAGTCATGTGTTTTATTTAACTCATAAAAAAACCACCAGCATCAAAACTGATTGAACAATTTTGTACCCCACCAGGTCTACATCCTGGCTGATGTTTAATGTTGAGATTTTTAAATTAAAGCAGTCCTAGAGGGGCAATGGTATTCTATCTTTGTGTCAGTCTGTACTTCACTGATGACTAGAAATGAACAAATATTTCAAAGAATTAACCCCTGTGCATGAATCTCCCTTTGGTAAATAAAGCATTATCTATTGTTATTGAGACATCTTATTGTTATTATTGGATTTTATGTACTCTGATACATCCATATAAAAGTCCTTTCTCATTAGTAATATACTGTTAATATGTGCTTTTATGCTGGCCAATTCATTCCATTAGTATGTATTTTACTTTTTAAGAGATAAAAGTAAAATAAAATAAAATATAATAAGATAAAACCAAAACCAACACATCTGATTTGGACAAAATAAACAAACAGGAAAAGAGCCCAAGAGAAAGCAAAAGAAACAGAGACCCACTCATTTGCACACTCAGGAGTCTCATAAAAATACTATACTGGTAGCCATAATATATATGTGAAGGACTTAATGCAGACCTATGCAGGTTCTGTGCATGCTACCTCAGTCTTTGTGAGTTCATACATGCACTGATGCTGTTGATTTAGTGGGCTTTGTTTTCTTGGTGTACTCCATCCCCTCTGGCTCTTACACTCTTTCTGTCTCCACTTCTGCAGGGTACCTTGGGATCTGAAGGAAGAGATTTGGTAGAGACATCCTACTTAGGACTGAGTATTCTAAGGTCTCTCACTCTCTGCTTAATGTCTGGCTGTGGGTCTCTGTATTTGTTCCTATCTTCTGCATGAGTAAGGTCCCTGAAGATGGTTAAGCAAGGCACTGATCTCCAAGTGTAACAGGATTGCCTTAGAAGTCATTTTATTACTATGGTTTATTGTTGTTTGTTTATTAGAAAGAGTAGTATTTTGTTTTATCCTAGATCCCTGGCAATCTAGTCTCAGGTGTGTGGATGTGACTATAATTACACCAAAATCATAACATCAGAATTGGCCTTTTCAAGAGGTAGATGTCTAATTCCTAGGGATTGGAACTCTATCTCAGGTAAAACAAAGTTCAAGATGGGTTGAATGCATAGGATCAGAAGGACAAAGAGGAATGTTGAAGCCATGTGTGGCAAATGTAGCAGTGAATCTTTGGGGCCAAGTTTTTTTCAGCAATAGAATACTCACATTAAAATTTCTCCAATTTCAGAAGTGGAATATAGACCAATTCATGTTTCTGGGAACAATATTATAAGATACTATAAAAACAGCCACCAATCATTTAGGCTGTACATAAATAGAGCACAACTACTGTTGAACTCTCAGAATTACCAATGGCCTTACCTTTAAAATGGCTAACTGATAAACCTGTCTGGGTTGGACAATGACCTATGACATAAGAGAAACAAGAAGCTTTAGAACAGCTGGTTCAGGAGTAGTTAAATGCTCAACATATTGAAGAATCTACCAGCCCTTGGAATTCTCCTGTATTTGTTATTGAAAAGAAATCTGGTAAATGGAGAATGCTGACAGATCTGAGAGCCATAAATAAAGTAATTCAGCCTGTGGGCTCCCTACAAAATGGGATGCCCTTGCCCTCTCTGTTACCTAAAGAATGACCTATTATAGTGAATGACTTAAAAGACTGTTTATTTATCATACCTCTACAAGAAAATGATGGAGAAAAACTTGCCTTCACAGTACCTACTTATAATAATTCCCAGTCAGTCAAGAGATATCAATGGAAGGTCCTCCCAAAGGGAATGTTAAATATCCCTGCCCTGTGCCAATATTTTGTGCAAAAACTGTTGGAAATAGTTCATGCAAAATTTCCACAACCCATAATCTACCATTATATGGATAATATCTTATTAGCTGATCCAAAGTTAGGTAACTTAGAAAGCATGTTTGAAGAAGTAAAGAAAGTTTACCTCACTGGGGATTACATATTGCTTCTGAAAAATACAAAGAAGAAATTCTATTCGTTACTTAGGATATAAGATAGAATAACAAAAAAAAAATAGACTCCAAAAGGTACAACTCAGGAGAGATCTATTGTGGACTCTTAATGATTTTCAAAAATTGTTGGGAAGTATTTTCAATTTATAGACCATCATTGGAATACCTAAAGATGAACTAGTAAATTTGGGCAGTACTTTAAAAAGGGGACAAGGACTTAAATAGTCCAAGAGAATTATCAGCTGAAGCCAAGAAGAAATTGGCTCTAGTAGAAAAGAAAATAGGAGAGGCACGTGTGGATAGTATGAATCCAGAACTTAACTGCATTCTGGTCATACTCCCCTCCAGACACTCCCTCATAAGGATTTTGATGCTGAGGGAAGATATTATATTGGAATGAATGTTTCTACCACATAAACTGAGTAAGAAGTTAAAGACTTATGTAGAAAAGATCTCTGATTTGATTCTAAATGGAAAATTAAGACTTTGTCAGTTGACAGGAATGGACTCAACAGAAATTGTAGTACCTTTAACTAATGAGGAAATTTCCTCTTTATGAAAAGATAATGAATACTTGCAAAGAGCCTGCAGAAACTTTTTGGGAGAGATTAACAATTGTTATCCCAAAAGCAAGAGAATAGAATTCATAAAAAGAATTGAATGGGTCCTTCCTCACATTGTATGGCAAAAAAACAATCTCTGGAGTCCCCATATTCTATACTGATGTAAATAAATCAGGAAAGGCAGGATATAAATCAAGACACTTGAGTAAAGTGGTTTAAAGCCCCTGTAATTTTGTACAAGAGGCAGAGCTGTATGCCATTCTTATGGTACTAATGGACTTCACAGAACCTCTCAATGTAGTCACTGAGTCTCAATATGCAGAGAGTTGTTTTACATATTGAAACTGCTGAATTTATTCCTGACAACACAGAATTAACTTCAATATTTATACAATTACAGGAAATCATCAAAAATAGGGAATATTATATATATATATATATATATATATATATATATATATATATATATATATATATATATAACAAACATCCGATCCCTTATAGGTCTTCCAGGTCTTCTAGCACAAAGTAATGATGAGACTGATCAATTATTAATAGCTAATGTGCTAGAAGCCTCAGAATTTCATAAGAAACACCAGGTAAATAGCAAAGGTTTGAAAAATGACTTTTCTATCACTTGGCAACAAGCCAAGGAAATTGTAAAAAAAAAATCCTACTTGTTCCTTGTATAACCAAACTCTATTACCTGCAGGAAGCAATTCTAAAGGTATAAAAAGAAATGAAATTTGGCAGATGGGTTTGTTTCATTTTGCAAAATTTGGAAGATTAAAATATGTACACTATACCATTGATACCTACTCAGGATTTCAATGGGCAATTCCTATGAGTGCTGAAAAGGCTAACTCTAAGATTATACAGCTATTATATGTTATGGCCATCATGGGAATACCTGTACAAATTAAGACTGATAATACTCCAGCATGTGTCTCAAATAAAATGAAACAATTTTTTGCTTATTACAATATAAAGCATGTTATAGGTATACCACACAATCACACAGGCCAAGCAGTCATAGAAAGATCCAATCGAACTTTAAAGCATATGCAAAATAAACAGCAACAAGTAACAATGACTCCTAGAAATAGATTACATAATGTTTTATTATCCTTGAATTTTCTCAATGCTGATAAGAAAGGGATAACAGCTGCAGAGAGACACTGGACAACAGAAAAACTTCTGAGCTAATCCAACCAGTTTACTTAAAGTTGTGTTTACCTCTGAATGGAAACCAGGATATGTCCTATGTTGGGAAAGGGGTTTTGTTTTCTTTCTGCAGGAGAAGAAAAGCTATGGATACCAACAAATTTAATAAAAATTTGCTTCAAACAGGATTGATGAGAAGTAATAACTCATCCACCAACGTGACAATTCTACAAGTTGTAAGGAAAACTCAACAAACAAGGGTTGGGGTAGGGTCCTTTTTTCTGTCTTTACAGGATAATAGAAACACCTATCTTCAAGAAATTATAAGGCCTTGTATACCTAGCCATCTACAGCAGAAGAGAAGGACCTTTTGGTACCACTATACTAGACAGGGTAATATCTCAATACCTAACATCAATATCTCTTTAACTCTAGAATAGTTGTGGTTCCAATGTCCTGATTCAATTATAAATTAAGCTGGCTTTGGAATTAGAATATGGCTCTCTTCTTCTCTAAACCCAAGCATATTGCTAAAAGAAAAATTAGGAGACTCTGTCTCATATCAGAAGAGCCAACTGGTGTGAGACAAAAGGAAACCGATAATCTAGGAATCATGGATGTCAAGATTCTATTTCTTTCCATGCTTGTTCTTGCTTTCTGGGAATCCCTTCTCAATCCAGCACAAATAAAAACTTTCCATTTTGTTATTAATAATGTTCAAGTTTTCCACAGTGAAATATGTCTTTCTAATAGCAATCTCTGAAGTCTCCAGAAGGAAGATAGGGCCCCACAACAATGACTCTACTCTGTCCAGAAAGATGCCATTGTACCTAAGTACATTACTCAATCATCAGCTTTGGACTGATCATTCTTCAGGATGGTTCAAGAAGAGATGGTACATCATACTATACTTCTAGCCAGAATCCCAGATATTCTTACCCATTACTCTGAGACTGGCTGCAGAATCTATAGCTAGTCCTATTGAGACCTAACTATCTAAGATTTCTTAGACCCCATAAAGAGACCATCGCCCCTAAGCAGCAGGAAGCAATTCTAAGAAAACGATGCCCCTGTCCCAAAGGTTTCAATTTTCACCATGGTTATGGGTGGATGGTTATAGGTTAAGGGGTGGAATATAAAATTTAGACTCAGTATTCTCCTTTAGAAAAGAAAAAAGGGAATGGATATTAAGGTAGATTATTGAATCTACTAGTAAATTATTTAGCAAACTATCAGCCTTGGATAATTTGCAGTGATATGGATTCTTGTATATTTGATACAAATGTAAACTATTCTTATACTTCTATTTAAGATAATTTGTATATTGATACAAATATCAAACTGTATTTGTTGTATCGTACATATATTTCTACTCCTGTTTGAAATATTTTGCATATTGATACACATGTAAAATTGTATTTGTCATACTGTATGTATATTCTACCTCTGTTTTGGATATTTTGTATATTGATACATATTAAGAATATTGTTGTCATGTTGCATATTGTACTATGCATTTCTACCTCTGTTTAAGATATTTTGTGTATTGTCACAATTTTGATGTCATTGTCCTTATATGGTACATCTGCTTATAGACTGTTTACCTTGCAAATGTGTAGCTTTAGTCCTTAGTTTATTTAGGTAGATAAGACTTACAGAACTATAGTCACTCATACTTGTCATTTCTATAGTTATGTTAGTTAGGTTCTCCAGATTTACAGAAACATATGTCAGATGGATAGGTAATCTTCAAACACTTCATAGACCTAGAGAATATGGCATTTAAATGTTTTGACAATTTAGAATTCTGTTGATGTGAGACATAATTGCTCCTGGCAGCACTGATCTGATCTGGAGAGAATGTTGGGCTTCTAAAACATTTCCGTTTGGAAGTTTGTCCTCTTCTTGGCACAAAATGATCTGCTGGTCAAAGCTTGCCTCGACTGCTGCCAGTGTGAATGAATGCTGTTCTTTCTGGAGGAGCAGGA
The DNA here is from genome assembly GCF_949786415.1 of Peromyscus eremicus. Taxonomy (NCBI): domain Eukaryota; kingdom Metazoa; phylum Chordata; class Mammalia; order Rodentia; family Cricetidae; genus Peromyscus; species Peromyscus eremicus. The sequence goes on from NC_081417.1 coordinate 106,099,181, forward strand.
TGCAAGGAAAAGTGACTACTGAACCTTGCCAAGACAGGGTAAGATGGTTTTTCAAAATTCCTGCTTCTGAAAATGGTTGGTCAGATATTCTAGGCCTCTAGCCAAATTGGATGCTCCAACAATGCTGAGAAACTAGGTGACTGTCCAGGCTGCCAGTTGTCTCTGTCTATTCTTGTAAGAATTCCAGAAATTGCTTGCTTGCATTTTCTGTTTTCTCAAGTATTATTATGCTCCTTCTCAGGTCTTTGATGAAGTTGAAGACTAAATAGACACAGTTACAATCTTCTTATATCTTAGCTAGAACATATTAAGTACTAGAATTAGAATCTTCAGGATAGGACAGATACTGGAGTAATCTCAGTAATTTGCCATTTACTTGATCTGGACATTTAGCATGTCTTTCTTGTTTGATGTTGTTCTTGTTGGTTGTAGCTCCATTTTTGTTTATGTTATTACTCTTTGCTTTTCCTGGACAGTACTTGATAATCATTCTTATTGTATATAGTTTGCATTAAGCTTGAAACCTTCTTATTTAAACAAAAAGGGGAAATGTAGTGGTATTTGCTCTGCCCATGACCTTGGGCTATAGGGCCTGAAGGAGGCAGTGCTTCTTGCAATCATATGTGACCTCTTAAAAGGAAAGAGAGAAGGGTAACTATCCCATTGTCCCTGCTGCCTGCTTCCTGGTCTGATTGAATCACCAGATGGATTTGCTCCCTGTCAGAACAGAGAATGACTTCAGCTGTTTACTTGGTTCTGTATTTGTGAGTGTATTTTCTCAATATATATCTTAATAAATCCCTACTACCCATTAAATAGACTCATGTGGATTGATCATAATATATTTTGAACCTTCTCAATAACTATTTTGACCAGTCTAGGTCTTTTACATTTCAAGATAATTTTAGAAAAAAAAAGAAGTTTATTAAGATATTGAGAGGTCATTGAAAAAAAATCCAGATATTAGTAAGTAAGGAGGAATTGCTATTTTATTATTAATAATACTTATTATAACATGTATCTTCACTTATATGGATATTCTATAACCTAGCTCAGCAAAATAATAAGGTTTTGGTGTATTCCTGTATTTCAATAGTTTTAGGTCTTACATTTAAGTTTTGGATGTATTTAAAAGTTAGGGAACAATTTTTCTTCCTCTGCACATGGATAGCCAATTTTTCTAGCACTTTTAAAAATGTATTTAATGTGTATGGGATTTGTGTCTGCATTATGTGTACATGTATGTTATTGTCATAGTCAATCTCTTTCTAAAAGAAGAAAAGGGGATATGAGATAGAAGTGTAGGATATAGTATGGTAGGATAAAAGAGTAGATTATTGAATCTACTTTTAAAGAGCAACAACTTGATTAAAATGGTTTACATTGCTATGGATTTTAGTTTATTGATACAAATTTAAAGTTAATTTTGTTATAATGTATTATATTTCTACTCTTGTTTAAGGTATTATGTTTATGCAGCTCATTTAAAACTATAATACATAATTAAAAATACAGATTAATAATTAGTCATCTATGATAATCATACTTATAGTCATATTAGTTAAGTTTTCTAGGTATGCATAGATATATCTCAATTAGGAAGTAATCGTCAAACATTTCAAAGACCTACAGAATATGGAATTTAAAATGTAAGAACTTTGACTTTATGGACACTGAGACATGTCTGCTCCAGGCAGCACCAATCTACTTCAGAGAAGATAATGGACATCAAAGAAACTCCATATAGAGTTTGCTTTCTTTATGGCAAAAGTTATCCATTTGGATCTCTGGGAGTCCAATTAGCGAGAATGAGGAGGGTTTATATGAGCGAGAATTGTTGAGACCAAGGTTGGATAAAGCACAAAGACAAAAAGCCAAACGAATGGAGGAAACACATGAACTATGAACCAATGGCTGAGGGGTCACCAACTGGATCAGGCCCTCTGAGTGGGTGAGACAGTTGATTGGCTTGATCTGTTTGGGAGGCATCCAGGCAGTGGGACCGGGTCCTGTGCTCATTGCATGAGTTGGCTGTTTGAAACCTGGGGCCTATGCATGATCGCTTGGCTCGGCCTGGGAGGAGGGGACTGGACCTACCTGGACTGAGTCTACCAGGTTGATCTCAGTCCGCGGGGAAGGCTTTGCCCTGGAGGAGGTGGGAATGGGGAGTGGGCTGGGGGGAAGGTGAGGGGGCCTGGAGGGGGGAGAACAAGGGAATCCGTGGCTGATATGTAGAACTGAATTGTATTGCAATAAATAAATAAATAAATAAATAAATAAATAAATAAATAAATAAAATAAACTTCAAAATAAAAAAAATGATAGTAAAAAAAAAAGTTAGCCATTTGGACTAGAAACTGTTCTTGCCTGGACTGCTTGACAGTATATTATATAAACTGGACATTCAGGACATATAGGAAAGTGACCACTGAACTTTGCAAGATGAGATGGTCCTTCAGGTTCCTGCTTCACAGAGGAGACTGCCAGACATTCTGCATGAAACAAGGAGAACTGAGTAAAAAACTCTAGCCCTATAGGCTGAAGGTAGATTCCCCAACATTACAGAGGAAATTTAGGTGACTGTCCAGGCAGCCAGCTGTCTCTGTCATTTCCAGAATGTTGGAAGTTGCTTATAAAGCATTTCCTGTTTACTTAGGTAATATTATATCCTTCTGGATTCTTTGATTGTAATTGAAGACTAGATAGTTATAATTACAATTTCCCTTGGTTATGATAAAAGATAAATTAGATATGAAACTTTAGACTCACAAATATTGGATAAATGATAAAATATTTTCTTTAATTTTGCCAAATTCAAATAGACTAGATATTGTAACTGTAATTTTTGCTTGTTAACTGTTCTATTATGTAATTTTACCATGTTAAAGTTAAAACCTTCCTTTTTGATTAGACAGAAAAGGGGAAGTGCTGTGGGATGTTTTTCTGTATGCTGTGAATATGTGTTGCTATGATTGTTTAATAAAGAAGCTGCTCTGACCTATGGCAAGACATGTTATAGCCAGGTGGGAAATCAAATGAGACAGGAAGGAAAAAAAGGCAGAGGCAGAGGAGATGCCATCCCGCCATCCAGGGAGCAGCATGTAATAGAACACGTGGTGACATATAGATTAATAGAAATGGACTGAGTTTAGTTATAAGAGCTAGCTAGCTAGAGGCTTGAGCCATAGGCCATGGCCATATAGTTTATAACTAATACTAAGCCAGTGTGATTATTTTATAAGGGACTGCATGACCACAGGTGGGAGAGATTTGTCCTGACCATGGGCCTGGGCAGGAATGGAGAAATTTCTGACTACATTATACCAGAGGCCAGAACAGGGCATTAGATCCCCTAGAACTGGAACAATAGATGTGAGCTGCCATGTAGGTGCTGGGAATCAAATCTTCTGGAAAGGCAACCAGTGTTCTTACCTGATGAGCCATTCTTCAGTCCCCTTACTAGTATTTTTTATTTCTAAATATCTAAGGTCTAGGCATTACTATAAACAATGTTGTTATTTTTTTCAGGCTGATATTTCCTACTACATGCTTTATTGCATATAAATGCAACTGGTATTTCTGTATTGACCCCTATTTTGGGCATTTGTTGAATTCATGTTTTGGTCTCAGGCTTAGAGTGAGGGGAGCATGAAGAACTTCTATGTGTACATTCCTATTATCATTCTTCTATTTGTTTTTGTTTTCCCATGATATCCATGCCTGTGTGATGTTGCATAAAAATTATAGAAATGGGCACCCTTTTTCTTTCACCAATATTATAAGTAAAAATATGCATTCCTTATCATTAAATGTCCTAATAGTGGGTTTTGTCAGATTAATAAAGCTTCATACTTCTGCTATTTTGCTGAGATGCATTTTAAATCACAAATTGGCTTTGGACTTATACTTGTATTTCTGTGAGAAAAATAAGTCATTTTTCTCCTTTATCTCTTCTGTGGTACAACTTTGACTTTCCAGTGCTGAAACTATTTTATTCATTTGTAAAAAAGACCCTGCTTTGTAATGTGCTATTCAATTATATTTTTCTAGAGTAAATTTCTAATATTTTGTCAAGGTTTCCACATCATTTCAGTATCCGAATGATAGGAAGCTTTGGCATCAAAGTTACATTAGCTTCATAAAGTTGAGAAGCATTGCCAGGTGGTAGTGGTACATGCCTTTAATCCCAGCACTTAGGACAGAGAGGCAGGTGGATCGATCTCCGTGTGTTTGAAGCCAGTTTGGTCTAGAGCAAGTTCCAGAAGAGCCAAGGCTACACAATGAAACCCTGTCTCAAAAAAACAAAACAAAAAGTTGAGAAGCATTTTCAACTCCTCTTTCTGGAAAATGTTATATAAAATAGAACCATTTTTTAAATGTAAAATAAATTTCCCAGTTCCTGATCTTGGGTTTACAATTCTATTGTGGGAATTTTTCAAATTAAAATTCCCAATACTTTGTCATTTAGCAGTGGTAATCAGAAATAATTGTTGGATTTCTTGACATAAAGTTATCCATAGTACTTTTCTTACAAATTTTAATGCCTGTAGCATCTCGAGTGATGGTCTCCTTTCCTTTTATTATATTGGCCATTTGTATAATCTAGATTCTTTTTATTAGATCTTTACCTATGTAGTTAGAGATATACTCTCAACAGAGGTACTATGAAAGAATTAATGCTCAGTGCTAAAAGTTTTCTATCATTTATGTAAAAAGAAACACATTTTCCTATGAATTTAAAATAGCACTGCATTATCTAAGTAACTCCCTGCATATGTAGAGAAAACAAATAAAATGCAACAATAATTGAAAAAAAAAGGCAATTCCCAATCTTAATGGCCTTCTCAGATCATCAGTTACTTGTTTCATTGATTTTTCCTTACTACTTATTTATTTTCTGTTACTTATATTCTGAATATTATTTCATGTTTCATCAATTTTCACTCTGTATTATTCTGTTTATTCTACTTGTCTTGAGTATAGTTTGCCCTGACTCTGCTCTCTCTCTCTCTCTAAACTGTAAGCATACATGGCTAATTCTAACCCATACTGCTTTCAATAATCTACACTTTTATCCTATCATATCTATAACCTATATTTCTATATCATATCCCCCTTTCTTTTTTAAGAAAGAGATTGACTATGACCAATAACAACTTGTAACCAACAACATAAACAAAGACAAACATCCATAATCCGTATTTGAGAATGTCAGCATAGTTTTCTAGGCTACTTCCTGCTGATTGTGGGCACTGGTGGTCTTGAGAAAAACTCAAGATAGTAGTCAATTCCTGGGAAGACTGGCTATAACTTCTGTTGATATGTACCATCTGTTAAGTTTCAGGAAGTCTGGCTTGATCTGATCTGGATTAAATCTGATCCATCTTAACCTGGAACAAATCCATAGCCTCTTGCTTCCTGTGGAAACAAAAGCAGAGCCTCCTTTCCAAAGCAATATATCCTTAGATCCAAATTTTGAAGTCAAGATACCTTTAAAATATACATATTGGTTTAACTGAGCACCCTTTATAATCAAATGTCTTTCTGCAGTTAAAAATCCCCAAAACAATATAAACCAGACTCTGTGTGATTTCCATCTTTACATGGCTTATTTTTTATATTATTTTTACTATCTCTTTAAAGACTTTATTTTTTAAAACTATGTCTTTATATAACTGTCTATTCTCCTTTTCCTTTCTCTTCCAAGCTTACATGAATTTTTATATGTAATGTAAACCATTTAAAGTCTTATTCCATCTGAATTTGCCTTATTGTGAGTCTATTGCTTTAAACTGCAGTGGCTAGTACTGAAGCAGAAGCCTTGGCTGCTGACTCCGCCCACTTCAGCTTCCCAATATGGTGTTGGTACATTTACCATCAGCTCTAGGAGCCATGTGCACCACCAACTCTTGGAAGCAGTGGGTCTATGCCTCCATCAAAGCAGTGTGTAGCTCAGAAACCATTTTTTTTTGGTCTATACTAGCAAAAGCTAAATCCACCATGCAGCATACTGCATGGCTTGGAGATACCTCTGTGTACCGAAATGGGAATCTGCCATGCTGCAGGTCAAGCCCGCATGCCACTGTGAACTCATGTTCACATGAGCTAGTCACTGTAGCTCATGGCTTGCCTAAAACAAATAAGAAGCCATTTTTAGCTCAGTTTTACAACTTTTTTTTAAAAAGGCTTTCTCAGGTTTTTAGGTGGAAACCCTTGCTCCATGTTGAGCAACCAAATGTAGCTGGAAGTTTTCCTGTGTCCCAGCCAGCTAGCAGGTGGGACAAATCTCTCCTACACACGTTCCCAAGTAAACACACAGAGGCTTACATTAATTATAACTGCTTGGAAATTAGCTCAGGCTTATTACTGACTAGCTCTTACACTTAAATTAACCCATAATTCTTATTTATGTTTAGCCACATGGCTTGGGACCCTTTCTCAGTTCTGCCTTGTCATCTTGCTTCCTCTGTGTCTGGCTGGCAACCCCCTTACTCGGCCCTTCCTCTTTCCAAAATTCTTCTCATCTGCTTGCCCTGCTTATACTCCTGCCTGGCTACTGGCCAATCACATTGTATTTATCAACCAATATACACAGCATACAGCACAACACCCCACAGCAGTTTACCCTGACTCTGCCCTCTCTCCAAACTGTAAACATACATGGCTAATTCTAACCCATACTGCTTTCTTAAAATACTCACTTTTGATTATAAATTTCCATCTAAACATTTTATCCATAACACACAAAATTTGATAGTTTGTACTTATTACAATTTATTAAGGTATTTTCTAGCCTTACTTGTAATTCCATGTGCTGTGTAGATATTTAGAAGCATATTGATTGCGCAAAGCACACATTGGCAAGTCAGGGCTGCTGTGGGATCACCTTTCTGTATGCTGTGAATATGTGTTGCTGCTATTGGTTAATAAAGAAATTGTTTTGGCCTATGGTAAGGCAGGATAAGAGCCAGGTAGGAAATCCAAGAGAGATACAAGGAGAAGGTAGAGTCAGAGTAGATGCCATCTAGCTGGCCAAGGAGCAAGATGCCAGCAGACCAGTAATACCATGACTACATGGCAAAATATAGATTAATAGAAATGGTTTAATTTAAGATGTCAGAGCTAGCTAGCAGTAAGCCTGAGCCATACACTGAACAGTTTATAATTAATATTAAGAGCCTCTGACTGGTTATTTGGGTACCGGTGGGCAGGAGGGATTTATCCCATTCAGAGACACAGCAGTACAGAGAGGCCATGGTACAGAGACACAGTGGCATCCGAGCTTGAGCACAGCATGGATTCCTGTCTCAGTACACAGAGGCATCTTCAAGCCATGCAGCACATTGCATAGCAGATTTAGCTTTTGCTATAAAGTTTCTAGGTTGCATGCTGATTGGTGGAGGCATAGACCCACTGCTTCCCAGAGTTGGTGGTGAGCATAGCTCCCAGAGCTGGCAATAAATGTACCTCCACCATGTTGAAAAACCAAGCAGGGTGGAGCCATAAGTCAAAACAGAAGCTTTGGTCCTAGCCATGCAGCTTAACAACTTAAAAACTCTCCTGGTCAGAAAAGAATTACAGATACACAATAGTAGAGATTCAGATGGAAAAAAACTCTAAATGGTTTATAGTATGTGTAAAAATGTATGGTAACTGTACATTTGACCATAATTCTAAATTTTCTCAGGATCTCCATAATATTGCCAGCACCCTTAATCAGCAGGAAACAGTATAGAAAGCTATACCCAAATTCCCAAAATATTGTTTATAAATGCTTGTTTTTATTTGGAAGAGAGAGGAAAAGGAGTATAGGCAGTTTTATAAAGAAATAAATAGTTTTAAAAATAAAGTCTTTAAAGAGACAGTAAAAGTAATAGAAATAGGCAAAGTAAAGATAAGAAATACATAGAGAGTCTGAATTATTTATATTATTGTGTTTTCTTTGAATTTTTATGACTGTTAATGAGCTAACTGCAGAAAGGCGTTTGATTGTAAAGGTTGCTAAGTTAAACCAACATATATATTTTGAAGGTATCTTGACTTCAAAATTTGGGTCTAAGGATATGTTGCTTTGGAAAAGAGGTTCTGCTTTTGTTTCCATGGAGGATGATAAGCTGTGGATTCCTTCCAGGTTAATATGGTTCCATCAAGGAAGACCTCATAAAAGGTCTCTATTGGGATCTATAGCCCAGATAATCCAACATCCAGAACAGCTTCAAGGCAACTGGTTGAGATGATGCAGCCTTAAAGACTATTCCAGTCAGGACTTGACCATAATTCTAAATTTTCTCAGGATCTCCATAAGATTGCCAGCACCCTCAATCACCAAGAAGTAGTATGGAAAACTATACCCAAATACCCAAAATATTGTTTATAAATGTTTGTTTTTATTTAAAGAGGTTTGATTGTAATAGTTAATGGTCATAGTGAATCTCTTTCTAAAGAAAAAAGGGGGATATGATATAGAAATGATTTTAAAAAGGGTGAATTGTTGAATCTATGTTAATCCAAAAAACAACTGTTAATCTCAAAGTACATTGGTATGGATTTTGATTTATTGATACAAATTTAAGGTCAATTTTGTTATATTATATGTGTATTTCTGCTCTTGTTTAAGGTATACTTACGCAACTCATTTAAAATTGTAATGTATCATTAAGAAATACAGATCAATAGTCATCTATAGTAATCAAATTTATAATCATGTTAGTTAAGTTTTCTAGATATGCAAAAATATTTCAATTAGATAGATAATCTTCAAACACTTCAAAGACCTACAAAATATGGCATTTAAAATGTTTTAAAAACTTAGACTTTTCTGGACAGTGATACACATCTCCTCCTGGCAGCACCGACTTACTTTGAAGAGGATGATGGTCATCGAAGACATTTCATATGGAGTTTATCTTCTTCTTGGCAAAACTGGCCATTTGGGCAAGAAACTGCTCTTGCCTCGACTGCTTGACAGTGTGTTGTATAAAATGGACATGCAGAACCCATAGGAAAATGACCACTGAACTTTGCCAAATCAAGGTGAGATGGTCCTTCATGTTCCTGCTTCACAGAAGAAACTGTCAGACATTCTGCAAGACACAGAGGAAAGCAACTGATGAACTTTGCCAAAATAGGCTAACAGTTCTTCAAATTTCCTGCTTCACTGCAAAATCTACCAGATACTCCAGGCCTATAGGCTGAAGACTGATGCCCCAATGTTACAGAAAAATTTTGGGTGACCAGGCAGCTAGATGTCTCTGTCCTTTGTAGAATTGTGGAAGCTGCTTGCAATGCACTTCCTTTTTACTCAGGTTATAGTATATCCTTCTGGGGTCTTTGATGGAGTTGAAGACTAGATAGATATTAAATTAGATAATTTATAACAATAAATTATATATTAAACTTTAGACTCACAAAAATAGGATAGATGATAGAGCATTTTCTTTATTTTGTTAAATACAAATAGACTAGATATTATAACTGTAATTCTTGCTTGATAACTGTTTTATTATATGTAATTTTACTATGTTAAAATAAAAACCTTCCTTTTTGATTAGCTAGAAAAGGGAAGTGCTACGGGATGGTCTTTCTGTATGCTGTGAATATGTATTGCCACCATCGGTTAATAAATAAGCTGCTTTGCCATAGGCCAAAGCAGCTTAGAGGCAGACTGGAAATCCAAGCAGAGATACAGGGAAGAGAAAGGTAGGGTGGGAGGAGACATTGAGAGCTGCTCGGGAAAGCAAGATGTAATGCAATACAGGTAAAGCCAGGAGACACATGGCAATACATAGATTAATAGAAATGGGTTAATTTAAGATGTAAGAGCTAGCTAGTAAGAAGCCTGAGCCATAGACCAGTTTGTAATTAATATATAAGCCTCTGGGTAATTATTTTACAAGTGGCTGCGGGACTTTGGTTGGTAGAGATTTAGCCAGACTGTGGGCCCAGGCAGGACTGAAAAACCTCCCCCTATACAGGGCTCTTCAACAAATAGTGCTAGAAGAACTGGGTATCCACATGCAGAAGAACAAAACTACACCCCTATTTCTTTTGTTGCTGCTTATTTTTGAGACTGTAATTTAGTTACATTTCTCCCTTTTCTTTGCTCCCTTCAAACTTTCCCATATACCCTTTCCCTATTCTTCTTCAAATTCATGGTCTCTTTTTTCCATTATTAGTCATGTAAACAAATACAGAATGCATTTAAAAAACTAAAATGTGAGACCTAAAAATATAACACTAAGGGACAAGGGAGGGGGAAAGGAATAGGAGAAGAGGAGGAAGGGGAAACTGCGGTAGAGATGTAAAATAAATGAATAAATTTAATTAATATTATATATACATATGTATAACTACTGAAAGAACACACGAGCACACACACACACACACACACACACACACACACACACACACACACACACATCCCAACTCATCAGATGTATAATTTGCAAATCCTAGATTTCTCCTCTTATTCCATGATTGTCTTTCCACTCTGTTGTTTCCTTAATTTGATCTTAGTTTGAGTTAGCCCACACATCTTTGTGGTCTTGTTTCTGGGCTCTTGTTTTCATTTCAAAAAAAAAATTGCCTAGGTTAATGTCAAGAAGTTTTTACTCTGTGATTTCTTCTGGCAGTTCTTATTATTCCAGGGCTTACATTCAAATCTTTAATGCATTTGTGCTTGGCTTTTATGTATAGATAGTGGTCCTGGGCAAGAAGCCAAAGTTAAATATGGTCTTTCCCTATCCCAAGATTCAGAGCTCTGTGCTAGCTGTTTTCCAATGTCTGAAAACAGTTTCTTTATAGAATTTTCCTGATTTTATAGTTTTTCATAGCAAAAGGGAAGTCCAATAACCATTTCTCCCCTGTGGCTGGAACTGTACCTGCACTGGAACATAATACTTTATTTCATCTCATAATAACTCTATGAAATAAATATTATCAAGCCACTTTGCAGCTGAAAAGATTAGCCTTTCTGTTATCCTCTAAGATCCTCAAGGGCAAAAAAGGAATCATATTTGCTTTGTTGTTCATATCTGTTGACCAGGTATTTGGTACACAATAGATGCTTAAGAAATAAACCATGACAGGTACTTTCTTCATTATTTGGATGAAAACCTGAATCTCGGAAAAGAAAAATCAGAAAAGTGAAGATGTCACTGATATCAAGTAAGTGCTGGGATTTTCAAACAGTGGGTCACTAGACAAAACTTGCCCACTTCTCTTTTTTTCTTTTTGTAAAGTTGTTTTGAAACACAACTGTGCTTATTTGTTTATGTGTTCCATGTCTGCTTACTCACTATGATTATCAGCCACCTGAATATTTAGTCCTGCAAAACTTAAAATATTTACTATATGGTACTTGACAGAAAAAGTTTATCAGTTCCTGATTAGTGGCACTGTTATATACTTTTCGCCTCATTAAATTTCACAGCTACCCTGTGAACTGAGAAATAATATCATTAACTAGATGTAGATTCTCAGACCCAGAAAGGTACTTGCCCCAGGTTCTACGGTTCATAAGAAGCAGAGCACAAATTTGAATCAGATTTATCAGGCTCTGAATCCTATATTCTTTCAACTCTTAACAGTCAGATAACCATGAAAAGAAAATGGAAGATGATAAACAGAAGGACCCCTTTAGTGATTTGTACATCATTATATATCAAGTGGAACCAAATCTCATGTAAGATGAAGAGTCAAATTTATATATTACAAAGAGTAATTTAAACACTTGTTATTTATTTTAAAAAAACTTTTATACCAAACCTTCTACTCATTCAGAATTATGTGTGAGGTGTTTCTTATATATATGCAAGTATTTATTTGACTATATTGCTTATAGGGTATATGTTCATGTGTGCATGTATGGACTATATTACATGTGCATAAACTTTTGCTTATTTTTTCTTGGTCATTTTATGAAGAAAAATCAACATAGGTATAGAAAGAAATGTTTTCAAGATCTGTAAGGTGGTAATTGGTAAATCAAGGGTAGACCCTAGTTTTCCTAATTCACTAACTCTCTACCTCTCTCTACTCCTTCTCAACTCTTCTCTGTGTATTCATGACATCAAACATTATCCTGCATATGAGGAGGGATAAGCTCTTAGTGTCCTCTAATGTCACACAAAATACCAAAAGCACCCCTGCTGGCAGCCTTGTGGGCCTCCTGTGCAGGCCCCCAGCTACGCACCATCAGTGTCCAAATCAGTGCTTCTCTCCCCTGCCTTTTTTAAGTGTCTTAAACTCTGATCAATTGTTACTTAATTTGAAATCATCCTCTGATTTTCTCCACGTGCTGAGAATGAGAATGATTTAGGGGAAATAGCTGTGGCAATAATTGAGAAGGAAACATTTGGAGAAATCTTTCCCCTCTTTTCAGGAAGAGCTATAATCAGGCTTTGCGACAACATGACTCCTTCCTTCGTCTGTAACAAAGTTAGAGAAAGTGCTGGTACTATAAATTGAGAGTTCAGGAGGTGATGCTATTGACCTGGTCTTTTGAACAGGACTGGTATTATAGTTTCCCGCCTAGAAACCAGTGCAAAACATTTCCAAAGCAATTTATTCTTTGCCAGTAGCCCTTCCCTCCTTCCTTACACCTCTGTGCTCTCCTAAAGCGTTCCAGGTTCTTCGATCTTTCTGGTGGCTTCTGTGCATGACCCCCTCCCCCACCTCAATAACCTCCCATGGTGCCCAAGATCAAATCACTCAGGGGGTAGAATTAGGGGCCTTTCTCACCGTTTGTCCAAACAGGTTTTCTGATAATTATTTCAAAGGGAGTTCTCTGGTAATAAACAAACGGATATTATACAGACTTGAAGAATGTCAACTTTGCAATACAACGAGCAGTCTGAGGAAATACAACCTGCCGAATCAATAGATAGCTTTCTTAAAGGACTCGTGTTCTAATAAAGATAAGAGATACATGCCACAGCTATCCCTTATGGATGCTCTGAGTAAACAGCCTTACAGACAAAGATTCTCAGAGTTAAAGTTGGTAGTGGAGTAAGAGTGTAGAACCTGAAAGCAAATGTAATAACCTTCTACAGCCAACCAGGAAACTCCTGTGTGATAAGAGCTGGGCAGTCATTTCTCCAATAATAGACACTGCAGTAACATTCTATCCCACAGGGAGCAGAAGCAGATCTGACAGCCTAGGAGAGACCAAAGCGTCAGAGAACCACAGCAAAGAAGTGAGTCACTAAGTGGGCCACCGAATCCCATGGGGCCTGCAAAGCTGGTCACCATTTCAACTAGATCTTCACCAAAAGTTTTTAATTGAGTCTATTGAGGATTTTCTTTTTTCCCTTAGGGGGATAGACCCTTGATTTTATTATAGTCATTAACAAGGGTTCATTTTAGAGCCAAGAGATGGAACGTATTATTTCCATAACTTCAAAGCTAACCATATCTCCATGTGAGTTTCCACATGAAAGGTTCTATCCTGCCCACTGGATATACCCAGAGCTCACTTTCTTCCATCTTTCCCTTTTCCTTCAGTATTGCCTTCCCTGGTTTCAGACTTCACCCTTGGCTTTGCAGCTCCATTCCCCTTCACTTCCCTAAATCTAGCACAGTAATAGACCCAGGCTAAGAGCTTGCATCAGTATCTGATTGGAGTTGCCTGGAGAAGTAGTAACAGTCAAGAGGATTAGAAGTTAACAGTCACTTGACCTTCATCATTCCCCTGCTCCCTGCTTCAAAAGCCTGCAAAAAAAAAATAAATAAATAAATAAAATAGGGAGGAAAAAAAAGAGTAAAGGACCAGGCCACTCTTTTCTCCGTTTCAGGTCCCTTTTGGCTGAGGTTGTTGAGTCTGAGCCTCAGAAAGGAAAAGAAATGAGTCTAGAATCGAAGGTTTCATAGTCTGGCTTTTGTCATAACGAAAAAGGCCCCCAAAGCACTGTGGTCGTCTTAAAACATTAATGGAGAGTAATAATGGAGGCATTCAAGAAAGCATGTGCAAGATGGTAACTGAGATACAATGAAGTTTTTTTCACACTAGTCTTATACTGAATTCAGATGGATAGACAGATTATACTATTTTATCCAAGAGACTAGTCTAGACCAGTGTGAAAAATACATTCTTTGGGGTCTTACTCATCTGTTTTCTAATTTGTGTATCTAATACCTAGGTAAAAAGGAGCTCCTCACATCTCGAGCTTGTTTTCATGTTGTTAAGTAAACATATCACCTCTCCCTACCTCACAATCACCATGAGTGTTACTTGGGATAAAGCATGCAACGTGACAGACACTACTCTGGACACCTAAGTGTTCAATACATCACTCTGGTTTTTTTTTTTTTTTTTTTTTTTGGTTTTTCGAGACAGGGTTTCTCTGTGTAGCTTTGCGCCTGTCCTGGAACTCACTTGGTAGCCCAGGCTGGCCTCGAACTCACAGAGATCCACCTGGCTCTGCCTCCCGAGTGCTGGGATTAAAGGCGTGCGCCACCACCACCCGGCTCACTCTGTTTTTTTTAATCACACCTGATTACCCTTAATCTGTTTCCTTCACGTCATCTGATCTAAATGCTGTGATTCATCTTTACATCCTACCTCTTTTTTAATCCATCCTCAATTCAGGTTTTGAGAATTTCATCAAAATATTTGCAAGTGATTATCAGGATAAAAGAAAAGGTTGACATTCTATACAGCTCCTGGGGTGGCGGGGGGCAGTTTTATAGAGAGATAAAAAGCAGCATTTGGCTCAGTATCTGGAGTTGCTTTCCAACAATTTAAGCTAATCAATAAAAGATTAGAAATTGTGAATGCCTCATCTCCCCAGGTAGGGATGCTGCTGAACATTGCTGTATAAAAGCAGATATAAGCTCTTGTATCTGATAGACTCAAGTTCTAATTCCAGCTCTGTCACTTACTTATAACAAGACTTTGAGTTCTGTAGCTTCTCTGAGTCTTTTCCCTTAATGTGAAAATTGGTCTTAATACCTGTCAGACCAGGGTTTGCTAAAGATTAAACATAGTAAGACTCCTTCCCCACTGCCTTGGCAAAAACAACAGAAAAGCTACCTTGGCCTCCCAGGGTTGCAGGGAAAAGGATAGAGAACCCATGGTGCTCCAAAAGCCTTAAGCAAAAGATAAAGTCATGATAGTGTCAGCCAGTGTCAGAGAAGCCAGAAAGACAATAGCCAAAGACCAGTTCAGAAAAAAGTATTTTGAAATAGCGTTTACAAGACTTTCATTTGCAATGTTTTCATACTCTCTTGACAGTAGCCTTACTATCATAATCCTACATCCAATGACTAGAAAAGAGGGGTACTTTTCGAAGGGACATGAACAGAGTTTGGAAACAGGACTTTATGTCCTTTCTAGAAGTGTCCATCTTTTATTTTTCTGGCTTAAGCATCTTTTCATACAGCATAACATTTTAGGTGTTGAATTTTTGTTAAAGTAGGTTTAGATGCTGTATAATAATAATTTGGATGAATAGTGTTTTCTGCAGAATTGTTATTGGTATGTCAAAGTACCTACCAATAGTATCCAAATCATTTATTACACAGGGTAGAGATAATAGACCAAGTATGCAGTTTGGGATTCCAACACCTCAAACCACTTGATGTGTTACTGTGGGGAGTAGGAGGAATAAGGTCCCTGATCTCATAGAGCTTATTATGCATTCAGGTCAAGATGGAGAAGCAAGAAGCACAATATATAAACAAATGCAAATAGACAAGACTATTCTGGATAGTGACATGTGCTACAAAAGTAACTAAACAGAATACTATGATTGAGAGCAACTGGTAGGAAGGGTTGGGGGATTGGGCTATTTCATATGGAGTAGCTAGGGAAATCCTTTTCTGGGAGGTAATGTGCAGGCTGAGATTAGAGTGATCCAGGGATCAAGACCTGCAAAAGTTGGGCAGAGTCAAGGGGGCACCTGTATGTTGTGGCTTTGATGTAAAGTCTCTCATAAGTCATGTGTTTGAACATGTGGCCCCAGCCCTTGGTGGTATTTTGGAAGGTGATAAAGCTTTGAAGGTGAAGGTCAGTGGAGGAAACAGGTCACTGGGAATGAATGGGCTTTGAGGTCCTTCAAGCTCATCCCCACTTCTTGTCACTCTTTACTTCATGGATGGAGAGACAATGTAACTCGTGTTCTGTTGCTATGCCTTCCCTTCCACAATGGACTATGCCCGCTGTCACTGTGAACCAAAACAAATCCTTCCTAAGTTGTTTCCTGTGGAGCATTTGGTCACAGCAACAAGAAAAGTAACTAACACAGGGTACACTACCCCCAGAAAAGGAAGTAGCTAGGGGAAAAGGCTAGGGTAGAAATGGCTTGTCCCATCCCAGGAATGAAAGCCGGGTCCTCAATAACAAAGTGAAAATCCATAGGTGAGGAATTTTGAAGAATGCCTACAGTAGACAATAGAAGACTGAGATGGGTTTCCAGGATCCCAGCCAACAGCATCAGTAGTATGAAAATGTGGGACACTGGACAAAGGTAACAGGCAAAAAAAAAATAAAAAAAAAAAAAAAGGCCAACTGTGGAGATAACAATAGGCAAGGATGTACAGATTCCCTGCACATCTCAGCTCATTCCAGTGGCCCTCCTTGTAAGTCAAGGGTTCTCAACCTTCCTAATGCTACAACCCTTTAATGTAGTTTCTCATATTATTTGTTCTCATGTATCTCATGTGTTATTCTCATATATTCCCTCACCATAAAATTATTCTTGTTACTACTGTGCAACTGTAATTTTGCTATTGTTATGAATCATAATGTAAATATCTGATGTGCAGGATATCTGATATTCGACCTCTGTGAAAAGGTCATTTGACCTCCCCAAAAGGTCATGACCCTCAGGTTGAGAACCACTGCTAAGTGCTCCTGAGTAAGAGGCTCATTTTACACACAAAAGCCCTTTCCATCTCTCCGTCTTGAAAAAAGAAGTCAGAAAAAGAAACTGTTTTAGGCAGGCTCTAACATCCCTTTGGGCTCTACAGTTTCCACCGTAGTTAGTACTGTAATGCAACAGCTACTGAAATATCTAAATTTAGGTAAATTGTTTTGCTGTCATGAAGGAGTAATTAAATTTCATGTGGAAATAACTGATTGATTGGCATTACTTTAAAATACCAAAAAATGGGATTTGCTGATATTTACAAACTCACTGAATATTCTTGGGGAGAAAATTCACACGTAGATTTCCTGATTCTAAATATTTCTTTCCAGCCCTTCAACTATTAACCTGCAAGAGAAAGCCTGGTTCAGTACAGTGATGAACATACTGGGCTTCAGAAGACAGCTCTGTTTCTGTCGTATTGCCTAACATCTGTGTTACTTTGAGGAACTGACAAAATTCTCTTACCTCAAATTCATTTGCAGAAATATAAAAAAGTAGCATGCTCTCCTTATACCAAAGACTAACCATTGTGATACTGCAACACATCTTTTCAGCCAGATTATTTGTGCACGTGTGTATGTATGCATGCTATATGTGCATGTGTTTTCACAAATGTAGGAGTGCAACATATAAGAGTGCATGTAAGTATACACACGTACATGTGCAGATGTATATGCATGGGTGTGGAAGCCTGAGTTTGACACTGGGTGTCCTGAGGCAGAATTTTCCTGGAACCCAGAGCTCACTAGCTCAGTGCCATGTAGGCAGTTTGCGCTGGAGATTCTGTCTATGCCTCATAGGGTGAGATTTCAGGTGACCCTTTACATTTCCTAACATTTTGAACAGATTTTCTGAATTAGCTCATAGAGTGGTAGGTTTCATATGTCATCTTTCAGTATCCTTAGTTTTGTTAACCTGCCTCACCAACTCTTCTTCCACCTCATTTCCCTTCCCTTTTCTCCTTTTAAATCTAACTACTCCACTATTCCCCGCCTGCACTTTCACCTGCTATTCATGTGGGTGTTGGGGATCCAAGCTCCTGTTCTCAGGCTTCCACGGCCAACATCTTAGCCACTGAATCATCTCTCCAGTTTCCTAAAGATTATGTTTTAATTCTTACATATGCAAAGGCCCGGGTTAGGCAATGCAGAATTCAGCAGAACAGCAAACTGAAACTAACAGCTCTCTATTATATAGAAACTGTAAGCAGCAACTTCTCTCAATTCTAAAATGATGATGTCAGGGAACCATCTCTACTTTTCTAGCAAAGAATGATAGATGTTCAATGCATTTGAGGTATTTCGATTTTGTGAAATTCTGATTTTTTTTTTTAGAATATCCAACCCCTTTGGGAGAATCTTCTAAGTGAGAAGTTATAAAGAGCCTGTGGGACATGAAAAAAAAATCTGGCAGAGTTGAGCCGCAGGAAGACTTGTTCGTTCCTGGAACTCATGTTGATCGGTTAGTTATCTTGGTACTGAAAATAGAGTACAGCTAAAAATATCTTTTGGAGAGGAGATACAGGTCCATCAGGAGGAAAATATGAACAAAGGAAGATGCCATATTTTTCTACAAGCTCTGTAAAGGCATCAATTTATACAAATTATGATTGATGTGGAGGAGTAAGGCAAGCAAATGGTTGTACATGCTAGCATCCTCTCAAAGAAATATTGCCACAGGTCATAGTGACAGATAACTGTATGTGATGAAAGATAGGGAATATCAAAAACAAAACCCAAAATAAAAAAGCTTGAGAATATCAAGGACAATGATTTCAGGCCTGCCCAATTGGGAAACCACTAGTGTTGCTGACAAAAAAAAAAAAAAAAAAAAAAAAAAAAAAAAAAAGGAATGAGGCATTCTGAGAAAGTGTGCATAGAAGGAAAAGAAGGGTTTTGCTTGGCAAATGTTCCATGGTGTGGAGAAAACCAACAGCCTACTGGAGGTGTCCAAAACCAGTGTTAGAGAATGGGTTGAAAGTAAAGATATGGTGCCATTTTTAAAGATACTGTGTAGGAAGCACGCAGATTGTCTTTAGCAAGAGAAAGCGTCCAGAGCCTGTACTAACTTTCAAAGATGCTCATACCTCAGAGTTGGGAGGCATGAGGAAGAAAAGGAAGGGTTAGAAATACCGTGGGCAGAGAAGTAGCATGACTTACCTCAGGAACAGAGTGTATCATGGCAGGTACTCAACATATTCTTGACCTTATTCAGAGATGTCACTAAAGGAAAAGAAAGATTCAAAGAAGAGAGGGCTCCACAATTTTGGTAACAACTCTACTTCAGGGTAAAGGAGAAAAACAATTTGGAAATCTATACAGAGGGAAAGTCTGGAAATGTGAGAGAGAATAAATAAAGCTAGGAATGGTATCTCAGATCATATGTAACTTTGAAGAAAAATAGAGACACAGAAACCTTCAAGCTACACAGGACAGAGAGATAAACATGAGGTGGGAATGTACTGGACTAAATAGACCCTCCTAAACTGTGAATAAACAAAAGTGCAAAGTCATTTATGGTGAAGAATGTGGTTCAGAAGAATTATGAAATAGATGCTGGGAATTATTTGTTAAGTAATTATATACAAACAAGGAAAGAACACACAACTTAATGCTTAATTGGTCACTAGTCACAAAATTAATATTTGCTGGATTCCTTTGTGTTATATGTACATGTATTTGAATCCAAAAATATAGAATTTGTATTTTTCACTAATGACACTGTGTGATAGGTCCAGACAGATAGCCAAGATTTAAAAAAAAAATCATTTAGAGTCAAAGGAAAAACACTAAAGAACACAGTGGGGCTGAGATTAGAGTCTTATGATGCTTAGAAAATGCCTCTCCAGATTCTAATGTATGTTATTTTATACAGACAAAAATTACTACTTTCAAGATTCCTCAAATATTCCATCTTGATCTTGGATATTATTCAATATAGTGTGTTTTAAATAGTGTTACTGTGAGCTCTGGCCATGGACAGCAGCTCCACATGAATTCATTTTAAATACTTTGGTCTGTATAACATGTCTATACTAGTGAAAATTCTCTTGGTTGTAACAGAATATCAACTTGAACTGACATAAGCCAAGCAGGAATCCAATAAATCAATTTGCTAACAATAGGAAAGAGGTAAGGCAGGGCCCTAAGATGAGCGGAGCCAGATATACAACCATGGCTTTACCTCTCCATGCTGTTGCAACACACCCATAATTTTCATTTTCTCCAACTGCAGAATGACTTTTAATTTCGTTGTGGACAAAAATCAGTTCCAGTCTCATGATCATTCTCTGTGCTTTACCCCAAGGTAAAAAATCTTGGAGGAACGCTCTGAATGTGATTATTCCTGGACTTAGGAATTGTACATACCATATGTGAACTGTAATTGCTCACAACTGAACTATTCAGGTGCCCAGACCTGGACTATCAATAAGAATTATGAATAGTACACTCCAGATATGTTTAAAAGTGGTTATCCAGAATAAAGGAGAAATCACAGTTACCTATAAGAATGACTAATCTTGAGATAAATGTATAAAATAATTTTAATAGATGTCATTGATCTTTTGGGCAATTTTATTATGATTGATTTGATTTGTTTTCTTTTGTATCATTCTAAGATAGTAGAATTGGTAAATTAAATTACAGTTGTTTGTCCAATGCAGTACATAATAGCAACAAAAAAAAAATGAATGAACTTACAGTTACATAGAGATATATCTCACCAGTACAATGTTGAATGAACAGGAAGACTACAGAAAGGGGCATGACATAAAATATTCTATTTATTAAAAAGTAATTTGTGATGTTAAAAATCAGGAAATTTTTGTATTTTGGCTAGGAGACAAGGCAACAAAGGACTGGTAATATTTTATTTCACTTTATGATTTTTATTTATTTATGTGTATATTTATGTGTCTCTGTGTGGATTTGCCACATGTGTACAGATGTCCATGGAGGCCAGAAGAGAGGGTCAGATTCCCTAGAGCTAGAGTTACAGGTGGTATATACCACTAATGTGGGTGCTGAGAACTGAAACTTGCAAGGGTCCTCCTAAACTCTTAACTACTGAGCCATATTGCCAGCCCCTTCTTTTACTCCTTCATGTAGATGATGTGGCAAGCAGATGGTCACTTTGTAACAATATATTAAACCACATATTTATAATTTGTGTTTATCTGTAATGATATACTTAAGGAAAGGTTTTGTCTATGAAATACTTGTTGATAATGGAAGGAAAAAAAGAAATGTATGGTTTCATTTGAAGAAATGACACACTAATAATCAGAATGTTATGGCCTTGCCTAAAATACAGACCAAGAAACAAAGATTCAGACATTAAATACCAGGTTCTAGATCACACTGATAGCTAATCATAGATTCAAAAATGAAGACTATTCTTGTCTTCCAATCTAAAATCCAGAACTTTTCACCAACCTGAAATAAATTATACAATCCTATTTCTGATGCCAATAACTGTTTTTATTCCTTTATTTGATATCTATAATAGGGCAGCCAGGAAGCTTTGATCTACTAGCTGCAGCCCAATGACTACTGGAATAGGAATATGAACATAATACTTTATAAATGCATACAAAAAACTATTTATTTTGAGTAGACTGGAGATGTCTTCACAGAGGTATATTTATGTAAATATTAGATAATCCAAGAGTCATATATTCCATAGTTAGGTGGATGATCTCATAAAATAAGATTGAAACTATGACCATATCAATTAACTATTAATGAATATAACCTTAACACAATCACTCCATGCTTTGGTTCCCCTAATTGTTAACTGAAGATGATCTATGGGAACTGATATATGCAAATACTTAGAAAGTCTCTGGGTATATGCCTTAGTCAAATTTTGGGATACTAGCAGAATACAGCCAACTGCTTTCCCAGACTGTAATACAAAAAGCCTCTAGTCCAATCTTCAACAGAGTCCTTGTTCTTCTTTGAAGCCTAATAAGAATAATCTTTACTGTCTGCCTTCCTATTATCATTCTGATCTTCCACATCACCACTAAAATCACTCATTAAACTCTCATTGTAGAATTATAAAATCCTAGAAACCACATGGTCAGACTTACTGCAGAAATGACCCCACTTCTGGTACCAACTTTCTGTATTAGTTAATTTTCTCATTGTTATGACCAAATACCTCCAAAGCAGCAACTTAAGAAAAAAGGGCCTATCATGGATCATAATTCATTTGATCTTTTTCATCCTAAGGAAGAAGGCATGGGAACAGAAGCAAGTTGTAGCTTGTATTTGTGGCCATGCTGTTGGATAGCTAGTTTGGTATTAGCAGACTTGAAGGACATTGAGGATGGACTCTCTCATACTCAGCAGTCTAGAAAACAAAGCACTAACACTTCAGGACTCTGACCAGAAAAATCAGGGTCTGAGTCATACATATCTTCAGCCCTGCTATAAGATTTGACATGGTAAATAATCCAGATGCTCATTAATATATAACTAATCTAAATGTTAAAAGATTAGTATGTAAGAAGAGGCATTCTGATAAAGAACATTTTCATTGCCCATTTCTTTTAACCCAAGTGGGCTAAGCAGCTACCTGGGCAGGAAAAACACTTTCAGGAAAAGTTACTTGTTCTAGAGACTTTAAAATAGTCTAAAGACTGCCTAAAATGAGATCTGAATCCCTTTTGGCATTGTCTTCTTTCACTCCACTTTATTCTGTAATAAACACTACCTATTTTCTGTACTATGCTCTGTGTGACTCCTCTGAATTACTTCAAGGGAAATAATAAAGATGTGAGAGCAGAGGGAAGTCCAGACAGAGAGAGATCCTATTGAGAGAAATAGGCCTTTGCTTCATCACTCTTAACAGAGTGGGAAACAAAGACTGGACAATAAGTGGGACCCAGTTATAAAATAGAGGGCCAACTTCCAATGATCCACTTCCTCCAGCAATGCCCCACATCTTGGTTTCTGCAAGATTCCAGAACAACCTTTTCAGCTGGGAGGCATTATATATACAAACCATCACACCAACCCAAAAAGGGTACTTTGTTTTCCTGAGTAGAACAGCACTGTTACTGAAAAGCAAACTGTATCATTGTGAGGCTTTCCTCTGATGAGCATCACTGAGGCCACTCACAACTCACATGTGATCCTTCAGCCTGCAGTTCAACATTTTCCCCAGTCCTTAGCATTACACTTGGTTTCCTTTCTGCACTTAGGAGTCAAGGATGGTGTGAAGAGATCTTTCCTTGAAAGCACAATTCTGCCAATGAACTATTGCTGTGCAGTGGTTTTCACTGCATCAATATAAAGCACCTACTTTAATGATAAGAATAATCAACTGCTTTGTCTTCTAAAGGGTTCTTATTGACAACGCCTTAGAATTTCTCTCCATGAGTGCAGTTAAATAAAGGGAAAGATAAAGCCAGATAATCCATAAATGCACAAGCACATGAATAAAATTTTAGCTTGTTCTTCTCATCAGTCAGTAACTGGGCTGTCACCAAGATAAAAGATTCATTTACATAAAGAACCAAGCACACCATTAAAGTTCATACCAGAGGCAAGAAGGCTCATCCAGGATTGGATGGGAGAATTGTAAGAAAATACTAGATTCTGATGCCTTACACAGGTGACTTGCAAAATCAAATAAATGTATAGAACTGGAAAATAACCTATTCTGTGGAAATATAAAATAAGCTATAAATTTAATTTTCCCAAGTAAGTAAGTCCTGTCTGTAATTATAGCTCACCTCTGACTCTTCTATATAAGCGTATTGAAAGTAGAAATCAAAATAAAACAATATGCTAAATCTAATAGGATTAATTAGAGCAATAGTCCAGAATGGTTCCCACTGGAGAATGTGGATTCAATGCAAGAAATTTTGAATCATAAATTGTCTTTTTGAATATACAGTCTTGAAAATGGTGCAAAATAAGAGCCAAATAAATATAATGGGCCCAATACATTGGCTTGGCTTTTAAAATAGTAAAACACTACCATCAAGCACATTGATAGACAGAGGTCTGCAGTCAAGGTTATTCTTTGTACACCAATATGATGCTCAGAAACAGAGCCCTTGAGTCCTCTTTCTCTGTTTCTACCCTGGTTCCACAACGGATCACTTACATGCCTTTGAACAGGCTAGCTAAACTCTCTGAGCTCTGATTACCTTGATTATGAAATGGCTTGGATACTACCATCCACTGCATAGAGTTGTCACTAAAATCAAATAAGGTTTTCATGGAAAACTCCTGGAATGGCTCTAAAATACAGTAAAAATGCTTCTTATGAATATTACCACCTTTATTCCATTCAATAACCAATTCCTCAGTACACGCAGGTTATATGACCAATGCACTAGGAAGGCAAGAGCCTAGTAAAATTAGCAAAGCACAACACATCCTAGTTTATCCTGTCAGACACCCAGGCAAGGATCTTGTGAATCCCTAGGATGCTCCATAGAGTCCAGCACCTTCTGCTACAGTCAGATTAGAAACACCAGCCTCAGAGGAAATCAGAGGAAAAGGAACCCCCCTCCATGCTTGAACACAACACACTCAAACTTAACCCATTCTCTTCTTCACCCTTTTCTGCTCTTGTTAGTTTCCATATCCCCAGAGCCAAAGTCAGACATGCAGGGGTCAAATGGTATTTTATCCTCCTGCCTTAGCCTAGCCACTACTAGGACCATCAAAGATACCAGGACACAAATAATTTCCTTTCACGCCTCTCCGAGATCGCTGCTGCTCCTTTGTGTTTAGTCAACAATTGCTCAGCTAGATTCTTGTAATAGTGTCCCTCTAAGCAGTTCTGCTTCTGTACTTGCTTCAGGCCAAGTGTGCTCTATAAAACCTCATGAGGAACCTCTCAAACTTGAAAAACAATCATGGTATTTCACCATTTGAAGTCATTCTTTCCCATGATCCTATTTAACACTCTGGCTACACAGAACCATTGCAGGTTCCCAAACCTCCACTAACCCACAGTCCCTCCAACTTCTGTGTTCTTTATTCTGCTGAGGAATGTACCATTAGCCACCCATCCATAACTTTCTACTGAACCTACAAGGCCCAGTTCAAATGCTGCTACCTCTCTGGAGCATCCCTGAACTCTTCAGGTTGCCAATCCAGATGCTGTATTTTCACAGGTTTACTGCATCATACACATACCTTGGTAAGACAATCTCATTTTCTAATGGCTTGCTCACAAGAATATCTTCCAGGGTTGAGAAATTACGGACCATGATAACAACAATTACATCATTACAATAGCAGTAATAGATCTTTGCTTTTGTTGACAACAAGGCTATTAATGATGAATCTTTGGCAGATTCTAGGCATTTGTTAAACTGTTTATTAACAAAAATGAATATAACTGGGGTTTATATTGATCTAAATGGCTATATGTTGGTAATGAAGTATATTGTAGCTAGAGTTTTCCTGCCTGGCCCACAGTCAGGACAAATCTCTCTCACCTGCCAGTCCCACAGCCGCTCAGACCCGACCAAGTAAACACAGAGACTTATATTGGTTACA
This sequence comes from Peromyscus eremicus, assembly GCF_949786415.1. Lineage (NCBI taxonomy): Eukaryota > Metazoa > Chordata > Mammalia > Rodentia > Cricetidae > Peromyscus > Peromyscus eremicus. The sequence goes on from NC_081417.1 coordinate 106,124,580, forward strand.
AACTGTATGGCCATGGCAGGCTTCTTGCTAGCTGTTCTTACAGCTTAAATTAATCCATTTCCATTAATCTATACCTTGCCACATGGCTCATGGCTTACCGGCATCTTCACATGCTGTTTCTCATCGTGGCAGCTGGCAGTGTCTCTCTGACTCAGCCTTTCACTTCCCAGCTTTATTCTCCTCCTTGTCCCGCCTATACTTCCTGCCTAGCCAATGGCCAATCAGTGTTTTATTGACCAATCAGCAACACATTTGCCATACAGAACATCCCATAGCAGTATATAGTTCAACATAAGCCATTCATCATTTTATCAGATATTCACCATAATCCTAAAAGGTAGCCAATGTTGTTGTCCTCAATCTGGAATGAGAAAAGTGAAGCTCTGGGTTTTAAGTGACTTCTTCCAAGGTGATTCAATGAGGGGGAGTCAAGGCCATAATATATAGTGCCCAACTCATCACACACTTCACCAGTTTTGTGCTGCGACTCCCAGAACACATTAAGCATTTAACTAATGAACCAATGACATGGGATACCCAAATATATGGCAATGGTTCTCTAACATAAAGCGGCAAGCTAGGATTCAGAAAATGCAGAAAAGCAAATCCTGATTTCTGCTGTGAGTTGAAGCAACAGTTTTGGCAGCTAGCATTGACAGTTAAATACTGAAATGAGTTAATAAGGAAAGCTACAGAATCTTCTTCAAGGGAAGGCTTGTGGTCCCCAATGGAAGACAGACACATCCTCATCTGTCTAAAATGGTTTAAATATAATCCTCTGTAAGGTCAATAAATTGGGCTTGCCAAGTCCTTCCCAAGGTCCTTATGATACTTGGATACACAGGCTTAATGTGGCTCAGTACACAGCCTGAAAATGAGAGGGTGCTGATCCCTCTGAAAGACCCCCTGATGGCAGTCTTCCCTCAGGAGAGACCCTCGCCCAAGGATCACACCGAAACCACGAATCAGATGCAAACAGCAAGAGGCTTTATTCAGGAACACGGGTACCCGGGGCGACACAGTCTCTCAAGAAGCTCAAGGGACTGGCGCGCCCACGGGCTGGAGCAGAGGGTTTTTATAGGGTCGGGCAGCCGAAGCTCGGGCAAGAAGCCTGGTTACAGGGTTTTGATTGGATGATGCAAATGAGGCCAGGTTCTGATTGGATGATTCAAATGAGGCCAGGTTCAAACCCAGGTCAGCTCGTGGTTTCTCCCCGAGCTCGCCACGCCTAGCTCTTGTCTAGGGTACAGGGTGTTTTTCTGACCTTTTAGTTCCTCGCTCTGGGGCCAGGTGGCTAACCATGAATGTTCTGTTTATCCCATGTCCGTTAACTGAACTCCTCAGTACCTCTCAGGCTTTATTCAAAAACAGCTGAGCTAAGCTATGTTAGGCGGGGAGGCTGGGGGTCTTTCACCTCCCCAGCCAGGAGTAATCCCTTCTTCCTTTAAACTATCTCAGCCCTCTGACTTGACTTTCACTGTGACACATGCACTGATTGTTGCATGATGTTCTGCCTTCTGCTAAAGCAAAGCCCAACTGAAGCACTAAGCATGGGAGCTCCATTTTCACATCTTCCATGGCGCCTGATGCAACTGTACATTTTTTTTCATCGAATAAAACTATTCGTACTTATTCAGGAGAGTCCTGGAGTATCAACTGAAAATAAGGCCATGGTTTTGTCTAAAATCTGTTGTCAAAACTGAACAACCCACACCATAAAAATGTTGTCCATTATCATCAAAGATATATCTAGTTTTATGCATTCCTCCTCTATCTGTCTATCTATCTATCTATCTATCTATCTATCTATCTATCTATCTCTATATGTACTTCCACGGGTATGGATGGACAGGTGGGTATGGGTAGGTTGGAGTGAGTGTGAGATTTATTTTGAAATATGATCATGAGATGGTAAATTGCCCCAGGTTTGAAATGTCTGAAATGAACCAGCATTTTAGTCAATAAGAGAGAAATTCAGGTGTATTACAAATAGAAAAGAGCATGGCTAAATATTCAAGCAAGTCAGTCAGTTACTAACTAAAAATAGTTCTAATGGAAAGGATTTTTCCATAGTTGTCAATCCCAAATGCTTCATAGCAATAATAAATAAATAAACTAAAAACACTTATTCTCACCATAATAACTATGGTTATTTAGAACATTAAAGTGAAAAAAACTTTCAAATGTTTTGACTCATTTGTTCCATATAACAGTCCTTACCATTTATATCACCACTTTAGAAGATATTTACAGGAAACTTGGATTGGAGAGATGAAGAAAATTGCTATGAGTCACACAGCTAGCAAAAGCAGAGTCTAGCCTGGAACCCAGGCATTTTCCTTATTCCAAATTTCAGAATTTTTACACTGCATCTTTTTGTCCACACAGTCCTTAAAAGGAAAACAGTTACCTCGGCAATACAGAAAATCTAGTTTTAGACAAAGTGACCCATTTTCTGGGACAGACAAGCTTTCTGAATGTTGGCAATTAAGCTTGAATACTAATTCTTCACATCTTATAAAAATATCAGTAGTTAGCATCATTGAGCACTATATACTGCCACAGTACTAAGCACAGGACAAGGAGTGCTCATTTAATCCATATATGTCTGTCGAGTTGGTCTTCTTCCCATGTTACAGAAGTGGAAAGCAGGATCTACAGTAATTTTAAGTTAACTAACCATTAAGTAATTTTCTTATGGTCATTTGAATGATAATAGCCCTCATAGGCTATATATTTTGGTACTGTTTGAAAGGATTATGAAGATAAGGAGACGTGGCCTTGTTAGTGTGGGTGTGAACTTGTTGGAAGAAGTGTGTCACTGGGGGTGGGCTTTGAGGTTACAAAAGCCCATGACAGACCCAAACTTGCTCTTTCTGCCTGAGAATCAGGATGTAGCTCTCAACTACTTCTCTACCGCCACATCTGCCATGCTTGCTAACATGCTTCTCAACATGATGATAATGGACTAAGCCTCTAAAACTGTAAGCAAACCCCCAATTAAATGCTTTTTGTATGAGAGTTGCCTTAGTTGTGGTCTCTTCACAGCAACAGAACATTGACTAAGACATTTTCCACGGTCGCAGGCTGTGATCAGAATACACATCAGCTGATCCAGATCCAGGCTCTGTAACAATCTGCTGATCTAGTGATGTTTCTGGCTCCAGGCTTAGTTAGCCCTGGGCAGTGGCTGCATTTTTGGGTATGTTCCAGCATGTTATGTTCTCTGGGCACACCAGAGAATCAGGAGCTCCTGAAGGGGGGTCCTGAGATGTGATTCAGTACATTGTCCAGGTACTTATGAAGCACCCAGAAGTTGGAGGTACACTGTGAGAAACTACAGCAAGAAAAAGCAGTAAAAGAGGCCATGGATCTGAAAGAGAGCAAGGAAGACATATGGGAGGGTTTACAGGGAGGAAAAGTAAGGAAGAAATTATGCAACTGTGTTACAATCTCAGAAAGAAAAGAAAAAGCAGTAGTCATTTTCAAGCAATCTGTGATTTCTCTGTACCACCAGGGACAGCAAAAGTGAAGGGAGAGAAGTTGGGAGCAATTAATAAGACTGTTGGAAATGAAAATCTTTAGGGGAAAGTAAAGCCAAAAAGGGAAGAATTAACCTTAAATGGTGCATGGGAAAGCTGAAAACAGCAACGATGAGCAATTAATCAGGCAATATGGTACACTGTAATCAAGATTAGAAAATTCCGGAAGGACTAAATGACACAGAGTTTATTGCTGCGTGGTAAGTGATCATTAATAAATGTGGCTGTTAAAAGAACTAAAGAGATGAATAATTATAGAAGGAAATGTCAGCTGCTGAAGGAACAACTTGTGGTCTTAATCACTTGGAGAAATTACAGGTAGGGACAGTGCAGAACAGAAAGAAAGCTGTATTGTGAGAACAATATGGCATGAACTTGACACTTCTTTTACATAAAATCAAGGTGGTTACATAGACACCAGATACTGGTTAATGAAAGCTTGATCTGGCTAATATATCACCACTAAAAATAATAATTTGCATAATTTTAATAACACATTGGTTTGTACTGATTTCTGTCTTTGGTATAGAAACAAGAAAATTCTTCACCGCAAGTAACGCCTGTAATCCTGGCACTTGGAAGGTGAAGATAGGATAGTCAAGCGTTCCAAGATATAAGAGTTCAACAATAGCCTCAGCTCCATAGTGAATGTGAGAATAGCCTGAACTGCACAAAGGTCTGTTTCAAAAACCCAAAACAAAAGACAACAACAACAAAAGAATTGTCTTGATAGAGGTGGTTAGACATAGAGATTATTTAACTGGGAATTTATAGGGCCCCACTGGCTATTCCCTGACTATATCTGACTAAATAGCCCTGCTAGTGAATAAGTACAATTTCTTAAAGGAGTAATAACTGTACATGAGTGCTTCTGAACCAAGGACAGACAGCTTCAAAGGCCATCACATTCTATTAGCCTCACTAGGTCCCTTTAGAGAACTGATTTATTTTTCAAGATACAATGTGAAGGGACCAGAAAGTGATATCAAGAAGGAAGAAAAAGAGTAAGGGTCTAGTACAGCTGCAAGGGAATGTGAAAGGAGAGGGGGTTAAAAAAAAACCACACCATAGAACTGTACAATAATCCTCTCATTTGATGAACACTTACACACGATTCCATCAGTTAAGGGGGAACAAATCAAGGAGAACACATAAAGTCAAAGGAAACACTAACAGTGAAATGGTCTAAATGTGCTTCAGCCAGCTATGGTACGTTCTTTTCAGACTTAATATTTTGCAGCAATTGTATAACTCATCCTGTATAAAATTCACTAAGATGTATTGTCTACTTACTACATGACAGCAATCATTCCAAATTTACATGAACTATTGCTTATAATTTCCATAGTGGTTTTATGATGAATTGCTATTGCTGTACTACTCCATTTCACACTTTATAAAGACATTGGAGACAGAAAGTTAAAGCTACTATGGTATGTAGTCTCCATGGACAGCACTAAGTACTTCTGCCCCTCTCTCTATATACAAGTAGCTCCCCCAACCCATGAAGAGGTGACATTTACATTCCTCTCTATGTACCTATGCTGGAGACAGAGAAACTGTGAGAGGTGGTATTCCAATATTTTTAGGGTGGCATCAGTAGTGGGATGGAGGACAAAGGAATAAAATTCTACCCACACACTTGCAACTGGAAAGTCTTAGTCAACACTTGTCTTATGGAATTGATGGAGACCATTGAGAAGAGGACAATTCCACCCATCTGGCCTTCAAGCTTAACCTAAACATGGAGGCTACCTATCACAAAGGGAAGATTGGTGGCATCTAATTTCATAACACAGTATCTAAAATGTCCAGGACATAATAGATCAAAACCCAGGAAAGTAATAGTATGTCCATCCATCATCCCCCACCACCAAGAGTATTCAGATAATGAAATTAATGGAGGAATTATAAACTCTCTTGAAATGAAATAAATAAAAATGAGCTCCAACAAAGCTACCTCTGGAGCTATTTAGAATTGGCAGCTGTAACTGAAGCGTCTTTTCTTCTTTACGACACAGGAGTTGCTTGTTCTTTAAGCATAAGGATAAGTTGCTCACTTGTAAGCACTTATTGATAGCCCTTATTTTCCAAAGAACCTGAGAACATATTAGTACTCTCCAGTTGAACCGACTAAAGAACCCACAGCCACTGCAATGTGCAAATGCCAATAAAGTTAATACCATCATTTCTTTGAACTTGCTTTTCTATTTTCCATAAATTTCACATGTACTCATTTGCTTAGAATCTGTTTCCAATTCTTAAAACTTGTAATAATAATCTTTGGGACATGCTAAATGAAAGAAACAAGTAATTTTAACTTGACATTGCCTTCTGGTCACCCTTGTTGCCGATAAAAATGTACTTTCTCTTTCTGATGAAAACAATTGACAGATGTTTATTGAGGGATAAGACCTTGGAGACAGAAATGTCTCTTACCACTTTTCCTCATTGAGTTTTAGGTTTATGTAGTATGAGTCAAGAGGTGCCCCAAAGAATGCCTTTGCCTAATCCCTACCGTAAACCCTCAAATTACAGTCTTTGTGCATTAAACATTTTTTTTTTTATTTTCATGCCTTTTCTCTTTAACTGAAAACATTCTATGGGGAGCTGAATGTCAGTGATGAGGGCCTGAATAAGAAGGAAGGAACTTGAGCTGTATTGGATGAACTGCTCATTCCTACCCCATGTAACTTTTAACCTCTTTACTCCTGCTGAGTTTTTTTAAAAGTATAGATAACCCATTTAGCTATCTGTTGTACTTGACAGAGTAAAAAAAAACATTAAATAGCATGTGCATGGTTGTGTTATACAAATATAACAAGCTCTATGCATACAAGTGATTACAGTCAACTGATAAAATTTATAGAAATTAGTAGAGTTTTGAACAAATTCGTTCCCATGTCAGAAGAAACTGCCCAGTAATAAAAAGATACAAATATGATTTTAGAGGCTTTCAGGAAGATAGCAGAAAGATTAGAGCGCTAGGGTAATAACTGCATTACTAAAATTCTTGCCGTGCAAGCATAAGACCTGAGTTCCACCCCTAACATCTGCATAAAAAGTGGCATGCACCTGTAATTCCAACACTGGAGGGAGAAGGTTGGGGGATACATGGGGATTCAATGGCCAGACAGTCTAGCCAAATTGGGGAATGCCAGGTTTCATGAGAGAACTTGTACCAAAAATAAGGTAGAGGAGTTAGAGTGATAGCTCCCTGGTTAAGAGTACTAGCTTCTCTTCCAGGGATGCAGGTTCAAGTCCCAGTACCCACATGGCAGGCCACAACTATCTGAAACTCTAGCTCCAAGGGCTATGAAGTCATCTTCTGATCTCCTTGAGCACCAGACATATACATGGTACATAGACTCACATGCAGGGAAAACACCCCAGACACACACACACACACACACACACACACACACACACACAGAGACAGAGACAGAGACAGAGACAGAGACAGAGACAGAGAGGCAGAGACAGAGACAGGGAGAATGAGAAAGAAACTACCGTAACCAAATTTTTTGCTTGCACCCATGTTGTCCATACAGAGATGGTTATGGTTAGTCAGGATGAGTTGTCTTTGCAGCAATCAGTGTGCATGATCAGAACCAAGAGGAGACCTAAATTTCTGCATGACCTTTGTGCACACGGCATCAAGATCCAAGGGTGGGTCTGACCTCCAAAAGTGTCTGAACATTAGACAGTTCCTACTATCTCTATGGTATGTTAAACGCTCTCCTCCACATGCATTTATCTTTGTCTAAAAGCCATTACCTGTCCTATTGTCTCAATATCTGAAAGCTCCAGAGTTTTAGGAAAACATAGGGGAACAAACATCCAAAGGCTAGGGTCTAATATTACTCCATTACTAATTTATTGTGTGACAAAAGAGTTCATCTCGTTAGATAATTGAGCAAAATATTATACATATTTACTATCTGTGGTTGGTAGACATTTTTTTTCCAATTTGCTTTACTCCTTTGGCATCTGCTTTTATACAAAAAAAAAAAATTACTGGTCTTAAGGCCTGTTTCCTGAAATAGAGCTTAATTTTCTTGCAGCCAAACTATATGTAACATCACTCAGAGTGGTGACTCACACTACAGTTTCGCAAGTGTGTATATGTGTGGATTCTGATAATTTTGTACTCTGTAGGAGAGGAAGAAAAATACAACTCAAGTTAAGAAAAAAATTGCCCTCAAAAATGTTCCTTTGCAATTGGTTTTAGAGATCTTTGATAAGGTTAGAGTTGCGATAATATTAAGGTAGTAAATTCTACCGAAGAATAATGGCAGAAGTCCAGGTTTAAGAGTCGAAAGACCTGACTTCAAGCTCTGGCTCTGCTACTCACAGGCTGTGTCCAACTTCATATAGCTGGAAATTTATGATAGTATCTAGCTTCGCAAATCATATTGTTTGTGGCAATTAAGCATGTGACAATAAAACCCTTGCACAGGTAAGGAAACCAGTCACCAAAAAGTGATGATTTTAAAATGATGAAGGTGGTAATTACTTGGGTTAGAGAAAGAACATAAAAGGAAAATTCCAGTCTCCTACAGCAGCAAATTCATCCTCATCAACTAAGAACATAGCGATCTTTGGTCAGAAAAAGATTTCAGATCAGGTCCATAAAGCCTTCGAAGAGAGTCTGTAATCCAGACTGAATCCATGACGTCTAGCTTCTTTACCCTTTAAAATGCCGAATGTACCCCACAAAGTTTGGCTGATACTCATTTTCCCATGAGCTGCAAGAGAAGACATGCTTTCCAGTTTCTAGAACCAAAGATGGGGATTATAGCAATAAAATAATAATAATAATAATAATAATAATAATAATAAATGCAGTATAACATCTACCATTTATTGAGTCCTTTCTATATAGGTGAAACATAGTATTAAGTCTTTTACATATATTATCTTATTTAATTATCTCATCAATATTAGGTGGCAGGTATTATTATCTCATTAAAATATGAAGAAAGGTCTCAAGGTCCAAAAAGGGTAATGATTCTGAGTGCCAAGATCCACACACAGTTGCTTATTTCAGTACTTTATTCTGCCTTATTTGAGACACTAAAATACTTAGCCTTGTTGATACTTAACCCAAGCTCCCCAGCTGCTAGGAATTTTATGCAAAATTATATGATTAGAATTTCAAATTTAGGGCAGCAACTGAGAATTCTTATACTTCACCATGTGACCTTACAAAAGTATTTGCTATAATAAATTTGTGTGCACTGTCTTCACAGGAGTATACAGAATCTTAAAGCAGAGTCACACACATGAAACAGAAGAGACACAAGAATGAGATTACAGCCTTCACAAATAGAGTGCTCAGACTAAATAACCTTCTCCTTGCAACTACATTACAACATCCAACATGCTACAGATATGGCTTAATATGACCCTAACAGAAGTTCTGAGGGGTGAACGCTATTGAAGCTCCCCATTTGATAGATGAGATCACAAAGGCACAAAAAATACAGTTACTTTAGAAAGAACTGTTTGAACTGCCCAGGATAGGATGAAGTCCTTAAAAAATCAAATAATAGGAAATAAATGTACAACCAAATGCCAATAGCATGAACAACAGTCTAGGAGCTGTGCCTTTATTAGGAGGCTTTCATAATCAGTTTACAAATAAGTTAGACATGAACTTCCTAGCCATGTTGAATTGCACACTACTGAGAAATTCACAGAACACTTTAGGTAAATCCAGTTTAGAACTAAGAGCTCTAAGACCCAAATGTCTGCCATATCCCTGTAAAGAACCTTTAGACTTAGATTATCCACGATACTTGTCATTCTTATTTTTCTGTACTTCTCTTTGAATTGTTTCAACAGTCCAGTCACCTAGGTTTCATGATATAGCTAGACCTGTGCGGTAGTTTGAATAAGAATGGCCTTCCTCGGCTCATATATTTGAATACTGTCATTAGGGAGTGGCACTATTTGAGAAGGATTAGGAGGTATGGCTTTGTTGAGGAAGTGTGTCACTGGGGGTTAGACTTTGAGGTATCAAAAGTCCACAGTAGGCCCAGTGTTGCTCTCTCTGCCTATTGATCAGAATGTAGAACTCTCAGCTACTTCTCCAGCACCAAGTCCACATGCATGATGTCATGCTTCCCACCATGATAATAGTGGACTAAACTTCTGAAGCTGTAAGCTAGCCTCAATTAAATGCTTTCTCTTATGAGAGTTGCTTTGGTCATGGTGTCTTTTCACAGCAAAAGAACAGTGACTAAGACAACCTGATTTCTCATTTTTCTTATAACAAATTTAACAAGTTGTGACACCTTCATATGTAGAACAGACACTTTCCTTTAGGGAATTAGTGATAAATATTAGGTCATCTAACAATTTCATAGCCTAAATTCCTTTCACTTTTAATAAGTTACTACCAGCTGGTGCTGCTTTTAGTGAGATTAAATGAGTAAAAACTTGATTTCTTTGTTATAGTGTCTATAATCCCATAGTTTCAAATATCCCCAAAATGCTCTTGAATTTGGAATCTACTGTGTGACTTTGGTAATTCTTTTCTGTTTGTTTTTTGTTTTGTTTTGCTTTGTTTTACATGTGTATGTGTGTGTGTGTGTGTGTGTGTGTGTGTGTGTGTGTGTGTGTGTCTTTGTTTTTGAACACTGCACATGTGGGAAAGGCAGAGGACAACTTGCAGGAGTCAGTTATCTCCTTTCATAATGTGACTGAAGTTAGGTCCTCAGACTTGGAGACCAGTACCTTTATTCCCTGAGCCATGTCATTGGACACAACTCTGGAAATTCTTAATGAGAACGCATTATTCCCAAGTGGCATTCTAGGGCAGAACTTGAAAATGAAATTAAGCAGACCTGGGTTTTGCCTTTTAATTTGTTAGTGCCTCTTCTCTCGTTTTCTAGAAACTGTGTTAGGCCTAGGAGACGTGCTACAAACGTGAGTAATGCTTCCCAAAAGCAAGCATCGCAAGATGCTGAGCATGCAAAGATGATTAAGACATACCCACAGAAAACCAAACAAGACAGGCTACCAAAGCCACTCAGCTGACTGTCACCGTGAAATGGCTGGTGCTGTGTGGTGTGTGACACCCTAGCTCTGTTCCAGCTCAGCATTAATTTTCCTTCTCTGTGTTCTGATTCGTCCTCTCGCATCCTATTCTTCTAAGGCTGAACCAGAACAAAGGTCACTTGGACTGGAAGCAAAATTCGGTGGCAACCAAAGACACCAAGATAAAAGTTGGCAGCTCCACTCAAGTTCGGGATTAAGAGACTTTCTCTTTAAGATCAAAATTCCAGATGATCCAAATATAGGCAAATGAGCCCCAGCAGAACATTTGGCTTTCTGTGCTGAATCCAAGAAAGAAGCAGAAATCACCATAGAAGCAACTCAGTTTCACTCTTTCCAACCCCGTGGGCTCTATGCTAATTGCCTACCCCAACAGTGGGATCGCATTTCAAAATATGGTCAAACACAAAACAGCCAAGTCAATCAGGCATTAAGTATCCAAGCACAATTATCCCGACACATGCCCGAGTACCAGCAGTGAAGCAGCTTAATTTGGGAGCCGCTCCGTAATCATCTCTCCAGGCAGCTGAGATTTTAACCTCTCCCCTCCGGCCTCCTGTTCAGGGCGCTGGCTGGGCTCCCTCGGTGTGAGAGATCACAAGAGGACCTGCTGCTCCCAGTTCCGGGGCCTCATTGAAATTCATGCTGGAGGTGGGGGAGGGGGCCCTGCAGAAGCTCCCATTGTTGGGGAGAGCTGTGTGGGAGCAGATGGTCAGACTGGTCACTCAGTCTGGCTGTCAGATGCTCCCTAAAGTGCCCCAGGGACCGGGGTGGGGGGGGTTCTTTCTACTCACCCCTCTGGTCATGTGTGTTTGTTCTTTATTACCCCTCAGACTTCCAGGACCCACAGTTGTCTACTCCCCAACTCAGCCACCCATCCCCCTCCATCCCCACCCCCACACGCTCCTTTTCTATGGTCTCTCAGCTTCTCCTGGATCAAGCAATTGCGAGCTCCAAGGGCCCACTCACTGGAAAGGAGAGCCCATTTTCCTTTGTCTCTAGTTGATGCTGAGCTGTAGGCCAGCAGCTTCTGACCAGCAGACTTACTCAGTTACTTAACCAACTACTCCATGGTCCTCATTAAGACTATGGGCATGTAATATTAACCAACCCCTCACATGGTCTTTTCCTCCTTTGGAGGGGTGTGTGATGGAGTGAGCCAGACAGACTTTGGTTAGTCTTACACTAGCTTTCCATAAAATGACAAAGTTTAAAGGAAGAAATATGTAAGGCCCAAGTTACAGATGCAAATCTTGCATCAGGTAGGGACGGATTCAGCTTTCTATGTAAGACTCTTGAAGCATTAGCTGTTGAACACAACTCTTGCTCCCGAAACCTGCTCCCTTTTAAGACTGCACACAGCTTGTGCCAAGGTAGCTCTCCAGTTATGATTCCCTCCAGCTCTGAATGCTGTTAAGTTTGTTACTTTCTAAGCCACATGGGCAGCCCAGTGCTTGCCAATGATATTCCTGTCATCTGAATGAAGTCAACTGTTATCTGAAATTGGGTGGCAACTTCAAAGTAAGAAGTATCATTCACAACCCCTCCTGTGGCTGGAATGAATCTTTTCCTTTCCCTGGCTATTCTCTGAACATAAACGTTTTCATTGTTCAGTTTTCAATCAATTGGATCTTCATTCTGTGTTTATCACCCAGATTATGAAAATGTTGAATGCAGAAACGATGCCAGTAATATTTATTGTTATAGGTCTTCTCCTGTTGTCCACGTACATCAATAGAGCTTAATAATTTTTCTAAGAAAGGGTCTTTAAAAATATTAATGTACCTTTAAACAGAGAAAGTTATCACTTGAACGAAAATAAAAGAAACCATTTTAAAATAGAATCAACAGACATGTTACAGGGCAGACTGCCACCTTTCCCTCCCAAACACATCACAGGCATTGCTAATCAATCAAGGTCTTAATTGTAGCCTTCTACTCTGCTTCTTGTGGCACACTAGCAGCCTGTACTAATCAATCTGTGCTGGTATTTTTGGTCGCTGGTATTTGTCACCTTGACTTCGAAGGTAATAATCATATAGTCCAAATATAAAGCTACAGGAAATAGGCTCCACTGCCCCAAAGGTAATGGGAAGACTCCATGATGCAACCTTCATTATCAAAAGGGCATTCCTGTCACTATCAGAAACTTCATCTTGTTCTACAATCAGCCATAAGACACAGCCTGTGGAATGGAGTGGGCAGCATCCTGGGAGTGAGAATAAGAATCGATGGCAACATAATAAATTAACATTTACTGTGTTCATGTGTGTCCATGGAGATGATGGACATTCATTTAGTTGCACTGAAGCAATACAAAGAGCTAGAAAGATCTCCAATGAGAGGTGTTGTGGGATGAGCGCAATAGGAGACAGGAAGGTCATTTTCCTTGGACATCCCTCCCTAAGAGTGAGGGGGGAAATCACTGGCTTTCATTTCCTTCTTACTAGGACATGGCTTTTAGAACTGTCAAGGGTCCCTCAGTGAGTTTGTTAATCCCCTCAAAAAGTGTAAAAAAATAAAAAAGTACCCCCCAAACAAACAGGAAAATGAAAAATACCCACAGCACACAGTACCACCCGCCAGGACCTAGCAATTGCTCAGCCTTTCCTTCACACCCCCAAAACTGAGAAATAAGAGCAAACTGCCTGCTTTATGGCTTTGGTTTTAATTATCGTTTGTGTATTATCTGCTTTACATATATGAATAACACTATTTGATCCTCAAAATGACCATATAAATCACTCCATTAAAAATATTTTTATTAGTTCTTAGAGAATTTCTTACATGTATACAACAGTGTTTTGATCATATTCACTCCCCCACTGTTCCCTCTAATCCCTCCTACATCCACACCCCACCCCTCCAAAATTTGTAACCTTTTTTTTTTTTTTTTTAAAAATAACTCACTGAGTCCAATTTGTGCTGACCACATACTCCTGGTAGTGGGGTCATCCGCTGGAATGTGGCCAACCTACCAATGGCCATATCCTCAAAGAAAGCTTACTCCTTCCCTCAGCAGCCAACAACGGTCAATAGGTCCTTAGTTATTATGGAGTTCATAAGTGCCTTCCTACTGCATGCTGGAATGTTGACTGGCTTGATCAGGTTCAGGCAAGGACAGACAGTGGATGAGCGCTTATGAGGAGAGAGGTCCTGTCATGTACAAAAACTACTGTTCTCATCAGTCTTCCCCACCTCTGGCTCTTGCAATCTTTGTACCTACTCTGCCTGTATTTTCCTGGAGACTTGGGGTGAGGGGGTATCACACCGATGTCCCATATGTGGCTGAGCACTCCACTGACACAGATTCTGTACTTTGACCAGTTGAAAGGTTCCTTGTTATTTACTGTCCCCTGAACAAAGAATTTTCTCAGATGAAGTTGGAGAGCTGTGCTAATCTTATGGGAATGGAGATATTAATTTAGAGGGCAGTTTGATAGTATATCCATTTAGTAAAATACTAGTAGTAGGTCTATCCCTTGGGCCTATGAGCTCTCCAAACTTGGCCAGATATATAGTACCAGGCATATATTTCTTCCAATACACTGGAGCTTTAATCCAATCAGAGAGTGGTTGGTTACCTACATAACATTTGTATCACTGCTGTATTCATGTGCATATCTTGCCATGCCCACAAGGTTCACCACTGAGTAGGACTCTTGATGGCTTCCCCTTGCCCCTGCTCCCCCAGAAGACTGCAGAGCACCTTCCTGGATAAGGATAGCAAGGGGGAAGCTTCCCTGCCAGTATCAACTTGTTTTCTCCATGTCCTTTGAAGGGGGGGGGGGGAGTATCCTGCACCTGACACTGGGATTTTTACTTGTTAACCTATAGCTTCTAGGCAGAGCATTATCCCCTTTGTGGGGTAACTGCAATTAAACTCACACATGTGCACACATGTGCTTGGCAGGGGGGCGGGGATGGGTTGCCACATTTGTAAAACAGCAAGTTTCCATATGGCTTTTTCAAATATCCTTAGTATTTGTGTCCCACCCTCTCCTCTGTCCTACCAATCTCATAATCATTCCCATTTGTAGTGGGTAGCCATTCCAGCTTTGGTCTGGAAGTTCCAACCCTCATTGAGGCTTTGGTAACTATCACGCCTACAAGGCGGGGCCAAGGGAGGGCTCTGAAGACCCGAGATTGGGCGCGCCACTCTCTCTTGTTTCTGGACCCTGGACCGTGGAGGTTGACCGAGCAGAGCTCCAGAGAACACGACTGGACTGCGATACACCTTCCCCAGACCCTACGACCTACCTATCCCTTCATTTGTAAGTTGCGCCACTAATAAACTTTCCTTTTAACTACGTGGAGTGGCCTTAATAATTTCACCAATACCCATTTGTAAAAAGGTAACCAAGATGCAGTTAGATTAAAGTACCCGTAGTCACAGATACTGACATGGCCAAATTGGGGTTCAGATCACATTGGAGACAACAAAGTCAGTGTTCTTTGACCACCTACTATAAATCCACCTCAGGGATAAATGTCCTATACACCTATTATACATTAGGGACTATCTATGGTCCTTCTCCCGCTTTGGCATGAGCTTCCCAGGGTCTTCTCTTTCCCTAGCTAATTTCGACTGGTTCATGTGCTATATCTAGGTCAATGTCAAGGTCCACATTAATAGGTTCACTATCTGCAGCAGATAAAGTAATATTTAAAGTACTCTCCTCATAAAGTGTCATAACCCTTTTCCTATGCAATGAGTACCTCACCAGGCTGTGAGGAGCCACATTTGAGCAGTCAATTGTAGTTTTAAGCTACAATTAGACATGACTACATTAAAGTTATAAATAGCCTGCATAAGCTATTTCATTGATGGGAAAGAAGACAATGAAATAGAAATAAGATTATTCTTTCTGAGATTTAAGGTCTGCTATGAATATGCTCTGTTGTAATATTAAGAATATTTAACATCTAGTCTGAACCAGGCATCAACCAATCAGAATATAAGCAGGTTAAGAAGGTTCCCTGCCGTGTCAGCATTATGAACCCGTTGACTGCCAAAATGTAAGGAAACCTGGGAGGGTAGTGAGATGCCACAAGAAGAATCAAAGTGGTGACCAGAGTAGTATAAATTCATCAATGTTTAACAAACTGATGGGGTCTAAGAAGTGGCACAAAGGAGAAAACCAGCCCTGAATACACTTCTTAAACCAGGTTCCAACACATCAAGAAGAGTCCATTGATGAAAGATGGTTGGGGTTATTACCACAGTGCACAGAATCTGAGCACAAATGCCAACAGTAGTTCCCACACTGATGCTGCTCCAGAAGAGACAGGGGTCCATCCTGCAGCGGTCAGCATGGTGGAGACAGGACATCTGGAGTTCTGAGGATGTCCTCATTAACATTCAAGCTACATAACTAATCCCCTCTCCTTCCTTATCTATTTTAGATTCTATTTTCTTTGAACTTCCATGCTGCTTTTTCTCTGTGAAACAGCTAAGATGAAAATATTTTTATACAATCAAGTACATGTTGAGCGAACTTGGAGGATATAGTAGATGTCTGTTACATCGCTGCTTTCAGCACCCTTTCCTAATCACTTTTAAGTACAATAATTAACACAGATATTGGGCAAGGAAACCTTCCTAGGGAAAAGTTTGATTTCATCATGCCTAGCATGTGTAACTTGGAGTCTTGAAAGAACTGCTGCAGTGATCCCAGCCAGGTTTCACATTAAATATGATAGTTAGAGGGAAAAATAAAAGGCAAGCGGAATTATTTCTCAAGTACTGATAATGCTGGAAGTGCACACAGGCACAACGAGGGTTGGATAAGCCCAGGGATATAAAATCAGAGCAGATTAGTGTTGTCTCAAGTCCTCTGAGATTTATGTGATAGAGAGAGGTTGTCTTCTCACAAGGATGGTGCTGTCAAAGAGGATTAAATGGCTGGCCCAAAGCTGACCCATCTGATGATAACCTACAAAACTGTGGATGTTAGTAGCAGTCAGAAGTTGCTGAGAGAATCAACCTCACATGCCAGTTCCTAGACTCTCCATCAGTAATGTACGAAGAGTTTGATCGTGAGAGTTGCAGGTCTGAACAACCATCAGAAGGGCTGAGTCAACAAGAATGTCAATGCTGAAGAGCTATGCCAACAGCAAAACAGATATTGCCCCCCCCAACAACAACAAAAAAAAGGCTGCTAAAAAATTCAAGCCCTTTCCCCAACCACCTCTAATGGCACCACCCAATCAAAGATTCAAAAGAGCCCACTGAGCATGCCTGCTGCCTGGAGCACAAAGCAGGAGCTTGCCACAAGCTGCTGCAAGCTTCATGTCTACCATCTGTCCATACATATGCCTGAGCCACCTCTGAAGCCTAATGAACTCCTCCTATCACATGAGTGGCTTTCATTAGTGGCCTCTAACCTGGAACCACTAGGGAAGGAGCTCCTAGAAAACAGGCTTCCCCGCCCATTGTTAGTAAGTTTGTAGATGTGGGTGGAGCTGATTTCAAGCTGGCAACTGGCAACTAACAGTGCAGCACAGAGAGGTGGTCATGTATTCTGAGGGGATGTTAAACATAAGCTTCCATGCCTAACTGCTGTGGGATGTCTTTCTGTATGCTGTGAATATGTGTTACTCTAATTGGTTGATAAATAAAGCTGTTTGGTCTATGGCAAGGCAGCTTAGAGGCAGGCAGGAAATACAAGCAGATAGACAGGAAAAAGAAAAGAGATGGGAGAGAGATGATAGCCTGTCACCCAAGGAACAACATGCCAGCAGGCTGGTAAGCTACAGAACATATGGCAAAACATAGATTAATAGAAATGGGCTAATTTAAGATATAAGAGCTAGCTAGCAAGAGGCCTGCCATAGACTATACAGTTTGTAAATAATACAAGCCTTTGAGTAATCATTTTATAAGTGGCTGAGGGTCGGCAGGACCAGGCAGGCCTGGACGAACGCAGACCGTGGGGCCGCACCTGAGAAAACTTGCAACTACACCTAACTATCTCAAATTTCACTCAACCACTTAAAAACGAGTCAATTACATACTAAGATAACAATGGGTACAAGACAAAAATCTTACTTTGCAACTTTCTAAAGGATGGGCCGTAATTGACCACTACAAATCTATGGTTCTCTAACTTATGAAAGAGAAGAACCTGGAGTGCATGTAAAATACATCATGTGAAACACAACCAATTTATCAGGAGGAAATTCCTATATGTAGGAGTGGCGCCCACATGTCCACAAAGCTGTCAAACCAAGCATGATCAACTGTTTCCAAAGTCTTCATTAATATTCATTTGTTGCTTGCTCATTTCTCTGCCATCAGCTGGTGCTTGCTACCATACAAGTGATAGTACCAAAGCTAAAGAATGAATTTGGGGAGAAAAACAGTGAGAAAACCCTCTTCTTTCACATGACACTTCTTTTTTTCCAGCTGCTGCTCAGGATTATCATTGGGCCACCTCAGTCCAAGCTTCCACTGAACAGTTTCCTATCATGGAAGGAGACTGTATTACTCCACAGGGTGTTAAGTTTCACACCTAACAGATGTTTGAAAAGTTAGGAAAGTAGAAATAGCCTGGCATCCAATAACCTGCCCCTACCAGGAGAACCACTAAAGAAGAAAGCAAGGATTTTTCCTAACCAGATCATTTTAACTACACAGCTCTAAAAGTTCTACACCAAAAATCTTCTGGTTTCAAATATTGAAATTTCAATAATTTTTCAAATTATTTCAAAATATTTTTGAAATATTTCAAAATATTTCAAATTTTGAAGTGGTTCAAACTAGTGGACATATTGGTGAATTTCACTGACATTTAGAAGTAAAAGAATGTGTGTGTGTGTGTGTGTGTGTGTGTGTGTGTGTGTGTACATATATAAATGTGCACATTCACAACCAAAGGTATGAATTATCTTTTCAATAGTTTAAGGGCATAGTCAGGAGTTTTGGCACTGAAGTGTCGTTGTTATTAGCATTATGGGAGAGAGAAGATGGATTCCCTGGGGTTAACAATCTGAAAACCTACAACTCGGATCGGGAAACCATTCCTAGCTTATTGGCAAAAGTGTTTACTTAAATACTTGTATGATGCACTGTCTTTTTAAAACCAAAACAGTTAAAGAAACAAGGACTCCACGTGGCTTCAGAAAAGAACTGTTTGGAGGTTAGGATTCTAGATTCCCAGGCCCAATATTAAAATAAAGTTTAGTAGAATTAAAGGCATGGTGTACATTGAAACTTAGGCCACTTCTGTCCCTGCCAACCTAAATTAATGCATGATTTCTTGGTACCTTTGGAACAACACCCAAGTCTCTTACTGGTGTCAGATGGAACCTAAATGGTTAGCCTTCTGCCTACCAGTCCAGCCTCCTGTGTGTTCCTTCCTGTTAGCTCAGCTGTAGCCTTGATTCTTTCTTCACCCTGAACTTATTACCACCTCATCAGCTTTCTACCTGCTATTTTACCTATTCTTCTCCTTCATAGCTCTTTTGAAACAGCCAGAGACCCAACTACTCCAGCTAAAAGAAATCCCACCATCTGAATTCAGCCACTGTCATTCCAAGACCCCCTCTAGACTGCATAGTTCTGACCATCAGGTGAGATCAAAGTGTGTCCATATTTTGTTTCTCCACCTCCTCTACTAGATAGAGTATAAGGCACTGTTGTCATCCCCAAATACATAAATGAGCTGAAAAGTTATTCCATCAATTGAGACAGCTCTCAGAGCACATGTCCATTCTCAACTATTGTTTTATTCTTACATTCATTCAAAAAGCATCTATCATACACCTGGTCTAAACCATTTATTATACACCTGATAAAACCATTGTGTCTCTTATAGGGAATAGAGAAACAGACAAATTTTTTTTCCTTCTGGTGTTCACAGCTTCACATGAAGAGATAGTCAACAAATACATGTAATAATGTTTACAAGAGAAAAATAAAGCTTTGTATGGAAAAGGTGTTTGTGGTATTTCATGTCACATGTTCTGTGACATCTTGAGAAAATAACATTTCAACACAACCTTTAAAAAATGGGGAAGCTCCTACGTGATATCAGTCAAGAGTAACTCTTCCTACCCAATGCAAAACAAGAAATGCAAGGACTCTAAGTTGGGAGTATGCTTAGCATGCTAAGGAATAGCAGGAATGGCAGAATGCCTGGGGCAGAAAACATGATATAGGCGTAGACGGAAATGAGACTGGAGGCTTATTGGTGCTATATCCAAAGAGCAGTGGCAGAAGCATACAGTGAGGCCTTGAAGGCCCTAGGAAAGCTTGGGCATGACATCTGCTCAGGTTTGATCTCTTTGGGGTTTCTAGTATTTCTGTGTGGATTATCAAACACAGTAGCTTGACTAGAGGCCCACACTGACTGTAGGGAGCTTCAAGGGCTGCACCAGACTTTTAATTTTTCTGAGAGAAGAGTTCAGATATGCAAAGAAGGCAAACTCCTCTATATGCAATTCTGGGAACCATAGAGAAACTTAGGCAGGAAAAAAAATGGAGGTGAGTTTTTGTGACTCAGCCATTAATTAAACAACAGGCTTATTTTGACTGGTTATTTGTGAAATATCCATGGGTGGTGTGTTCACTTAAACTTTGTAGATAATTTCTGGTGTATCACTGAGGGAAGCTTTGGAGTTCACATCAATCTACTGTGTTAACCATGGATACCTAAGCATCCTCACACCGAAACAACTTGATAAGTATGCACAGTCATTCAGAAACCATGATCTTGCTCTGGCTTCTTCCATTGTCTGAGCTCTTTCAGGATACTTCAGGACTTCCCCGTTGACAGAGTCCACATAGTATAGCATAGTTTAGGCAGAAGATATGTACTTTGAAGGAGAAAAGATAAATAAGAAGAATTAAGAATTCTGAACTGTTATCTTTGTAGTCCCCAAAGTAAGGGGCGGGGGACGGTGATAGCAATACACAAGCATTTTCTTCTTATTCTACCATATGACAGTATTAACTCTTCCCATTTCAGGAACTTGCTGTCCTCTCATAATCCCAGAGAAGTCCCATAGTAGGCAAAGGCAGGTGGGATATTGTCTCGAAACTTGCTCTCCAAAACTTACCCTTTGAAAGAGAGTTCAGCCAAGCTAGACCAAATCATCTGTGTGGCAGAGGGATACTGTGTGTGTGTGTGTGTGTGTGTGTGTGTGTGTGTGTGTGTGTGTATGTGTGTTCACTTACACAAGGCAAGGAAGTGCTTATTTTTACTTTACACCAGCCATCCTGCTTTGATGGAGTTTATACCTGGACATAACGATGGATCTATAAGATATGATGCTTTGGTTCTCTCTGTGTGTGTCTCTCTCTCTCTCTCTCTCTCTCTCTCTCTCTCTCTCTCTCTCTCTCTCTCTCTCTCTCTCTCCCCCCCGTGTGTGTGTGTGTGTGTGTGTGTGTGTGTGTGTGTATGTATATATGTGTGTGGTCAGTTGAAATCCACTCTGAAAAATACACTTGAAGTAGGAGTAAGGCTACTCAGGTCTTACTTCTCCCACTACCCCGTGAACCCTTTGAGCATCATTAGGCTTTACTGATATTTCTCCTCCCTTTCCTAGTCTTTGTCAGTAGATCTCCATGCCTGGTTTTCAGGATGTTTCTTCACCAGCAGATCCCATTTTTTTTTTCAACAACAGTTCTAAACTTCCTCTAGCTAGAGCAGCACGCAGCTCTTAAAAGAAGCATAATCTGCCCTTTCCCTCCCTAATCCAGCCTCTTGACTCCTTCAAGAAAATCATCTCTCTTCCCCCTACACTTGGGTAAGAAGCTGCACTACCATACATGGTTTTCGAAGCTGTAAATGTTCCCTTTGACTCCTTTTCTCAAGCTAGTCACTGTCTTTCCTGGTCTTTCTCAAGTCTTTTGCCCTTGACTTTAGCTCACCTTCTACCTAGACTTTAACACAATCCTCAGCATTCTTCTTACTATTGTGTCAACCACTGCAAGAAGTAACAACTCATCATTATTAATTTTCTTCAGAAGGATTTCAAAACAGGAATCCCACAAAGCTTGAATGTTCAGGCTGAGCTAGCTTGCTTGCACTGGTCGTGGACTAGCTCCCATCAGCATTTCTATCTTCAAAGACGCTGAGAGCTGAATGTGCAAGGACCAAGTGGTTGTTCACAAAGACCATCTGTTGCAAAAAGAAATTTCCTTGATTTGGGGTAAGGACTTAGCTGTGTGTATAAGGATAAATATGTAGAATGTAGTTAAGGATTATGCTGGTTTAGTAAAATGGCAGTTGTAGTTTCTCCTCCAAGATCCATGACTTCACTAGCCCAAGGAGTTGGCTAGGTTTCTGATACCAGACATGATTTCCCTCTTGTTGAGTGTCTGTCAGCCAACAGAGACATTATAGAAAACTACAATCAATCAAAATGAAGAGTTGTCAAGCCCACTCCCAATGGATACCTCTACAGAACAACTCCCAAACCCAAGGCTCAGGAATCATTGTTGAAGAGGGAGCAGAAAGAATGTAGAACCAGAGAATCAGGGGTTATCTGTGAGATTGTGTCTCTTTTTGAATGCCTGAAGCTACAGCCGTAAACCAACACCAAGTCACCAATATGACTGCCTTATCATGAGCTGAACAAGGACAACAAGAGTCATATTAATATGAAGGGGAGCCAGGGGGCCTTAACCCTACACAAAGAACTACAGGCAACCAAGGAACGGTGAGAGGTCCAGGGAGGAGCACACCAGTGGGTTGTCTAATACCAAATAGTCAGCCCTGAAAACAAATGTACAAGGAACACTATACAGAATGAGGAGTTGTACTTATGTATGTAGATGTGTGTGTGTGATAACAATTAATGTAAAAAAAGTTATGAATTTGAAAAAAGAGGAAGGAGGCATATGTGGAAGGTGTGGGAAGGAGGAAAGGAAGGGGAAGTATGTAACTATATTATAATCTAAAAAAATAAATATAAGGAACAATTGTTAAGAAAGAATTTATCTCCATATACTTTTAATAAGGAAGAATGTCTCTTACTGTGCTCTTACTGGTGTGCTCCTCCCTGGACCTCTCACCGTTCCTTGGTTGCCTGTAGTTCTTTGTGTAGGGTTAAGGCCCCCTGGCTCCCCTTCATATTAATATGACTATTGTTGTCCTTGTTCAGCTCATGATAAGGCAGTCATATAGAAAGGGTAGTATATAGATTTAAGACCTGCTTTCATCACCAGGCAGAATGCAATGCAATTTTCTATGCACGGTTTTACCTTCCTGTATGCTAAAATATCTTGCCCAACTAAGAATTTTGCTATTAATCAAGTATAGGTATAGAAAAAATGATAAATCCAAGCAGGAAAGACATGCTATTTCTACAAAAATTGAAATTAAATAAGAGTTAATACAGCAAACAAAAACAAAAATTGTCACCACCACCACCATCATCATCATTTTCATCGAGACTATCATCCTCATTACCTCGTGCTCACTGAGAATGAAGCATTGTAGGCATATTTTAGATTTTGAAATATCATTTGGGAATTACCTGATTAGTTTAATTTCAAGGCACAAGACCTCTTACCACTTCAATCTTCCCACCTGAATATTTGGATATGAATAGTGCCCATTTGGCAGGGGTGGTCTATTATGTGCCAGCATATACAATGCAAAGCGCTCCCTACCTGGCACAGAACGAGCGTGAAGGGATTCCATTTTTCCCTGGGTTACTTCCCTCTCTGGGCTCAGGCTATTCTAAGAAGTACCTGGCCCACATACAAGAACCTGGACACTCTCTCAAACCTGCTGATTTTCAGGGGCCTTAAGGTGAGCAGCCTTTTCTTCTGAGTCCCTAGCCTGGGTGTCAGGCAAACGCTTGGCCGGCTGGCTGACATATGTGGACTGCTGCAGACTAATGTCTTCTGACATGTTGCCTTGAATGCACAGTCACAGAGCATGTGCTGAAGTGCTAAACACCCCCAAACTGTGTGCTTTCCAATCTGTGAAAGCTTTTTGGTGGGTCCAGGCTTTTTCTCGACCTGAGGCATCATAATGGAGCAGCACATGGACACTTCATTGAGGCAATCTGTCATCCCGCGAACACTTAATAGCAGCGGCGGTACCTGTGTGCCTCTCTCAGTGAGCCAGACACCGCCGAACAGCTGCTCCTCTGTTGAAGTTGGTACTGCATTAATAAGCTTGCAGACAAAGAAGTGTCTGTGTGGTATGTGGCTCTGCACACAGATTGAAAGTAAAGCCCAGAAGGAGACCAGCACTCAAAAAGCATACAACCCCCATTACAGAAAATTGGTTTGGGGCTCAAAGAAATTAATATCTGTTTTGATATTCAGGAGTTAGACATGCTAGGTTGTCCCTCTGCCATCTTTTACTATACTATGGCAAGCTCAGAATTCTTTGGCACTCGGCAGCTTATATACTGTTTTCACACTTTCAGCCTCATTTGAACCTCCTGTATCCCTAAAAATATACTATACTTATATATACAAATGAGCAAATTTGAATCCTTGGAAGGTTCAGCCCCATGCACAAGTTCCTGTCACTAAGAAAAGGCAGGGGCCAGGGCTTGCGACACGGTGCAGTGACTAAAGTGCTGCTGCACAAGCTTGGGGACATAAGTTCAGATCCCTCTCAAGGACATAAAAGCCATGGGCAGCAGTGGACTTCTGCCAACCCTGCACTGAGGGGTGAAACCAGGACAGGCAAACCTCAGGAGGCCACTGGCCAGCCAGTTTAGTTAAACTGATGAGTTTGGGGGTTTAGCAAGAGACTTTGGCTCCAAAAACATGGTAAACAGCAGTTGAGAAAGACCCTCATCATCAGCGTCTGGACTGTATACACACACACACACACATGCAAGCATGTGCACATACATCCATCAACATCAAACACAGAAAGTGCATACACACACACACACACACACACACACACACACACACACACACACACACGAAGAGGGTAATGGAATCCAGAAGCCGAAGCTGTTCTTGAATCTGAGGGACAACAAAGTACCTTGGCTTTCTGAAGAATTCATCACACTTCCTCCCATTGCTCCAGTCAAGCTGAATATTCACTGCAATCTTCAAAGAAGGGCCTTTAAAAGGCTGACTTTCTTCATTACAGTATGAAGTCCCTGTCTACCAGCAAATGAAAGAGGACGATTATGGCATCTCAGACTTTCAAATTGTTACTGTTATACCATTCCAGAGTCCTTTTGCTGCCTAGCCTGTGGTCTTCATTTGGGATCCTCACGGAATGTTCCAAGCTGCCAAAACAGAAGACCTATGGTGATACAACAGCCAAGAACACAGAACAGAGGTAGACATCAAGTTCCAAGCTGCCCTTACTACTTTCTCCCAGTGCTACTACTCATAAAGAAGCAGATGGAATGTCAGTAACAAAAATCAGATCAGCATGAAGCATTTCTCCAATGTCTACTATGTGATAACATGGCATTTGTCTGTACAGTCTTTATCACTCTTGTACCCCATTGAACAGGTGCTTTTCTCTACCTGAAGACCTGAGTCCAGAGAGGTCAAACAACTTATTAGGAATGACAGATTTCATACACAACAGAGTGATGTCCAGGTGTCTGGACTTCTAGGATGACCCATTTCTGCCAGTCCATGGCTGGTCCTCTCAAACAGGTTACCACTGAATGAGTTGTGTGCTGCAGGTAAGGGCGTCTCCAAGCCGTTCATGCCAAGGCTGAAGAAGATGAGCAGGTCTGCAGCTGTCCCTACTTGTTGTACAATGATAAGCATGATCCCAAGACACCCTCAGTCTAGTTTTTGTTGCCTGCTCTACATCTTCTGAGTTTGGCCAAGAGATAAAGGACAAAGGGCAGGTCCCCAAACTACCTGATTTCAGGTGTGAATTTAGTGAAACTCTCTGACATTTGTGTTTAAGTAACTGTGTATTTGCACACACACACACACACACACACACACACACACACCCCTATAACCATGTCATATGGGTGGAAGACAGGAGCAGAGAACGGTGGGCTGATTACATGTCCTTTCTGCCTCCTAACAGCTATGAAACTACAAGTGGGTAGATTATAGTGGAAGATAAAAATAGACATTCTGCTGCTTTCTCATCCCAGCTTTTTAGTCCCTACAGCTTGAAAGCATATTGTAGCATTTTATTGTAGTCTGGGCTCTTGTGACTTCCCTTGTTAGTTGGAAAACTAGAAACATTCCCTCTCTGTAGAGAAATGAACTTAAGTGACAGAGGTGTAGGGGTGTGTGTGTGTGTGTGTGTGTGTGTGTGTGTGTCCCTCCCTGGCTCCACTGCTCAGGAAGAAGGCAGAGAATATGCACGTGTGTGTCTGAGTGTGCATGTGCCTGGGTCCTAGGGCCTCTGAGGGAGGAGAGGCGGCAGAGTGTGAATTTGAATAGAGCGGAAATTGGAAATTGACACAGCTGTTTTTGTTTCACTGTGACCATTTTTAGAAGCTCAGGATGCACTAAGCTTCCAAGCAAGGCAGCCCACTCAGCTTGGGGATTAAACAGCAGCCAGAGATGAGAACTTATTTAAGCACACTGGACATACATCCAAAGCCCATCATAGATCCTTCTCCCATGCCCTGCAGGTCACTGGGCATGAATCATCTTTGGCCCATGTTCTGCCTGCCAATTAAACTGAATTCTGCAAATGGCTTCATGAAGATGTCATCCCCAAACTCTTCTCTTCCCTCTCCACATGCCCATTCTTTTTCCTGAGACTTTATTCTAGAATCACTTTAAACTCAGCAAGGCACAATCATGATGGCCCATGTTATTTGATTTAACTTCCCTGAGCCACCATACCTCCAAAACAACACAGCTTCTTACTCTTGGTTGGTTTTTCTAATTTTTAACTAAATGTGTTCAAGTATTTCTTTGTTTGGTGTGTATGTGTGTTTGTGTGTGTGTGTGTGTGTGTGTGTGTGTGTGTGTGTGTGTGTGTGTGGTATTTATGAGCATGAGGACACCATAGCTTACGCATGGAAGTCACCGAATGTGTGGGAGTTGGTTCTAGCCTTCTATCATGTGGTCCTAATGATGGAACTTGGGTCATCAGTCTTGGCAGCAGGTTCTTTTACCTACTGAGCCATGTTGCCAGGTAGGTCTTGTGATGCACATTTCTTCTGTCCCCACCAGGTAGCAAGTGGATTTGTATCTATCACGAACCAGGACTTTTCCATGCCCCACTCAAATGCCTTGTAAATGACTTTGACATTGAGCTAGCTTAATGCCAGTGAGGAACGACTCAGCCTAACCTCACCCTCATTAGCTCCACCAAGTCAAACAGGAGACTTGATCAACTCACACTTTCTCTGGGGTCTGTTTGTTAATCTGTAAAATAGAAATGATGTTGGCACCTAATGTACAAGTTATAAAGAAATGTGTGAGAACCCCCAGAGTGGTGGCACACACTTGTGATCTCAGCTTCTGAGTGGTGGAGGCCAGATGATCAGGAGTTCAAGGCCATATCGGGCTACATTTAGCAGGATAGAGACCAGCCTGGGCTGTGTGATATACCTCATATAAATAAGTAAATAAATAAATAAAAAGAACCAAATGAGAAGGCATATTAAAAGAGGACAGTAAAGTCAAGAATGATGGGCTTTGAGTGGGTGATTTTGCTAACCAGGTGATAAGTCACAAGGTCTGGAAACATTTTGGCTGTTATGATGGGTTATAGGTGGAAGAGTGACCATCACTTAGAACAGAGGCCAGGTGCACTGAAAGATATACCACAATGCACAGAGCAGCCTCCCGTTGAAGAATGACCATCCCCAAATGTCAGTAGCTGGCCTTTTGAGACACCCAGGTGCAAAGTCCTGTACATCAGACCTGGGCTCCCATTCTCGGGACCACTAGTCTCACTTTGGGATCACTAATAGGTAGCTCAGTCACTTTGAACTTTAATTTCTCCATCTGAAAAATAGGAATAAAAATGTCCGACTTAGTAGCTTAGTGGGGGGTACAAAGAAGCAATATATAAAACATGCCTGGCACAGATTCAGTAGGGTCTTTTCTCTTAGTTCCTCACTCGGGTGTAAAAAGAGGATGATTCATAAGAATTTAGGAAGCCCAAGGCTTCCTCACCTTTAATTTATCAAGGAAGACACTTTCCAAATTGGCACTAGGCAGGGCACAGATGGCCCATCATCTGAGCATGCATGCATGGCCAGGCCCTGTTACTGAGGTTAGGAATCATAGGGCCTCCTATTGGGTGAATACTCCAGGACAACCCCATAGACAGGCTTAGGGTGAAATCCCTGCCCTGGATGCTCTATTAACACCGTGATACTATTTTAAAATAATGAAGAAGCAGCTTGTTGAGAAAGAATACAAAGCCTAAAAATAAACCCTGGCAACAATTCAAGGTTTCCTTTTGATTTAAGATGTACAGAATTACCACCAATTACAATTATCCAGATGAATGGGTGAGATTACAGGTACAGACAATCAATGTGATGGTTTAGATTTTATGTGTGAACATAGATGCAAAGGATATGCAAACCTTGGTGGATGCTCCCACATGCTAGTGTTCAGTCTCCTCACAACTATGGTCTCGTGGCAACCCCAGGTCTAGTCAGTAGAATTACTCTACTCTGGGACAACCTTAGCATATAATGACCACAAACAGGACAGTTGACAGACCTCCGTTAACTTGCACAAGAAAAGAGGTGCCACCCAATTTCTCTTTACATCCCCAAATCACTCACTCCAGTCACCTTCACATTTCCTACCCCTGCTTTCTGGCAAAACCTACTCTAAATGATTGTCAGAGAGCAGAACCTGCACCTTCTCCTACATCATGTGCAAAAAGCACAGTACGACCAAGGGCATAGTTCAAACCCTTGAGGACTGGGGAAAGTGGAGGAAAAGACCTCTCCCAGAAAATCAAGGGCTCTTATTCCCTATGAAAGGATACAAACCAGATCCAGTGTTCTTACTCTTCATTGGCGGAGACTAGTCATGTGCCTTCCTCTTGGGAAGGGCTGAGCAGGGAGCTGAATAAGCAGCTCTACTATGGGATTTGTGCTCAGGAGAGAGGTGGAAAGGAGTAAAAAGCACCTAACTGCTTCCCCAGCACAGAGCCTGGAGGAAGTCGGCAGGCAGGTGCCTCCTTGTTCTCCTCCTCCTTATCACACACAGCTGCATCTCCAGAGGCATTTACTTCCTAAGCCTGTCACATGCACTGTCAATTCATCCTGTACCTCTGGATGTCTCCCTTTAAGGAAATGAGACTCTAGGGCAATCCCAGTAGAGTGCAAGGCCAGAGAAGTTCAGATCCCCAGTCTGCTCCCTGGCTGGCAGTGTGGGGAAACCCTCATATTTTTTTTTTTTTTTTTGGTGGAGGGGTGAAAGGCATGTAACATCCCTATGGCATCCCTAGTTCAGGCCTCAAAATGTTGTGCATAAAGAACTTTGCCCAGTTTTCCTCAGCCCTGTCATCCTTGTCCAGAAAAATTGAACTCACTTTCCCTGGGTTTGGGACAAAAGGCAGTGTTGTGCAACCCTTATAACAGCCCTGAGGGTGTGTAGGTGGGAACTTCATTTCACAGTGACACAAAATGAGTCTCAGAGGATAGACAAGAACACCCTTCAGGATGCCCCCTCGGCTATCAAATCCACTTTATATTGAAATCTGTGCAAGTGGTTTAAAAAGAATCTGATCTTGTTACTTTCTGACCTAAAACCATTCCAAAGTTCCCAGGTTGCCTGAGGCCATGCTTCTCTACCTGGGTGCACAATAGAATCACCTAGAAAACCTGCAAAAAATGGCATTGCCCCGGCCACAACCCAGACCAATTAAACCAGGATCTGTGGGGGTGGAGCTCAGGCTTGGTACAGGTGAGTTTTGAAAGCTGCTGAATGATCCTGATGTGCAGTCAAGATTAGGAATCACTGCTCTGAGAAAGTCAAATCAGGATTCTTCATACCTCTAACCATCTCCTCCATCCTCTCCCACTTTATCCTCCATCCTTCATTCATTCTTATCTACCTAGGGCTCTCAACACGCTAATGTTGGGGAATATTATTTTAAGGTGTGTTACTTTTGTTTATGTTGCATTTGTTTAACTCTGTGAAGCTGTGTTACTGTGCCTGTCTAAAACACCTGATGGTCTAATAAAGAGCTGTACGGCCAATGGTGAGGCAGGGGAAAGGATAGGCAGGGCTGGCAGGCAGAGAGAAGAAATAGGAGGAGAGATCTGGGAGAAAAGGAAGAAGTAGCCAGAGAAGGAGGAGGACATCAGGAGCCAGCCACCCAGCTACACAGCAAGACACAGAGTAAGAAATAATGAAAGGGATATAGAAATAGAGAAAGGTAAAAGCCCCAAAGCAAAAGCAAATGGGATAATTTAAGTTAAAGCTGGCTAGCAACAAGCCAAGCTAATGCCAGACATTTATGATTAAGAATAAGCCTCCATGTGTGATTTATTTGGGAGCTGGGTGGCAGGCTCCTCAAAAAAACAAAACAAAACAACAACAAAAAAAAAAACAATCAACAACACACTAATACCTCTTTCCCATCTACCTGGAGACTGAGCTCAGTACTTCCTTCTCCACAAAGCCTTCCCTGACACCATTCCAGTGTTCCTTTTAGGTACTCAGTATTAGCATGCCTTTACCGTTCCAATGCATTACCATAGACTGTTGTGTATCTCTTCCTTTACTGAAAGCAGTACCTTGATCAGATCAGAGCCTGTGGCTGTGCCTGTGCTCAGTACATGGAGCCCTTGACGCAAAAGAATTGAAAGCTTGGATGTATTCATACATGCATGCCTTATAGATGTTCATTGAAACATTATCCCAAACAGACAAAAGGGGAAAGCAAGCCAAATAACTATTAACTGATTAATGGTGCAGTGGCTTAAATTAGAAACACCCCACCCCCACCCCAGTCTCAGGCATTTGAACGTTTAGTGCCATTGTTTGGGGAAACTTGCTGGAAGAGGCAGGCCACTGGAAGTGGGCTTTGAGAGTTTAAAGACACTAGCCACTTCAGTTTTCACTCCCTGCATAGTGCTTTGGGTTGAGACACAGTTCCTGACACCAATGCCTACCCCTTGCTGCCACACTTCCCTGCCGTGAGGGATGCCTGTCCCCCTGGAAATGTAAGCCCAGATACACTCCTCCTTCTATAAGTTGCTTTTGGTTTGTGCTGATTATCACAGACACAGTGCAGTAATGAGAACAGAGATAGGTACCAGAGAGTAGGTTCTTCCTGTGACAGCCCCAAACATGCTGTTTATGGGAGGACTATGGATGTGATCGGCTGAAAGCAGGTTTTGGTTAGTGTCATGTCATTGCAACAGAAACCTAGCTAGGACACATGGGTAACCAAACCATGTAGGTACAAGAGGATGTCATTCAACCTTCAAAAGGAAGGGAATTCTGTCACATTATACAACATGAATAAGCTTGAAATACAAGGGTAAATATCAAATGAACCCCTTTTATGAGGTACATAGATCGTACAAATTTATTAAGCCAGAAGGTATAATCATTACTAAGGAATAGGGATAGGAGATAGGAGTAGTAGGAAGCAATGTTAGGCAAGTATAGAGATCATTCATGGAACAGCAGAAAAAAATCACCAAAATAGGCTAATGGTGAAGGCTGCATAACTTTGCAGCACTTTAAAAACTGTTAAAATAGTAAAATTTCTCTTGTGCACATTGTAGTTCATAAACATATTTTGAAAAACTTATGGAATGTATAAATAACCACACTGCATTTACAAGAGCATATAAAGGCATACCTGTGGCCTCTGAATCTCTGGGTCTCATCTCCTATTCTTCTCCCAAAATATTCCTCTCTGGCTTTTTGACCTGCTGATTTTTCTGCAAAGGCATTGGCCTTTTTGCTTTTCGAGTTCCTTAAGATTGCTGTCCAGTGACTAAAATGTGCTTCTAAATTTTCACAAGCCTCCCTTACTCCCTCTCTTAATTAAATATCCTACCTCAGAAGGCATTTGTGAGTACCTCAATACCAACTGCTCTCTGTAGTGGTTAAGAGGATGCTTGCTGGTACAAAACCATAACAACATCAATGACTTAAAACTGTCCTAAATTTTAGTGTGAATCCAAATCATCTAGAAGACTTTTTAAAAATAAGATTACTAGATGCCACCTCTCAAAGTTCTCTAAAGTTTCTAGTGTGGTTCCTCTGGTGTGGAGCCTAGCAATTTCTACAGATGGCAAGTTCCTGGGAATGATTCTGTAAATATTGTATCTCCTCCAAAATCCAATTTAAAGTTGATCCACAATTTAATGATCTTAGGCTTTTAAAGTGGTGATTAGTCCTTGGGCTTCACCCTAATCAGTAGAATTAGCAGCCTTATAGCTAGGCTCTTTTACCTTCCCACCCTTCCCCTTTGCCAGGTAAGGATAGCATTCAATGAATCATCTTAGAAACAACGAGAAGTCACCATTGGTTATCCAGTATGCTGTAACTTTAATTTTGAATCTTCCTGACTCCAGAACTATGAGAAATAAATTTCCAATACTTAAAGTGGTTTGACCTAAGGTACTTTACTGAAGTAGTCTGAGACTGAGACCATGAGTGATGATGCCAATGCTTCTAACCCAGCAATCCCACTCTGAGAACCATTAACTTAGCACGATTCAAGATTGTTCCATTCTGATGTAAAAATAGAATGGAACATTCTACCATGAGAAGCATTCCTCTATGCAGTGATTCAAAACACACACACAAAAACAAACAAACAAAGTATTGATGGGAAAGAACTGGAAATTTTTGTAGTCCATGGCTAGAAGATGCACATGCTGCTCTCATATTTCAATAGTCAGAACTCAGTATGAGGGAGTCAAACAACCAAGGCTGATGGTAGCTGAGATGTATGTCCACAACGTAGTGCAGCTGGTGCTCCATCATATCTTTGTGTATTATATTTATCTTCATAATAAGGTTTATTTCCCCCTGATATTAAGTCATACATGTATTTTCTAACCTTCATGTCCACCTGCCATGAGAGCACAAGCTACAAAGGATAGGAACTCTCTTCTTTTTAACCTTGTGTCTTCCAGACCTAATATAGCATTTGGAACACAGTGGGAACCAAAGTTTATTTCTTACGTTACTAATTGCATTTTTCTTCCCTGGAGTACACTCTCCTCTTCTGTGTGTTTCTGAAACCATGGTCTCTTTCTTGGTGGTGTCACTGGGTCCCTTCCATCAATCATATCAGGCCCCTGTAGTCTTGAGGACCAGCTCTTCTAACAGTCCTAAGAAAGCTGTGCTGCCTTCTCCACTGATCCATCCTGGATATGCCAGTTATGCTAGGTATTATTCGCAGTGTTCATTTTTATTTTGTCTTGTAGCCTTCCATTCAAAGCCAAAAAGCAAATAAACGAAACAAATACAATGACAAAAAAAAAACAACCAAACAACAACAACAAAATGACTCAAAGTCCATTCCCAATCAGACTGAGGACCCCATGAGTTGATCTAGCACAAAGCACACTCTATAACTGGAGATGGGAATGAAGACGAACAGCTAGCTACCCTGTGGACTGGAGAAGTTTAAAAACTGTCAGCAGAAAACCAGAGTAAATAGAGAGCAACAGACACACTGGGGCTCTGAAGGGGTACTGCATATCAAGAGGAACAGAGTCTGTCTTGGATTCTCAGAGCCTTCTGCTTTCAAATGCAGTAGAACTGCTGGATCGCCTTAAAATAAATTCCCTTTACAAGACAGTCTGACAGAATCACCACTCCTCATTTATGCATGAGCCATGCCAACCAATGCCAGACCCTGTTGGCAAGATGGTTGACATTTCAATAGGGTATTCAGTGAGACTTTATTTTATTTTCATATGCCACTTAAAGCTGGCCCTGCCCCAATAGGAGAGCTGCTCTCCACACACACTTGGGAAAGATGGCCCCACCCCTCACTTGGGAGGAGTGGTCCCAGTGTCCTGGACCAACAAATTTAGTTGCCATCCAGGTATACATCCAGGTCTTGGAGTTGGCACACCCCAACATCTACCCCACTTTTGACGTGCTGGAGTGCATGAGGAACTGGCCCTGAGGAATAATAGCCTCAAGAGCTCCATGACTGGGCCAACAGCAGGATGTCAGAGAGGAATGTCAGTGGAGGTCCAGTATTGATGGTGTACCAAAGCCAAAGGCCTTGAACCTGGCCAACTCATTACACAATGAACGTTTGCAAGGAAAGCTGTTTGGACAAAAGGGTGTATACTGTATGATACACAGAAGCTCTTAGTGCCACTAAGATGAGTGAAGGGGTAATGGAGAGGTGGGGAAGGCAGCGCAGCAAAGTGCTTTTCCTTTTTAAAAGTATTGTTTATTTTTATCTTATTTTGGTTCCTTTTTAGCTCTCCTTTGGAGGGGATAATACATGAGTGACAAGTGGATTCAGAGGGACTGGGAGATGAGTGGATTAGGGTGCATTGTGTGAAATTCACAAAGAATCAATAAAAAAGAAAGAAAATTTTAATAAAAGAATATGAACCCCTCTATGCAAATATGCCCTGTGGGATGGTGTTCTGCAAGCAAGCTGTTAGTTCATACCTTACCACCTCTCATAAGGATAACACTTCGGTATCTTCCGCTTTCTCACCTTCTCTGTACAATGAACCTAGACTCCCTTTCCACATCTTCCAGTGTTTGCCCACAAGCCACAGAACTACTATTTAGTTTGTGCCCATGCGTAAAGAACTCTCTCAACAGACTATATATTCCTTGTCTCACTTCCTCAAAACAATCCTACATTCAAAATTTTATTTTTTAGGTATAGTGACTGGTTTCAGGAGAAGACTGACTAAATTACCATAAACATGGATCTAGGAATGAGTGGGAAAGGATACATGTTCCTGGTTGTAAAGGGTCACTTGTTTCCATGTGCATGCTTTTTCACTCATTCAAATGGATTCCTGCTGAGGGTCAAATATTTGCCTCAAATTGTGCTAGGTATCTGGATTATAAGACAATTTCCTGATAGATAACTTTGAAGCATTAAATGATACATTAAATCTAGGAGACAGTATTAGGTAGGGAATATAAATGCTGAAGGTGCCAACTACAGGAGTCCCTAAAAATGGCCTCAAGGTTCAGAGAAGCCTTTCCCTAGACAGTGCTGAGATTCCACAAAGGTTGAACAGGAATGGAAGCCTGACTGTCTGTCAGGGATATTGTGCTGTGACTGAATATCTCCATGATGCTTTATGCAACACTCTAATTCTCATAGAGTAATGGACCAGAGAGAGGAGTGGGAGATACTGGGTGAAAGGGATGCAGAGAGAATTGTCAAATGATTTGACCAAAGTATGTTTTATATTTCAACAGTTCCTATCCATTGGGTTTACAATAGCCCCTGTATAATTTGAAATTAAAATCCATCTCCTTACCCAAAAGCATCTCTCTCTTCCACACAGAGATGCAGTTTCCTCCCTGGTCTACTGGCAGGGCTAATTATGTTCCCCATAACACATTCCTGATTGCACAGAATTAAGTAAGGCAGGTGTGGAGGTGGCAAAATAAAACAAAATATGTGACTTATATGACAGACTGATTGGTTTCAGAGGGGACGGAGTAAAAATAGAAAATGATGTATGGAGATTAGGGAAAGGCACGACAGTCATACTTTTTCAAGGATAAATCAAATCAATTTAAAAATCATTTTTACCAGTTACTTCTTTTATAAACATAGTCTGAACACACTGCCTTGCTTTATTCCATCCTTTCATGGGCTCCTGATTTGTCTCCTACTTAAAATGCAACTAAGTTGTTAGAGAAAACAGTTTTAATAGAGTATGTTTGAAGGTTAAATCACAAGCATCACTTCCCACTATGTCAAGACAAGAGTAGGCTACACAACTTTCACCTTTCTGTGACTAGCACCTGATAGAAACAATTCATTTGGACTCATAGTTTCAGAGAGGTCAGTTCTGAGCTGTTTGGCCACATGTTCTTGGACAGAAGTCACTATGATTCAAGCATATGTCACAGGAAGCAGAGAATGTGAAAGAAGGAGCCAGACACATGTACCCAAGCATCCACACCCAGTAATCCACTTCTTCATGCTGGTCCCCATCTCCCAAAGTTTCCACAACTCCAAAAGTAGTACCACTAGATGAGAACCAAGCATTCAGAATCAGCTTATAGGAGACACTTCATACCCAATCAAAACATCCCATCCTCAGCTCTCAAAAGGCCTTGACCATCTCATAATGCAGGAACACATTTAGTCTTTCTGCAAGAGTCCAAGCAATCTTGGCATTTCCAACAATGTGCAAAGGTCCAAATTCTATGTCTGTTCTGAGAATCAAGGTAAACTCTTAGATGTGGACCTATGTAACATCAGAAGCAAATTACATACTCCAAGACAAAGACATAGAATAGACACCCAATTTCCAAAATGGAGAGGAAAGTGAGTAGCAGAAAAGGTAAGACCAAAGAAAGCCAAAACATAGTAGGGCAGGCATCAAGTTTTATAGTTCCATTTTACATCTGCTCATTGTTCATGCCCTACACTTCTATCAGCCTTCTAGGGCTTCTGGCCTGCATCTCCAAATGTTTCCAAATTTCCTCCACAAAAGAAACAAAAAAGTTCAAAGACTTAAGTACCATGTGCTCAGGTATGCATGACCATGACTGATTTCTCTGGTACCAATTTTCTGTACTGGTTTACCTTACTCATTGCTGTGGCAGAGTGCTGATAATCAACATAAAGGATGGAGATACCCACTTCTGCTCATGGTTTCAAAGGATTTCGTCCATCATGGCGAGAAGCTGTGGAGCACAGAGCAATTTACATCATGGCATAAAGGAAGCAGAGATAAAGACACCAGACCAAGGCATAGTCCCAAAGGGTGGCCTAAGTGTCTATTTCCTCCAATTAGGCCAAATCTCCTAAAGTTTCCAACCTTCCAAAGTAACACCAGTAGGACTAAGGAATTAACAAATGACCAATACAACCAATACACAATAAAAATATATCAAAGATAATATGAATACTTTCCTCTATAAGAACTTTTCTAAGTAGAAACAAAGATGAAAAATAAATTCCAATGGGAAATAGAAAAGATAGGCAAATAAGACTATATACCCAAACAGATCAGTGATGGGATAGTTATAAGAATGGGATACCCCCAAATGGAAAAGACTGACTTGTGATTTTAGTCTTGCTTATGCAAAGGGCCTAGTCCAGTTCCATGGAGGTTCCACAGCTTTTGGTCTAAAGTTCATGAGTTCCCACTAGTTTGTTTTGGTTGTCTCTGTAGGTTTACCCATCATGATCTTGATACCCCTTGCTCATAGAATCTCTCTTCTCTCTCTTCGACTGGACTCCTGGAGCTTGGCCAGCTGCTTAGCTGTGGATCTCTACATCTACTTCCATCAGTTACTGGATGAAGGCTCTATGATGACAGTTAGGGTATTCACCGATCTGATTACAGGGGAAGGCCAGTTCAGGCACCCTCTCCACTATTGCTAATAGTCTAAGCTGGGGTCATTCTTGTAGATTCCTGGGAACTTCCCTAGCATCCAGTGTAGCTGGAGTTTTCTCCAGTCCCACTCAGGCCCGCAGCCACTCAGACCCAAGTAAATACACAGAGGCTTATATTAATTAAAACTGTATGGCTCAGGCTTCTTGCTAGCTAGATCTTACACCTTAAATTAACTCATTTCTATAAATCTATACCTTGCCATGTGGCTCAAGGCTTACCAGTATCTTTATATCTTTCTTCTCACGGCGGCAGCTAGCAGCATCTCCTGAGTCAGCCTTCCTGTTCCCAGAATTCTCTTCTCTGTTTGTCCCGCCTATACTTCCTGCCTGGCTCCTGGCAAATCAGCATTTTATTTATTAACCAATCAGAGCAACACATTCACAGCATACAGAGCGATATCCACAGCAATCCAGTTTCTTCCTATCCTCATGATGTCTCCCTCTATCTTGGTATCTCTTTCATTGCTCTCTAACTCTGTGTTCCAGCTAGACCACCCCTTTCCCTTATGCTCTCATTTCCCATCATCTACCCTCTATTGCCCCACCCCCCTCAGTTTTCTCAGGAGATATCATCTATTTCCCCTTCCAAGGATGATCCATGCATCCCTCTTAGGGTCCTCCTTCTTAGCAAGCTTCTTTGGAGCTGTGGGTTGTAGTCTGGTTATCCCTTGCTTTACAACTAGTGTCCACTTATGAGTAAGTACATACCATATTTATCTTTCTGAGTCTAGATTATCTCACTCAGGATGATATTTTCTAGTTCCATCCATTTGCCTGCAAATTTCATGATGTCATTGTTTTTTACTGTTGAGTAGTAAGTACTCCATTGTGTATATGTACCACATTCTTTATCCATTCTTTGGTTGAGCGGCATCTAGGTTGTTTCTAGGTTCTGACTATTACAAATAATCCTGCTATGAACATAGTTGAGCAAGTGTCCTTGTGGTATGATTAAACATTCTTTGTGTATATGCCCAAGAGTGGTATAGCTGTGCTTTCAGGTAGATTGACTCTCAATTTTCTGAGAAACCAACCATACTAATTTCCAAAGTGGCTGTACAAGTTTGCAATCCCACCACAGTGGAGGAGTGTTCCCCTTGTTCTGCATCTTCTCAAACTAAAGCTTTTATCAGTGTTTTTAATCTTAACTATTCTGACAGGTGTAAGAGTTGTTTTGATTTGCATTTCTTTGATGACTAAGGATGTTGAGCAATTCCTTAAATGTCTTTCAGCCATTTGAGATTCTTCTGTAGAGAAATCTCTGTTTAGCTCTGTAGCCCATTTTTTTAATTAGGTTGTTTGGTATTTTGATGTCTAGTTTCTTGGATTCTTTATATATTTTGGCGATCAGCCCTCTGTCAGATGTGGGGTTGATGAAGATCTTTTCCCATTCTGTAGGCTGTCATTTTGTCTTATTTATTGCGTCCTTTGCCTTACAGAAGCTTCTTGGTTTCAGAAGGTCCCATTTATTAATTGTTGTTCTCAGTGTCTGTGTTACTGGAGTTATATTTAGGAAGTGATCTCTGGTGCCAATGCATTCAAGACTATTTCCTACTTTCTCTTCTATCATCTTCAGTGTAACTGGTTTTATATTGAAGTCTTTCATTCACTTGGATGTGAGTTTTGTGCATAATGATCAATATGGATCTATTTGCAATCTTCTACATGTTGACATCCAGTTATGCCAGCACCATTTGTTGAAGAGGCTTTCTTTTTTCCATGGTACACTTTTGGATTCTTTCTCAAAAATTTTGTGTTCATAGGTGTGTGGATTGATGTCAGGGTCTTCAGTTCAGTTCCATTGGTCCACATGTCAGTTTTTATGCCAATACCAAGCTGTTTTTATTACTGTAGCTCTATAGTAGAGCTTGAAGTCAGGGATTGTGATGCCTCCAGAGGTTGCTTTATTGTACAGGATTCTTTTAACTATCCTGGGTTTTTTTGTTTTTCCATATGAAGTTTAGTGTTGTTCTTTCCAGGTCTGTGAAGAATTGTGTTGGGATTTTGATGGGGATTGCATTGAATCTGTAGATTGCTTTTGGCAAGATTGCCATTTTTGCTATGTTAATCCTACCTATCCATGAGCATGGGAGATCTTTCCATTTTCTGATATCTTCTTCAATTTATTTCTTCAGAAACTTAAAGTTCTTGTCATACAGGTCCTTCACTTTCTTAGTTAGAGTTACCCCAAGGTACTTTATGTTATTTGTGGCTATTGTAAAGGGTGAGGTTTCTTTGATTTCCTTCTCAGCCTGTTTGTCAATTGTATATAGGAGGGCTAGTGATTTATTTTTTAGTTAATCTTGTATCCTGCCACATTACTGAAGGTGTTTATCAGCTGTGGGAGTTCCCTAGTAGAATTTTTGGGGTCACTTATGTATACTATCATATCATCTGCAAATAGCAAAAGTTTGACTTCTTCCTTTCCAATTTGTATCCCCTTGATCTCCTTTTTTTGTCTTATGGCTCTAGCTAGGACTTCAAGTACTATATTGAATAAATATTGGGAGAGTGGACAGTCCTGTCTTGCTCCTTCTTGATTTTAGTAGAATCACTTTGAGTTTCTCTCCATTTAATTTGATATTGGCTGACGGCTTGATGTAAATTGCCTTTATTATGTTTACATATGATCCTTCTATTCCTGATCTCTCCAAGACCTTTATCATGAAGGGGTGTTGGATTTTGTCAAAGGCTTTCCCAGCACCTAATGAAATGATCGTGCTTTTTTCCCTTTTACCTTGTTTATATGGTGTATTACATTGACAGATTTTCATATGTTGAACCATCCTTGCATCTCTGGGATGAAGCCTACTTTGTCATGGTCGATAATTTTTTTGATGTGTTCTTGGATTTGGTTAGTCAGTATTGTACTGAGCATTTTTGCATCAATTTCATGAGGGAGATTTGTCTATAATTCTCTTTCTTTGTGTGGTTTGGGTATCAGGGTAACTATAGTCTCATAAAAAGTGTTTGGCAATATTCCTTCTGTTTCTATTGTGTAGAACAATTTGAAGAATATTAGTATTATCTCTTCTTTAAAATTCTTTTAGAATTCCAAGTTGAAACCATCTGGTCCTGGGCTTTTTTTGATCGGGAGAATTTTAATGACTGTTTTTTTTTTTTCCTTAGGGGTTATATGTCTATTTAAATTGTTTATTTGGTCTTGATTTAATTTTGGTATGTGGTACCTATCTAGAAAATTGTCCATTTCTTTTAGATTTTCCTATTTCATGGAGTACATGTTTTTGAAGTATGATCTATGATTCTCTGGATTTCCTCATCGTCTGTTGTTATGTCTCCCTTTTCATTTCTGATTTTGTTAATTGTAATGTTCTCTCTTTGCCTTTTGGTTAGTTTGAATAAGGGTTTGTCTATCTTGTTGATTTTCTCAAAGAACCAACTCTTTGTTTCTTTGATTCTTTCTATTGTTCTCTTTGTTTCTATTTTATTGATTTCAGTCCTCAATT
The DNA here is from genome assembly GCF_949786415.1 of Peromyscus eremicus. Taxonomy (NCBI): domain Eukaryota; kingdom Metazoa; phylum Chordata; class Mammalia; order Rodentia; family Cricetidae; genus Peromyscus; species Peromyscus eremicus. The sequence goes on from NC_081417.1 coordinate 106,165,101, forward strand.
TGATTATTTCCTGGTGTCTATTCCTCCTGGGTGAGTTTACTTCTTTTTGTTCTAGAGCTTTAAGATGTTCTGTTAAATTGCTAGTGTGAGATTTTTCCAATTTCTTTATGTGGGCATATAGAGCTATGAATTTTCCTCTTAGCACTGCTTGATAATATGACATAAGTTTGGGTATGTAGTATATTTGTTTTCATTGATCTCTAGGAAGTCTTTAATTTCTTTCTTATTTCTTCCTTGACCCATTGGTGATTCAGTTGAGCATGATTCAGTTTCTGTGAGTTTGTAGGTTTTCTGTAAATTTTGTTGTTGTTGAAATCTATTTTTAAGCTATGGTAGTCTGATAAAATACAGGAAGATATTCCATTTTTTTAGTATCTGATGAGATTTGCTTTGTGATAAATATGTGGTTGATTTTAGAGAAGGTTCCATGGGGTGCTGAGAAGAAATTATATTCTTTTGTGTTAGGGTAGAAAGTTCTGTAGATAGCTATTAAAAGTCCATTTGAGTCATAACATCTGTTAGATCCCTTATTTCTCTATTAAGTTTCTACTTGGCAGACCTGTCCATTGATGAGAGTGGGGTGTCGAAGTCTTCCACTACTAGTGTTTGGGTTTGATGTGTGATTTAAGCTTTGGTAGTGTTTCTTTTACATACCCTTACATTTGGGTCATAAATGTTCAGAATTGAGACTTCATCTTGGTGGATTTTTTCCTGTGATGAATATGTAATGTCCTTCCCAATCTCTTTTGACTGATTTTATTTTGAAGTTTATATTGTTAGAGATTAGGGTAGCTACACCAGCTTGCTTCTTAAGTCTGTTTGATTGGAATGTCTTTTCCTAGCCTTTTACTCTGAGGTAGTGTCTGTCTTTGAAGTTAAGGTGTGTTTCTTGTATGCAGCAGAAGGATGGATCCTGTTTTCATATTCATTCTGTTAGCCTGTGTCTTTTTATAGGCGAATTGTAGCTTGAGTTTTCCTGCCTGGCCCACAGTCAGGACAAATCTCTCTCACCTGCCAGTCTCACAGCCGCTCAAACCCAACCAAGTAAACACAGAGACTTATATTGGTTACAAACTGTATGACCGTGGCAGGCTTTTTGCTAACTGTTCTTACAGCTTAAATTAATCCATTTCTATAAATCTATACCTTGCCACGTGGCTCGTGGCTTACCGGCATCTTCACATTCTGTTTCTCATCGTGGCGGCTGGCAATGTCTCTCTGACTCAGCCTTCTACTTCCCAGCTTTATTCTCCTCCTTGTCCCGCCTATACTTCCTGCCTAGCCAATGGCCAATCAGTGTTTTATTTATTGACACATTTGCCATACAGAACATCCCACAGCAGCGAATTGAGTTCATTGATATTAAGGGATATTAATGACCAGCAATAGTTAATTCATGTTATCTTTTGGTGGTGCTGTGTATTTCCCTTCTTTGGGATTTGCTGCTGGGGGTTATCTATTGCCTGTATTTTCATGGATGCATCTAACTTCCTTTGGTTGGAGTTTTCCTTCTAGTGCTTTCTGTAGAGCTGGATTTGTGGATTTTATTATTTAAATCTGGTTTTGTCTTGGAATGATTTGTGCACTCCGTCTATAGTGATTGAAAGTTTTTCTGGGTATAGTACCCTGGGGTGGCATCTGCGGACTCTTAGTGTCTATGTAACATTTGCCCAGGACCTTCTGGCTTTCAGAGTCTCCATTGAGAAGTCAGGTGTTATTCTGATGGGTCTACCTTTATAAGTCATCTGGCCTTTTTCCTTTGCTGCCCTTAATAGTCTTTATTCTGTATGTTTAGTGGTTTAATTATTATATGAAGAGGAGACTTTTGGGGGGGGTCTAGTCTATTTGGTGTTCCATAAGCTTCTTATATCCTCATAGGTATTTCCTTCTTTAAGTTAAAAAAGTTTTCTCCTATGATTTTGTTGACTATATTTTCTGTGCCTTTGAGTTAGTATTCTTCTCCTTCTATCCCTATTATTCTTAGGTTTGGCCTTTTCATGGTATCCCAGATTTTCTGGACATTTTGTGTCATGACTTTTTTGGTTTTAGTGTTTTCTTTGAATGATGAATCTATTTCCTCTTTTGTATCTTCCATGCCAGAGATTCTCTCTTCCATTTCTTGTACTCTGTTGGTTATGCTTGCATCTTATGAGTTTGTTTACTCAGATTTTCTATTTCTACCATTCCCTCAGTTTGTGTCTTTTCGTTATTTCTATTTCAGTTTCCAGTATTTGAACTGTTTCCCTCATCTGTTTAATTGTTTTTTCTTGGTTTTCTTTAAGGGATTTGTTGATTTCTTCCAATTTTTGTTTGTTTTTTCTTCAATTTCTTTAAGGGAATTTTTCATTTCCTCTTTAAAGGCCTCTATCATCTCCATAAAGTTATTTTTAAGGTCGCTTTCTTCTGCTTCTTCTATGCTGTAATATTCAGGTCTTACTGTTGTGGAACTGCTAGATTCTGGTGGTACCATATTGCTCTTTATGTTGTTGTATGTATTTTTGCACTGGTGCCTACCCATCTCTTCTTCTGATAGGGTTAAGAGGTGTCTGTATCTGAGGGAGCTGCTCTTGATTCAATCTGTGTTTGCTGTGTCTGTGTCTCAAGGGGCCACTTTTGGTCCAATCGTAGCTCTTAGTCTAATTATAGCTGGTGGATTCTGTGTCTCAGGGATCGGCTCTTGATCCAGTCAGAGCTGGTGGATTCAGTGTCTCAGAAAGCCACTGAGGTTGCAGGGACATGGGTAGGTTTGGGGTAGGGAGTGGGTTTTGTAGATTGCAGAGTCCGATGGAGGGTCTTGGCGGAGAAGCTTGCCTTCAGTAGTCTGCCCTGCTGGCCTGCAACTGAGGCAGTGATGAGTGGGGATTCAGGGGCATGGGTTGTCCTCAAAGCCTAGGTTCTAGAGGCAGGACTCTTTGGGTGGGAGAAGAGTCACTTATCTCTTGGTCCAATCAGAGCTGGCCAATACAATATTTTTTAAAACAAAATTATTTTTAAAAGGATTCTTAGAAATGAGATTGTATCCCTTTTAGGCTCAAATGCAGCATACATACAGTAGCACTTTCATAGGAAAGTCTAAAATCTTTGAAGTAGAGATTTTATACACTCCATAATCTCAATCCTGCTACATCTTTAACTATCATCACCACAGTCCAGTTCTGCTCGCTCCATCCTGCTTATGTATGCTTCCTGAACAAGCCCTAATTCTATTTTTTTATATAACACTGCTTTTGTGAGGCACTTACCTCCATGTGCTGTCTCAATCTATAATCATCCTTCTAGGCTTGAGATTAAACACTATTCCATTTACACATAGCTTTGGGTGATACCTATTATTCTCAGGAGACATGCTTATTGAGCTTACTTCTCTTCATAATCACATGTATCACAGAGCTTATCATGAAAGCCACAGTGGCTATCCTCATTCTCATCCTAGGAACTACTACTCATGGGTCATAAGTGTCAAGAACTATGTCTGGAGGGTTGAAGAGGTACTCAGAGTTAAGAGTACACACTGCTTTTGCAGAAAACCCAAGTGTGGTTCCCAGCACCCACATTAGCTGATCCAGAACCTCTTGTAACTCTAGGTCCAGGGGATTCAGTGCCTTCTTCTGGCCACTGTTAGTACCTACACTCACATGAGCATATACCCACACATATTACATATCACACACACACACACACACACACACACACACACACACACACAAACACTTGAGTTCCTTATTCCCTGAACCAATCTACCTGTATACATACCCATACCTACCCCACCCCACCCACCCCATCCCACACAAATGTATGAGGCAATAAAGACATAAAACAAGGAATGTGTGAAAGTGGTAACTGGAGACAGTGAAATACATGAAAAAAAATATTACTAGAAACTATGCCATCAGACAAAGTCTGGGTTCAAGGCTGGAGTGATAAGGGCATATACTATACTTCCAGAGGACCTAAATTTGGTTCACAGCATCTTCCTCAGGCATCTCAGAACTGCTGTAACTCAAACTCCAGGGGATCAGGTGGCCCCCACAAATATCTGCACTCATATGTGTGACTGCACACACATGAAATGTGTACATACACACACAGGCACACATGATTTAAAATAAAATTAATTTTTGAAAGAAGCTCAGTGGCTCAGGACAATATCCTGGCACTTAGGAGGCTAGGATGGGAGGGTTGCTATGAGTTAGAGGCCAGCCAAGTTTACATAGTGAGTTGAGACCATAGTGGAGTACCAAGTGATTTCCTGTCTAAAAGAAGAAAGAGGAGGAGGAGAAGAGGAAGAGGAAGGAGAAGAAAGAGGAGGAAGAGGAGAAGGAGAAGGAAGAGGTAGAGGAGGGAAAAGAAGAAGAGGAGGAGGAGGAGGAGAAGAGGAGGAGGAAGCAGCCACTACCCAAAATGACTTCGGAATAAGATTCACTTTACAGTAAGTCACTGTTGAGTCTAAATTAAGCTTTGTAGATATATCAAGAGAAAGCCGGTATGAGTCATATAAACTTGCAATATATAACAACAACAACAAAATATGAGCACTGATCTGGAAAAGGAGAGTAAATTTGGAGGAAAGGTTTTCTTATGCCCAGAACTGATAGTTCTTTATGATGTCACACCTAAAAACATCATGTATAATCCTTTAAAACCAAAAGGGCTTTACTTCATCTTGAAAATGTATACACTAGAATTATCTTACATGTCCCATCATAGGAGTGGTGGTTAATTACATCATCCTCTGTAATGGAAGGGCTAGGAGCTCCCCAGGGAAATAGTCACAGAAAGAGAATCAGACACTTTCTAAACTGTAGGTTCAGCAATGTGTATTTATAAAGTATATTTATTTCAAATGGGGGTGAGTGGGGTTGGTAATATAAGAAAGTATACTTTGTGGTTTTATCCCAGCAGATTAGATGGTTGAACTTTCTTTCATATGCCTTCTAACATTGGTTTCCTGCACTAAACACAGAGTGTTTTTTAATTAGAAACCAATACAAGAATGAACTCAAGCCAAACTGCCTGGGTTTGAGCCCTCTTCCCAAAGCGTTGTCACCATGACCAGCACATAAGCATGCCACTGCTCTAAGATTTCAGCTTTCTCATCTGTAAATGGAGATAGTACTATGTTATTTACTAGGTGATCATGAGACTATGGAACCACATAGAATGGGAATGGTAAGGCCTGCATGGGGAGCGTCTTGATAAATGGTGTCCAGCCTGGCTCCACGTGGAGGGGCCCAGGTATACGCTGGAAGGGGAGTGGACAAATCAGACAAGAAGACAGGTTCCAACTAGAAGCTTGCCCTCATACACACTGTATTGATAGAAGCTCTGGGCTTCAGTCCAGCGAATTATTGGTTACAAAAAACTCAGAACCTCCTTTGATCAGCACAGCTGCCAGGAGAAGGAGGGAGGAAAGAGCAATTTTCACTTTATTCTCCATTGTCTTCATCTCCATTCTCACTGAACCCTCCCCTTCGTTTGTATTTTGTCTTAACTGCCAATTTCGGGCTTAATTGGTAGAACACAAAGAAGCTGAAGTAAAACAAAGTTCAGCAGAATATAAAGAAAAAAAAAGAAGGGAAAAAATGAAAACATGAATGGCAGTCTCCGACCTCACTCTAATCACACAAGCAGGTTGCCACGGCACTGAAACATACATGACCTCCTAGTGAAGTGGACTAATGTTTCATTTACTGCTCCAATTTTCTCTCAGTAGGGATAATTTACCTGTGTGATGATTGCATCCTGCCTCCAGGGCCTCAGGAACCCTTGCCTGCCATTGTGTCTTGAATGTGGAAAATCTATCTGCATTCAGTCCAAGTGCTGAAGATGACTGAGGAGGCAAAGCAATCTCATTTCCCCTCCAACACTGTCACAGACTTGGATTCAATCTATTAAAGTCAATTGGTAGATTTGTGCAGGTAGTCTAATTAGAGATATTCAGATAGCAAGCACAGGTTCCGTTTGCATTCTAGGTTAAAAGAGAAAAAAAAAAATCAATGCACTCACAGGAACAAAGCTGAGCACTCATTCTAAAGCCACAGATTGTAGCGATGCCATGCCCAGAAGCCCAATAGAGGAGCAGAAGGTCAATGCAAAATTACCACCTTATGGGAAAGAATGATGAAAAGGTACGGAATTTTTACCTTCAACTTCAAACTCAAAACGCAACCCAGCCCTGTTTATATGATGCTCACCACCCACTGACAGTCCACTTGGAACTATCTGGCTTAGAGACTGCATTTTCACTAGAAACCATCATCCTTTTGGCTGAGAGACCGAGAAACAATGGGATCCTCCAAATGAGTGTATTCCAGCTAGCACAGCTGGGACAAATTATCTATTGCATGAAGTTCGTTTCCAACAGTGGTGACCCAGGCTCAGTGGCTTCAGGTCCTGGAAAGGTGTGGCTTCCAACAGAAAACGTAGTTAGGAGCACTTGCTGTACTGCTGAACTCCTGGCCACATAATAAGAAAGAAAGAACAGGACAAATGAAGAGACAAATGTTAAAATCTCCTTTCAGGCTCTCTGAATCAGCTTCCTCTGAAGTACCAAGTGATACTAGAGATGAAACCCACTCCACAGTTGAAGAAGTCCTTAACAACTGTTAGGATTTGTTTATATAGAAAATGAATCTATTAAACTGTAGCCATGTGACAAGGATACATCTATTGAGTATTTCCTAGACTATCTTCATTCTACAAATGTCCAATACAGCAACACAAAGCCAAGAAATAAAAACAAACATAAAATGAGAAGTCGGGACATATGGGTCGGGGAACCTGCAGGAATCCTTAAACCTGAAGCAACTGTTACCTTTTGTCTTGTTCCCAGAAGAATTTGAAGTGGCTGAGAATTAGTATCATGACCATTATTATTTCCATTTTACAAAATTGAAATAGAGAAATACAATGATTGGAGCAAATTGCCCAAGATCATATACTTAGCAACTGAAATGAACAAAACTCACAACTTAACTTGAAATACCACGCCCATGGTTTCTGTTTTCTGCCTTCCACCATGGGATGTATTATGCTTCAGAAATACAAACCTAGCAGAGACATTGCACATAGGCTACAATGAGATACCTAGAACTATTATAAAACCTGAGGAAATTAAAACTACACTGTGTGTGTGCATGTATGTGTGGGTGCCTGCATCCATGTACACATGTGGAGGATAGAGGAGGGTATTGGGTGTCCTGCTCTACCCCTCTCTACCTGTTCCCTTGAGACTGAGCCTGTTACTGAACCTGGAGTGAGGTTGACAGCTAAGATGCCTCAGCTCTGGCTTTGGTTACAAGCATATATATAATCATGCCCAGCTTTTAATACAGGTTCAGGGGATTTTTAACATAGGTCCTCATGCATGCACAAGTGCCACTAAGCCGTCTTCCCAGGCCCCAAAGCTGGCTTTGAAACTTCCTTTTTATCATAAAAACCTGAATCAAACAAACAGGTCAGGGCCACCTCTAGGGATGCCAAGTAGTCCTCCACTAGAACCTTAGTTCTTATGTGAGATGGAAAATTCTTAGTAGAATTCCATACCACACAAAGCAGATACAGATATCTGAATCTTTGCCATGTGGGTGATCAAGACAAAATGTTCCTTCGTTGCAAAGAGTCAAAGACAGAAAAGTAACATGGCAATAAAGAGGGGGCCCAGAGCTGGACCCAAACAGCTGGTGTGTGAATCCTGAACCTATCCCTGGGTAATTGTCTAGGCATACTCAAATCGCTGGACATTTGTATAAGGATGAGTCCCAGGTTGCAGGAATGCTGATAAAGCACATGCAGGGGTCCCAAGATGCTGTGAGAATTCAAGTTAGATGCTGTTGCTTTTGTTACAAACCCTTCTGAGCCTCTGAGAATAGACAGGCAGAACAAGAGCAGTTTTGTGGCCTGTTCCATAGAATTCTCTTTTCTGACCTTCCAGGAGCAGCATGTGGCTCTCCTCTTAGGGCACACATACCCTCCTGGAACTGAGCAAGTTACTCACTATACATTTCTAGGGCCATCCATAAAAGCTAAAACATCCTCAGAAGTCATTGAGAAGTTGTTCTTTATAGAGTGCAATTCCCTGACCCAAATCAGTCTTTGCCTTTGAATCAGTTTGTGTTCCCAGTTATTTAGCAGATTGATTGCTGCTATGGCAACTGCACATCCCTCTGCACAGACTCGGGCATAAGTCCTTGATACGATCCTGGCTTAGTCACTCTGGCTGCATTCAGTACATGCCAAAAATTAGATAATATTGGGAAAATTAATTGCTTTCTGCACTATAGGCACCAGGGCTGCATTGTAGTACAAAGAACAAATGAAGCCTGGTGTGTACAGTAAGGACTTTGCTTATCACCTAGCAGCTTAAAAGGAGAGAGAACTGAAGAGTCCCCAGCTGTGCTCTGGCCATACTGCTCACCTTTGGTTACCACGGTTTCTGCTACATATCAATGTAGGATGTACCCAGAGATTGCAAATGCCATTTGGCAGGGATCACAAGTCTTTCCACGAAGGCTGTCCACTGGGGAGGAATGTACAGGCTTGCCCTGCATCCGGGAACTGTTGGGTACAGGCTCTGAGAATACCACTTAGCAGCTGCATGACATTAGGCAAGCCCTTTAGCCACTGAAACCTTAGCTTCTCTGTGAAACAGAATTAAGGTCGTATCCATCCCTCACAGTTGCCGGGAAGACAGAGGGAAAGGTACAACTTTGGCATGTAGATGCAGCCTGTACCCTAGAAGCCCATTCTTCTTTGTCCTAGGCTGCAGGTTGCTGTCATTTTATGCACTGCCCCAATGCGACTGATTAATTAGCAGCTGGTTTTATGTTGTCCTCCAAGTATCTCTGATTTCTAACAGAACTCAAGAAGAGTATCATATTTGTCACAAATACATCTTAGGATCTGAGGTGGGTTTCAGCCCTAGAAGAAAGGCTGCATTCTACAAGATAATTTTGGCCTGTCTTGTTTTAGCATCTCAGGCTTCTCCTCCACCCTCCAGCTCAAAGTCATTTAAAATGGCAATGTTTATCATGAACAAGACTGAAAAGCTGACATATTCATATAAACACAGCACCCACCCCAGAGGAGTCCTTTAGCTTACCTGTTTCTGCAAATGGACTGAGTGCTGTGATCTCTGTTTGCTGAGGAAACCATATTATTAGCAGCCACACTATTTTTGTATTTGAAGAAGCCTGGAGCACTTACAAAAATTCTCCTAAACCATATGTTGTTTTTATGTTTTAGCTACTCTGTATGTATATATAATTTTCACAAATACAAAAATAAATAGATGTCCTGTATTTTTCTGAAGATTATAAACTGCAAAGAAAGAGGTATGAATCTTCCCATCTATCAGCCTTAATGGCACAGTGCTTTTGTGAAGAGTCAGCACTAGTCGATTTTCTGGGATTTAATAGATGATAATTTATAATGCAAATAGACTCTTAAATTTAATGTACTTCCTGCCATCAAGGGTGAGAAAGAACAACATCATCAGATCCTAGCACAGAAACACCATCACACCTTAAGCCAATACCAATTTCATCAGCTTAATATGAAGGTGCCAGGATTCAAGATCAGTTTTCTGTGATAGCAGAATCCATCAGATAAGGTGGTGCTTTGGCTACCAAATACACCCAGAGGCAAGTGTGGCCTGGGAGATTAGTATGGCTTTACATTCAGAGACTTGGGTTCTGGGTTTGTAAACTCTCAGATTCACACTTAAAAGTGATAGCATTTATGTCCATTTCCTTTCAGAGTATAGAATGTGATAGAAGCAAAGACTTTGCCCGAGTGTCTGATTGGATTCCTGACTGGTCCATTCAGAACTCAGGGAACCTCAGCAAGTGATTTATGTCCTAACAGCAGGATTCCTCTTCTGGAAAAGGAGGGAATCAGTGGCCTTTGTGAGTGGTTAAGAAAAATTTACATTACCTATGCAAAGTTCTGTGTAGTATAGGGTCTGACATACACAAAAACTTAATAAGCATGGCTCCCAGCGGTCATAGAGGACAGTGAATGCTAGGATTGGGATGGAGGGCCTTCCTCTTAGCAGGCTTTAAACAAAAAGCAACTGAAGTAAACATTGTTATGAAAATTCCAGACTTCGCTGGGCGGTGGTGGCACAAGCCTTTAATCCCAGCACTCGGGAGGCAGAGCCAGGCAGATCTCTGTGAGTTTGAGGCCAGCCTGGTCTACAGAACGAGATCCAGGAAAGGCGCAAAGCTACCCAGAGAAACCCTGTCTCGGAAAAAAAAAAAAAAAAAAAAAAAAAAAAAAAAAAAGAAAGAAAAGAAAAGAAAATTCCAGACTTCTTTTGGAAAATGCAAACTTCCTTGAAACCATAATGTAGACAGACATTAGTTACACAACATGAAAGAAATCCATTGATTCCACGGTCCACTGAACTTACTTCAGTGCAATCATAGCAATAAGGATATAGTGAGGTCCAGCAGGTCCGTGGCCTCCCTAGTTCTGAAGCCATGTGTGCTAGAACAGTGGCCCAAGATATTCTTGTATCCCTGGCCCTGTGGGCAGATGGTGGAGAGGGAAAACAGTAGAATATTTCTAGATGAGTCAACATTACAGGGCAGTGCTAGGAAAAAAAAATCAACTGAAGGGCTGGCCACTAAGTCCCTGAGAGTAACAGGGCCATCTCCGAGGCCAGTCAGGTTGGTGCACAAGTGGTCAAGTGGTACATAAAACCATGACTTTTATAGACACCCGCCTAGATCAGACTGCTGGTCATGCCTTTTCTGTTTTGCTTTTTCAAAGATACATCCACACACCTTTGGCAGTGTTATCCTCAAACAACAAGATGTTACTTCTAAGCTGTGAGACCTCAGGCGTTATCTGTCATCACCCACACCCTACTGTCTGCCATCTTCAGCACCAGACACATCCCTGAGGACAAAAATGGCCCTTCAGTTCCTAGGTCGTTTAACAGAAGAAACAGTTAATGTTCCATTCCCAAAATAAAGCAGAAACATGGCCAGTGGTGTGAAATACTTACAGCTAGGAGTCAAAGAAAAAGAAAGCTTTTCTTCACCTGGTAGACAGAAGCATAAACTGGCCTGCAGAGAAGCACTCTGCCCTAAAATGGGTCTCTCTTCTGGGATTTCTGCACAGACCTGCCAGTTGAGTCAGGCCCGGTGTTATCTTGAACTGCGTCCTTCCTTCACCACTGGGAATCCCTAACGGAGTGCCATCTATCCCAATCCTAACATACTTCCTGAGTTACGTTCTGCCTCTGCTGTTCAACAGCTCCTAACTGTGAACATCACAGCTGCACCACTCAGGTGTTTTGCATACATATCCCCATTGCTCCTCAGACTGCAACAGCAAGATTTTGAAGACACTTAATGACCAAGCTCTACCTATCTTCTAAACTTCATTCATTATCCAGTCTCCATGAAGCCCCTCAGCCCACCTCTTCCAGTTTCCAGAAACACATGATGTGTATGCACCATGATGTGTGTGCTCTTTTGTAGTTGGCATTTTCTTTGAGGTGCCAACCAGCTCCCAAATAAAGACATGAAGACTTAACATTAATTATGAATGCTTAGCCTTAGCTTAGACTTGTCCCACTAGCTTTTTTAACTTAATTTAACCTGTTTCTATTCATATACATTTTGCCTCTGGGCTTTTTACCTTTCTTTCATTCTGTATGTCCTACTTTCCTGCTTCCTCTGTGTCTGTTTGTCTGGCCCTTGGTGTCTCCCTGTCATCCCCTTTTCTTTTTTTCTGGAGCCTAAATTCCTTCTCCTACCACTCTCCCTGCCAGGAAGTTCTGCCTATACCTCCTCCCTTGCTACTGGCTATTCAGCTTTTTATTAGACCAATCAGGTGCCTTAAGCAGGCAAGGTAAAACAGCAACATATTTTTACATAATTAAACAAATGCAACATATCATTACATAGTTAAACAAATATTCCACAACACACTTCTCACCATGGAGCATGCTTTTCTCTTCCTTCTGCAGAGTTGCCTGTGTGCTGACAAATCCTCCTACGAATCCTTCCACTCTTAGGTAAAATGTTACTTCTTCCTTCTCATGCTTTCAAACTTCCAAATATGAGCAAAGCTCCTCACACTGCTCTCTTTGCGCTTTATACATACCTTCATACATAACATATAGAAAGCATGCTTATCTCTTTGTCCTCTCCTGCTCTGTGTTATGACATGTGCATATACCCTTAGTCAGGTACAGCCACAGGAGGACATGGAAGAGGCTCAGGAAAAGGAAATTCACCACATGGACAGGTCTTAGAAATAGGAGGTATGCCAGCATGCCATATAGGGTCACAGGGCAAACAAGTTTTGGTCTGAAGATAAAAGACTGTACTGAGGGGCAAGTCTAGACTGCAGCCTTCATTGGGAAACTTTAATAACTGACTACTTTAAATACTTCTGGGGTGGGGAGGCTTTGGACTGCTGAGTAGTCCCTAATTGTTCAGCCTGACCTTGGGGTATTTAAAGCATAGGAATATAGCCTCTTGGGTATACAGTACAGAGAGACAATATATAAGTCTGGATTGGTGGGTGTGTGTGTGTGTGTGTGTGTGTGTGTGTGTGTGTGTGTGTGATCTACGATGGGCCCTGTGCTATTGTTAAGAATATCTCTAAGACTGGATTACCCCAAGAGGTTTGTGAATATCAAAATATACTAATATGTAGAGAAAATATATAAACAATAAAACCTCCAAACTAAAATCTGGGTTCCTTCTCACTATGCTCTGTGCCATCTTGAAGGCTGGGCTCTGTGTGTGTGTGTGTGTGTGTGTGTGTGTGTGTGTGTGTGTGTGTATGTGTGTGTGTGTGTGTGTCTGTGTGTGTGTGTGTGTGTGTGTGTGTGTGTGTGTCTGTGTGTCTGTGTGTGTGTGTGTGCGGTTTGGGAAACACAAATAAAAGAAAATGTGATGTTTGTCTTTCTGAGACTGACTTAATTTGCTTAATATGATGATCTCCCGTGTTAATTCCAGATGCAAACATCCAGGACAGTGCCTGGCATCCAGTAGGCATTCATTAAACACTTGCCTAATGAATTAAGGTAAATAGCAGCGAGTGCAGATATTTTAAGTTTTTCCCATAGCTGATGTACTCTGTGGAACAAAAGGTGCGAGGGAGGCCTATAATCGTGATTAAAAAGAAATATGATGTAGACCTCCACTCACTACAATAGCCATCGCTTATTCAGTGACTCCCCTATAAGAAGCCGAGTCCACTGTTTTATCACATTCCCCCACCAATCCTGTATCTCATTCCCCTCATTAGACAAAGAAGCAGAGGCCCAGGAAGCATAAATATTGTTATCATCTTTTCACAGTTTGTAAATGGTAAAGCCCATGTCAAGGGTAAGTTGCAATCGCCAAAGAACCTGTTCCTTCCTACCACACAACCATTTTTATCTCTATGTTAAATTTTCAGGAATGGATGTATAGCGCAGGAACTAGAACACCATACTACCTGGAAGTCTCTGAGACAAAAGGTGCTACATCACCATTAAGTGGCCTTGGCAGTAATGGATTACTGTGGCTTCCATCTTCCTGGCCCAATGGAAGGTTTGGTCATGGGCTCAGGATCCACCTCCTGCTGGAATCATTAGTGCTTCCTCTGCACAAATAAGAACCGGTATATTGTGTTAAATTGACTGACACAAACAACCATGCTTTGTCCAGAAATAGAAAATGCAATTTTCTTTAGCAAAATAGAACATAGGAAGTAGTGGGGGTTAAAATGTCATGCATGGAACAAAGGTTTGGCAGAGGAGAAAGGTTAAAATCAATCACCCCACAGGGAAAGGGAGAGGAAAGTCTGCAGTATTCTATAGTAATTATTCACACAAAGTCACACTAGAGAATTGGAAGCCATTTCTACTAAAAAAAAAATTTAAGAGGAAAGAAAGAAAATTTCTGAGCCTATGATGTTAATATTTTGCTTTTTGTAAGTCGTTTGGAAAGATCACAGACAGGCCACTGGAAATAAACAAAAGAAACCATTTCAACATTCTCACCTCTAGTGGTGGGAAATGACCTTTTCATATCAGAATGAGGTAGGAAGAAAGCAAAAGTGCTCTCTTAAAAGAAACTACACTGTACATTATTGGTCTGACTTGTGTTAAATAAATATTGCATGTGGCCATTGTGTGGGATTCAGCCCCTGCACGAGGTCCCAACAGGCCTGGCTGAAAATCATACTGGAGTTACTCAACTCTAAAGTTCCACATGAACAATCTGAAACCAAGTCTCTTGTCTGAGTTCTAAGAAATCAGGATTAGAGAGATAATAGCCAAATTTCTAAGCTATAATTGGTGTTACAGTGAAGGTTTTTTTTTTTCTGCATTTTTTTCTCATACACAAAAAAGGGCAACCTGAAGTAAATATAACTAGTCAGTTACTTTTCTATCATTCTGTCTCCCTGTCCTTACCTTGCAAGGCAAATTTTAACTTTGCAAACATCAATTACTTTTTGTTTTCATTATCTGCTTTCCTGAGCCCTTTTCTATCTACAAAACCAAATTCTATGCAGTTCACTGGAATTAAACAACCTAGCTTATGGAATGAAGTGCTACTTTACTCCAGAATAAAACACCAAGCCAAATGAGAACTGTACATCACTGTGATTCAGTTCTTTGAAATGTATATGCTAGAGAAATCTAGAAAGGGCATGAAATGTGAAAGGTTGTGGACCACTCATGGTTTTTGTCACTAATTCCTTCAGGAAGAGAGTTGTCCAGTCCTAGCAGCTGGTCCCCAAGCCTCGAGTCCTAGTGTTCTCACACTTTCTGGGATTGCTTTGTTTTCCTCTACTACAAGGTTTTCTTATAGTCTTTAAGATTACAAACTCGTTCAGGTTCTGCAACCTTCTATCTGCCCCGGGGGTTTTTAATCCCATGACACTCTCCATTCCGAACAAGAGGAAGGTGTAAGACATGACCATTTTACAAAGTTACCAAAGTATTGGTTTTCAACAATCAAATTTGGAGATCAAAAGTAAAAGGGGAATAGTTAAGAAATGTAGGTGGAGCCCTCAAGGAAGTACACATAAACTACTGATATTTCTCTGAGAAAGAGATCTGCATTCATACCCTCTGGTCAAATCTGGGTGAAGACTCAACAGACAGACAGACAGATAGATAGATAGATAGATAGATAGATAGATAGATAGATAGATAGATAGATAGATAATGAGAGAGAGGGGGAGAGAGAGAATTGAAGGTTATCTTTTCATATTTATTTCTTTAGGTAGTATAAGGTGGTGAGTAGGAGCAATAGGTCAGGAAGGTCGAATTCTATCAGCTATAATACATGTTAAAAATGTTTGTTACCTCCAGGAGTTAGAAGATTGGTAGAACTTAACAGATCACTAACATTGTCACAGAGTGCAGAGAGGACACACATATGACCTTTAGGTGGTATTCCTTCTTCAATGTAGGTAGCAGAAAGCACACTGTCTGTCAACATGCATCTGAAAATGGCCGTCTACACTATAAGAAACTGAGCTACAGAAATCTTGGAGGTCTCACTGTAGACAGCTCCTCATGAGTCCTGTGCCTACAGTTCACATTTAAGTTCTTGATTTTATTTGTATCCTTTTGTTCTCATCTCCTTAAACTTCGTTTCAAAACTCTTTCCTTGGCTCTAAGGAGAAGGAATGACTTTGGACTAGAATCTTCCATCTTAATCAGATGGTGTTCTTAAACAAACTTCTTTGCCTTAGCACGTGTCTTGCAACTTAATCGGTGCACAACAGTGTGACCAGCAGCCTGACCTGGGTCCAGTTTCTGCTCTGAAAAGCAAAAACTTTGGTTTGAGCTGCAAGCAGAACACATGGGGTGAGAAAACCAAGTCCCCAAGGTTCTGCTCAGGCAAATATTCGGTGTGGTTAGTAACAGTGACTGTCCCTTATCTACAGCCTCTGCTTCTGGGGGTGACTCAGGAGAGTGACTCTCACTAAATATAGCATTGGATCCTTGTCACTTCCAGCTCTTCTCCCAAATTTGTTTTTTATCTTGAGCAAGTCATGTGACACCATCTGTGTAGTGACTGTCCCCAGGAATCTGTGTCCCTTGCTTGAGAAACATGATATGAAATGAAAGGTAAAGATGCATTGACTTCTTAGAAAAGGGTAGCGGGGGAGGAGGGGCAGTAAAAGTGTTAGGGGGTTCCAGACCAGAGAAAAAAATTTACCTTAAGCAAGGTAAGTCTGACTGGGGTGGGGGTGGGGGAGAAACGTGGCCAGAATGACAATGGTGAAGAATGTGGCATCACTGCCTGCAGTGTGTAGCTGTGCCATCAGGGAGTCTTGCTATGCTCATCTGTAAAGTGCAGAGTTGATCTTGTGACCATCTGGTTATAACGTTCGTAAGTTAAATCAGAAGTGAGCTCAAAATCCAAGTTTAAGATTTTTAGTTCTCTGTTTAGGACATCTTAAAGAACTATTTTCTTAGCAACTGCTACATGTATCACAGTTAAATGCAATATTGAGGAAGGATAACAGTGCCTACTCTGTCACCCGCATTCCACCGTGAGGCCCTGGTCTGACTGCTGGCTAATGAAAGCAGAGCTAGGAAAAGCCAAAGGCAAGCATTTGGACCGGTTGCTCCATTCTGTGGACCCAGGTTACTCTGGCTTCTGAATGAAGTCGCTCTTGCCTTCACCCCCATCATTTACCTCTTTGGTTAGACATTTTTTAAAAGGATGAAGCAAAGCATCTCCCAACTAGAAGCTCCTGCAGCTGACAGAAATGAAGAGTAAAGATCTCCTGTCACAGGTGAAGTCTACCTGACTTGAACGTAGAACTTGTAGCACTAAGCTAGGAGAGAAAAATGAGATTCTCCTGCAGTTAAAACTGAAGAGAAAATGATTTTGAATTCCTTTCACCAAAAATCCTGATGTATTTGTGCCCTGTTACCAGAGCCTTTGGGAATTCTCTGGCTTCTCCTTATTAATAATGTTATTATCAAAAGTATGTTTTCATTTGCAGACAGCTATTGCCTGATAAGCTGGAATAGTAACTCTCTTTAAAGTCTGCTGTCACACAGTACTACTGCACCCAAGCCCTGAGGGCAACCTGAAACAAACAACTCTTCTCTCCTGTTTGTGGTCCAGGGGTTTAAGATCCTACCTGAATAGAGTTGCAATTGTCTGAGATGTCTTCTCTTCTGTTCCCCTGGAGCCCCAGAGCTGTGCTGGAAAATGTCCTGGGATCTGTCACTCAGCATACAACTTGCTCTCGAAAGCAACACACATCTACCTTAGAAATGGCTTTGCTTCAGCTTCCTCTCAAAATGGGAGTTGCTGATGCCTATGTGGCCAAGGGAAGCATTACTTTCTTAGCAAAGGTTTAGTCATAGTGGGGATGTTCTTATTCTCCGAGAGCTAGCAGAAAGCATAAACTGCACCCATATGCCAATATCCGAATGAAAGCCAGGGAATAGCAGTGAAGGGGGATCAAGAGGTTAGAACTGGAAGGTCTAATCCTCAAAGAAGAAAGGATAGTCAGTGATGGAGACATGCTTGCTTTCTGATCCCATGAAATACAGGGCATAGGAGGAGGTCAGTCTTGCTAAAGAACAATCTGAGGGAAAAGCATCCTGAGAGAAACGAAGGTCTTTAATTCTGGTTTAACAGTGTTTTGACAATGCATCGAGGCAGTCTTCTGAGCTCAGTGAGGAAAGGTTCAGAAGAGATACTACTCCTTGTAGCCAGAGAGCAATCAGGCATTTGAGCTGAAAAGACAGTGGACAATTTTGACAAGACTGAAAGGATGTGGTTTGTTGGAAGGGATGAGCCTTTACGAGCCTCACTGTTTCCAAAAGCAAAGGAAAGAAAAAGTAAAAGGTGCCATGAGGCTATCAGCAGGGCCATCCAAGAGGTCTCTAATATGTGACCTCATTCTGAGAGAAATAAAATGCTGTCTGGAGTCAAGAACAGGTGAGTACACATATAAGCACACACAGACACACACACACACACACACACACACACACACACATGCAAAACAAACAAAACAACTACAGTCTCCATTCTCAGCCCTTTCTTCCAGCCCAAAGAATGCAGCAGAGACTGGCAAAGAATGAGGAATTCCATCAGTGAGCTCTATCAAGGTACTATTGTAATCTGACCATGCTACTTTCACTAAGGAACACAAAGTACTATTATTAAACGGTCCTTTTAAAATTTGGTTCTTTGAGGATTTCATACACTATGTTTTGATAGCCTCCACCCACCACCTCAACTCCTCCCAGATCCACCCCTTCTCTACCCACACAAATGTGGGTCCTCTTTTTTTTTTCTAATTAGTGTTTACACCCATCACGTCCAATTTGTGTTGCCCATATACTTTTGGATGTGTGGCCATCCACTGAGGTGAGGTGTGCACCTACCAGGGGCCACAGCCTTAAAGAAGACTGACTCTACCAGCATCAGTTAATTGCCAATGGCTGCTCAACTAGCAGTGGGACTTCAGACCCATCTCCACTCTCCATGCTGGAATTTTGTCTGGCTTGAGCTTTCAAACATCTTGTCCATACTGTCCTATGTTCAGCCACCTCTGCCTCTTAACAATCCTTCTACTCCCCTCCATAATGATCCCTTTGAATGAGGTAACCCAGACCCAGAAAGATAAATTTCTCATGTTTTCCCTCATTTGTGGATGTTGGCTTTGAATATTCAGGTATGTGTACTTCATTTGGAATACCCATAGAGGTCAATAAATTAGTAAGTGGACACAGGAGTGGCTTTCAAGGCAGGGGAGATAGAACTAATTGGTATAAAGTGGGTTTTGGGGGGGTTGTTTTTGGTTTTTTCTTAAGAATAATGGAACAGGAAGGGTTGGGTGGGAGATAAGACAGGGAAGTGGAGGAAATATGGGAAGGATTGTATAACACTAAAGACCTCTCAGAAAATCATGTGGAAACCTACTCCTATAGAAGCTTCTTAAAATACACATACAGACATATAAAATGAGTTTAAATGGAGTCACTTACCCTAAAGCGTGGTGGGAAAGTTCTTACTTTATATCACAGACTAACACATAAAAAGCTCACTGCCAGGAACAGGTTACTTCTTCTGGAGCTATTAATCAATGAAGTCCCACAGTCTCCCAAACATTATAGACTATTGTTAATGCTCTTGGTTATCCCCTGGAACTTGATGGTAAACACTATTGCTGAAGACATATGCAATTGAAGCACAGAACATGGAGAAATCAGGCTGGCACTCACTCACGATGCTTCACTCCTGCTAGCTAGCCTTCATAGTGTTGGAAGCTGCTATGCACACTACCAGAGGAGAAAAGTAATCATCAGTCTTACCCAAATGTGATCTCCAAGAGCTACCATAACCACTAGCCTAGCAAGACATGCACATCAGCCCAATAGTAGCATGGATGTCATTGGGATAACTAATCACTTTCTGGATGGATTTAAGGTTCTCTTTACAAGATAAAACTCACATCAGGCATTATTATCAGAGCCAAGAACCTGTAGTTCAACAAGCCATAGGCCCTAGGAGATAGCCTACTACTATTATTCTGCTAGATGAACCCAATATTAAACCAGCTCCTAACAGCTTATCATTAAACCTATAGATCAGGGCATCTCTCAAGACTCATCAGAGAAGCACCTTTATGCATTATATGGAGGTGAACACAGAAAACCACTAGCCAAAGTGCAGAACATAAGAGACTACAGAATATTCAACCCTAAAAAAAATCTGTATCACATCCCCTCCTCTGAAAGCTCAGGAATCATTGTGAGAAAGGGAGCAGAAGGATTGTAACTCTGTTTTTACCATTTAAGATAGAGTTTTGGTGCAGGGGTCAGGCTGGCCTTAAAATCACAACCCTTCTTTCTCTACTTCCCAAGTACTGGCACTTGTTATAAGAATACTCAGCATGCTCATCTATTACTGAACTTTTGACAGTGATGAAATTCTGTATCTGCGAAACCCAGCCTGATTTAGAAGAATGGGTAATGATCTGGGAATTAGGATACTTGTCCCAGTGACTCTATAAATCCTTAAGGAAAGACTACGTCCTTCAAATCTTTGCCCTCCTCACCTCATTCTTATGTGTACTGTGGCCCCCATTGGCATAGTCTAATGAGCTTCCATAGTTGTCATGCACACTTCCAATGGATATTTTCATTCTTAACATAGTTCCTTTCCTTCCCTTAGTTTCCCATAAAAAGCTTTCCTGCTCTTCTTCCAAATGAACCTTTTCCTCAACACTAAATGTCAGGCAAGCAAGACTCCTTCCATAATCACCTTTGTACTTCAAATGAGATTATAATGCTTGTTGAGCAGCTAGTTGAATGAAATGATTTTATTGTCTTTATTGTCTCCTTCCCTTTCTTTTCCCCTCCTTTTCTTTGTTTATCTCTGAAGCAGATTGTAACCATATAATCCAAGCTAATCTCAAACTTCAGATTGTACTGCAGCCTCCCAATAGTTGGAATTACTGTGTGCTGCCATGCCCAGCATATATCATCATCTTTGCAAATTAAAAACGGAGACCTCAAAATCTAAAATAAATGGTTGCATTGTATTCTCATAGACAGCCTATGGATTTAAGAATTGAGTATCCTACATTCAGGGAAAGACAGTGCCATGGAGAAATTCTATAATCTATCATAAAAAAATATAAAGGTATGCTGGTGCACACCTTTAATCCCAACACTCCAGAGACAGAAGCAGGAAGATCTCTCTAACTTAGAGGCTAATCTAGTCTATATATTTAGTTCAAGCTAGCCAGAGTTTCATACTAAGACCTGACTAAATAATAATAATAACTTTAAAAAGATAAATGACAACATTGTCCCCTTCTCCCTTTTGATGGTCTCAGAGTCATGCTTTAGCAATTTCAGACCTCTGACACTAACATACTGGGTGGGTACCAGGGTCTGCTTGGTATGTGGGTAAGTATTAGTTGACAAATACAGAACATACAGACATGCTGGATATGATGGCTTCAGTGTCATTATTATCTCATCTCTTCTCAGAATTCAGTCTAGCTTGAGCTGCATATTGTAATACCATCCCAACCTCAATTTGAGTAAATAGAACTGTTCTTTTTAGGCACTGTGTGCTTATGATGCTTAATGATAATTATACAGATCTATTTATATAAACATATTGAAAATGGTTCTGCTGTTCCTATGTCAATTCATTTGTCATGATTCGGTACTTAATTCTTCACACTTGTTCTTTATAGAGTATAAAAATAATGCTTCCTGATTACAATAAAATTAGAATAAAGTCAGAAAAGTGGAAAGAAGATTCTTTTAATCACATAAAATCCCAGTGTTCAATGGTATTAGATGAACATTTGGTGTAGTTCCTTTTTGGGATTTTTCCTATTTAAAGATTTTTTTAAATTTTTTTAAGTAAGGGTTATTTTTAAAGACATACTTTTGTGTAGTTTTGAAAAAAATATGAGTATTATCATCTCTGAAAATACTAATACACAGCCCTAAAGGTATTTGGAGATAAATTGTCGCTTTAAGAACCCTGTATTTTATGAGGAGTCTTCATGTAGTTTTAAATAGAAGTCTCTAAGTATCCTATTCACAGTTTACCGTGGTAATGTAACTTTTAAATAAACAAAGCTAAATAAAGTACTCAGAAAATTAATGCTATCTGAAATTCTCATTCAACCAGCATAAACATCTACCATACTCTTCTTTCTCAACATCTAAATGCCAAGTCCAGTGGCTGCAACAACCTCAGAGGAGTGCACAATGAGAACAGAATTCAGGTGCCGAGTTGATCCTGGCATTTCTCCCCGACTCAGCTACTCTCTTGTCACTTTGGAGGCTGTCCACTGCTCTCCCTAGGAAAGGAAATGGGAAGAAGCGGCAGATCACTCAATCTTTCCTGCTTGGGGCTGCTGGCCTTCTTAAGAAAGCCTTGGATTTCAGACTGAAGGAAGGACCCGTGTCTCATTTCTCTTTGTGTGCAGGGACTAAGATCCTGTAAGGCACATTACATTCCATTAGCATTTATTGATTACTGAATAAAGGCCATATGAAAATTATCACTTAGATTGCTTTTATTTATAATCAGCAGAAAACTTAAATGTAATGACTTAAAGAAATGTGCTTATTGTTCTCACTTAGCAAATATTTGCTAATACTTATTTATTCGTTCAGGAATTGTGAGGTCTAAAATCATCTCAGCTTTTTCTTTATGGTCCCAATACAGCTATTTTAGATCTAGTCATAATTATATATTGAGCAGTTAAGAGCACTTGCTCTTGCAGAGGACCCAGGTTCAGTGACCAGCATCTATATAATGGTTCACAACCATTTGTAATACTAGTTCTAGGAGATTAGTTCCATCTTCTGACTTCTGTGAACACCAGACATCTGTGTGGTATGCATACACACATGCAAGCAAAACACTCATACACTTAAAATAAATCTAAAATAAATAAAATAGCTTTTTAAGACAAGAACAGATCTTGAAGAAACTCAACAAAATTCCATTTAAATCTCACTAGCAGTATTGCAGAAGTTCCACTAGCTGCAAGGGAGTCTGAAAATATGCTTATCGCCCCTAGACTGGGACACCAAGTCAGAGTTATGTTAGCAAGAAAGAAGGAGAAAATTAATACTGTGTAGGCAACTGGCAGTACTTGCCTTCAGTAAACTATCTTCTTTAAGTTTAAATGATAGAGAGGTATAAATTGAAATGATAATAATAAAATAATCAAGAAAATGATATACATTCACTGGCAAAGTTCTATAGGTACTATCAGTCATTGATAACAGGGATTTGGCAAAATGAAGGCAGCAAAAGATTTTTATCGAAGAGATCAATTGAGAAATATGAGAATGCATAAGTCCACAGTGATGCATTCAACCAATTTTTCAGACTCTCCTGTCTTTGGAAGTGAATTGATATAGGATAGAAACAAATTCAATTTGTCAAATATGGCTGATTTGTAAACATCCTTCTTTGGTTTTAATGTAGTTTAATATTATGGAATAATTCAGAGAACCTAAACAGTAGGAATTGGAAGTATATCTGCCTTGCTTCCTCTTGTTCATAATACAGTGTAGCCTCTGTTTGAAATTCCCAGTGAGGAGAAAATAGCTGTGAAGTAGTTCACTCCATTTTCTTTCTTTCTTTCATCAGTAATGTCTGTTGGAACTTGAGTTAGCTTTCACCTCTCAGTGTTATAAACCCTTTATTTATATTTTCCCAGGAACCAAAATTAATGTCCCTCTTTATACATGGTAGCCCTTAAATAAATCAACATATTAACACATCTGTCCTCTTAGCAAAACAATTTAGACTTTGAATTTGTCTGTATAGTCATCATAGCTCCCACTCATTCCTCCTTCAACTTATCATCCTCCTCTAGGCACTCTGTTCTCATGTATATCTTTTGTTCCACAGGTCCTGCAATATCACAGTGCTCTGGATTGGCTCTGGCCATTTCCAAGCAGATACAGATGCCCTTGGTGCCAACACAACTTAATTACTAGAAAATGACCCTGTTTGTTTTGGTCCAATGATCTGGCCTTAGATTATTATCTGAGAATCTCACTTACTAAATATAAATTCTCTCTCAAATATATTTGTCAGACAAGTTCACTATAACATTAGCCAAATCATTGTTAAAAAATCACTAAGCAACTAGAGCTTTCCCTTATAATTATTAAGCCATTGATAAACATTTAGATGAATCTGTTGCTAGCCTGTCAGTGTACTTCAAAAAATAGCTTTCTGTATTTCTCCATTTTGTGCCAAGGTCCCAGGAATTTCCTTTCCATATCTTAATCAAGTAACTTAGAGCTTCTATACGACCATACTCTCCATCACATTACAACAGATGTGGGGGAGTCATTTAAAAACAAAGTGGAAAAAGGATATTGGGGCACTAATGTGTATAGCTTCTAGATATAAAACATTGCCTTAGGAGATTTATATACAGTACTAAGGTTTTATGATACCACATTCTCACACGCACACACTTTGTAGAGATTGAAAACTGAAGCTCGTTGCAGTTAATGAACCTTAAGACCTGTAGTATTTGGAACTGAGGATTTTATTTTTCTAACACACACACACACACACACACACACACACACAAATGCATGTTCTTTCCCATACCACTTCTTTAAGTCTCTGACTAAACAGGATGTCCAACAATATGATACAACTCTGACATTACACAATACAGTAAATGCTCAGTTCCAAAAGACTGCCCCTCAGCAGCTAACTGAAAATTGGGGTTCTAAGGCTTCCCACACTGTCAAGTTTACCATACACTAAGGTTTCCTGTGATCCCCTCCTTAATTTCCACTATTCCCAAGAATAACTGACAGAATTTAGAAAAACAATATACTTAAATGATATTATGAAGCAAGAGGTGAAAGAAGAAATTTTAGAATAAAATATGGTGGTGGTGAGGTGGTGCCGACCACTGTGCTCTCTCTAAGTACATCAACTTGATGTTTTCTCCAGTTATAGAAGTTCTAACATTATCATTTAGGGGTATTGAGGGATATTTACAAAGGATTCACTGAGTAGACATTGTATGATACTACGATGAACAAAACATCTACTCACCTCAGATAAGGAATCAACAACAGACCAGAATATGGAAACTACCCAAGCACGACTTAATGAACCAATGTGTTTTATTGGGACTGCTTGCAGGGCTATGGTGAGAGATGACTTACGGGAGCAGCAACCACTGAAAGGCAGCTACATAAACAAAAGCTCATCCCAGCATGGGTGACAGTTCACAAAGGCTGGACAATGGGAAGGCACTGCAAAACCTGCAGGCAGCTCAACAGTTTGGAGGGTGTCCATCCCGAGGGTGTCCGTCCCGAGGGCCTCAGTTGGTTGGAGCCTTTTCAAGGCAGCTAGCTGGTCTGTGTTTTTCCTGCCCTGCTGGACTGGTCTTGCCCTTTCCAGGTTGTTCAGTCTGAGCCTCTTCTAAGCAACTCAGCTTGTCTCAAGAGTCCTGTTTGCAACTTTCTTTATCCAAGAGTCTTAGCTGCTTGGCTTGTCTGAGAGTGACTCTCAGCAGGTCTTACTCCTTACCCCTTACTTTGGAGAGGGGGATCCTAGTGAATATGGTCAGTTTCAGGGACTTCCTCAAGCTATTGAGTTGTTTACTTCCTGTCTTAATGAGCTTCTGAGCAGGATGAAGTGTTTCACCTCTCCCTAGATCATTCACCCTGTTTCACCTCCCTGTGAAATGCTCTGTCCCTTAAAGAGCTTCCCTCCAAAGTGCAAGTTTTTGTTTTGTTTTGTTTTTATCTTGGGGGAAACCACTATACAACAGTAAGCATGACTGATTACATTATTCACCATTGATGATTCAACTCAATCTCTGGTCCCTCTCTTCTCTCTAGAAGTCAATAATCTAATCACATGACTACATGGGGGCATGTCTCTTCCCACTTCAGTCATCACACTGGCAAAAAAAAAAATTGCTAGGTAGTTAAAATTCTATATCATTCTATATCAGGGACCAAGGACAAAATTACATTGCTCATAATAGTAGAAATACATTTCTAACCCAACTCTCCCTGGATTGCATATATCTATGTTCTCCTAAAGTTCACTTGTTGGGAACTTAAACTACAATGCAACAGTGCTGGGAGGGATAGCTTAAGAAATGATAGATGTCTGGGACTTTGTCCTCATAATGAAAATAAAATCATTATCATAGGAATGAGTTCTTGCGAAGAGTAAATTCAGGCTCCTTCTTGCTGTCCTTTGAGCATGCTCTCTTGTTCTTTCACTCTGTGTTGGAATGACACACAAGGCCCTCAGTCACTGATTCCTTTACCTTAGATTTCTCAGCCTCCAGAAACACGAGTAAAAAAATCACTGTTCGTTTAAATCCTCAAGCCGGGGTACTCTGTTATAGCAACATAACATGAACTAAGAGATATTTGCTTACATCAAATTTCCTTCTGATGAATAAACACATTTTGTAAAAGCTTGAATGAAAGGCTCTATCAGTACAAGATATTTTAAGATGTGCACAAGTAGAAATATCTTGTGTCAAAGTCACATCAATCTAAAAATTGGTAATCAAGAAAATGAGGCTTGAGGAATTTGTTGGGTTTTTTTTCATTTTGAATAATTATACTCAGCACTTTCCATTGTCATGTTTACCCTTCATAAGCTAAAGCATGTCAAATAGGTAAGGACATCCTTCCCCATCAAGTATCTGTCATTAACTGTAGGTTAAGGACCCAAATATAATTTCACAATAACCTTCACATTTATCAACTACCTGTCAATCCACCCACATGCACTATCACAGGTTTAAGTAAACACATTTATTCAAAGAGCAAAAAGAATAGGTTTATCATATATTTTTTAAAAAGTTTGGAACACTTTGTAAATAACTTAGAAAATACATGATTGCTGTACACCATGCTCTGTGCAGTTCTGATTCTATGGGCTGAAAAAAATAATGAAAGATGTTCTTGAGACCAAAAGAAATGAGGTATTTTTATGAGCCTCCTTGTTTTCTAGGAATTTTCCAGAAATGGACTGAGAAGGCAACTCAGTGGTTTTCAGAGTTCTCACTCCAGATGTGTGATGCTTGAAACTCCAGTCCCCAGGACTGAAAGAAGAAAAAGAACTGAACATAAAATTAAACTTTGTAACAAAAAAAAATGGCTATAATTTTCAAATTTCAAGGGTTTTGCATAAAAATAACAGAAATCATGTTATTTTTCTGGGTTTTTTTTTTTTCATATCAACTAGCAGGAATGGAAGTCATGTTTCAAGTCTGTTGCCTTCTTAACCAGGCTAAGTCATTGTTCACCCATCTTACAAATAACAAATTTAAAACCTAAAGGCTGAGAGGCAAAACATCTGAAATTCTCTCTCTCTCTCTCTCTCTCTCTCTCTCTCTCTCTCTCTCTGTGTGTGTGTGTGTTGTATTCAAGAGTATAAATGTTACGTAGGTAGGTCCACCCATCCATGTGCAAAGAAACCAAAGGGTAATATCAGAGTCTACTGTTGCTATCACATCCTGCCATTTTCCCTTACAGGTCTCTCCCTAAACTTGGAGTTCACCAGTTTTTGGCATGTGGATGGCCAATAACTCCCAGCAACTTTCCTATAGTTTCTTTCCCAACTGCACCCCAGAACTAGGGTTACAGGCACAGGAAGTCACGCTTGACATTTTTGTGGTGCTAGGAATCTGAACACAAGGCCTCAGGCCTGACCGGAAAGCTTTATATCCTTGTCCATATTTTTGGTAGTATCTTCCTATATACAAAACCATGAACTCTAGAAACCCTTCAAAAACAGATCCATATGAATTAAGACATATTTCCTTGAAAAGGAAAGGCTTCAGACGATAATTCAAGGACAATAAAATGAAGGAGAAAGCAAAACAAAGAAAGAGAATTGAGGACAAGGCAGGAGAATGTGGAGCAAAAAATAACAAAAGAGCTTAACCAGAGCATTCTCAAAACCAGTAGCCAAATGCTATCTGTCCCTGACACTGGAACAAAGATCATTCAGTCATCGTGTCCCCACCCAACACGTGTTTCCTAATAGCTTGGTCACTTACTCAGCACACTCATTGTGAGCTCTTTTGTCTTTTCAGAATGACCTAGGTGCTAGGGAGGACATGCGTAACAGTAGAAGACAAAGCATGACATCGCTACCTTTGTGGCATCTTTATGGACCTAGCTGGGTGAAAAGGCAGATGTATGGATGAGCAGGGGACTCTCGTGGCAATATCTATAGGATTAGTGTCTCTTGCTCTATCATGAATCCAGAAATCAGAAGTGCATTAGTCAGAGTCTCCTTCCTGAACCCAAACCTTCTTTACTCAATGTGGATATGAAGAGACCAGAAAGAGAGAACATGATGGCTAAGAAAAGCATTAACAGCAGAGCTTCTTCATTTTGCTTGGCCCATGTCTACACACTGGCCATTAGACTGCACTCAAACACCATTATGAAAAATAAGCAGTTCCTTTGCAGACCACAAAGACATCTCAGTCCTAAACACATTTTATGAGCAGGATATGAAGTTGAGGTCCTGAGACACTTAGTGAGGACAAGATACTCCAAGCCCACCCCTCTTTATAGAGACACTTGCTGAAATGCTGCACCAAGCCACTGAACAGATTCTATATCTGTCTCAGTAGCTCACCAGCAGCCACCTGAGAAAATAACAATGAGAATAAAGTCACATTTCATCCCCATAAATGACTTGCTCAGGCTACAATGTGTATTTCTAAGACCAAAGTGATAGACAGGATGAAGATACTCAAGTTACAAATGGCTAAACTGAAACCTCTTATACTCATCCTTCCTCAGAGTCTAGCCAGGTTTACACAGATATCAAGAGTCCCAATCCCAGGACAAGTATGTAAAAAGAGAGAAGGATATCTTCTATTCAGGCCCCTTCATTACTGATAATAGATATTCGGGTCATTTTGAGACAGTGTTTTTTTAGTAGTATCTCGTGTATCTCTTAAAGAGGCCCAGTAGTCCTCTGTACATCCTGATTCACAACTACAGGTGCAGCATTCCATGCCGATTGCTGACTAATATCTCTTAGAAAACGTGTCAGATGGTGAATGACACAACTTACATTTTGTGCGCATATCACTCCATAGTCCATTAAGAATACTGTGACCTTTTCTGTATATGTATCTGAAGTTGTGCAACTATGCAAAATTGGAGCTGTTCATTCTCTGTACATAAATAGTCTGGACTTTATTTGTCATAAAATATTTGGTTATCCAGCTCTCTGAGTACTTTCCATCCAACATTACATTTATTGAGAAGCCACTATGATAGGCCTTGTGCCAATGTTAGGATAAACAGATGAACAGGGCCCCGATTTCGCCCTACTAAAGTCACTCAGAGCAAATGGGGCTATCAGGCAAATGGGCAATTACAACGCAGGATGGAAACAGCTCGAGTGAGAGGGGATGTGGAGCGGGGGAGCGGAGGGGAAGATGCAGCCAACGGACCACGTGTGAAGGGTAAGAGAAACCTTTCCTGCAGTAAACCCCGAGCCCAGCCGGGTCAAGGACTGGGACACTTTTCAACAGTGGGTATTTGAATCAAATTGATCTACTATTATATTCCTAAGAAGTGATAACTGAGTGGTTAATTTTTTTCTTTTATTTTTAATTGGTTAAAAATGAAGATTTGTGTTATGATTCTGCTAGAGCTTTGAATTTACTGCTGGGTGACCTTGGTCAAGTGATTTAGCCTATTTAAAATTCAGTTTCTTCATATACAAAATAAAAATAACCCCCATATCCCTGGCTTGCCTTGAGGGTTGGCACGGAATAAGGCGCATAAGGCATTTGTGTGGTGCCTGGCACAGGAAACGCTTTCCATAGTTGAAGTTTGTATTAGGAAGTGTAATTTGTGAATCTTTTCTTGTCTTTACTCCTGGTATGCAGTTAGTCTTCATTGTCAGCTTGACTGAATTTGGAATCACCTAGGAAACATACCTCCAGGCATATCTGTGAGGGAGTTTCCAGAGAAACCTACACTGTATTTGGATCTAAATCCCCAAACATAAGAGCTACTCTTTCCTACCGGGTGAGGGTGCAGACTGAAGAAAAGGAGAAAACTGAATGAGCACCAGCATCCATCTCTCTGTTTCCTGGATACTAAGATGTGAATGAGCAGCTGCAGCACATTCCCCCGCCACAGAGTCACATCATGGAGCTGCCTGCTGCCATACCTGCCTCTCCATGATGGACTGTATCCATGCACACGGAGCCACGCAAACCCCTCTTCCCCATCACTTCTTAACGGGTATTTGGTCACAAAGACAAGTGACTCATGCAGCCAGGCCGTGCCAGTTGTTGGTTGGGCAACAGTCCTGTTCTGTATCACCTCAGTGTCAACATTGCCCCATAATCCTGAAGCTTTAGAAGATGAATCAGCTCATGTCTGAAACCAAACTTCTGTTTTACTTGGTGAAGGAATAAGCGCTCATGATTTTTTTGTTGATTATTTTTCTTTACTTTGCTTCCTGTTTGTATTTTTGCTTTGTTTTGTTTGTTTTTGTTTTTGAGACAAAGTCAAACTCTATAGCCCAAGCTGACCTTGAATGTGCGATCTTCCTTCCTCAGCCTCCTTTGTGTGGGATTACAGGTGTGCAACATTATGTCTGGCTCCTCAACAGTCTTTGAGGTGTGATTATGCTTCATATTTTTTTCCTTAGGAGTTATGGGGATAATTTTCTGTCCTAAAACTCTGTGTCTCTTCCTGTTGGACATCAGAAAGCAAGTGTTACATTCAAATGCCCATACTAGACTAGACATAACAACAGAAAGTCTGTGACCTAGGTAAACTGCCATTAAACATTGGAGAAAGAAAACAGATACTACCCTATGTTCCGTGAAAGGCAAGTCAATGAATTAGGCATGGAAACACATCAAATGTGATCTGAAATCTTAGTTCTGTCTAATCACTTGCAGCAAAGCTAAATGGTCTTGGTGTATGGCACTAATCAGTCATCCCAAAACATAACCTGAAGAGTCAGCAGGGCCTACTAAGAGCACGTACATCTTCACGATGCTTGTCTTCATTTCAGTTTGATGGTGATGTTCACAAAACTCACATAAGGAACTAGACATAGTCAGCATAGAAAACAAGCTGGAAGACCTGAAACTGATCCTCTGGTTTGGGGGTGGTCAATAAAGATACCGTAAATCAGATGGGCGTAAGTGTCACTTCATTAAGAATGGGAAATACATGTTCTAGAAGGAGGTGAATTTCCACTCTTTCATACTTAAAAACTGTCACTGTGCTGCAAATAAAGAAGGCGAGAGCTAATCCTTCCTTCTGCCCACATGTGCAGTGGCAGCGGAAACAGGCAGAAAGAACCCTCAAGTAGCCTTGAGTACTATTCTTGTCTGTGGGCTCCCTGCCAATAATTGCTTTTGTGAAGCCACTAGGAGCTGCTGACTGACTGCATTTCCTTGTTAATTCAAAAGCTATATTTAGAGTAACAACCACTGGAGATTTAGGGGACCTGGAGACAGGTCAAGAGATGTGGTCTTGCTCTAATCAATAGACACCTGAAATCATCCCTTGACCCAGGCAAAGAGAGTAAACTTCATTACAGGGACAGAGAACAGAAGGACAAAAGAAAAAAAAGGAGAACTCACAGGGTTCCATAAGTACCAGGCTACAGCCAGGGACTCTGACTGCACGGTATTATTAGATCTTAACAACTATGTAAATCAGGGATTATTCATTTTTCATGTTCTAAAATCCAAGGCCACCTGACTGAAGTGAAAGTGCCCATGTCCTTCTGTAACTAAAGCTAACTGTCTCTGCGAGAAGCCCTCCTCTGGAGGCAGGTGCTCAGACTGAAGCTAAGGCTTCTCCAGATCTTTCCCTGAGGGACATAGATCTGTCATACCTTCCTGGCTAAGTGGATGGTGAGCCTGTTTGGACTAAAAGGAGCTACTGAGGCAATTGGCTCTACCTCAGTGGTTCTACGCAATTCGGCGTGGTGGACAAAAAGTTTCAGGGAAAATACTTCTTAGAAATATGAATCCTTTTGAAGAAAAGCTGTGTAATCAGATACATGTAAGTTCAATTTTTCCCTTTCTCTTGGGCTTCTTCTGTAAGAATTAATGACAAATACCCATATTACAGAATGATGGAGAGTATTTTGAAAGAAGACATGGCTATTACCTCTTTGAAGAAGAAGAAAAGCATAGAACCCTGACTTTTCAAAGTTCTTCCACAGACATGGACTCAAGAGTGCTCAGAAACAGAGGTATACCCATTATACAGAACTTCACTAACTTGTGTCAAATCGTTGGCAGAATCCAACTATTATATATGGCTTCCAAAGGCAAGTCTGTCTAGCTAAATTAACTTTAGTATAATTGTGTTAAACAAGAAACTCACATCAGAAGTAGGTGTATATATGATATAAAAAAAATAAGCTATTATGTTTTTTCACTTGCTATAGTTTAGATGCCTGTGCATCTTTCCAAATTCATGTTGAAACTTAATTCTTTGTGCAATGGTACTAAGTTGTAGAACCTTTAGGAGGTGATTTGTCATGAGGTCCATGCCTTTTAATAGAACGGAGGCTAGGGAGGGAGCAAGTGTGACCTTCTATCCCTTCCATCACATGAGAGCACAGCAGTCATACCTCCTGGAGGAAGCAACAAGGCATGATTTTGGAGTTGTCATGCTCTAGACTGGGCTGTGATAAGTAAATTCCCTCTGTTTATAAATTACTCAGTCTTTGACATTTTGTTACAGCAGCTCCAATTCACTGAAGAGAATTTCAGCGATACAGGGGAAAATGCTATCTATATCATTGAAGAAATGGACACAAAGTGTGTTACCCCAGTGGGAAGAAAATAATGTCAAGGAGGGAAATACTGCAACACAGAAAGGGCTTTTTTAGGGAGCAATTTAACAGAGCCTTTTGTGAAAGATAAGATGTCAAGAGTTCAAAACAAGAATCAGACAAAGAAGAATAGAAATTCAAGCTGGGCAAGAATTGGAGAGATTCCTTATTATTCAATTATAGGTTGCATGGGAGGAGATGGTGGGAAAGAGTTCTGGATAAAATCAGTGAATGGCTAAACCAGGTAAAAAGATAGGACCTTTATTCCATAAATCATGTGAAGTCACTGAAGAACTATGGTTAAAGGACAGTATAATCCAACCTATCCCATTCTGGCATTATCGTGAGGAACGACTAAAATGGGGAAACAGAAGCTATTTAAAAGACTTTTGCCCTAGTATGGATCATATGAAAAGGGGGTCCCTATCGGGATATAATGATAAAAAGATAAATGGGAATGAGCACTACGAAAACAGTAAGCATAGGTAGAGAAATTGATAGAACTCAATGTCTGACTGCATGAAAGTGAGTCCAGGGTGGAAATCAAATTCACATAACAAAGATGGGAATCTACCAGTTTTAAAGGAAATTACAGAACTAAGGAAGAAAGAGTAAACCTGAAAAAGAGTGGTATGGAAGAAAATATATAGTTTGCGTATATTCAGTGTATGTGTTTTCATTGCCTGGTCGGATTGAGATGCTCAAAAATTCTGATGATATGAGGTGGATCTGAATCAGAGGCACAAATTTGGACATCAATAGCACATGGAAAACAGTAGACCAAAATGGCCCATAAGAAGAGTGAGACGCCGGGCGGTGGTGGCGCACGCCTTTAATCCCAGCACTCGGGAGGCAGAGCCAGGCGGATCTCTGTGAGTTTGAGGCCAGCCTGGACTACCAAGTGAGTCCCAGGAAAGGCGCAAAGCTACACAGAGAAACCCTGTCTCGAAAAACCAAAAAAAAAAAGAAGAGTGAGAGCCAATGCAGAAACTCAACAGACCTATAAAGAAAACACACTGAAAGAATAAGAGTAATGCCAAGAGTGACAGAAGAGCAAGAAGAATACTAGCCATGGAGTCAAGGATGTGAGGTAGACCTAGAATCGGGGGATGATATAGGTGAGTTGACGATGGTTCTGTTGATTAGTAAAGAGCTTGGCATGCAGCATGAACACCTGAGTTCAATCCCCAGCACCTACATAAAAAGCCAGGCATGGTGGCTGTAATCTCAGTGCTGGGAAGGTAGAGATTTGTGGATCCCTGGGCCTCATTAGCCAGAGAGCTTAGCTTAGTTAACAAGCTTGGGGTCCCAGTAAAAGACCCTATCCCAAATAAATAAATAAATGAAGATAGCTATCTCCTGAAAATGGAAACCCAAGGTTGACCTCAAGCCTCCATACACACAAACACACACACACACACACACACACACACACACAAGTGTGTGTACACACTTAGAAACACACAGGCATGTGTACACACACACACATGCATACACAAACACACACACACTAGCAAACAGTATCAATCCCACAGACAAAAAGGATTTGGTCTTAGACAATTAGACGAGTTTCTGGTAGTTTTGAGAACAATTTAAAGAGAAACAAATGGGATTATAAGAGGGATGGATAGTCTGCAGCTCATAGATAACCATTTGGTTCTCAAATATCTTTTCAGCTTTGCTCATCATTTTGCTCCAAGAAATAATTTTTTTCACAAGCTTGGACACATGGCTACCACCTGCCTACCCCACACTGATGTTGAATGTTTTGCATTTTTGCTAATTTCGCACCCTCTGCCATTGAATCGCCCGAACTTTGCATGGCTCGGTTCCTGCCCTAATTCCTCCAGGTGCTCTCCACCTAGTTTTCCTTTCCTGCTTTCTCAAGGCTCAGAAGCGGGAAAGTAACTAAGAGAACCCAGATGACACGCACTGCACTTCACTGCAAATAACTTTGTATTGCTATTTAATTAGTTTACACACAAAGTAAAAAGACGCAAGTTCCCTCATAGGAAGTAAAGCCTAGCTTTGTACGTGAAGGTTTGAGTTTTCACAATGGGATGAAGGAGATTTGGGGGAGAGGATGAGACAAAGAAAATTTCATCAAGAGTTGGTAAATTAGAAAAATAAAGAGATGAATAAATTAGTTACAAATGTAATCTGAAAACTATAATAATATTACTGTAACATTAGGAGTAAGTGAGCATATGAGCTGAATGTTAGTACTATAGGAATAGTGGACAATAGATACTGCTTATCAGTATGGATAGAGTGGCTTAGATGTATTTCCTAGTGTTTAACATAATGACCATATAAAAGCAGCAACAGTTCAAAAGATTGATTCTGGGTAGCAAAGCCAGAAGTGGCGAGGAAGAGGTCAAGGCAGTGTTTTTAAAGCTGCAGGCTATGGTTTTTCTCTCCTTTTGTTTTGTCTTTACCATGTACACTTGATTCTTTGATAAGAAATTTTAAACCAGATTTCATGTTTGTTCTATTTTAAAGTATCCCGACCTTCCAGGAGGCTCTCTTCCAAGAAAGGGGCGTGTCTTTCAGATTCTTCACAGTACTACCCTGAGAGAGCACGGCGACCGGAGTCCACCTTGAAAAGGGGCATTCTGTCACCATGGCTGAGGATGTAAGGGAGGCCTCCAAGCAGCCTCATCTACTATGGTCATACTGGACCACCCAGGCCAAACAGCAAACTTACCAAACCTAGAGAAGTGCTTTCACTGGGGAATCTTTTATTACCCATTTACTCAGCACAAGCATAGCTAATATCTAGCAAACCGCTATTTCCATATGTTGTAATTCTGGTACCAATTTACAGCTACTTAGTAAGGAGTTATCAAGCCCTTAACATGGTGGGCCTAAGCATGGTGTCTGCCTGATCCTGTTTAAGTCTGATGGTCTTTCCTACTCCCTCTGTTCTCAAACTACCAAAATATACTTTAAGATGTCGATTTGTCGTATCAAGTTTACATTGCAAATTGCAACGCCATCTTTCTTTCTCTGCCTGCCAGTGATTAAAGTTCAGTGTGTGTGTGTGTGTGTGTGTGTGTGTGTGAGAGAGAGAGAGAGAGAGAGAGAGAGAGAGACAGAGAGAGAGAGACAGAGAAACAGAGAGAGACAGAGAGAGAATTTTTATTAGCATGAATCATATTCATCAATAATGGGTTTAATTATGACATTTTATATATGCATATAGTGTATTTTGATAATATTCATCTCCCTGCCTTGTTTCCCCCTCTTTCTCCCACTAATTACCCTTCCTCATTCTAACCTTTCTAAAACACTTCCTTCCACCA
This sequence comes from Peromyscus eremicus, assembly GCF_949786415.1. NCBI lineage: Eukaryota > Metazoa > Chordata > Mammalia > Rodentia > Cricetidae > Peromyscus > Peromyscus eremicus. The sequence goes on from NC_081417.1 coordinate 106,200,757, forward strand.
CCACCCATGTGTGTGTGTGTGTGTGTGTGTGTGTGTGTGTGTGTGTGTGTGTGTTTTCTGTCTGGTGAATTCACGCCCAGTGCCATGCAAATTTCATTTAGCACATTGCAGTGATTCAAGTATTTCTTTTAATCTGGCAAAACTGAAGTAGTGAGATGAAGGAACCTATTAGAATCTATACAGACTTCCCCCAATAAGGCCAACCTTCAAAGTTCAAGGATGCAAAGCAACAGTACCTTATCACAAAACAAACAAATAAATTCCAGATATGCTTGATTTAAAACACCACAGATAGCATGTACTATGGAAGGAAAAGGGGGAACTGGCCATTTGTTTGTGTCAGTTGATAGTGTCCGTGGGAAGCAAGAGAGGCAGAGGGAAGAGAGCAGACCAACTCAAGGCTCCACTGCTATTTGCACAGAGAGCTGCGGAAGAAAGACAGAAGCTGCCGATGTAGACGTCTGACCTTTAATCCAAAGGGAGTCTAAGGGTTGAAAATAGATCGCTTCAGCGTGGAGGGAGCTTTCAGACAGGTGTGCTGACAGCAGAGGAAAGTCTGGCATCGTGTTTTATAGGTAGCCACTGACCAGAAAAACACAGCTGCTAAGGGAAGAGAGCAAAGCAATCCGGTCTGCAAATGCCTTTTTTGGTCACAGGGTAGAAAACGGGATTTCAGCGATCAGCAGCAGACTGCACACCCAACAATTCATGACCTGCCATGAGCCCAGGGCTTGTGAGGCTCAGCAAATGCTTGGTGTGAAGCCTCTCCTCCAATGTTTGGTATGTTGGAGTCAGGTGCCCTTACAGAAAGGTTTCGTGCAGGGAATGTACTCCTTTCTGCCTTCTTCCATGTGAGGACACGCTACTCCTTCCTTCTGGAGAAAATATTGCCAAGCAACAGTCTCAGAACCAGACATGCACGCCTGGCACTTTAACCTCCTAGGTTCCAGAACTCTGAGAAATTTCTGTTCGTTATACATTTCACCGAGTCAAGTGTTTTATTATAAACCCATTTTGAGAAGAATACTGGAAGTCAAAACTCCCCCCATTTTATAGACAAACTAAGGCTTCAGTGACAGTCCTACCTGTCATCACCTCCACCTATACCTAAACTTTCCAGATGACAAAGCTAATGCTCTTTCAATCAAACGAAAAGTAGATCATAAAGCAAGATAAATATGAATTTGCCTCCTGGGTGTCTACTTAGAATTTATCTGATTTTGTATAAGTCAGTTGCTAGTAGTGTCACTGGATCTTTATAGTTAGTTTCAATAAAACACCAGACAAATGGCTCTGTTTGATTCTCCTTTTCCTAAGCAATCACAATTGTGAATTATATTTTAAATTTTAACATGACTTACAATTATTTCAGTGACAACATGTGTGCCTATGGTTACATACACTAGGAAGGCAAGGTAGAAAAACAAATGTGGAGTCAGTTGTAGAGAATTCAATTTCCAAAGACATATCTAAAGCAAAGAGAGATAAAACCAATCAATGTCGCGCCTTCAAAAGGGACATGGTCAAAGCCATGGGAACTGGTCAAGAGGAAAATAAGGAACAAAGGAACAAGGACTTGGCACATTTTTTGAAGAAAATTAAGAATTCAAATCCATCTGCTCAATTTCCAACAAAGTTTGAAAAATCAACAGAAGGCTAGGTCCACTCTACTGGCTGGACAAGAATGAAATAGAAACTGGAAACAACCATTTGGCATCATGCAGCCGGCTGGAGCATCACCAGAAGAACTAACATGGATCCAAAGAATGAGGATAGCCTGGGATAGATCCCAAGGAAATTCAGAAGAAAAAAAGCACAGACCGTGATAAGGGAGGGGGAGTTTCCACTTCCTTGTGAGTATTGTGGCTTGCTTTTGTAAAATGTTGAATGGGGACTGGACTCAGCCACATCCTGCCCTTTGATTTCCATATGCCTACTCACTTGTCTGTTGTTTTAGCTGCCAAGACCACAAGGCACTGATGCCAGAGAGAAAAGTCAAAGAAGGAAGGTCCTTTTTTTTGTCCTGTATCAACCAGTTTAGAGTAGGCAGAAAGGAACTGATTGCTATAATTCACTTTTAAATTAATTTGACAGAATAAGAAAGAATAATGGTTCCTTTCTTAATTCCGAGTCCTTTCTAAGCAGTATTAACAAGTAGAAGCAGCAGTTTTCAATAATATGAGAGTAAAGCATAGATGATCCCCCAAACTAATAGCATCCTCATTCCTCTATGTGTTCATAAATCAAGATAAGACTTTTAGAGCTGGTTTAGTTTTATAGAAAAATTGAGCAAAAGAAAAATACAGTTTCTATATCTACAACCCACACACAGTTTCCCTACTGTTAACATCTTAGTAGGAAGCTTCTGTTCCATTTGATGAATTTCCTTTGTTTGCATAAGTGTCCTATATTAAAGGTGTGCTCTTTGACCTATAGCACTATTGGAAAGTGATGGAATCTTTAACAGGACGTACCCAGGACGAGGTCTTCTGAATATCGGTAATATGCCTTTGAAAATGATATTGGTGCACTCTCCCATTGATCTTCCTCTTTTCTGACACTGTCTGTGAGCTGAGTGACTTTGCTCTAGCGTGAGCTCCTCTGCCATCATGTGCTCCCTTGCCACAAGCCAAACAAGAGAGCCAGTAAGTCCAGAACTGTTCTTATTGTTACAGTGATGGCAGCTGATTAACACATGAGCCAATAGACATCATCAGTAACAGAGCCCATAGTTTACATCCTCTTTTAGACTACGTTTTCCAGTTCTGGGGATGTTGATAAATGTATAATGGCATATATCAGCCATTAGAATATTGTACAGAAGAGTCTTATTGCTTTAAAATTCCCTCCTGTGCCATCTTTTTATCTCTCCATCTTCAACCTCTGGAAACCCCTGATTTTTAAAATTATTCCTGTCTTTGTCCTCATTTGCTTTCTGTTGCTATGATAAAACACTGACCAAAACAAACTTGGGAAGGAAAAGTTTTATATGGCTTGAGGGAAGCCAAGGTGAGGACTCAAACAGGAACCTGGAGTCAGGAACTGAAGCAGAGATCATGGAGGCATTCTATTAACACACTCACTTCCCCTAGCCTGCTCGACTACCTTTTCTGTACTATTCAGGCTCACCTATCTAGACTGCACACTGCCCACAGTAGGCTGGGTCCTCTATTTAAATTAGCAATAAAGAAAATGCCCCCACAAACGTGCCAACAAGCCAATCTGATGGAAGGAATTACTTAATTGAAGTTCTCTCTTCCAGAGTGTGTCAAGTGGACAAACAAGATTAGCCATCACATCTTCTCCCAGAATACCATAGAAGTGGAATCAGATAGATAATAGCCTTTCTGAACAGAATATTTTATGCATATATATATATATATATGCATAGTGTGTGTGTGTGTGTGTGTGTGTGTGTGTGTGTGTATGTGTATGACAGTCAAAGGAGCTCAGCAGATTCCAGTGCCACGTTCTTGAGCCTCCGGAACTTTAAGATAGATAAATTTATTTTATTGTAAATTGTCTGAACCATAGCAGTAGAAAACAGAATAATGCAAAAATTCAGTTAATCCCATTATAAAGAGCTGTTAGGAAGCTAGAAAAACAACTTGCATGAAATGGCAATGGCAATGGAAAGAACCTTAATTGATTATTGCTAAATGAAAACCACCACCCTCGAGGTCTGGAAAGATGCCTCAGAGGACCTGGTGCCTGCTACACAAGTGTGAGGACCAGAATTTGGATCCCAGCAACCACACAAGAGCTGGGCAGTTGTAGTGGGCCTACCTCTAATCACAGCACTTGGGAGACAGAGACAGGAAATCTGCAGAGCAAGCTGGCTAGCTAGACTGGCTGACTGGTGGGCGGTGTTTCAGCAAGACACCAGGTCTCAACAAATATAGTAGAGAGGAATCAAAGAAAAGACCTCTGGTCTACACACACACATACACACACACACACACACACACACACACACACACCTGCATACATGTGACCTTGCACGTCTGCTGGGTTCATTTTACTGCCTCGGGGCAGAAAGCATTACTATGTTATGAATGCATGAAATCCTGATCACAGGATAAGAAATAGAGGGAAAGAGCCAACCCAAATACACCTCGGTAGCAGTATCTCTGTTCTTAAAGATTCTTGATTCACTTCAGTCACCGCTCCTTGGGCTGCCTGCCACCCAGGTCTCACTGATTGTCTTTCTCTTCCAGAATGATAGAAGTCCCATCTCCAGACTTTCTGTTGATGGAGCAAGAGAGCACGGAAAGGCTAGCTGTGAACTGACTCTTATAGGGACCAGCACTAATCCCTTCCCAGATCCGTGCCCTGTTGATATTATTATTAACCAGTAGGTCCCATCTCCTTCACTTTCAGCACACTGAGAATCAAAGTTCCAACACAGCAGGCTTAGGAGGACGTAATCAAACTAGGTCTAGGTTGTAACCATCGCAGACATATTTAACATGGTGTTGGAGAGTCAGCAAAAGTACCTCTGACATTTAGGCTAAAACAAGTCTATACCATGGAGACCTCCCCAAATCTTGTACATTTTCCCTCAGTTTCCATTTTACAGGATACTAATGTCTAACTGCAAAAGGCTTTCTCGTGTCTCCCCTAGATTGCAGGAATCCTTCTATGTTTCAACTGGAATGGAAAGGAAGCTATTCTTTTTCTCACTCCTTTTTTCATTTATATGTTTAATAAATTGTATATCAGACTTTGTACTACCGGGGATGAAAGTTTTAAAAACATTAAAACCCCTTCCTTAGACTCTCCCTTAAAAATCTGAGTGTCTTTCCTTCCCCTTGTATCTTCTGCATTTTTTTCAATACAAGCATTTCTCCTTGTCACTCCCCTTCTATAAAAACTGCAATAATTCCTTCTTGCCAAAGGCATCAAGTCAAACATTCAAGATTCTACTGTATTGACTTATTTAATCTCCTATTATTCCCCAAATATGTTTTCAGTTGTTACAAATTCATGTGATAAGGACTTCCCTTTGAAAAGAGAAGTTTAATAAACCAAGATCATGCATAGCAATCCATCTGCTAAGACATGCATGCTCCCATCTGGTGCCTACCATCATTGTCCTTGTTCCAACTGCAAAGCCTCTCCAGCGCCAATCAACAATGTTCTGTTGCATTGCCCTCTGTAGCACGAAGAGATGGGACACTTTGAAGATGCCACATCCCCATGCGAGGATGCAAATCTACTAGCATAAACCATGGGGGTCAAAGGGTGTTCTCTAAGACTTCTTACCTACTGGGCCCGACTGCCTAGAAACAGACTACCTGGGAAACTGGTAGAATCCCAGTCTTATCTGTGTCTAAAGTTGTTTTTTTTTTTTTTTTCATAAATTCTGAAACCTCAAATCTGAACATTGTCTATTCCATCGTTTTAAATGCAGGATACAGCACAAGTGACACAGAAACCTCACTACTGCCTAAAGTAGATCATAGTCAGTTTACAAACACAGTTGTAATATGTGGTGGTAGTTCCCCAAAATATTGTGCACCCTAATAAACTTATCTGGGGTCAGAGACAGAACAGCCACTAGATACAAAGGCTAGAAAATGGTGGCACACACACCTTTAATCCTAGCACTCCAGAGGTAGAAATCCCTCTAGATCTCTGTGAGTTCAAGGCCACATTGGAAACGGCCTTTAATCCCAAGAAGTGAGACTTTAATCCCAGGGAGTGGTGGTAGAAAGCAGAAAGGTATATAAGGCGTGAGGACCAGAAACTAGAAGCATTTGGCTGGTTAAGCTTTTAGGCTTCTAGCAGCATAGTTCAGCTGAGAGCCATTCCGATATGAGGACACAGAGGCTTCCTTCCAGTCTGAGGAAAGAAGACCAGCTGAGAAGTTGGCCAGGTGAGGTTAGCTGTGGCTTGTTCTGTCTCTCTGACCATCCAGGATTTCACCCCAATAACTGAGCCCAGGTTTGATTTTATTAATAAGACTCTCTAAGATTCCTGCTACAGTAATATTTCACCAAAGTCCATTGGACAAGCTGAAAATGTTAGGTTTTCCTCAGGTTCAGTTAATGAAAGGATGACCTTCTAAGTAAGCCATAATCAGTATGAGCGTCTATCTTATGCTTCACTGATATGCTATGCTTTCACCTAGAACTGCAGATATGCACTACATGGTTAGAGAGAAGTAGGTGGATATATTTAGAAACATTCAATAATTAAAATCACTTTCTCCTTACCTTCTGCAAACACGTCTTAACAACAAAGTTCCCTTCAATTCCATTAAAGCATGGTTTTAATGAAATCTGTTATCTCAGCTGCTTTTAAGGAGTTATGTTCCCAGTAATTCTATTTTAAGGGGCTATCATTTCTTTCCAGTGATTATCAACACACACACACACACACACACACACACACACACACACACACACACACACACACACTGGGGGGGGGGGAGTTCTGTGATCTCTCAAAAAAAGAAACAATGTAGTAAAAAGAGGAGATGAGCGAGAGGGAACCCAGAGGAAGCAACTCGCTTTTTAAGTACTCGGAAAAACAGCATAAACAAATACACCGTTGCCTTTTTTTTCTCAGCAATGTCATCTTTAAATAACCTTAAAGATTCATGATTCACTCTCAATACAGCTCCTTGGACACCCGTTCAAAGACTCATCCTCTCACTGACTTTCCCTTTCCAAGGAGACTGAGGTCACACCTCTAGACATTTTTCTTGACACAGTTTCAGCCCAAGAAGAAAGATTGACTCATGCAAAAATGCCTGTTTACTCTCTGAAAAACAGAGATGGGAAGCAGAGTTGATGTGTCAACATGCCAGTCATTTAGGTCATTTGTAACTCTTCCTGCACATGACAACAACCTACTTATTAGCTGAACAGTGCTGTCCTAAAGAATTACCCATTTATGTTGGGACGACCTTATTCAGCAGGACAGTCTAAAGGGATGTGGAGATTATAAGGACAGGACCCAAAGCACAAGTTACTGGTAGTACTAGCAGTCCCTGTGTTCTGCCAGTACATATGGTCAGTTAATTCAGTTTGTCCTGGTTCCAGCCTCCCTTTGGATTTTGAGATCTACTAGAGTTTTATTAGATAAATAAATAGTGGGTAGCCTTTTCCCTTATATCTCAGCTTAGAAACTCCCAGGACATATTAGTTAGTGGTAGTGGTGGTGGTTGTAGTAACATCACTAAAAAGAACAGCAGCAGCTAGCATTTACTGTGTTTTATAAGGAGAGAACACGAAATTCTTACATCAAAGCTAAGACACGGCTATTGATAGTGTTCTGAAGAGAAAGAGACTAAGATGCAAAATCAGAGTAAGCAACACTGGTCATCATTCGTCAACGGCAGAGCCCAGATTCAAGCCTGCATATGAAGACTGTGGAGGCCCCAGCCTTCCTTGACTTCATGTCACAACATGTGAGATTGGAAATTTAAAAACATTATTTTGTCTTCTGATTAAATATACACTTTGTAATAAAAGGAAAGTGTGACTGCTACTTCATTAATATTCTACTTATAAAAACACCACTCAATAAAAGACACATGATGTCTAGCATTCTGTTCATGGTATTAGAAAATCTGACACAGAAGTTCCATTATTCAAAAAAAAAAATCTCCATGGGAGTTTCACCCATGAGCTAGATCCCAGTTGAGTATTATGCATTTGTTGAATGCTACCAAGAGACAAAGCACTAACCTAAGACCTTCCACAAACACCTGTCTACATAGGCCCAGTAACAGATAAAGTAGGCTATATTAGTCCTGTTGACCAGATGTGAAGTCAAGGAAAAAGATAACCATCCATCCAATCTCAATTGCCCTAAACCACTTATTCAGAATTTATTGGCATCATCCTAGAATGCAGAGCAAACATCAGACCAACACCTCAATTGACCAGGTTTGAGTCAAGGAGAACACATAATACGACTAGCAAAACAGAAGATGCCAGATTATTGAAGTACCATGGAGAAAAAATTTAAACAGCATAAGGATACACTGAGATGGTGATGAGAAGAAGCCTCTTGGAGAGAGAGCAGGCCCTCAGCTGACAGGAGTGAGCTGAGAGTGGAGCACAGGTTAGACCTCTGAGAGAATGTGCACAGAAGACAGACTTGCTACATATGGCTTTGTATCTCAACCAGGTTAGGCGCTGCAGAGCTTTGGTCTATTCTCGAGACGTCTGTATGTTGGGGGGTAGGCACTTATGAACAGGATCATAAGTGTGATGAGAAAAGTGAGACTTCCTTTTAAATGGATACCAGGTAAACCTGCCTCTTTCTCTTCCCTCAGGTTCCAGTGTAAACTTGTGACAAGGATTATCAGGCCTGGAAACGTTTCCGACCATGGTTCTGGGGACTGGTGACCCAGAACTGATCTGTGTCACCGCTGACAGCAAATTCAGTGCTATCCCAGAGTCATGGAGCCTATAAGTGTGCAAGAAGGATTCAGACACCATTTCTATTTTGAACACTGGCTCTGTATACCTGGTCAGCGTTCCTAAAATGTGTTTGTAGAACATGGTCCCTCAGGGTGTCAGCTGTGATTAGTGATGGATAAAATGGCTTCAATGATCAAATGAATTCAAGAATATCCACCATAAGAGCTATAGATTATGTAAAAAAAATATGCCAGGCTTGGGAATCCTCCCCTCCTTTTAAAAAACAATATATTGGCATTGCCCTTGGTTTCCTTCTAGAACTTGAAGGTAACATTCTATTGTTGAAGACGCTACACATTTCATTCACATGACTTGGCTTAATTGAGTTGGGACTGACCTGGAAGCCTCTTCCCTGAGGATTAGCTCTCACAGTATCCAAAGGTGTTATGCAAGCTGCCCAGGGAAAAAAGCAATTAATAGTCCTACTCAGCTATAAAGTCTGCAAACACAACTATTACCAGCATGGCAAGATATACTCAAGGGTACAATAGAGTGGTACTTGCATCTTGGAAGTAACCAACAGCCATATAATTGGGCATAAGGCCTGCTCAACAGGAGGGAATTCATGCTTGGTACCATAAACCTAACTAACTATCCTTAGCTGATGAGGTCACGAACCCTAGAAGAGAACCTACTCCTACCACTTCCTTAAACCAGTGTACTTTCTAACTGCATTCTAAATACTTATCCTTATATCCACAAGTGTGGCTCTCACCTCTCACCAAAGATGCCTATTTCTGTAGCCAACAGAGACCATCACAGAAATCTACAACTGATCACAATGAAGAGAACAACTGACTGACCATGGGCGCCCATCTCCAGCTGATCAATCTATAAGACTATCCTTACACCAACAGCAGAGGCAACAGTGAGGATGAGAAGGCAGAAAGATGGTTAGCGCCAGAGGACCAGGATATCTGCTACGAGATAGTGTCCTCTGTATATGACAAGGATCTACACCCATAGAATCTTAAAATAAGCTCACCTAAAAAAAGATCCACTTGATGACCAAACAGTTGGCCTACCAATGTGGGTGGAGAAAATCTCACAAGCACCCAGCCCCAAACAAAGAGCTATGGGCAGTTCATCGGCCGCATGTTGAGTGTTGTCTGTTTAATAAAGTCTCTGAAAAGTTCCACAGTGAACAGGACTATTAAAATTCTTTTTTATTATTATATTTTCATTACTTAAAAGAATTTTTAAATTTAAATTTATTTTAATCATATTCTTCACCTTCCCCAACCTTCCACACCAGGACTGGAATTCCGTTCTTAACAGGAAAAACTTGGGGACAAAGTTTACAGTGGAACCATGATATAGTTGTTATTCATTGTGTGTACTAAATGCCATATAGCCTTATGTGTGTCTAGTATATGCTATGAGGAATATTTGAGTCCATGTATGTGTGTGTCTGTATGTGTTTATATAGAAAATCATCCTACAACTCTGTCCAGAAACAGAATGCTGAAGGATTTAAAGATTATTTATCTATCCAAAGTCGTGTGACTTACTGAAGACAGATCCAAATACCTGGACTCCACTTGCGAGGGTTTTAACCCCTATTCTATACCTGCCATCCTGAAATCTTGGAAATATTCAAAGACGGATAAGAACTATCAAAATGTGTCTTGAGTGGGTTCTTGAACTTCATACTGAGTGAAAAATAAAACAAGTGCCAAAGGAGTAAAGCAAAGGATCCTGCAGAAGGAAGTAAGCTATGAATATCCTGAAGCATGCAGATCTGAAGGAGGCCTTCTTTCTGCTTCTTCTTCTTCTCCTTCCCTTCTTTGGTTTCCTTCCTTTCTTTTCTTATTAAACTATGGTTAGAACATTTAATATATTTCATCATGACATTGTCCAACATAACCTGCTTTGTTGACCTTCTCTGCCCTCTTTGTCCTATCCCCTGCCACAACTGGTAAGCCCCAACTACTCTTTTCCACTCTCACGTCACATGTGTTTTCTTGCCCTTCACGCATCCTCAACACATCCTCCCATCTTGCGGTCCCTTTCTAGTTTCATGACCTGTACCTGCACTCACACCCACATACATGCATGCATACAGATATTAAAAGCTGAGACAGGCACACGAGAAAGAACATGCGGCATTGTGTTTCAGGGCCTGGGTTACTTCACTAGTGTATTTTCCCAGCTCTACCCACTCTCCTTCAAATTTCATAATTTCATTTTCCTTTACAGCTGGTTAAACTTCCACTGTCCATATGTTCTGCATTTTCAATGTCCAATATTCTGTTAATAGACATCCAGGTTGATCCCATTTTCTAGTTATTGTGAATAATGCAGTAGTGAACACAGATGTACTATGGTAGTGGGGAGAGTCTAGGGGTGGAAAAACTGGATCATATGAATCTATTTTTAATTTTTAAAAGAAAACTCCACACTGATTTCCATAATAACCACATAGTTTACAGTCCCACCAACACTGAATAAAGTTTTCTCTTTCCCTACATCCTTGTCAGCATTTACTGTCCTTTGTTGTCCCAGTGGTAGCAATTCTGAATGGGGCAAGATGAGATCTCAAAGTAGTATTAATTTGCATTCTCCTGGAGGACAACATTTTTCAATAGTCTTAAAATATTTAGTGACAATTTGTGTCTATTCTTTTGAGAATTGTCTGCTCTTTTCACTAGCTCATTGGATTGGTAAGTAGGGATGTTTAATTTTTACAGTTTAAAAAATAATATTCAACATGTTAAGTCCTGTTTTCTAAGTCTAACATGCATCTAGCTGTCTTGTAGATTGGGTGTAATTATAATATCTTAGTATTCCATAGAGTTTTCCTCACTGGTAATACTGTTTCTATTCACACAGTAATGCCTCAGGTTCTATAAAGAATATCTCTTTAGACCACAGTAGATGCCTGAAAGCATTGGTAATTCACACACACACACACACACACACACACACACACACACACACACACACAAGCTTGGCAAAAATTAAGCACAGTTAGAGAATAACAACTATGACTAATACAATAGAGCAATTCTAACAAAATACTGAAAGCGAAGTTATCTGAACATTTCTTTTTCTCAGAATGTCTTAATATCTTACGTACCACACACCTTTCTCTCTGTGACAATATGAGATGGTAGCATGCCTAAGTGATAGGATGGAGTAAGAAAAATGATACATAGACATTGTGATGTGGAGCTTCACTTCTCTGTGTTACTTGAATGCAGAAATTGTGACAGTAAGCTAAATCTGATGTCCATGATGGCTCCTTAGTGACCAATGGTCAGGTACCATATACAGCATGGACACACTGGACAAAGAACAACTATTATTCCAAGTAGGATGGAATGGGACAATATGGGCTTTGATCATGTGTCTCAGAATACTGTGTAATTTAAAACTTACAGTAATTTATTTCTGACGTATTCCATTAAATATTCTTATACTACCTAATTTTCATCATTAGATCTTTTGCTTGTTCATTTATTTGCTGTTTAGTGAAATCATCAAGTCTAGGGCCAGGTATTTGCTAGGTAAGTGCTTTTTCATTGAATTCAGACCCTGCACCTACCATTTAATATTTTCATACCATGGTTGGCCTCAAGAAAAACTACAGAACGTGAAAATGCAGACAAGGAGTGACTGGTGTATTTTTCATTCAAGAACTAGTGAATGCAATGATCCACTGTATATTTTGAATTTAACCAGACCAGAATTATGGGCTATATCATCTTAGCCCCCCAACCAAACACCCAGATCAGAAGCACGTTCTCCACCCGTCCAAAAGAGTGTTAGTGCCATACCCACAAACACTTGATCCAGTCAGATTCCTCCCATTCTAATGACAGCTGAGCTATTAGCTCAAACTCGTAAGCAAAATACAGAAAAATACAAGAGTGAATACAGGAGGGAGACCCGGGAGGCAGATGCATGGTGTTATTTTTAGACAGGCCTACAAAATCTTTTCGCCCTCATAAACAGGACCTCTCTGGACTCAGCCTTATTCCTTTGTAGAAACTGATTAAATAAGAAAAGAGTGTTGCCACTAATAGGCAATGCCCAACGAAAACGAGGCTCTTGTGGCTTGTCTCGCATGGAAAAGCGGCTGGAAAGCACTGAATTTGCAAAGAAGTGAGCTTCATAAATTGTGTGCAAAAAGGTTCTGAAGACTCAGATAAAAAGCTCAGTTCCAGCATGGCCATCTGTTACTCCCCTAAAAGAAGATAGCTAGAAGTTTATAAAGCCAATAAAACAGTTCTGGGGCTCAAAGGCAACAGCAAGGACTTCCAGTTACAACCAAGGAGCATACAGACTGGTGCCCTCTGAGCCTGCTTCTGCCGCCCCTATGCCTCTTCTCCAACAGGAGGGGGGAAAAAGAAAAAAAAAAAAACGAAAGATTTTCTGGTTACTGGCTTTTGACCCGCTCTTTTTCTTACTTAAAAAGACGGTGGCTTGGAAACTAACTCGCCTTCCGTCTTAACTTGGGTCAGGGTTCACAGCGAATCCTCATACGCTCCTGGACAAAATTTTCAACACACACAGCTCCTCTTTCAACCCATTCCCCATCACTCCGCCTCAGCACCTTCTAAAGCTCACCCACTTTTCTTCGAAGTCTCTCCCTGCCTCTTTGAATGGATAGAAAGCCAGGACTGGAATGGAATTCTGAGTGGGGCCGTATGAGAAATTAATAATACACCATCAAATGACAGAAAAGTTAGCCATGAACCAGAGAAATCAAGTTCTTAAACTGACAAGCCAGTCTGCAACTGTTTGCTCCCAGAGCCTCCTCCCAAGCGCTGCGGAGCTCTCTAGTCAAGGGTCTGGGCAAAGATTTCCGCTGTCTAGACTGTAATCTTGGCTTTGCACTTACGGGTGTCTGACCATGGGTGAGTTATTTGACCTTTAGATCCCTCAATTTCCTCACTGGTAAATTGTGCATAATAATGTACCTTCCTCTTGGGGTTGTTAGGATTAAGTGAAATAATTTATTTAAAGTGTTTAACACAATGCTGACACATTTTTAAGCCTCCAATTAATGTTATTCATCATTATCAACAGCAGCAGCAGAATCTACATCTTTCTCTAATTAAACTGTTCTTTTCTGACCTTACTATCCTTTTTTTAGTAATTACTAAGATTGCAACTATATATTTTTTTATTTTTTATTACAATGCACACTAAAAATGGCTTAAGTAATAATTCAAGCCCAAGTTTGGCCGCTGATAATATCAGACGATGTGAGGAGGAAGCCCCAGGGATACCTGAGAAGCCCCAGTCTTTGGGCTTCTCATTTGTCGGCTTACCAAGAATGGACCCATATCTTAGGGGGAATGCAGAAATTATGCAAACATAGAAAACATTTGTGGAACTGCAACACACTTGTGTATGTATTTCTGTTGTGTATGTATTCACATGTATGTGCATGCATGTGGAGGCTAAACGTTGACGTTGGGTTATTTTTTGAGACAAGGTCTTTCATTGAACCTGGAGCCAGCTGGGATTTTGTATGCTTGTTGTTTTGTTCTGTTGTTTTTTGAGACAGGTTCTTTCATTGAACATAGAGTCTGTCTGCTGTTTCAGTTGCACTAACTTGCCAGCAAGCAAACCCCAGGAACCCTTTGGTCTCCCCCTCCCCAAGACCTCCTATTCTCATTTTTACATGGGTGCTGGGGATTTGAACTTAGTTTCTTCACACTTGTACAGCAAACATTTTGTACACTGAGCCATCTTTTTGCCCCAATCTTTTAATTTATAATAATAAATATAAATGTGACAGAGTTGTAATATTTGTGGCTACCCAATTAGAGAAACCTTTCCCCATTTGCAGATGTTTATAACAATCCAAATTCTGGCCAGTAGTCCTTGGGTGAATATAAAAGTAAAATTAGAGTCTCATTTGATGGTATCTCCCTTACCAAAAATAATCTGATGTACCTATTTTCCAAAGAGACTAGAGCCTCTTGCTGGCCAGCACTTCCTGCTGGGGTACAGAACCACAAGACACTGTCAGAGGACATCCAAGGAACTAATTTCCCAGTTCCTCCATGTCTAAGGACTTTCTAACTACACCCTTCACTTATTAGTATTAAACATATTAACCCCTGTTTTGTAAGACTAGCATGTGTTCAGCTATCTTGGAGACTGGAGGTAATTATAAAATCTTGCTATTCCATAGAGTTTTTCTAATTGGTAATACTGTTTTATTCACACAGTAGTCCTTCAGGATCTATAAAGAATATCTCTTTAGATCACAGTAGATGCCTGAAATCATGGGTAGTACCAAACCCTACATAGATCTTTATGTATATCTATAATAAATAAAGCATGTTATAAATTAAACAGTGATATTTCTGTTGGGATCAATTTCATAACAAACTTATAGTTATGCTCCCTGGGAAAAAAATTTCTCTTATACATAAATTCTTAGGATGAACCCTAGTATAATATAGTACTGTTAAGGTATAGTAAAAATAGATGAATAAGGTTTGAGCTAGTGGAATGTAATGCATGACATTACTTTATTGGAAAATTAATCCAAGTTCTAAGTAACTAACTTTACAAATGTAATTGATACTTGTGGTCATACATCCATCTCTATTAGTAAATTAACATTGTAGTAATTCCATCTTTAAGCTAAAATATTCTTAACTCTAACATCTTTCTTTGCAATGATAAATGTGATCGAATGTGATCATTTTTGGCACAAATGTGATTACACACACACACACACACACACACACACACACACACCACACACGGGGATGTTTATGTGACCCATATAATATGCAAACATCTATGCATTGTGTTAATGCAACAAGAGAAGGTCTTCAAAAGATTAGGGGGGAGAAATCAAGATTAAAAGAATATTAGTAACACGGGCAGCACAGTACAGTGTCATGCCTTTGCTCTGAAAGCTACTGTCTGAGCCAGACATCTTGTTCTGTTCTATCCGACTAAGTAAGCAAGGGACTGATCTCTTGTCTTAGTTTCTTCCTCATTGACGTGGAAAGAATCCACCCAGTTTGTGTAGTAATGAGAATTAAATAAGAGACAGTAAAAGATAGCTTAGTGGGTAAAAATAATTGCTGAATCTAGGATCAGGAATCTGGGAGCATCTCTGGGATGAGCTAGAAACCTAGAGCAATAAAACTCCCAGAAATCTATGAGTGTGTCCCTAGTTAAGACATAGCAACAGGGGATATGGAGCTTGAGCAAGCCATCTCCTGTAACCAGGCAAGACTTCAGAGGAGGCACTGGAACACCAATCCAGTCACAAAACCTTCCATCTACACTCTCTCCTGCCTACAAGATGTTCTGTAGTAAAGATGATGCAGAAATTGTGGGAATGACTTATGACTGGAACAGCTAGAGACCCTTACCCTGAGAAAGAGCTCACCCCTGAGGGCCAGGACCCAGAGGCGGGATACTCCAGAGACCTAGGATAGAACCAAATATGAATGGCACAAAAAGTCAAATGATTCCTAATGATATTCTGCTATATTCATAGATTGATGTCTAACCCAACTGTCATCAGAGAGGCTTCACTCAGCAACTAATTGAAACAGATGCAGAGACCCACAGTCAAATATTAGGCAGAGCTCAGGGAAGAAGAGGGGGAGGAAGGATTGTAGGAGTCAGTGGGGTCAAGGACACCACAAGAAAACCCACAAAACCAACTAACTTAGGTTCATAGGAGCTCACAGAAACTAAACTGACAACCGGGGAGCCTGAATGAGACTGACCTAAGCCCTCTGCATATATTTTACAGTTGTTTAAGTTGGTCTTTGTGTCAGACTCCTAACAATGAAAGCAGGGTCTGTCTCTGACTCTGTCTGCATATATTTTACAGTTGTTTAAGTTGGTCTTTGTGTCAGACTCCTAACAATGAAAGCAGGGTCTGTCTCTGACTCTGTTGCTTGCTTTTGGGACCCATGCCTCCTACTGGATTGCCCCATCCAGCCTTAATAGAAAAGAAGGTGCCTAGTCTCGCTGGAACTTGATATACCATGGCCAGCTGATATCTGTGCAAGGCCTGCCTTTATCTGAGGAGAAACAGTGGAGGAGGAGTGGATGCTGGGGGCGGGGGAGGCTGGGAAGAGGGGGAGGGGAAACTTTGATTGAGATGTGAAAAACAATAAATAAATAAACAGCAAAAACAAACTTTTCTAACACAAACACAAAAGTATTAATAATATTAACAGCTTTATTAAGCTGTCCATAGTGTCATAATCCACACTCAGCTTTTATGTAAATTTTTCATTTGATTTTAACAATTAAATGTATGTGTGTATAGTTATTATTACTAAAAGTTTTCTCTGTAAAGAAACAAAAAGTAGAATTAAATAAGGGACTGGCAAGACAGCTTAGTGGGTAAAAATGTTTGCTGAACAAGCCTGATGACTGGGGTTCAAATTCCTGAAACCCTTTGTAGAAGGAATGAGGAACAAACCACCCCCCATACACACACACACACACACACACACACACACACACACACACACACACAGGCATTCTTTAATTCTTTTAAGAACTAAGCAAGAGGATATGAGTTCAGACACGACATCACAAGAGCTGGGTGAGGCCATGTATACCCAGTGTTGAGGGGGTGGAAAAGGAAGTTCACCAGAGCTTGTGGTCCTCTAGTCTAGCCAATCAGTGAGCTCCAGCTTCAATCAGAGAACCTGCCTCAAAAAATAAGATGTAGAATGAAGCCGGGCAGTGGTGGCGCACGCCTTTAATCCCAGCACTCAGGAGGCAGAGCCAGGCGGATCTCTGTGAGTTTGAGGCCAGCCTGGGCTACCAAGTGAGTTCCAGGAAAGGCGCAAAGCTACACAGAGAAACCCTGTCTCGAAAAACAAAAAAAACAAAAAAAAAAAAAAAAAGATGTAGAATGATTGCAGAAGATACCTAACACACATGTATGTATACCGGAACATCAGCACACAAACATACTCACACACACACACACACACACACACACACACACACACACACAAAAACATACACACACACACACACACACACACACACACACACACACACACGAGCACCTAAACACATATGAACACACGAATATTTGAATTAGTAAAGTGCTTAGAATAGCCTAGAACCCAAAAGGTACTCAGTAACTCCTAGCACATTATAAAAATATGAATTAAAAACTTGGAGAGAAGACATCCAAATACTGTTATCTGATCTTTTTCTTGTTAGTATCCAAGGCCTATTCCAAATTTTGTGAAATTGTTATATACTACTTAGATTATCAGATAAAGAATAAACTTTCAAAAATAAAAGTCTGGGATCAGTTGGTAACTTTTAGCCTGAAAAAATGCTCATCTAAAATCTTGCTGAAAGAGGCCCTTTAAGTTGACAAGCACATTACTATCAGCAGCTTCCACAACAAACCACCACAAACTTACGGACTTAAAACACAACAACGCCATTGTTCTGCACATCATCTGCTCCAGATCTTGGTGTACTGGAATTGAGGTGTGGGTGTGACACACCTTTCTGAAGGTAGGAGACCAGTGATATACATACACAATGCCCAGAATGGCAGCTATTAGCCACACATGGTGATTTACATTAAAATTAAATAATATTATGGATTCTGATCCTTTCAAATATGCAGGAGCCACATGTGGATGGTAGCTTCTATGTTGGGCAGCACAGATACAAAGCCATGCCATCCTCACGGAGCATTCAGTCAGCCATGCTGAGCTGGAAGCGGGCCTTTGCTGGCCTCAGCAGGCCTCGGCTGGCCCTCACACTGGTGTCCTTTTGCCTCAGAGGCCAGCATTATCTTTTCAGTACAGACTGGCTCACAGAGATCTTTTATTTTAACATTTTCTTTGTTCTCTCTCTGGCATCTAACAGATTTTTAAAGATCCCTTTAAAGGTACAAAACCCTTTATTCAAATTAAACATTATATATAAACCCTCAACTGCCACTGTTCCAGTTTTTGCTTCTGGTAGGGGGTTTGAGACCTGTGTGAGCCCCTTCCCAAGCTGGTTAACTCCTGGGGAGATCACTTTGAAAACCACCTCTAAAGACAGATACGAACTCTTTTTTATGGAAAACAAAACACACACATCCAGCCCCCATCTTTTTGACATTCACCCTGTAATCACTTTCATCCTTTCACTATCCGTCTATGAGATCCCCTCTACTGCTGTGCTTCCCCTTTTTATCTACCTAAAAAGCTCACAGTCAACTCTACAGTCGACCATGAAAGAAAGCTTCCTGATGGGAAAGAATCATCAGAGGCCCCCAAGCCAGGCACTCTTGGCCTAAGTAGAGTCCATATGGAGGGTCCCTGGGGGTGGTGATGGGAGGAAGGAGCAAGGCCAGAGTTTGTAGTATACAGCAGCCATTAGAGGTCCAAGGAAAGCACAACATCTACATGGCCTGGTGGCACTGGCAGTCAACTCCTGAGAGTACCAAGATTTTGTAATAATCTCTACCTAACTGGTGAGCTCAGAAACTGAAATCCCCAAAGCCTCAACTCATCCAGATGTCAGCTGAACACCAGCCTTTTTGTCTGTTTTTAAACTTTCTGGTTATTCCTTCAGTTGTAGCTTGGGGGGGGGGGTGTTCCTTCCTATCCCTACCCCACCCCTACCCCAAACCCCAACCTGCCCCCCAACCCCAGGCTTTCCAGATCTTACACACTTGCACACAACCCAACTACCAATCAGCATTCCCACTTAGGTTCAAACTAACCAATCACATTCATCTCAAGTCAATGTCTACTTTCCCTACCCTAAGCCCATCATGCTCATTTCCAAAGCTGAAATAGCAACTACTTTTTGAGTCCCCTCCCACTGCACGGAGCTGTTTTTCTGCTTGCTAGTTCTTTGATTATCTTCACTCATCATTTTGTGCAAAATGGAGACAATAAACTCTAAAAGAGTGGCTTCGGTAGCCATTGAGTTTTTCAGAACCCTAGTCCCCAATTCAGCTCACCATGAGCAAAGAAAGGCTCCATTGCTCTCAAAGAACCCCACAGCAATGTTACTGTGAGTCCCTAATTATGTGCATACTATCCTGTGTATGTGTGTTTGGCAAGAACATGATCCCTAGTTCTCCTACAACTATCACCTGTCTTGTGACCCCAGGTATTAATATTTAGGAACATTGCTAGAGAGAAGGTTAGAGAATGATAATGCAAGAATGACAATTAGCTATTTGAAATCCTTTTAATCTCAGTTTCCAGACATACTTAATATTTTAATTTTCTGCCCACAAATATATATGACAATACTCTCAATCATTTCTGCAGTCTCTAAGTTAGAACCATTTGTCCACCCTACTTCTTTCTGCCATTACTCCAACTTATGCTCTCTAAAAGAAGAAAAATGGTGAGATAGTGCATATCCTTAAACTAAGATAGAGAACTACCATTATTAATTCAAACACATATAGTTGAAGAGAAATCACTGCAAGCATCCACAGAGCTCTTTGCACATACCAGAGTCAGCACTAAATGACTTACATACAGTATCTTAAGCCTCACACTCATTGGCATGCATTATCCCAGTTGCCAAAGATGAGTAAACAAGCCCAAGTCACATTGCTAGTGAGTGCTGTTTGTTTGGGGATTTGATCTCGGGCCATCGACTGAGGTACCAAGATCACCACCTTCTCATGGCACCCCTGTTCTTCCTGAATAATCACTGCACAGGATCTTTCACATAGTTATTTTTGTAATCATCTAATTGTTGAGATCCAATCAAGAATTACAATGTTACAATGATGGAAACCTACAAATGGGAAGTATTTTCTTTAAGATGGAGGCAAAGGCTAACAACATTACATTTGGGAACAAAACATAGCAGGACCCTCAGATGACTGTCAGAGCTTCACTGCACACCTTTGGGAAGTTCCTTAAATTCTCAGTGCATAGTCTCCTGGTCTGTATAATAAGCTTAAAAATACTTGGTTCATGGAGAAAAATCTGATAAAAATAGACACGATTATTAATTTTAGTGTTGACTTGTCAGGGCTAAGGATAACTGTTCAGATAACCAGTAAAACTATCTAGGTATGTCTGAGAGGGTGTTCTTAAAAGAGATTGGCATTTTAAAGGGTAAAATGAGTAAAGAAGATTATCATACCAGTTTGAGTAAGCAATGTTGAGAGCAAATAAAAAGAACAAAAAGGTGAATAAAATTCCTTCTTGAGCTGGGAACATCACCTATTTCTCTCTACTCCTTTGAACCCAGACTGAATGTTTTTCTGGTCATCCATTCTGCAGATGGGAGACCCTTGGAACTCTTAGATTCCACAGTGTGAGCCGATTTCTATAATCAATTTCCTCTTAGACAGAAAGGTGCAGAGATTGGCAGAGGGAGACAGCCTGTTGAATTCATTTCTTCAAAAACCACAAACAGCAAAGGTAAAGCACTGGGCCCTCAGTACTCAGCAATGACTAAGTATATAGTAGTATTGTTGTGTTTGGGGGGAAAATCAGAGACAAAATAACTTGATGACTTCTTAAAGTCTATTAAAGGGAAGTAAGGTATTTTGCTGAAGATAGACCACCTGCCCCTCTGTCTTTGTTCAAAAAGAAAATAGATCAAAGATAGGACTGTCCTTCACATGGAAGGACTGTATAGAAGAATGAGAAATGGGTTCTTTCTTAACTCTCTGGAGTTGGAAGCAAGCAGTCAGATTATAAAAATTCTATAAAATTGGGGCTCAGTGGCTAGCTTTACAGCCACCCATCAGAATGATATCCAGTCTTGCTCCTATAGCTGTCTCCAAGACTGGACACACTGGAATCTAAGAAAGCTGAACTCTTGCCCACAAGGAAACACTAACATTGTGTCTGATATAACCACATCTATCTCCCCAAATCCTTCTTGACTCATAAAAGTTTTCCATCCTGGAACCAGGAATGGCAAGGTATAGTGACCAAGTGACAAATTAATTCCTGCCTTGTGGTTTGGGCTTCTTTTTAGTCAGTTTGTCTGTTACAAAAGGAAATGGATGGTAATCGATAGTAACTTCTCACTATTCTAAGGGGTAGATGTCTTAGATCAGGGTATCACCATGGTCGGATTCTTAATGATGATATTTTTCCTGATTTTTCAGCCATCCTCCTTTTCACAGTATCCTTTATGGTAGAGGGTGAGAATGAAAAAAAAAGGTGAAACAGAAAACGTGTACCCTTTAATAAAGGATGAAGGGGTCTTTCATCCCTCATTAAAGGCACTCACCCTTCAGGAACTCATTACCCCCAAGTTTCCACAAGCAAATACCATTTCATTCATAACTTAGGCTTCAGCATATGATTGAGGTGTGGGTGTGCAATCATTCAGGGCACAAGGCTAATAAAAGTTCTTATACTTTGTTTTAATATGCATAGAATTGAAAAGAATGAAGATGAACCACACTGGATAACAGAAATATCAGCATTTACTTTGATGTGTAAAATTAGCCCACAAAAGGCATTTTACAGCCGCCTTTGAGGTAACAGAGTTATTCTAAAACTCTCAATGAAGAATTTTTCATAACTCTACTTATGCCTGATAATCTAAAACCACAAAACACATCCTCCATTCCTCTACAGTCGCCTGTCTACTTATTTCTCAAATAACATGATGAACACATTCTTGCCTCCTGGATTTAGCCCAGGCTGTGTTCCCTTTCCCACTTAAGATTCTTCTCTTACTCAATCTTCATGTTTTACTCCAAGTCCCATTGTTACAGTGTTAACCCTGCCCCCATGTGGACTGAATGCATTGACTGTGTCAGGTAATGCACTAGGCACTGGAGATATATAGTCCCCAACAAAACAGATGAGTGAAGAAAGAAGGACAAAAAAAATAGCTGAAAATTAATATATTTATGAAGCAAAAAGTAGTATGCCAAGGTAATTGTGTAGGATGGGTTATCTAGACAGACACTGATCCCACCAGCTGTCCTAGGATTTGGAGTGACAATGAGATATACTCTGAACTGTTCTCAAAAACAAACAAGGCTTCAGACTAGAAATCCCCACTACCCAGTGGTGATTTGAATGATGATGGCCCCTGTAGGCTCATATATTGGAATACCTACTTACTAGTTGGTAGACTATGTAGAAGGATTAGGAGGTGTCACTTTGTTGGAGGAGGTGTGGCCTTGTTGGAGAAGATGTATCACTGTGATGGGTTTTGAGATTTTTGAGATTTCATTAGCCCATGCTAGGCCCAATCTCTGTCTCTGTCTCTCTTTCCTGCTTGAAACTTGCAGATCATATAAGTTCTCAGATACTGCTCCAGCACCATGCCTGCCTGCCTAATATCATGGCTGCCTGACACCATGATTCCCACCATAATGTTCATGGACTAACACTCTGAAACTGTAAGGAAGCCCCCAATTAAATGTTTGTTTGTTTTAAGTTGCCTTGGTCATGGTGTCTCTTTACAGCAATAGAACCATAACTAAGATAACTGTTAGGTCAGAAAGAAATGAGCTGGAGGTATATACACACTCTTGGTTGCTGTGAAGTCTGCAACTCATGAGAAGCCCATCTTAACATCTTCGGGCCTAGCCGAACTGCTGATGATGTACATGATCTGCCTTCTTCATAAAATGAACAAATCTTTCAACATCCTGGTAGTTAGAGCTCTTTCAATAGATCACATCAATACTATCTTTCTTCAAGTAGCATAAAGTGAATCTTGAAGTGCTTTATTCTGATGAGGTCCCTTGAGAGATACACATTTGTTAAGGATCTCTCCTGTAATTTTCAGTCTAAAGTCCATCATCTGTAGACAGAAGTGAGGACAGCACAATGGGAGAGAAGTTGAAAGCAGTGATTTTAAACAAACAGCCAGTTACAAGTGCTGGTGAGGGAGAGATTTGCCATTTGTCTTTTCATACACACACAGGTCTGTCACTGCTGCGTTCATGTCTCTAATCTGATTAGCTAGAGGGGTGTCCAGAAATCCCCTAGCTACAATAGCCACTTGCAAAATCCAAAAACATCAAAACAATTATTAATAAAATATATCTATAAGCGTGTTTACAGTCGCAGGGGGTTAAGAGGGGAATGAAACAGCAGCTATTGCAGGCTCTTTCCCCCTGGAATTCATAATTTATTTACCTTGTCTGTCCTGCTCCCGGGGTGGCTACAATCAATTGCATTCAATGTCAGCTGCTAGTACAATGAGCTGCTGTGCCTGCATTTTAGCTCTACAGGCTAAACATTCTACAAACACTTTTAAGAAAACATCAGCATGTACATATTAGCCATTCAGATGAAATATAATTGCCACTAAAAAGTGTTTAGGGCCTTACTCCTCCACACAGAGCATCCTTACAGACAGATACACTAGTCAGAGTAAGCCACCAACTGGAATAACCCTGAACTTCAATGATTTAACATAGTAAACATTTCTTATTAATGCTACATCCAACAATGGTATTACTAGTCTAGGCAGGTCTCCTGGATGATTCCCCTACATACAAACTCAGGAATCTAGCAACTTTCTAACCACATTGTTTATCTTGGCAATATGACCCATCACTATTTAATACAAGTGTACGAGGATATGACCATGGGCCACTGGAAATATAACTACTTTTTCCATGTCTTGTTTGCTCACATCCCATCAGCCAGAAACAGTTCCAAGGCCTCACCTAGACACATGAGCAATGTGGAATGTAATTCCAGGTGAGTGGAATGTTATAGTCTACTTTATGGAAGGTAAGTGTCAACCTGGTGATCAGGTAACCACTTTAAAATTGTCTGGTCCCCTACCAAATCTCAACCTCTACAAATATTACAGCAGATATCATGCCATAGGTCCTAAGGGCTCAGAGTAAGACATCATGGGACAGTAATTTGAAAGAGTTTAGACAAGTATGGTAGCATTTACCTTTAATTCCTGCACCTGGCATGTTGAAGCATAAGGATAGGTAATTCAAAGCTAACCTGGGATACATAGAGGCCAACCTAGGCTTTTTAATGAAACCTTGTATCAAAAATAAATAATAAAAATTAATCTGTTAAAAGTAAAGACCAAGTTTGTTTTAGACAGTCTAGGGATCAAAGGCAAGGCTTCTACACACTTGGGCTGTACTCTGCTGGTGACCTGTGTTTCTAGCCCATGAGATTTGAAGCAAACAAATCTAGATTTACATTCTGGTCTACCTCTTTGCAATGGCACAACCTTTACAGATAATCTATGTCATTTATGCTTCATCAGAAAATAGAGATAAATAGTGATACTTTATTCACATGATAGCTGTGGATTGGATGGAATATATGAGACACACCCCAGGCGGTACAGTGAGGACTCACATTTTAGATATTTAGAGCTGTCTGTAACTAGGAACAATTGGCCACTGTAACAACTAAGCCACTGTTGTTTGCCCTTGACAGAGACTCAAAGGCAATTGATGGTATAGGGAAACTGGAGGTAGGACTACCTTAAGGAGTATCTTAACTGAGCGCAACTGAATGTATTTTACCTTCTCTGCTTGGTCCTGAATTGAAACTGGGGCAAAATATGGTGACATTTTATTTGTACTTTAATAAATAAAGCTTGCCTGGAGATCAGAGGGAAAAGGCCAGCCATTTTGAGTAAACAAAGAAGTCAGGCAGTGGTAGCACACGCCCTTAATCCTATCACTTAGCAGGCAGGATCTCTGTGTGTTCAAGGTCACACTAGGGAACAAAGCCAAGCGTGGTGGCACACGCCTTTAATCCCAGTACCAACCATAGAGGTTTGGAGGTCTGGACAAACAGACAGAAAGTGACAGAGCTGTGTAAGAAGAGGAAATGATGTAGCTGGGCTAAGAGAACCAATGAGAGAACAGAACAGAAAAGGCAAATAAATGTGAGTATACAGGAAGAAGCTGTCTTTGGAAGCTGTGGAGTTGGTGAGGTGAGGTTAGCTTATGGTTTGTCCTGTTCCTCTGATCTTTCTCTCAGGCTTTAACCCTCATTTCTGGCTCAATGTTTTTTATTTATTAAGATCATTTAGAAATTCATCCACAACAAAAATTAGGGTTGTAGTTAGTAATCACTGGCCAAGTCTTCTAGAATGGGACCAATACTATTGAGACTATGGGTTGGTTTTCTGTATTGATGGCTGAGGAGGCTAGACGTATGAGTTCTGTTGTCATATATGGTGTGGTATTCATCACTTTGTAAGCTTAGTCTCTCATGAACTTCAGTTATTTTAAGATGGATGGGTCTCCTCTTTCACGTTGACATAGATGACTGTCCTAGGTCTATATGCCTCTGGTAAAAAAAAAAAAAATTAATTTCAGAAATTTCATTGTCTTGAGCCCTGAGCATATGGGATAATGGCAAGGAAACTATACAGCAGCATCAAATTCTGTGCCAACGGCAAAGCCGAGTCTACCACAACAGTATATTGCATCCAGCAAATCTCTCTGCAGCCACGTGAAAGCATGGCTAAAGAGTAATAATGTGGCACTCAGGAGGCAGAGCCAGGCGGATCTCTGTGAGTTCGAGGCCAGCCTGGGCTACCAAGTGAGTTCCAGGAAAGGCTCAAAGCTACACAGAGAAACCCTGTCTCGAAAAACCAAAAAAAAAAAAAAAAAAAAAGAGTGATAATGTGCTTTACAATGCTCTGAGTGAATGGGCTTTCCAGGCTACTGGAGAACTGAGGGCTGAGAGAGGGGCTCAGTAATGCCTACACAGCCCCTGCCTTGTTCCCTAGTTCAGAATGGTATGCTCTGATATGAGCTTGATTCAATAACCAGAAGAGCCTAAAGTTTGCAAACGTCCCTTGAAAGGGAAGAATTGAGCATATGAATCAACTGAAGTCTTATGTTTTAGGTTGTGAGCCTAGCCTTGGTGGTTGAGTGATCTCTCCAGCCCAATCCATCTCTCCCAGTGGTGGGACTGAGATACTAACACATCCACAAAATATGACTCACTACCTGCCCTGACTGCAAGATTCGCTGGCACTCAGAGCTTGTGAGGGTTCCCAGCCAAGGACTGGAAGCTGAAAGGCTCAGAGACCTAGGGCAGAACCAATCATGACTGATCCAAAAAAAAAAAAAAAAAAAAAAAAAGTCAATGAAATGATTCCTAATGATATTCCACTATATTCATAGATTGATGCCTAGCCCAATCATCATCAGAGTGTCTTCCTCCAGTAGCTGATGAGAGCAGATACAGAGATGTGCAGCCAAACATTTGGTGGAGCCTGGAAAACTCAGCAGAAGAGGGAGAGGAAGGATTGTAGAAACCAGAGGGGCCGAGGACACCAGGAGAACATAGCCCACAGAATCAACTAAGCAGGGCTCACAGGGGCTCACAGAGACTGAAGCAGCCACCACAAAGCCTGCATGTGTCTGTACCATGCCAGGCCCTCTGCATACATGCCGTGGTTCTTTAGCTGGGGGTTTATACTGGACTCCTAACAATGGGAGTGAGTGTGTCTCTGACTCTTTTGCCTGCTCTTGGGACCTATTTCTTTCTACTGGTTTGCCTTGTGCACTCTAGTCCAGCCTTGTGCCTAGTCTTATTGTATCTTGTTATGCCAGGGGAGGTTGGAAGGACAGGAGGGAGGGAGGGTGAGGTTGGGATGTATTGTGTGAGAAAAGAATAAATAAATTAATTGATTAATAAAGAGCTTGGACTTTTTGGTCATGTTTGAAATATTTCTTCATTTATATAATTTCATATAAGAAAATACAGTGATTATTTTAGAAAAATATTGATGTGGTATAAATTGAAACCATAAAGAACATTCAACTCTGGGTTTATTGTCTAGTGCCAGATTTACTTTTTCAAGTGAAATAAAAGAGTAAAATGGTTTACCTACTGAAAAGCAATTCAACTGAATATGTGAGTTCTTGAAAGACTCAGTATAAAATGAATCTGGTCTAGCACAAAATTTAGCCTCCTGGAGCCTTTACCTTAGGCAGTATTACTATTGACTGCAGGCCCCTTTCTCACTAGTCAGAGACAGGGCCATGGAAGGCATTCTGTGTCGGCTTCTGTCTCTGTACCAATATCCTTTCTGCCACATTTCGGAATCCTTAACTAAATAAATCTGACACTGACGTGTGTGTGCACATGCCTGTGTGCCTGTGTGTGTGTATGTGTGTGTGGGGGGGGGGGTGTTCACACATGTACAAATTCAATCTCCAGGGTTCCAGAGTCCATGTGAGTTGTTGTTGTTATCACTAAAAAATAAACCACTTGAAATTTTCTGCAGGAGACCTGGGTCAGACAACAGGTGGTGGCCAGCTAAGTGACAAACGTTAGAAGAGACACAGAACATTCTAAGGAGGAACCAGGACAGGAGAAAGACTTGAATGAACAGGACATGGGAATGAACATTTGGTTCATGAAGAAGGCAACTGAGTTCATGAAAACAGCATCATCCAATAACAGCTCTATCACCACCCTCTAGGGCAGGCCCCACACCTGGAAGGAGTCGGACAAAAGAAAATGAACTCTCTATGTATTTTGCGTGGTTTTTGTTTCATTTTGTTTTGTTTTAGCATTTTTATCTTATTTGGTTTTTGTTGTTATTTTTATTTTTGTTTTTATGGGATGAGAGAGAGAACATAATATTGGTGAATAGGGAGGTGGGAAGGATCTGGGAGGAGTTGCAGAAGAGGAAAACATGATCAAAATATGTTATATGGAAATTTAAAAAAGAAAAACATACAATTAATAAAAAAAGAAAAGAAAATCCCCTTGGTTACATCAATAAAAAAAGCAGTTGTTTTCTGGATTTTTAAATGTAGTTTGAACCTGTCTGACATTCCTATTAACTGTGTTATAAACTAAGTGCTAGGCTAGAATTAATTTAAATAACTTCCTTAGAGCTAATTGTTAAAGATCCAGGAATTCTAAGAGGATCTTATTATTATTAATATTGCTATTATTAAAATTTTAATTCTATAAAATTGTTATATATTTTTCAAAAGGTAATAAATACTCCAAATACAATATTTACTAGTTATTTCTATGACATTTTACTATTATCTATGCTCCTGATATGTGTCTGCTATATATATGTATATATATATATAGAGAGAGAAAATACTACAAAACATAGCAATGATAAGTCTCCTTTTTAAAAAGGACTTTCTTTAATTACATGTATATGTGTGTGGTGGGGGTAATGCGTATGTGATAGTGCAGGTGCCCATGGAGTCCAGAGGTGGCACTGAATGTCATGGAGCTAGTGTTACAGGTGTCTGTGGCCACCAGATGTAGGTGCTGGGAACTGAACTCACCTCCTCAGCAAGAGCAGCAAGCACTCTTTGCCAGTGAGCCACCTCTTCAGCCTTCAGCAACTCTTTTCAAATCCTTATTTGGTATTACATTGTCAGTTTGGAATTAGTTGTGATAGAAGAATGTGCCATAGAATCAGCAAAATTTGAAAATGACAATTCTCCAATATTCTGAAGAACCAGTTCTTGAGCATTTAGTAGAATACTACTGACGGTAACTTCCTCAGGTTTCAAACGGTTCCAGTAGTTTCAGTATCTCATTGATTACAAAAATGCTGTACATTTCCATTGTCTCCTGTGTTGTTCAATATGACATCACATATACAACTGTATTAAACACTTCGCCATTTGACAGAATTCTAGAAAGTGGAAATCAATTCATAATAACGACTATGTTAAAGTTATATACATGGGACTTGATGGATTTAAAAATACACCCACCAAAAAAAGAACTACATCCCTTCCTTGCTGCTTTAGTTGTAAACAAGGGGGAAGTAATAACCATACAAGTAGAATAAAACATTCTAGCAAAGTGAATGCAGACTCACAGAACTACACTCAACAACAAAAAGTTTAGATTAGTCAAACTGATGTCCCAGGGAAGAGTGGAAACAGTTTCTCAGAGAGAAAAGGAAAACCATGTGCAGCTTGTCTTTAAGTTATTGGAAGGTAATCACATAAAACAAAGATTGGATATCTTCTGCTCTGCATCAAACAGAATCTTAAACTTTTCCATTTGCAAATGGATATACCCTGGGTATAGAGTTATGTAAAATAGGCATAAAATCACTTATTGTTAATCACAAAGAGATGTATTTAAAACAATTCTTTGGTATACACATAATATTAACATTTAACTGGTGTGTGTGTGTGTGTGTGTGTGTGTGTGTGCTGTATTTGTATGTGCACATTTTTGTGCACATTCACAGGTGCATGCAAACACAGACCCCAGAGGAGGATGCCCTCCTCAATTACTTTCTACTTTTCATTTTGCAGCAGGGTCGCTCACTAAACCTGGAGCCAGGCTGACAGCTAGCGAACCCCAGAATTCACCACCTTTATCCCCACCATGTCCACTCCCAGCACTGGGCTTTCAAGCATCTAGGGCCGCACTTGCTTTTTACATGGGTGCTGGGGATCCAATTTCAGGTCTCAGGTCTGCACAGCAATCTCTCTTATCCACTGAGCCATCTCTCCATTTTTTTCTTTTAATGGAACTTGTAATTTTTCCATGTTTTATTGTGTAACAATTCTTTATCTAATGAATTTTAGTTGTCTTCACCATCTATTACTCTCTTGAATCCCCTTCCCTCTCCCGTTGAAATCCTTCTTCTCTCAAACCCCAACCCCAATTTTAACATCCATTACAGACAACGTAAACTTCCTTGCTGATGAGACCAACATGCCATTTATTTTTGCATGAAGAATTAAATCTTGTCCAAATATTTGATTCTGAAGGACACAGAGCATCTTTGATTTTTTTTTCAGAATTGTTTGATAATTTGATTTTTGACTGGTAATACTGAAAACACTGCTTCACATAAATGCACAGTACTAATGGAAAGAGTATGTTGAGAGCCATTTCAGAATTGTTGGAAATTCTGTCCTAATCCCAAGCCAAAACTCATTTGATGATTTTTAATAAACTCATCAGCAACTCCAACAGCAACGTTTAAAATCAAACATCCTAAGATATAGGATCCAAATATGTACTATTTTGATACTTACATACTGAGGAATGATAGTAGGGGAAGTAGTATAAGTTCTGTTGTCGGTAATTAAACTATTTTGTTTCTATAAGAGCAGAAAATTTTGTATGTACAGTAAAAACACAAAAATTCAAAGCAAAAAAGAGTCTCAAGTCAGACCTGAGGTGTTTCAGGCAGCATTTGTTTGTGGCTCATGCTGGTGTGCGTTGCAAAGCATACATGTTATACATTAAGAAGCAAGGCTAAAAGCAAAGCCATATGGTGAAATATGAGTTAGTACTACCAGAAACACTTTGAATTCATTTTGCATTTGTTAATTTTTTTCATTGAACATTCAAAAATCTAGTACTATTGCTACATTTTCTTCAACCTCCACATTTACTTATTTGACTGATATTTTAAGAAACTAAACATCAGACAATAGCTGAAGAATCAATATTTAGGTATTCTAGAGAGATACGTGTTTTTATAATGAAGAAATGACCATCGTGTTAAAGATGATCCAAGACATATGGCCAACTGTAGCTAGAGTTTTCCTGCCTGGCCCACAGTCAGGACAAATCTCTCTCACCTGCCAGTCCCACAGCCACTCAGACCCAACCAAGTAAACACAGAGACTTATATTGGTTACAAACGGTATGGCCGTGGCAGGCTTCTTGCTAACTGTTCTTACAGCTTAAATTAATCCATTTCCATTAATCTATACCTTGCCACATGGCTCGTGGCTTACCGGCATCTTCACATGCTGTTTGTCATCGTGGCGGCTGGGAGTGTCTCTCTGACTCAGCCTTTCACTTCCCAGCTTTATTCTCCTCCTTGTCCCGCCTATACTTCCTGCCTGGCCACTGGCCAATCAGATTTATTTATTGACTAATTAGCAACACATTTGCCATACAGAACATCCCACAGCAGCCAACCTTGAGTAGGAGTGGATTCCCATTCCAGTGCTCCTCAAATGCAGACCCATCACGAGGTTGGCATATGGCAGCAATTCAAAAGTATTGACACGATTAAATGAATGAATGTGCCAGTAGTGGTTCTCAAATAGAGCCTCCTAACAGGTATTTGGAAATGTCCCACAAATGTAGAACTCTACCAACCTAAATGACACAAAATAAAGTTTCTTCTTACAAGGGGCTCAAGGCTGATGGCAGCAGACGGCAAAGTAAGTAAGGAGTTTTGAGAATGATAAATAACTAATGTGGAGATTTAAACATTTGCTGGAAGAGCAAAGTGCTCCTCTAAATGTTGGAGTATGCAGCTCTTTACAAGAAAAGGAACACTTCTCAGAGGCTCTGCAGAAATCATGGCATGTTCAGGAAAGGAGTTATGAGAATGCTCAATGCTAGCAGTCTGGGAAAGAAAGTAGGAGGAAACAATTCCAGGTAGAAAAAAAATGGGCAAAATAATTACATTTGGTCAACTAAATACTTAAAACAAACAAACAACTTCTACTCGGATGTATTCTAACGTAAGCACAATCTGACTGGATGTTGAATCTAGGTAGTCTTTTTTTAAAAAAAGACTGGAGTGTAACTGGAAGTTTCTCTGGTCTGTGGTCCAGCCAAATATCTCCCACCCACATCTTGCAGCCACTTGGTTCCAAGTTAACACACACAGAGGCTTATGTTATTTACAAACTGTAGGGCCTATGGGTCAGGCTTCTTGTTAGCTAGCTCTTACAACTTAATGCAGCCCATTTCTATTAATCTATATGTTGCCACATGGCCATGGCATTACCGGTCTGCTGGCATCTTGTTGCTCCTTGGGTGGCGGGTTGGTGTCTCCTGGCTTCCCACCTGTCTCTTTCCTGTATATCTGTTTGGATCCCCACCACCACCTCTAAGCTGTCTTGCCATAGGCCAAAGAAGCTTATTTATTAACCAGTGGGAACAACATATATTCACAGCATACAGAAAGATATCCCACAGCAGAAGATTAGCTTTCATTGCTGTGACAAAATGCCAGAAAAAGACAACTTCATTAAGGAAGAGTTTATTTTGACTCAAGGTGTATAGTCCATCATGATTGGAAGCCACGCTGGCAAGAACCATGCTAGCTGTAGTGACATGAGCATCTGCAGTCAGGAAGCAGAGAAAAATGAATATCAGTGCTCAACTCAATTTCTTCTTCTTCATTTAGACCCAGCCCCCTCCCCCACCCTATGGGCTATGGTTTTGCCACCCACGCTCAGGGCAGGTCTTCTCTCCTCACTAAATACTGCAGGCATCACCCACAGATGCACCCAGACTTCTGGGTGATTCCAGAACTAAAGGGCAATGAGATTGGATTAACCATCATAATTTTTGATCTTTGATGGTTTGTCCAGAGGCAGGAAGAGGGGTATCAGAGTCTACCACATGATCAAGAAACCCACATCCCCGTCTTAGCCCAAGGTCCTCAGTTTCCTTTGCTTGAGCCGCCAAGGCTTTCTGTCTGCTGTTTGGCCGCAGCACAGCTAAGCAGGCTTCCACTTTAGCGTCTTAGCACATCTTCTTTTCTTCAGTTCAGACAGAGCTTTCTTCCCTAACACACACACAGTTGGTTCCCTTTCAGCCCGAGACCTCCTCTCAGTGTCACATCAAAGATTCCTTCCTTGTCCACACAATCCCAGATAGTGTTATCTGAAATCTTCATATTCCTTAGCCTCATAGTTATTTCTCTTTAGTGCCAGAATGCAAGCTCTCCCTCTGAGCAGGCCATTTTCTGTCTTGTTACTTGTACATTCCTGTTGTAGTCTCCAGCTGCCGTTGATTCCATCTGAGTATTTCAACCTATCATAGATACAGAAAGTGATCCCATCAGAGGAGGGCACCCACGATGGCTGGGAGACTCGAAGCTTCACAACATGAATGAGGAACTGGTATGTGGTCCTAATAAACTGGATAGTATGAGAGCCACATGGGAGACTGTCTTATGAGAGAAAATTGTAGATCCTGAGATATGGAGTTGGTGAAAATACCACCAAATGGTGCATATTCTTGTATGTCTGTAAGGTACCCTCTAGAAGAAGGACTGAAATTGCCCTGAATTTGTCCCCAAGGAGAAAACCTATAGAGTAAAAATCTTGTGAGTAAAGTATCAGCTGCCACAAGAAAAGATTGTATAGAGAAAGCAATAGCCAAAGTTCAAAGGGGTCCTTTGGGGCAGTCGAAGTCACCATATAAAGAGTGATTTGAGCAGAAGCCAGGCAACCAATTCAAAAGCAATGAAATGCTCAGCTTAGCCAGGGCATCAGACCAAATAAGTAGCATCTATATGTCACCCACTATACGCCAGAAAGTCTCTACCGAGTGTATGACAAATATTAACTCATTTCATTCTTACAAAGAACTGAGGGGTTAAGTACCACTGTCACCATTTTGCAGTACAACACATCAAGAAGCAGACATCAACGAACTTGACCAAGTTCACACCTTGCCAGTAAGTGGCAGAGCCGGCTTTGAAAATGGCCTTTAATGTCCGCTCTGTATTTCACAGTAATTCTTTTTATGCCTCAACTGGAAATGAGTTGCTATCCTATTTTTGTCATCTTCAGAAAAAAAAATAATAAGCATTCCCGTGTCCAAGCGAGATGAACTATCCCCACAGAGGCTCATATTACAGGGGGTGCATAACTCGGGGCTTAGCGAACAGACACCCTGAAATCCTGTGCTGAATGAGGGACTCTGCCTCTTTCTAAGCAGGCATTTCTTTCCTTCATTGGTCTACTCTTCACTTCCTCAAATCCACGAGGGAGAGCACTTCCTTTTAGTGACTGGTATATCTCCTGTATTGAGCTAATACTTGTTTAAGACAGGAGACAAAGAACGGAAGGAAAGAGGAAGAGAGTTGGTGTTTTCCTGGCTTCTTCAACCTGGACTCCATACAGGGGGGGTCTCCCCTGCTGTCTTTACCAGGAATCTATCAGGAGAAAGAAGCCACCAGAAGCCCCAATCTCAAACTAAATGTACAGCCCCTGTGGCTTTCAAAAAGAATCCATTGCAAATAGTTAGGTTCCTAAGTTAAGAGAAAAGCAAAAACACGAAATTTGTTTTCAAGCAAGGTTGCTGCAGCATGGATAAAAGTTTAGAGTGTATCTCTGGGTTGCTATCAAAAATCTCATTCTGATTAAATGTAATAAAATAGAGTCAATACTAAAATATTAATAAAATGTTGTTTTTCCCTAGTCACTGGCATCTAATAAAGGTGTTTTGGTCCTATTTATGAAGTAAATCATATTACTTAGTACCCAAAGGTGCTATTTTGTCTGTGGGAGGTAATCACATTCTAATTTAATGACAGAGGAAAAGAATCATGCCTGACGAAA
This sequence comes from Peromyscus eremicus, assembly GCF_949786415.1. Taxonomy (NCBI): domain Eukaryota; kingdom Metazoa; phylum Chordata; class Mammalia; order Rodentia; family Cricetidae; genus Peromyscus; species Peromyscus eremicus. The sequence goes on from NC_081417.1 coordinate 106,235,413, forward strand.
AGAACTGTAACCCAGGCTATCCAGCTTCAAGATGACCGCAGCTTGTGAGAGGCTGCAGGCACACCAGTGCTTGTTCAAGTGTTGAAATTAACAGGCTCAATTTTTTTCATTTACTATATATCAGTTTGCCTTCTTCCAGCTCCCACATGCCCACACTATCTTTTCATGGATATTTAATCTCCCCCTCCCCCCACTCCGGAAGTCAACTCTGAAGCCACCCTTGCAGAAAAGGAACTGTAAACAAGGGTGAGGTGAGAGCAGATGCAAAAGAAGAGCCGACCATCCCAGAGTCACCATCAAAGGAGACCTGAGGAACAATTATGAGCCAGGATGGGACAGATCCATTCCGGAGGCACTCAGAGCTCTAATACATTCCCCAAGTGGAGAAGTGGGTTCTATTCCGAGGCCCAGCAGGGAAGCTTATGAATACTTTACAGTGTTTGCATTAGAGAGCCCCTGTCAGCAGGTAGAGATTGCATCCTTCAGATGAAAAAGCCACTCCCTGGTCAGTGGCTGGAGACGCTACATCTTTCTTGAAGCAAACTTCCCGGAAGCAGTTGAGTCACCAGACACCACGATTTATAGCAGACAGAAAACCTTCGGCGGAGGAGTAATAAACTCCTTCATTAGCATCCATTAGGCCCAGGAGCACGCTTGGCCTCCTAGAAGAGTTGAGCCGGAAACCGTTAGTACAGCCACCTTTTGGATTGCTTGTAGATAATGGGAACACGGCCTTGAGAGAGAGTCCCCTCATCCATCATCATCGTAATCGTCTACCTTCAGTTGGGAGTGGCATATCTGGGGGTTGATTTGGGTAGAAAAGTCAGGAGTCAGCATGATTTCCCAAAATTTAATGGTTGGATCCAAATGTCTGGGAAGCACGCCCTTGTCTAATGCCCGGGAGACAATTACTTAGGCCATTTCACTGTCAAAGCACACCTTCCTTTAAGAGAGTATGGGAAGAACTGGGCCCAAGTCCTAGATTCAGTAGAGTTACAGGAAGTACTTGTTTTCCCGTAAGAAGAATAAGGCCTGTCTAAATTCTATGCCTAATTAATTTCATTTAAATGGCATTTGGTTCAAAAGTATTCTATAGTTCGGGTTCCCATCAGAAACTGACCTAGAGCTGGATAATGGAATGTAAACAAGAGGTGTTTTAGGCGCAACCCTGGCAAAAAAAAAAAAAAAAAAAAAAGAGTTTATTATCAACGAACTGTCAGGAAGGCAATCTGCACTAGGGAACTCTGGGAAGCAGCATGCAGAACATGCCTCAAAATTAACCCTCCTGAGAGGAGGGCCTAGTATCAGACTCTTACCATGGGCTGCTGGAGGCAAGGGTAGGGTCTTGACTGTCCAGCCCTGACAAGCTGCTTGTGCCTCTGTGGGGCTGAGTCGGGGCATAGGTGGGCTGCAGCAACCAGAAACAGCTCTCAGGAAAGAGGAAGCATCAGTCCAATGTGCGGTAACATTGCAGGGTCTAAGGCCCACGGGCAGGGCAGCGTGCTGCTACAGGTAAGACAGGACGGGAACGACACAGGTGCCGGACTACAGTGAACTAGAAAACATAGGCTTGAACTGTTCCACACACAGATACTAACATTTGTCGCTGGGCTCAATCAAGACCAAAACAGAAGTTACTTATATATCCTCTGCACCATCACCACAGTGCCCAGAATGCTTAAGTGTGAAGCAAGACTGGGTTGCTCTGGTTAATGAAAAGGAGAGGACCACGAGAGACCCTAGGCGAATCTCTGGAAGGCGGGCAGGTATGTAAGAGCACGAGTCTGGGAGCCTGGGTGGCCACTGAATAGAGCAGATGGATCACCCGTACCACTCCCCATCCTGTTTCCTCCCCAGGTAGAGGGCTATGCCACAGGTGCCGGCATTGCAGGTAGACTATACGTGAACTAGAAAACATGGGCTTTAATTGTTCCACACCTAGGTACTGACAGAAGACTAAGGAGTAGGTGATGCGAAATTATATTATTTATATGCAAAACAATATTTATATTTTACTTATAGACACTACTTTTATATTTTATATTCTTTTCAGTGGAACATGAGCATATGTACATATAACAAAATTTCTTTTAAAATTGCTGTTGAACACTACGTTACACTTTAATGGCTTGGTACGATTCAGAAAGCTGCTGAATTCTCTCTTTCTGAAGAGGAATTTAAATGACACCCAAGCATATTACCATGGATCGCACTTTTGCTTAAATACCAAAGTACTAAAACAAGTGACCTAAAGGCTAGTTCAATCTCTAACACGGATTTGGCATACTTCAGGCCAACTTCAATTTTTAATAAACATACCAAAAATTATTATGTTTGTGTCTATGTGTGTGGTGTGCATGTTAGTCCATGCTTACATGTGCATGTGTACATATATATCTGCGTGGGGGGGGCTAGAGGTCAATATCAGCTTTCTCAATCACTTTCCACTTTATTTTTGAAACAGTCTCTCACTGAACCTCGAGCTCACTGATTGGCTAGACTGGCTGGCTAGCAAGCTCTTAACATGTGCCTTTGCTGCCCTACGTATAGCCCCCACCCCCAACAGAACTAGGGTTAAAGTGCTGCCATGTGTCATCATGCCCGTCTTTCTACATGGGTCCTGGGACTGGGAATTAAGGTCTTCATGCTTCCATGGAAAGGACTTTGCTAACTGAACCATGCCCTCAGTCCTGAGCCCAACATTTTTCATAGGAGAGATTTCACACTAAACTCTAATTTCTGGGTGTAAAAAAAAAAAAGGTTAGAAATGTTTATACAATGGGACAACCAATCACACAACAGTCATTTAAATACTGCCTCCGTTTCTTTGTTCAATGTTGTGATTAAAAATATCATGGCAAAAGAAATCGAAGGGATGATGGGTTTAGTTTGGCTCCTAGCTCTAAGTTATAATCCATCATGGCAGAGAAGTCACAGTGCAGGAGCTGAAAGGATCTGGTTTTAGGGCATCCATCCACAGTTGGAAAAACCGTGACAAACCCTGTCAAGGGCCCTACCCCAGGAACTGGTGCCACCTCCTTGTAGTGTGGATCTTTTTACTTCCAGTAACGTAGTCAAATTAATTCTTCAATAGGAGTGCCTGGAAGCTTGGCTACCGGGTGATTTCAGATTCTGTAAACTTGACAACTAACAGTAACCTTAATAACTCTCCCCCTTGTCGACTTGGCATCCACCCACATTGCCTTTAAGCCTTGACCTTCTCCTCTTGTCCTCATAGACTCATAACCATCTCACAATATGAAATATATTACATCCAACTTTAAAATTTCCATAGTCTTTAGTAATTCCAACACCTTTTAAAATCTGTGCAAGCAGCAGAATGGTGCAGTGGAAGTGTACCAGGGCCCATAAAGGTCAAAATTCTGAGTCTCATCTAAGACCCGAGGAAGTTTCTTAACTGTTAGCCTCCATTACCTCAAAACACAAGTTATGTGCTTCTAACACAAGTTATGTGCTTCTAACTACAGTGATATAGAATAAATATATCATCCAAAAATGAAAGAATTGAGGCATAGCAGGGAATGATCAGACCAAAGCAAGATTGAAACCAACAAGGCAAACACCATATCTTCCAGCTCCATGTCTAACATCTGGAAGCCATGACGGAATCATCTACTTTTCAAAGGGCTTGAATAGCCCCAACTATTGTGGAACATTATTTTGAGATGTGTTACATTTGTTTATGCTGTGGAGCATTTGCTTAATGATGCAAAGATGTGATACATTCTTTTATGTTGCATTTGTTTAACTCTGTGAAGCTGTGTTACTTTGTCTGTCTAAAACACCTGATTGGTCTAATAAAGAGTTGAATGGCCAACAGCAAGGCAGGAGAACAGATAGGCAGGACTGGCAGGCAGAGACAATAAACAGAAACAAAAATCTGCGAAGGGGATCTAGGCATGAGAGAATAAGGAGGACTCCAGGAGCCAGCCACCCAGCTACACAGCAAGCCACAGAGTAAGAAGTAAAGAAAGGTATATAGGATAAAGATAAAAGCCCAGAGGCAAAAGATAGATGAGATCATTTAAGTTAAGAAAAGCTGTCTCGAAACAAGCCAAGCTAAGGCCTAGCTTTCATAAGTAAGAATAAGACTCCGTTTGTGATTTATTTGGGAACAGGGTAGCAAAAGCCCAAGAGTAAAAAGTAAAAACAACCAACAACACCCAATTCTCCACATCTGCAATCTGCAGCATGCTTTTCCGTAGGCTTGCTCCATTCCATGTTTGACACCTTCTGTAATGGACATCCCAATGTAGCAGGCTTTCTTGAACAGCCAGCCCCCAAATAATGACATGGAAACTTAATATTAGTTATGAATGCTTGCCCTTAATTTAGCCTTGTCTCTAGCTAGCTTTTTTAATAAATTATCTTGTTTCTTTCTGGTGATATTTTAGTGCTGAAATGTGGTGATACTTTATTTGTATGTTAATAAATAAAGCTTGCCTGGAGATCAGGGAAAAGACCAGCCATTTTAAGTAAACAAGAAGTCAGGCAGCACACACCCTTAATCCTATTGCTTAGCAGGCAGGGTCTCTGTGTGTTCAAGGCCACACTAGGGAACAGAGCCAAGTGTGGTGACACACACCTTTAATCCCAGTACCAACCATAGAGACCTGGAGGTCTGTACAGACAGACAGAAAGTGACAGAGCTGTATAGGAAGAGGAAGTGAGGTAGCTTGGCTAAGAGAGCCAATGAGAGGGCAGAACAGCAAGGCAATAAAGGTATGGTTAGATAGGAAGTAACTTGCTTTTGGAAGCTGCAGAGTTGGTGAGGTAAGATTGGCTGGTGGCTTTCCCTATTTCCCTGATCTAAGGCTTTCACCCCTATATTTGGCTTCGTGTTTTTTATTTAATAAGACCATTTAGAAATTCGCCTACATTTCTTTTCATCTATGTTTTACCTCGGGGCTTTTTACCTTTCTTTCATTCTGTTTGTCCTACTTCCCTGCTTCCTCTGTGTCTGCCTGGCTGGCTGGCCCTGGGCATCTCCCTCTCTTTCTCTTTCATTCTCTTCTCTCTCAAGCCTAGATTCCTCTTCCTATTTATTCTCTCTGCCTGCCAGACCTGCCTATCCCTCTAATACCTAGCCATTCACCATTCAGCTTTTTACTAGACGACTCAGGTACCTTACATAGGCAAAGTAAAACAAATGTAACACATCTTTACATAGTTAAACAAATGCAGCATAAACAAATGCAACGCACCTTTACATAGTTAAAGTAATATTCCACAACATCCCATAATAATGGCATCTCCACCATCCTGAGCTGTCCATTGCAACTTACATTTCACCTTTGATAGCTTCACACAATGGTTTTTCAGCACCCCCCTGAAGCGAATCTAACCCTGCCACACATTTCTAGAACCATGGTGAAAGACACCATCGCCCTCCCACCCCAATCTTGCATCTTTCATGCCTGTGAAATCAGTACCATATAGACACTGCTACCAAATTCTACTATCAGCTAGAGAAGGAACTTGGCCTTCTTTGAAACAGTTGCATCAGCTTCTGTTTGTTGACCTTGAAGAAACAATTTCTTAGGTGGTTGTATTTGAACAGGGAGTTGCTCAGTATAGGCTTTCTTCCTTCAAATGATCTTTGCAAGATGGGACCTCTGGTGGGTGGGATTTTGCCCTCCTGATGTCTTTCCTATTGTCCCCATTCAGAGCAGGAAGTTTCTCTTCAGTGATGTTGACTCCTTTAACAATGACTGCTTAAGCACTGACCAGAATTCTCTCCTGTCTTGAGCTTTTTCTCTGCCAAAATAGTATGATACTTAAGAAAATTAGTTCATTATCTTTAAAGTTCACTCAGTTCTTAGGGCACAAGCAGAATAAATGCAAGTTCTTGAAAATGGTGCATAAATGGCCCCTATTCCAGTTCCTGAGAGTCCTTATTTCCCTCCAAAATTGTTTGACTAGATCTCCACTGTCCATAATTCTTTCAGTAGTCTTCTCTTCCAGTGCCCACCAGAATGGTCTATTAAACTCTGCTCCAGCATGCAGGAACTTTTCTGGCCCAAAGTAGCAAACTCTTCTGCATTCTGGCCACAAACCTCTTCCAGATGCCCAAGAAGCACATGTTTATCATAGCAGCATCTCCACTTTTCAGTACCCATTTTCTGTCTTAGTTTCTTTTCTTGCTACTGTAGTAAATACACTGACAGAAGCAACTTAAGGGAGAAAGGGCTTATTTTGGTCACAGTACAGGTTACAGTCCATCATGGTAGGGATGTTACAGTGCCAGTAGCTTGAGGGAGTAAGTCTCATTGAGTTTTCAGGAAAAAAAAAAGCAAAAACAGCGACAAATGTTTATGCTAAGCCATGCTTTCCTTTTTTATAGTACGGAATCCAAGCCTGGGAATAGCGCCACCCACTTCTAGTTTGGATCTTCTTGTCTCATGAATGTAATCAATACAACGCCTCACAGGTGTGCTTGGAAGCTTGTCTCCTAGGTGATTCCAGAACCTTTCAAGTAGACACCACAAATGATTACAAATAGTATGATTACTTAAATTGTCCAAATCCCTATCATTACCCATTGTTTGCCAAATACCACATTTAGACTGATTTTTCCTTTTATTACAAAAATAGAAAAACAAAACAAACAAAACCAAACCATATGGCATATTGACACTTGCTTTTAATCCTAGTCCTGAATCTTGAGTTCCAGGCTAGCATAGGCTAGCATAGGTGAAACTGCCTCACAAACAAGCCAGAAATAAAGAAATAAAGAAATGAACAGGCAAGTAGGAAGGAAGGAAGGGAGGGAGGAAGGGAGGGAGGGAGGAAGGGAGGGAGGGAAGGAGGGAGGGAGGAAGGGAGGGAGGGAAGGAGGGAGGGAGGGAGGAAGAAAGAGTGGGATTATGATGAGAACACAGAAAGAGGTAGTGTTTCAGCCAGTCAGTCAGTTGAACAGTTTGAGAGTAGTGAAGAGTAAACATAAACACGTCTCTGCAGAAGTGAAGAAGGATTTTACCCTGAACACAGGAAGTGTGTGCTGTGCCTTGGCTTCTGAAGTCCTTGAAAGTGGCCTTTGTGCTCAGAAAAGGTCAGGCTAATGGTAATTCTTGTAAATATTAATTTTTTTCATGGTACAAATTTAAAAGCCTAGTTTTTCCTTCAGCTTCTCATTTCAGCTTACAAATTAAATTCTGTTTATGATCTAGGAATTTCCAGAAATTGCTTTTAAGGGTACTTAGAAAAATATTTAGCTTCATTTACAAACAGTTAATTAAACCTCTTCAAACAATTTAAAATTCACTTGTAAATTTAATATATCTGATTTCCTTTAAGTACCTCAATTGTCTGACTTAAAACCTTCCCAAGTAATTAAATAAACCTTTTAAATCAAATGAATTAATTTTATAAATATGGCGAATCAAAGTCTTTTAAATATTCCAACACTGTAAATCAATTTAGTAATATTTCAACCTGAAACTACAAAGCTAAATCAATTAGTCAATTATGCATTTTATATTGGAATTATGAGACTGGTCTGTTCGATCTCAAACACTACAAAACTTTACGTGTCACACGAATAGATTCCTTTTTAACACAAAAGCATTCAGTTCTCTTAAATGCTGCCATATTTAATTTAAAACCATGTTTGTTGAAAAAGCAGCTTTCTAGCTAGTGAACAGCTGTTGATTTTGACCATCTTACTGGATTCTTCCTGACAAAACTGGTGGAAGATTCCAAGGCATATTCATGGATGACATGAGAACCACACCAGGCTCTGGAATTAGGTCCCATTATTAGGAACTTCAAAAGAGATAAGATGGAGCATTGCCACTCAGATAGTCATATTACTTGATGGGTAATACATGTCCTTGGTTATAAGGTTTCCACGTGGGGGGGGGTGTCCCTCTCTGTCTCTGTTTGTGTCTCTTTTTCTCTATCTCTGTGTCTCTCTTCATCTGTCTCCCTCATTAGATCTAAAGACCTAATGCATAATAGCAGAACACTCTTTCTTACTCTCTTGTGGATATTAAAATACTATTAGCTCAATGGATTTTCACTATTTTAAGTACCTTGTATCTATTGGGTTATGAAATTCAAAGTACTGCTGACATTGTCTTCTGGGAAGGGCTCCTTCAGCCCTCTCTATCCATCTGCTCCTGGTAGGAACATACTATAACCACCTGTAAGGCACATATTAAGGGATGGCAACTCCGAAGGCTGTTAATGCTTGGGTTTCAAACAAACTATGCAAGCCCTCATATGACAGTAGGGACATCCTCTTCAGTAATTTTTAATGTCTTGTGGTTTCCAACATTTCGGAGACTCTGTCACAAGCCTTCTCCACACATTAACACATAAATTCTATAAAAACACTGTAGTTGGCAAGGTTCAATATTTTATGTTTTTCTGACATTCACTGATAGATATCAAACTGAAAATAAAACAAAACAGAATTTTGTCCTAGATGGACATTTTGTTAAAATTAAGGCAGAAAAAGATCCAATGGAGATTAGATAAAGTACTTTTCTTTCTTAAAACAACAACAACAACAACAAACTGATCTCTGACCTGTTTCCATTGAATATGTATGTCAGAAGTGGGCCACAGTGACAAATTAGTCTGGAGCAGAATCCTAATTGGTCTTAATAATAAAAACCTGGAGCCAGATATCTGGGTAAATGCTGAAGTATCAGTAAAGGAGTCAGCTGCTAGAGAGACTTCTTACCTCCAGAACTTCTCAGCCAAAAGGGAGCTGAGCTTCTGTCTCTTCCCATCTTATATTTCTCTCTCAGCCCAGCCCTATCACTTCCTGTCTCCACCTCTCTAGTGCTGGGATTAAAGGTGTATGCCACTACTTCCTGGCTCTGTTTCTCTTTTAGACTGAATCAATCTTGTGTAGCCCAGGGTGGCCTTGAACTCCTGATCTTCCTGCTTCCTCCTCCCAAGTGCTGGGATTAAAGGTGTGTGCTACCACTGCCTGGCCTCTATGGTTAACCAGTGGCTTAGCTCTGCACTCTGATCTCCAGGCAAGCTTTATTTGTTAGATCACAAACATAATATCACCACATTAGTCTATGTGGTTCAATACTAATTTTATCCAACCTGAAAAAGAAGCAGTGAAGAAAACATTTTATAATTAGTCTTCCAAATATGTAAAGGACTCTTCTGCAGTGGAAAATTATAAGCGTATTCTCCATCTTTATTGAAGATAAATATGCATTTCCACTTGGGAGGCCGAGGCAGAAAGATTGTGAGGTCAAGCCAGCCTGGGCTATACATCTCATAAGATCTATCTCAAAACAAAACAACAAAATAAAATATACTTTCAACATATGGGAAATTTCCTTTTGTTTGTTTGGTATTTTGGATGTGTTACTGACGATAATGTAGAAACACCTTTTCTGGAAGTCATGGCCTGGAGTGTGCCTCATCTGTCTCTGGGGTAATTAAGGACCACTAAAAGCAAGAGGATCACATTTGTGAATAACTGGAAGAATAAATGCATGCTCTTTTAGCATTCCTTAAAAACACATGCCAGTGCATTTCCTATCAGATCCTGGTTTTCCATTAGCTGTCACACATTCTATGTCATAATATTTACTAACCAGAAAGAATTCTCCACTGTATTTTTGAGTAGATACACTTTATCTGGTAATGTCAATTCTGTTGAGTTTGGATTCCCTATTGACAACACAGATCTAAAGGAAAAGCTATCCCAACTTATGATTCCTACTGTCTTCTTTGTGCTTAAAGCTAAAGGCAAATTTCTAATGTGATTTACCTTCTGGAGTATTTGTGGGGGTGTGGTGGGCTTTGAAATGATTTTATCTGCAGAGAGCCCAGAGCCAGGCTCTCGCACTGAACACATTTAAGGCTTGGGTTTCAGTTGCCCGGCTCTTAGAGCAACAAACAAACAAAACACAAAGCTCTGATACAGGAGGCTGCGCACAAAAGCAGCATGTTTCCTTTAAAGCCATAGTGCAGTGGCTGTTTCCCTTGCGGTAAACACCTTTTTGCTTTGTGAGACCTTTTCACTCAAAGTCTCTCTTTTCAATCATGTGAGTTTTGGTTTTGGTTTTGGTGTTTTTTTAATGCCTTTTTTTCTTGGTGTTGCTAAGGACAAGAATCTCAAAGGTGCTAACAGAAACAAGTGTCTTTTTTGTGACTTTGGGGACTTCCCAAAACCTCTGTGAAAGAGGCACTTGGAGTGACATGTAAAATGGACAGAAGAGGAGAAGGGAACAGGTATCTTCAAGCATTGGGCAGCATCCCTCCATCAAGCTGACACCATGAAAGTATGTCTTCGGAGAGCTCAGGCCTCCTCCAGGAGCAAATAGAATTTAAATAATTCAGAAACAAAGACATTCATGTGGAAGAATTGAGCTCAAAGATTAGTCTGTAGCACATTTGTCCTCTCCCACAGTGGCAAGCTAATACATAGGTTTGCTAATCTCATTCATCCATTTATTTGTTTATTGAAAAAATAATTTCATACAATATATTCTGATAATGCTTTTCCCCTCCCCCCAACTCCTCCCAGATCCCCATCAGCTCCCCATCCACTCAACTCCAACTCCTTTCTCTTTCTTTAAAAAAACTGAATAGAAACACACACACACACACACACACACACACACACACACACACACACCAAAATATACAAACAAAAGACCAATAATACAGAAATTCTCAAGCAAAATAATATGAGACAAAAAGTCTACAAAAATACTGTGAGTTCACTTTGTGTTGGCTAACCACTCCTGGGCATGGAGCCTACCCTGAAGTCTGCTTAATACACCCAGTGAGACTCCATTGGGGAAAAGTAATTTTTCCTTTTCAAGATGCTGTCAATTACAGAGGGTCTGCACAGGTTTATTCATTTTCTTACTGAAGTGTTGGAGAGATAAACACAAGTTCTACAAACTTCCTCCATGCTGTGGTAGCCAGACTTGTTTCTATTTACCCCCTCACTTTCCTTTGGGCCATGTCCCCTCTTTCAGTACTTCATATTTTTCATAGGAGATTCCAAGTAGCAATTTGAAAAGCCACTTCATGTTTATGTCAGATAACAATATGTTATGTACTCAAGTCACTATGAACAAATCCATAAAATGAAAACAAGTTGACAAATAACAACACCAGATACACTTAGTTCAATATTATATAAAATTTCGGTATAAATCTAACACAGTAACCACTGAAAACAAAGGCATTCATTTCTTCATTCAGTTGTTGACTCATTCCTTCTGCGTTGAGCTCTTATTACATGCTAGGCATGAGGATGGAAAGATGAAGAAGATGAATGCTTTTTTCAAGGAGGCATTGGCTGGAGTCTGTCAGAGAAAGGATACTTATCACAAGATGATACAGAGTAGTAGTCTCAACCTGTGGGTTGCAACCCCCCGCAGGCATTGCATATCAAATATTCTGCATATCAGATATTTGCATTATGAATTATAACAGTAGCAAAATTACAGTTATGAAGTAGCAAAGAAAATAACTTGAAGGAAGTTTATTAAAAGATTGCAGCATTAAGAAGGTGAGAACCACTGATGTTGAGGATTTCATATGATGGTCTGGCAGCAAAGAGATGGCCTATCTTGTTCAGATAAGAAAGGCAATCAGAATTGTTGAGACCAAGGTTGGATAAAGCACAGGGACAAATAGCCAAACGAATGGAAACACATGAACTATGAACTAATGGCTGAGGGGTCCCCAACTGGATCAGGCCCTCTGAATGGGTGAGACAGTTGATTGGCTTGATCTGTTTGGGAGGCATCCAGGCAGTGGGACCGGGTCCTGTGCTCATTGCATGAGTTGGCTGTTTGAAACCTGGGGCCTATGCAGGGTCGCTTGGCTCAGCCTGGGAGGAGGGGACTGGACCTGCCTGGACTGAGTCTACCAGGTTGATCTCAGTTCTCGGGGGAGGCTTTGCCCTGGAGGAGGTGGGAATGGGGGGTGGGCTGGGGGGAAGGGGAGGGGGGGCGGGAGGGGGGAGAACAAGGGTATCCGTGGCTGATATGTAGAACTGAATTGTATTGCAAAAAAAAAAAAAAAAAGAAAAGAAAAGAAAGAAAGGCAATCAGATTGCCAAATCTTCCTTGAATAAAGGATAAACAAGAAATAGCTGGACAAAAAAGGGAGTTATATTTTCAAGATTGTAGGTTTTATTTTTCACACAACAACAAAGCACATTGGTAGTGTGTGAGAGTTTTCCAAGTCTATTATATCTGTGGAAGACTCAGGTCTGATCAGAAGACAGCCAACAAAATTATCTCTCCAAAGCTCATGGGAAATTGGCATGAGTTTTCCTCATAGAGGCTCTACTGATTCCTCTGATGGCACAATAGATGTACAGTGTGACCTCTGTGAAATCTCAAACAAATTCAGTTAAGAAAGAAGACAGCAATTAAAATACCTCTGCTTTTTTTCCTGGTACACACACACACACACACACACACACACACACACACACACACACACAAGCACCCTTAAGAGTCCAAGAATCTTAAAGAACTATCCTTGCAAAGAGCCGTTTATGTCCATTTCCATCCATGAACTAATTTTTGATGGGTAAACGATCTTACGAAAATAGTCACAAATACACTTAACAAATGATATTAATTTGTGAGACTTTGTGCATTTTCTGTGGGAAGCAAGGGAGTTGTACCTTCATTCCTCTTCCCTGCTGAAATCCCTCATTTTAGCTAACTGTACTTTTATCAGTATCAGAACATACTTCCTGCTAAGGTTTAGCATTTGCAAATTTTTTATAGGTCCTGATTTAATGGCACTGACATTAAGGCTTCTATCCACTGGGTCATATAAAAGGCAACTGAAATGAAAAGAAAAGGATTGTTGAATACAAGGAGTGGGAGGGCAGAGGGAGAGGTCTGACAATGGGCTCACTCACCCTGTACTGACAGGATAGCTTGTGCTGGCTCCAATTATTAGCTCAGCGTGCTAGAGGTCTGCTTAGAGTGTCCACTCGCCTCCTCCTGAGGGGAAAAGCTCAGGGAGAAGGAGACGCCAACAGTCTATATTCTTTGATCTCAGACTCTGAACCAAGTATTACAATTTTAGTAGACACAAGAGGGAAACAAACCAATCCCCTACCTGGGTTCACTGAGTTTTTCCCATGAGCGTCCCATCAATTTGGTTACCCTGATGGTAGTCGGGAATTTCTATGAAATATAAATAGAATCAAAGGAAGTCAGCACTTTGAGGGGAGAGGGGAAAGGTGTGAGCTGATGACCAGGTGCTTTAGTTTTCTGTATCTACTCTGGAGCAGGCAACACCTCAGCCCTAAGGGAGCCTGACAAGCATTTGAGGGAAAGCAAGGTGAATATCTCTAAAGAAGAATGAGACAGAGTTTCCAGACCCCAAAAAAGGGGCAGCTCAACTCTAGTTCAGAGTTTTACCATAACGGTGTGCAGGTCTAGAGTGGCCAGATATGTCAAGTGAAACAGAAACATAAAATGTAATACAAGGGAGCTGTGGCTCAGCAGTTGAGAGTGCTTGCTATTCTCGTAGACAAGCTGAGTTCAGTTCCCAGCACTCACATTGGGTGGTTTACAACTGCCTATAACTCCAGCTCCAGAAAATTCAACACCCTCTTTGGTCTCTGCAATACCTGCACTCATGTGCACATACCTATACATGCACACACATACACACACACACACACACACACACACACACACACACACGTAATTAAAAATAAAGTGAAACTGCAAGCATACTAATGTGAGGGACACACACACACACACACAGGTAATTAAAAATAAAGTGAAACTGCAAGCATACTAATGTGAGGGACACATACACACATACACACACACACACACGTAATTAAAAATAAAGTAAATCTGCAAACATACTAATATGAGGGCTGGGGATGTAGGGCATTATACTGAGTGTTTATTCAACTATGCCAAAGCCCTTGGTTTGATTCCTTGCTGTGGGATGTATGGCAAATGTGTTGCTGATTAATCAATAAAACACTGATTGGCTGTTGGCTAGGCAGGAAGTATAGGCGGGACAAGGAGGAGAATAAAGCTGGGAAGTGGAAGGCTGAGTCAGAGAGACACTGCCAGCCGCCACGATGACAAACAGCTTGTGAAGATGCCGGTAAGCCACGAGCCACGTGGCAAGGTATAGATTTATGGAAATGGATTAATTTAAGCTATAAGAACAGTTAGCAAGAAGCCTGCCACGGCCATACAGTTTGTAACCAATATAAGTCTCTGTGTTTGCTTGGTTGGGTTTGAGCGGCTGTGGGACTAGCAGGTGAGAGAGATTTGTCCTGACTGTGGGCCAGGCAGGAAAACTCCAGCTACAATTCCTAGTTCCTATAAACTAAATGTGGTGATAGATAAATGCCTATAATTCTAGCACTCAGGAGGTGAATGCAGAGGATCAAAAGTTCAAGGTTATCATCTATTACATAGCAAGACTGAAGCCCATCTAAGCTATAATACACACACACACACACACACACACACACACACACACACACACACTCCTCCAAATTTGAGATATTTACAATAATATAATACTCACCCAGGTCACACAAGATCCATCTGACAGCAAATACAGCTGACAGACCAGCAGTTTGTACCATGTGCTCAGAACATTAAGGCAAGAGTTTAGAGATCATTTCAGTATCCTAAGTATAAAATAGAAGTCCTTCTAAAGTTACTATGTGAATTGTGATGCTCTTTAACCTGAGGGGATTTTATGTGCATGCCCCTGTCAGCTTTAGGTATAAGTATTTCATGTTTTCCCTCTTTCACTCAAAGAAATCTTTATTATGTTCAAGATTTTAGTTGTAATATGAGAGGAAAGAGAGATGAATCCGTGACATGATAGAGTAATGGGGCTACTTTTTAAAAATTTGCCTTTGGTTGCAGAGAGAGTTTCTTGGACAACAGAAGAAGGCATACCCATGCTCCCAGCAATGCATTCACATCACATTTTGCCATAGAGAAAAAAAAAAAAAAAAGATAAGAATTTGCAGTCCAGCCAAACTGGGTAAAGTATGTGTTCTCAAGGTGCTTAGACTTCCTGTATCTGAGACTGCTTGCCTGTGCAGTGAGGGAAGACACATGGGCACCCAGTGCAAAGGGTTAAATATGGACTGAGCAGTGCAGAGAGCTTGGAGCTGACTTAGCATCTGCGTTGCTGCCAGCACTGTGCCAACCTCCAGCCACTCGGTGAGGGCTCAAGGAAGCCAGGAGCTCTTTCAGAACCAAGGAGAACTCAGTTAATGCTTCTTTCCAACCCCCACATTTATGGTTAGACTTTATACATGAAAAAAGAATGAGCAACTCTCTAAGTCACTGATAAATTATATAATTTTAGCAATGATAATATATATTATTTTTAAATTAGTGTTTATTAATTATACAAAAATACAGAGCTTCATTGTGGCATTTTCACATATGCACATAATGTATTTTGAACATAACCATCCCCATCATTAACCCTCCCTACTCACACGTCTTTCTGGTCCACTTTCTATCTCAAAGTAGACTGGTGGATTGTATAATTTCTTTCAAACACTTTTTCATGATCCAAGTAAATGCTTTCTGTTTCAATTAAAAATATGAAAAAACTACATTGTTAAATGGTGGTGTTTTTTTCCTTCTTTGAAATGGTTTTGCGAGGATGGAAGTTGACTTTGATTTATATAGGCTGATGACTGCCAAAAAGTTGAATAAATTTTCCAATTCAAAAATAATAACTCTTGTGAAATGATAAAAATGTTCCAGATATACATTTGATGAATAAATTTGAACACTAGTTGAAGAATTACTGCCAAATTTTTTCAAAGGTTGTTGAAAATGAGTCCCTTTGGCAATGCAGGTGAAAGAAAAGTAACAAAATTGATTTCAAATTAAATTCACAAACTTAGTCCCACAGCTGCTTACTTATATTTGACCAAATATGGATTTAATATTTTTTGCTACTCACCCTTAAAAAGAGAGTGTACACTGTGTCTCTAAAAAATGCCTCTAGGTAACCTTTTTGAGAAGTAATAAAAAAATAAACAACCATTAACTTATGAAGAACAATGTGTAGATGTCCTGCACAGCATATAGCCAGTTTATTATCAGATTTATTCCAGTCCTTTCAAATTAATGTATTGAATCAGAGGCTGAATAAATCACAATGCATTATAAAAATTAACGTTTCTTTCTAGACTTAACTATCTGAAGAGAAACCAGGCCAATTAATTTCCGTGTAGACTCACAGGCAGACAGAAACAAGACTACTATGCCTTTGACTTAAATGACGAATCTGCATTGCCAAACCAGTTTTCACTCTCCAGTATAGGAATGACAGGTCAACATTGCTCTCAAGTAATGAGTCCTGCCCTTAAATACATTGATGAAACCGTTGAGTTCTATTCAAATGTACAGGTCCATGTAAACCTAATCTCATTGATCACGGTATTTGATGATGAAACTTACTCCTTATCCCAATTCTTGTTGTCCCATACTTAGACTCTTTTTATATCCACAGCTCTTTTCTTCTGTGTGCACATGTATAGGTACACAATCATACACTGTATAATGTTTTGGCCAATAACAAAGTATAAGCAGTAACTGTTTGAGATGACGACAGAGCTAAAGAATTCCTATCATTGTGTGACATCGTAGTCTTCTTTACATTATAGCCCAAGGAATTTCATGCCAATTTGTGGTAATGCTGATGTAAACACACCTACTGTACCATCAGTCACAGAAGTGGGTCACTCAGTGGCAGAGTGCTTGCCCGATGTGTGCCAGGTCTGCTTTCAATCTATAATACTATACAGTAATATAGCACACTTAATTGGGTATGGTATATATTACCTAATAACAATAATAAATATATCCCATTACTGGTTACATGTTCACTACATGGTTTGTTTTATTTTAGTATGTACATCGACTTATTTTAAAAAGTTATGGGATCCAGCTGGGATCTCCCACTCCCCCAAGCTCTCTTTCCCTCGACCTTCGCCCTTCATTACCCCCACTCATGTCCAGGCTGTTCATGTAGATCTCTTCCATTTGTCCGTCATTGGGCGATCCCCGTGTCTTTCTTGGGGTCCTGTATTCCAGGTAGCCTCCATGGTGATGTGAGTAGCAGTCCAGTCATCCTTGTTCCACGTCTAGAATCTTCCTATGATTGAGTACATACCATGTTTGTCTTTCTGAGTCTGGGTTACCTCACTCAGGATGATTTTTTTTTCTAGATCCATCCATTTGTCTGCAAACCTCATGCTGTCATTGTTTTTCTCTGCTGAGTAGTATTCCATTGTGTATATGTACCACATTTTGTTTATCCATTCTTCAGTTGAAGGGCATCTAGGTTGTTTCCATGTTCTGGCTATTACAAACAATGATGATATGAACATAGCTGAACAAGTGCTCTTGTGGTGTGGTTGAGCATTCCTTGGGTATATGCCCAAGAGTGGTATAGCTGGATCTTGGGGGAGATGGATTCCCAATTTTCTAAGAAAGCTCCATATTGACTTCCAAAGTGGTTGTACAAGCTTGCATTCTCACCAGCAGTGGAGAAGAGTTCCCCTAGCTCCACATCCTCTCCAGCATAAGGTGTCTTCAGTGTTTCTGATTTAGCCATTCTGACAGGCGTAAGGTGGTATCTCAGAGTTGTTTTGATTTGCATTTCCCTGATGATTAGGGATGTTGAGCAATTCCTTAAATGTCTTTCAGCCATTTGAGTTTCCTCTGTTGAGAATTCTGTTTAGTTCTATAGCCCATTTCTTAATTGGACTGTTGGGCATTTTGATGTCTAATTTCTTGAGTTCCTTATATATTCTGGATATCAGTCCTCTGTCAGATGTGGGGTTGGTGAAGACCTTTTCCCATTCTGTAGGCTGTCGCTTTACCTTGTTAACCGTATCCTCTGCTCTACAAAAGCTTTAGGCCCTCTGAATGGGTGAGACAGTTGATTGGCTTGATCTGTTTGGGAGGCATCCAAGCAGTAGGATCAGGTCCTGTGCTCATTGCATGAGTTTGAAACCTGGGGCCTATGCAGGATCGCTTGGCTTGGCCTGGGAGGAGGGGACTGGACCTACCTGGACTGAGTCTACCAGGCTGATCTCAGTCCACGGGGGAGGCTTTGCCCTGGAGGAGGTGGAAATGGGGGGTGGGCTGGGGGTAAGGTGAGGGGGGCTGGAGGGGGGAGAACAAGGGAATCCATGGCTGATATGTAGAACTGAATTGTATTGCAAAATAAAAATAAAAATTAAAAAAAAAGTTATGGGAAGGGCAATGGAGAGATAGCTCAGCAGTTCAGAGTGCACACTGCACTTGCAGAGGTCCTAAGTTGGGTTCTCAGTACTCACATGGCTAACTCACAACTAGTTGTTACAGCAGCTCCAGGGTATCTGGCACACACACACACACACACACACACACACACACACACACACACACATCCCAATAATTTAAAAAATAAAAATAAATTTTTTGTGTGTGCATGGTCTTTCAAGACAGTGTTGCTCTGGCTGTCTTGGAACACTGTAGACCAGGCTGGCCAAGACCTCAGAGATCTGCTTGCCTTTGCCCCTGCTGGGATTATAGGTGTGCACACTACCGCCTGGCAAGTAAAATCTTTTCAAAAGTGCACTGTGAAACAGTATAGTGTGCTTCAACAGCAGTTGTCTCATGTAACTTCTGTTTACTGTGTCTTTCAATGCATTATTTTGCCTTGAGCTTAGTTTACTCTCATCTTGTTTTGCTTGTGATGGACCCTAAAGCATACACAATCCGCTGGCAGTGTTGCCCATAAGAGGTGTGTTGAACCACTGACGTGGGGACCAAATTTACAATGATCAAGACTATAAAGGTGGAGCTAATGACAGTATCGCTCAGCGATCAGGCATATCCCACTTTGCTAGAGCTATGATCCTGAAGGACAACGTGGTAGGAGCTGTTAAGTGCAGTAAGACTAACGGAGCCTTGAGAAGGGCTGTCTCTGATGTGGGAGATCTCTAATGATGATGTCGTTTAAAGACCATGCACAGAAATCACCCTTCTCGTCACTAGGATCATGACTAACAGAAAAGTGTTTTTGAGAGAAAGGGCTGGGCCTGACTATGATGTTGAACTCACCATCACTTCTGATGGTTTCAACAATTCAAGCATCATTAGTTACTCCATAGTGTGAGAGTGAATGCTTAGTCTGTAACAGCTGGCATGAAGGCAGCTGGAGAGGGTTTTGTTCGTTGGTTGGTTGGTTTTGTTTTTGCTTTTGAAACTTGAAACAATCTGAATGTGGTGAAAAATTATTTACCAGAGCAAGTCTTCCATATGGATAATACTGCACTGTTTGGTGAATGATGCTTGAAGGGAACTTTACCTGTAAGAACACAATGTCAATATCTAGTTTCAGGGCTTTCAAGGGTAAAATAACTCTTGCTTTGAGGGCAAATATGGAGACTATAAACTGAAACAGGTTTCATGGACATGGCATAGTGAGTTCCTCAGAACTTCAAACAAATCATCAGTAAGCACACTCTGCCCATGCAATGATCCTGCTCTTCCGAACTGCTAAGCCCACAAAACTGAGAAGAAGTTTGGAGGATAACACACCTTTCAAGATTGTGTTTCTCTGTATTTGTCTATGTACACTATTATATTCACACAATGATCACACTGTTTCATAATGCATTTCTCAAAACATCTCTCCACTGCCAAAAAGACTGTAGGATCCATGAGAGCAGAAATGTTTACTGGGTTTGATGATGTGCTTGAAATATTTAGAACAGGACTCAGAATATAGTAGGCTTGCCTCCTTCTTCCTTCCTTCCTTCCTTCCTTCCTTCCTTCCTTCCTTCCTTCCTTCCTTCCTTCCTTTTTTCTTGCTTTTTGAGACAAGATTTCTCAGTGCAGTTCTGGCTATCTTAGAACTCTCTCTACATATAGACCAGGCTGGCCTTGAACTCTCAGAGATCTGCCTGTCTCTGAGTTCCAAGTGCTGGAATTAAAGGCACCCTACTCACAGTAGTTTTTTAATAAACACTTGTCTGAATAAATTTATATGTAAAACAATGGTAGGGTTTGAACTTTTTTCTTTTCTTATTTTAGTAAATAATTTTTTTTATCTATTTAAAATATATAGTCACATTTATCTGTAATTTATAAAGTCATATTTTCCTCTACCAGGTGCTTTTCAAACAAGGAAGAAGGAAAGTAAAAGGTAATAAAATCATGAGGTCTATAGATAGAGGAGTCATCACCAGTGACCTCAGCAACAACTGTAGGTCTGTCCTTTAGAACGCCATGGTGCTGTCACAGTCGTGTAAGCCTGGTCTCATATTAAAGCCATACCATCACAACAGCAATAGAAGGAACTGGCTTGTTATTAGTATTAGCCTCTCACCTCAAAGAATTCACTTTGCCAGTCACAATGTCATCTATCTTTATGGTCATCTCATTTTTCTCCTTAAAGGTAAAATACTAAAACAGTTAATTGAACACTTTCAAGTACTAATATAATTCTGGTGTACAAAGTTCTCCTCTAGATGAATATCAAAGGGCTTCTTCTCTCTCTTTTGAAACCAATCAACCTATCAACTATTTTTCCTAGTTTTCCTAAAAAGAAAAGAGAAGTAAAATCATACATAACAAACACGTCCCTCTGATCCGAGCCTTGTAATTTACCAGCTGCATGTCTTGGAGCATGTTTATATTTTAGGGTTCAATTTACTTATCTTTCAAACAGATCTAATGGCATGCACAAGTGCCTGGTGTAGAGGTACTGGATGCAAAGTCCCAATCTGGAATCCTAATACACCTACTGAGGCAAAGATTTAAGACTTATTTCTAGCTGTAAGAAACAAAATCCTGAGTAGCATTTTTCTGTTACAATAATACATCCCTGCCTTTGTGAACAGCATTCTTGGGCCTTCCTGGGAACTAACTGGGACAGCAGACATCATAGGAAGACAGTAGGATTAAGGCTCTCTTACTCTACTCCAGGTTTGGGATGGAAGAGGAGAGATAGTTTTATTTGGGAGTTGGAAGAGTCAGCCTTCCTTCAGTGAGAATTTTCAAGTAAGACTTCATGGTACCTGCACAGGGCGTTCCAATTCCTGCAGTTTATAGCCTTGACAAGTGTTTTCTGTGACCAACTTGCCTTTAAATGAACCATACTGACTTAAATAATAACTTGTCAATGACAACCAATGCTGCCATGAACCACAGATATTTCCCAGAATGTCCAAACTGTGTAAGATCTCTGAGCCTCCTGTAAATCTCCAGAAAGACAGTGCTGTGGTCTGAATGTGAAATATTCCCATAGGCTTGTGTATTTGAGCATGTAGTACTACTGTTTCAGAAGGTGGGAGAAACTTTAGGATGCTGAAGGAAGCATCACTAAAAGGCGGGTCTTGGGTTTTCATAGCCAGGATCCACTTCTTCCCTGCTTTCTGCTTCCTGCAGAAAGTTATGACAAAAACAAGTTCTCTACTCCTGCCACCCACGAGTCACCCACCACCATGTCTTCCTTTCCCTCCTTGATGTGCTGCATGCCCTCAACCAAAGCCAAAATAAATTTTTCCTCCCTTAAATTGCTTCTTGTCAAGTATTTATCATGCCAACCAGGGAAAGTTCATTAATACAGCACAGCACAGTATGTCCCTCTGCTGTGTCAAGGGAGGCTTTTGATTCAGATTTAAGCTGTGAATAGTGGGAGAGTGTAACATTACACCAAAACATTATCAACTCATGCTCATCATTCCAGTGGAGGATCTGCACTGACTCACTGGAGAGCTTTTCTCCTTGGGTGTGGGGAGATGGAAGTGTCCTCCTTTCTTTGGAGAAATCATGTCTTCTGCTTTGTGTCTTACCCTCTAGGCCCTGGCAAAACAACTTAGTACCATTCTAAGTCATTATAGATAGCTTTGCGTTGTGCTTAACATTAACTTCAGAAAGGTAAGTCACTCGCTTTCAGTCAACAATTTTCCCACAGGTAGAAATGGAGGGAATAGTTTTGTATGCTTCAGTACTGAAAGTATGGGCTATTAACCATGTTTCGGAGTCTTTCACAGTAAAAGTCTTTCAATAATGGCAGCTGCAGATGTCAAATGGCAGTCCCCCAGACACCTGCAGAAGTATAAACATCATCCTCATCATTTTTTTTTTTTTTTTTACCATCACCATCATCCCACCATCATGGAAATGGAAAGACTTAGGCTGGGCAGATATCTCAGTGGATAAAGTGCTGGCTATGCAAGCAAGAGGACCTGAGTTCAACCCCCCACCCCCACCCTTCCCACCCCCAGAATCCACATAAAAAAGCAAGGCACAATGGTGCACACTTCTAATCCCAGCACTGGGGAAGTGGAGACAAATAGATCCCCGGGACTACAGGCCAGTAAGGGTCCTGTTTTGACAACAGAAAAACAGTAGATGGTCCCTGACTTAAACCAGCATAATTTTTTAACTGCAATCTAAATTCTTATCGTTATATGCACACATAAGTGAAGGCATTATCCCTCACCTAAGAGACTTCTTTTTGCTCAGAAGGAGATCATTAGAGAAAGCCACAACTACTCAGAATGCAGAGAACAACTGACCACAGGATGTCCCACGGCTATTGATACATCCGCAGCACAAGTCATGCCTCTAAGGCTCAGGGAACATCTTGGAAGAGGGGTAGTAAGACTCTAAGAGCCAGAGGACCAGGATGTCCGCTGTGAGATTGTGCTTTCTAGCTAAGCCAGGGAAGCTACACCCATGAAATCTCAGTAAGACGGCTGCCTAAACAGGACCTGAACACCTCCAACAAGAGTTGATACAGCAACATAGATGGAGGAAATCTCGCAGGGCTCCACCCCAGATAAAGAACTACAAGCAATTAACAACTGCTGAGAGAGGGGGAATTAGGCTCCCCCAGGGAGGAGTCTCCTGATTGGTCATCCAATACCAAGTGGTCAGCCCTAAAAACTTAAATGCAGGCAACACCGAACAGATTCAGCAGGGTGCATTTACATATTTATCCATTCATATGTATATATAATAACAATGACTAGAAGAGGAGGCCCCATGAATTTAGGAGGAAGTGCAGGAATGGGGTATTTGGGAGGAGTAGAAGGAGACAGAGAGGAAAATGATGTAATTATATTTTAATTAAATTTAAAAATTGAAAAAAGGTAGATGCTCCCTGCAATGTTGACCTCTGACTGCACAGGCATGGATACATGCACATATGCATGCACAAGGCAGAAAAATGTGAAAATCTTAACCAAGAGTGCATTCCTGTGACGATCACCATTAAGTACTTATAAGCATCATCTCTTTGAGTCATAACCGCAAACCACTGATGTATGGTACATTCCCAGGTAAAGAAACTCAATTTTATAGAAGTTGAATAAGCTGTTGAAGAAACACTTAGTGAATGGCTGAGTGGAGACTCCAGAACCCAAGTTCTTTGTCTAAGGCATCCTTCCTTAGCATCCTTGCTATGATGTCTCTGGGCTCTTACTCCTATTAGGTCTATTACATTTGAAGTATCTGTGAGTTCATTCTGTCCTTTGATCTTAATCATTTTGCTAATTATGTTGTGATTACTATCCTATACCAGTACTGATCTTGGGAGGAAATAAGAAATCACATCAAATTCTTACAGGAGAAAAGTTGATATAAGAAATTAAATAGATGTTGTTGAATTGAGAAGTTACCAGAAAACACAGACAACACACACACACATGCACACAGAGAGAGAGAGAGAGAGAGAGAGAGAGAGAGAGAGAGAGAGAGAGAGAGAGAGAAGAAGAAGGAGAAGGAGGAGGAGGAGGAGGAGGAGGAGGAGGAGGAGGAGGAGGAGGAGAAGAAGAAGAAGAAGAAGAAGAAGAAGAAGAAGAAGAAGAAGAAGAAGAAGAAAATAACAATAGCCTTTAGTGAACATAGAAAGACGTAGTAACTAGAATAAAGAAATCTGGAGGAAGAACCAGATATCTTAAGAGGAGATGCTGTCTAGGTGATGGTGAGTGTCCTGTAACAAGAAAAACATAGAAGAAAACTAACCAATAGATGGAGTTAGAACAGGAACAGAAAACACAGGAAGTGATAAACACTTTTACATTCTTACACTCTTCCAGCTCTGCTCTAGTGCCTACAGATGTCTAATCTAACTATGAAGCCAGCTCAGGGATTCCTGGCCCCAACCCAGAGTCCAGCAGAGACCTTGTCAGAAAGCTGGAGACAAATGTAAATGCTACCTGGCACTCATTGCATGTGGGCATGGTGGAAAATGGAATGACAGAGCAGATTCAGGAGCTCTCCATTGATCGATCACCTGTCCCCGTGTCCTGCTGGGGGATGCCTTTTTGTATGCTGTAAATACACATTGTTCCCAATGGTTAATAAATAAGCTGCTTTGGTCTATGGCAAGGCAGCTTAGAGGCAGGTGGGAAATCCAAAGAGAGAGACAGGAAGGAGAAAGGTGGAATCTAGAAAGACGCCAACACATCCAGGAGAAGAAAGATGTGAAAGTAATGGTAAGCTGTGGCCACGTGGCAACTTATAGATAAATGGAAATGAGTTAAGTTATAAGAGCTAGCTATCAAGAGGCTTGCCATAGGCCATACATTTGGTAATTAATATCAGCCTCTGAATGATTTGCTGTGGGATGGTCTGTATATCAAGTGTGTTGCTGATTGGTCAATAAATAAATCACTGATTGGCCATGGCAGGCTTCTTGCTAATTGTTCTTACAGCTTAAATCAATCCATTTCCATTAATCTATACCTTGCCACATGGCTCGTGGCTTACCGGCATCTTCACATGCTGTTTCTCATCGAGGCGGCTGGCAGTGTCTCTGACTCAGCCTTCCACTTCCCAGCTTTATTCTCCTCCTTGTCCCGCCTATACTACCTGCCTGGCCACTGGCCAATCAGTGTTTTATTTATTGACCAATGAGAGCAACAGATTTGACATACAGACCATCCCACAGCACTATCAGTGATTTATTTATTGACCAATCAGCAACACACTTGACATACAGACCATCCCACAGCAATGATTATTTTATAAGCAGCCGTAGGACCACAGGGCCAGGCGGGAACAGAGAAACCTTCCAGCTACAGTGTCTAATCGGAAGTATGTCCCATTATAATACAAACTGAAAACAAAAACCTCTAATCTGGTCCCCTACTGAGTGGCTGTATTGACACCTAGAGTGTGTGAATCCTGTCCAAAGAATTTGATCATACATCTCTTAACATTTAACCTTTAAATAACAGCAGTTTTGTTATCATGAAACACAAGTGTCCTAAACATCATCATACTCTGCAAAAGCCCCAGGAACCATGAGAAAATTTGGGCCAGGGGAAGGGCACTCACAGGTTATTTTCAGAAGAATGTAGGAGGAACAGCAGCACAATTTCACACATATGACATGATTAAGAAATACATAACAACTTCAGTAAACATATGTGGAAATCACCCTGAAGAACACCTGCCTTTGCTTGTGGAAGCAGGTGAGAGACAAGCTGAAATCTTTGAGTCATTTATTATAAAACAGAGGAAAGATGGCCGGTCATCTGAAATTGGAGGAACAGCTGTAATACTATGTTCCCTCATAGATTAATCGATTAGAACTAGTTAATGATTTCAAAATATGGTTGAAAACTCATTATAGCCTCTTGCCAGGAAACATCACTACTTTTACACACAAGAAAACTAACTCAGAAAGATGACACATCTTGTTCCAACTTTAAAAAAAAAAAAAGAGCCTCACTCCCTTTCTTGGGCCAGTGATGTATCTTCTCATTTAAGGTATATCATTTGACAGTATGAGGTCAAAGCAGAACCTGAGGGCAGTTTTCTGCACAGCTTTACCAATGACCTTTTCCAGGTTAGTGTAAGTGCCCTGGGATGAGATGACTGGTGATCTCAATCTTCTTCAGGTCAGTGTTTAGGGCTAAGATGTTGTAAAGGAATTCATGACTGTTCTGTGCTTTCTCATGAATGAACTCATAGGCCCGACTCACAGTAATCCTCAAGGGATGCTTGATAACACTTGAAAGCCATAGAAACAAATGTCCCAACCTCTCCAGTCCAGAATAAAATATACCATAAAATTCAGGTTCCTTTGTCTGTGACCTGCCACAATGATTTTTCTAAAATGCAGAAGTTGATAATTTTTCATTCCTTTACTTATTTTATTATCCATCAATGATTTCCTAGTTCCCGAAAGAGAGTGTCAGACTCCTCAGAATGAAGGAGGGGCCCTGCTTACACACCCCATTGCACCTCCACCTGAGCCCCTATTCAATGCTGTGGCCAGGTGACCCACTAGTTTCTCATACATTTAGGTAAATGAGAACAGTGTAGATTTGTTTACTCTTATTCTTTACCTGAAATGCATGTGGCCTCTAAACTGCATCATTGACTCACAAAGCTATTCTAGGAGTAAGTTCCTTTTGATTCTTTCTATAGGCAGAATAAATCACTGCTTTAGGGGCCCATTGGATGAAAATGGCTCCCATAGGCTCATAGGGCATGGCATTATTAGGAGATATAGCCTTGTTGGAGTAGCTGTGGTCTTGCTGGAGGACATGTGTCACTAGGGGTGGGCTTTGAGGTTTCAAATGCTCAAGCTAGGCCCAGTGTTGCTCTCTCTTCCTGCTGCCTGCTGATATAGATGTAGAATGTTCAACTCCTTCTCCAGCACCATTTCTGCCTGCACACTGCCATGCTTCCTAACACGGTGATAATGGAGTAAACCTTTGAAACTGTAAGCCAGCCCCAGTTAAATGTTTTCCTTATTAAAAGTTGCCATGGTCATGGTGTCCCTTCACAGCAACAGAAACTAACTAAGAAACCTGTGTTAACTACTACCACATCACGTAGCAAACTGGCTGTGCACAACTGTGTGAATGTAAACTCCTCCCCTGATTTTTTTCTAAGCCACAAGCAACCTGAGGGTACTGGACACACTGCCAAAAATCTATTCAGCCTTGGCACTGAGCTCATGGCACAGTAAACTAAATGTGTCATGAATATGTAAGGAATAAATGACTAGAATATTAGTCACAACAAGAAAAGAGTACAGTATATGGATCAATCTGAACCTCTTCTTTCTTCTATGTGAAATCTAAAGAAAATCTTGAGTTCCACTAACTATATTTCTATGCAGAGCAAAACCTACTGCTTTGTAAAGGCTACTTGACTACAACACATATCAAATGATTTGTTAAGATGAAGATGGCCTAGTTTCACCAGGATGGAAGATTCTGGAGGACAGAAAATTCACAAATGCTTTGCCCCAGAGGCAATACTCACTTCAATATACACAGCGAGGAAGCAAACATTAGACTACAAGACATGCTCCCTCTGGTTGGATTATTAAGTGAAGCATCTGCATGCAAAACTATAAAGGAAGACTGCTGTGGATAATAAACACTTCCTTACATAACTAGAGGGCTGTAGGAATCTCTCCTATAAAGTGTAAGGTTGATGAAGTCTCTTAAAGAAATAACAGCCAGTTATCCTGCTCCACATGAGGCCAATTTAAACAGAGTAAAAAAAGTATGTAGCCACCAGATCTATGATGATACACAGACTGCTCATTGGCTTGCTCGCCTGCAAGCATTCTGGATCCTTGCTCTTCCAGAGTACTCTTGAACTCATGGGTGGCTCATTCTCCCCAGGCAGAGGTGCCCCCCAAGTGATTAAGTATGAAATGGTTTCAGTAGCAAGGTTTCCTAGGCATGCTTTTCTTGAAAAATGCACATGCTAAAACTACATCTGACAGCGCCCATTCCTGAGCCACTCCAAGGCTGAGTATTTATCAGCATGAAATGAAGAGAAGGTAAATCCCTAAAATCATCTTCTGCAGCTCAATGCCTAAAATGGAGACAGGAAAATTTAAACATAGGGTATCTTGTCGTCCTTGGGGAAGATGGCCTTGCTGACTCTCTAAATTTGTTCCTTCAGATGTCAGAGGAAGATTTTTTGGTGTATTTCACAGTGGTTCAAAGTGCTAAAGCCCAGAATACTTTTCAATGAGCTGTTGCCTTATAGCATCATTTCCTACAAGTTTGTGATGGTTCACTTAGTCTCACTGATTAAAAACTCTCAAATTGTCAGGTGGTGGTGGCACATACCTTTAATCCTAGCATTTGGGAGGCAGAGGCAGGCAGATCTTTGTGAGTTCAAGGCCAGTCTGGTCTACAAAGTGAGTTCCAGGACAGCCAGGGCTACACAGAGAGACTCTGTCTCAAAAAAAAAAAACAAAAAAAAACCCAAACCAAATTAAGCCAAACCAAAAAACTCTTTCAAATCACTCTCTACTCCTCTTCGTCTGCTCCCTCACCAATCATATTTTGTCTTCCCTTCAAATATTAGCTACAGAAACAAATATCTGAAATTTCCTTGCTCTGGAATCAGAGCATATTGCAGATTTGGCCAGCCACTCTCCAGAAGTCACACCACATTTCTAGAGCATAGACTTGTTCCCAGAAAGCAATGTGCCAGTGACTGCTCTGGTCCACAGAACATAAGTAGAAGGGACTTGTGCTCCAGCTAGGACTAGCACATGGAAATCTACCTGACAAAGTCCTCTTCTGTTTTTCCTTCTCTGCTACAGCCATAAAAGTTGGGCAGTTAAATGACAGCACTATATGATGGAAGAATCCTGAATCCTGCAATACAGTGACAAGCTGGAGTTCTTAGCTTTGAACAGGACATCTATATCACCCCCTCCAAGGCTCAAGTAATACTGTAGAAAACATGGTCAAAAAAATATAAAAGAGCCGTTGGTTGGGGAGGGGTGCAGTTAGATAGTCTCTGGGCATCACAAGATCACTGCACCCATGAACTTGCTGCAGATGTGGTTACATGAACAATATGTGCACAAGGCTGGGCATTTCACCATTTCATCATGCATGGGTGATGGGGTTTATGAAGTCCTACCCTTCACTGAGAGACAGTTATGGACAGTTAATGGATGCTGAAGGGGGTGGTGTCACTTTCTTCCATGTTGTCGCCACTGATAAGTTGCTCATGTTCCTCTAAGTAACCTCCAACTGATGCTCATGTAAGTGAAGCAAATTATAGTGGGTCAAACAAAACAAAGTAGAACAAACAAAAGAAGTCATCAAAGTAGGAGGAGCTAGGTGACAAGGGTTTCACCACATAGTGGTGGGAGAGAGGGTAATGGATGGAAACTCAGAACATACATTCATGAAATTGACAAAGAATTATAAAAA
Organism: Peromyscus eremicus; assembly: GCF_949786415.1. Lineage (NCBI taxonomy): Eukaryota > Metazoa > Chordata > Mammalia > Rodentia > Cricetidae > Peromyscus > Peromyscus eremicus. The sequence continues at coordinate 106,264,634 of NC_081417.1, forward strand.
GCACAAAAGGTTAAGAAAACATTATTAAAATGTTAAATTTAAATATTAAATTAAAACCAAATATTAAAATTAAAACACAGATAAGGAAAATCTTTTATCATACTACAACATTTAAATACAGGAATTTGCTTTTTTTATAATGCAAAAAGCAAGAAGTCTAGAAATGTTTAAAGTCATAATTAAATCAGTCTCTATGTGTATGGTAGTAAGGTCTGTGGGCTTCCCCTTGAACATATAAACCAAACTTAATACATGTATGATAACTACTTTTTGACAGGGATTACTGTTTCCTGTGTTTTTCTGCTGTAAATGTTCTGCAAGACAAGTATTACAATCATGCTTCCTTTTAGGAATAAGAATGCCTGTGGCACAGTAAACATACAGGCTGCATAGCTATGAACAACAGTGAGAGGCCTCCTCTCTCTAAGGCTCTATCTTTCCCATGTGTCATTTTCATGGAAGGGTTTCCTCCTAGACTGACACTTCAATCCTGTAGGAAGCTATTTAACCAGGAAAGTAAACAACTCAAAACTGCTTCAGGAAGTTCCTGAAGCTGAACAGATTCAGTAGTCCCCTTCCCTGCCAGAGTAAGCAATAAAAGCTGAGAGGCAAAGATGACAGACAAGATGAGCTGCAAATAAGACTCTTGGAGGAGAAATGCTGCAAAGACAACTGAGAGCCAGATGAGATGCCTGGATCCTGCAATACAGTGGCAAGCTGGAGTTCTTAGCCTTGAACAGGACATCTATTAGATCAACTGAGGCACCTGGAAAGGCCACTCTCCAACCTGTTGAGCTGCCTGCAGGCTGTTCCATGTGCTTGAGGTTACAGCTTTATGAGCTGTCACCCATGCTGGGGTGGGCTTTGGTGACGCAGCTGTCTTTGAGTTATTTCTGCTCCTGGAAGTAAACCCTCACCCATATTTCTATAAGTAACCCCAATAAAACTCACTAGTTTACCAAACTGGAATTTGGTGGTAATCATACTTTGGTCTGTCATGGATTCCCTCTCTGGGATGAGTAGATGTATGTTGCTGTGTTTTGTCTCCCAGGAAAAGTTTTGTTATACTACAGCTATCCTGACTTCCTTAAGGGAAATAAGCAGGTAAGTGAAGAGTGCTCTTACAATGGCTCTTACTCTCCTGACTATGTGAAACTCCGTATTTTACAACTAGGCAACTTCTTTTAGTTACCACTCGCAGAGTGTTCAATAACTAGCTCCAGGTTCCCTGGCTGGGCAGCTGTACAATCAACATGCTTTTCTTCTGCTCATCTCTATCTTCTCCATAATCCAAATTCTTCACCCCAGAAGTCCCTCCAGAGGTACCACTAATGCTACCACTCCTCACCATCCTTTAAACATCCCTTAGTCTAACCATCTATTGCAGATCACAGTGTCAGGCTTAGTTTTCTCAGCAAGAACCTTCCTTAAGAACACGGCCCAAAGAAGAAAGTGTTAAAATGAACCATCCTTTAAACCTTAACTTTCTTCATTTCTTCAAGAAAATTGAGTGACTATGTCTTCTATCTTGAGAGACATATTAGATTCCCACATAAATCTATCATAAATTTTAGAAGTTACTGATCTCTATATGAATGCCCTTACTATGAAGGACAGCTTTCCAGGATATCCATCAGCTGCTCTTTCTATTCAGTACCATGTCTTTGACCAATGGTGCCTGACAAAGCATGTCCCAGCAGACACCATGAGAGCCAATTTGTAAAACTGGGTAACCAGAGAAGGGAGAGGTCTCCTGTCAGAAGCCACCAACTCCTAACCCCCCAAGAAGCCCTGCACAGGTATTTTTTGTGCTAACCTTGGCATAAAACATAACTTGCTGAGTTAAAATGAAGACAAAGACAAATTAGGCACTTCCAAGAAAGCACTGATTTTTTTTTCTATTGCTATGGCAACAGTACTCCATTTTAGAGGGGGTAGGCCTTAGAAATAAGCTATAAAATTTGTCAATGATCACTCCAAAAAGACTCTAAAGATATTCCCTTTAGTATTTTCACTAGTAGCAACTTATCCAACAAAACCGCCTGATAAGTGAGCAACTATGTATGAGATGCTATGTGAACACTGTACACAAGGTCAAATTGAAGCCATCTAAAGTCTTGACATTGACTAAATTTTGGCATAGTCACACCAGGGGAGAAACTATTTACTCATTGCCCTGTTCATGTGGTATGTTCAATGTGTATCATTAAGCCAGCACCAGACTACAAGACAGAACAGTTTCCGTATAAAAATTCGCTGAGAAAACTATCTGAGATACATCAAAATGTTAATATCAGCAATTATTTCTAGTGAGAGAAATTTTGAAGTGATTGGCAATGTTGCCCTGTGCTTTTTTAGTATTTTCTGTGTTTTTTTCATTATTTGTATAATGAAAAGAGAAAAATGCAAATGTGGCTGATTGTATTATTTATTCTAAAAATATCTGCTGTCTATTCCTAGGAGTCTCCTTTTATGGGAAGGATATTATTCTTGTCCTGATATATACCAGAGTTAACCAAGAAACATGCTTTGATTGATAAAAAACAAAATGTGCACAGAGGGACATGTGTGACTCTCAACAATAAGACTGAGAGCTAATCCTGTGCTTTCATAAATTCCCATTTTTCTTCCCTGAGAGGCATGTGCTAGGAGCTGCTTCTCTACCCTAGATAGCAACATGGAGATGACACAAAGCTCATTCTGGCTGACTCTTCCTCTGTCTCTTTCAGACCCTGCTGACCTCCTCTGTAGTCCAGGCTAGTTCACTGCATGTCTGCCTTTGGTAACCATGTACAATAACACTATGTTCAATCTTCATTCTAAATTTTGACAGATAAGTGTGCATATATGTCTAGCATGTACATGATAATATGGGGTGTCATGCGATGTTTCAATGTGCTAAACATACACTGTAGACATGAAACAATAAATTTGTCACTTCACATATGGTTTTGTCTGTTGAAAACATTTAAAACCTGCTCTTGGAACAGCAAAGATGGTTCATTGGTTAGGAGTGCATACTGTCGATCCACAAGTCCAGAGTTCAGTTCCCAGCACTCATGTTTAATGGCTTATAGCCACCTGTAACTCCATTTGCAGGGGCAATGCCTCTGCCTCCTTGGGCAATTGCTCTAACATATACATACTTTCACACAGGCATACACATATATACACAAAATTAAAAATAATTTTTAGAAAAACCTGCTCTTCAGTCCTTTTTTTTAATAATAGGCCATTTATTTGATACAACAACAACAACAAAAATAACCAAGAATTAATCCAGTATAGGTGAATGGCATAGCCATACTGTGGAATACTACTCAGCAACAAAAATAAAATAAATAAATATGAAAGAAAAAAGAAAAGAAAAGAAAGAAAGACATTTATTTAAACCTAGACAAATCTTGAGACAAAAACACAAAGCAAAACAAATACTCAAGTCTTGGCTATAGACTATATCATTCCATTTTACTTTATTAACATATTATGACATCTGCATACATGAGTATAGTTTGATCATATACCCTCCATTACTCTATTTCAGTAAACTTCAAGTATGCAGTGAGTTCTTGTTCACTGTGGTCACCATTCAGTTCTCTTTGTGATCCATTGTAAGTGTCATCTTGCTTAAACACAACTCCCACTCATCACCATTGGTTCAAGGCTTGCTCGTCCTTTAGTTTAGAATTCGGAGTGTTGCTTAATTCTTCAAGGTCATTATTCTCCAGCCAGACTGCCTCATTCATTACATCTTCTGCATACCTTGCATCTTCCCAAGGAAGATCATCCTAGACATGAGATGAGGCGAATTAAGTGTTGACTCTGATAGACTGCAGGACAGGTAACACAGCTTTAAGACACAGGTGACAAAGTGAAAAGACATGTTAACAAACTCCACATAGTCACTAACAATCCTTCCCATCTCTGAACACACAGGGCCCATCTGGGCTGGCTTGAGGATCAGCTGAGACTAATAACTAGGTGATAGAAACAGTGTTCTGAGACTTGCAAGAGCTTAAGTAGTCCAGGGAAATCTATAGGATAAAGGGCCACAGGTAGAGGGGTCTTGGGGGTTGGTGAGTGGCTCTTTGGGACTAATCTGTGCTAGTTAGTGGTTTGAGCTGCATTAGCCACTAGAGTAACCCCAGCTAGTAGTGCAGTTGGTTTACTTGTTGTTCTTTGGGGGGGCCCTCCACCCAGCTCCCAAATAAATACATGAGATTTATTCTTACTTATGAATGCCCAACTTGAGCTTGCCTTATTTCTAGCCAGCTTTTCTTAACTTAAATTATTCTGTCTACCTTTTGCCTCTGGGCTTTTACCTTTCTCTCTTCTATACACCCCTCTTTCCTTCTTACTCTGTAGCTGGCTGTGTGGCTATGTGGCTGGCCCCTGGTGTCCTCCTCTCCTTTTCCTTTTTTCGCTCTTCTTCTCCTCATTCTTCTTCCATATTTATTCTCTCTGCCTGGCAGCCCCACCTATCCCTCTCTCCTGCCTCGCTAGTGACCATTCAGCTCTCTATTAGACCAATCAGGTGTTTTAGACAGGCAAAGTAACACAGCTTACAGAGTTAAACAAATATAACATAAAAGAATGCCTCATTAAACAATTGTTCTACAGCACAAAGGAATGTAACACATCTTAAAATAATATTCCACAACAAGTAGCATGTGGGGCAGAACAATTGGACAGATGAATCAAATCAACAAAGACTGAGAAGAGCAAACTGCATTTTTATGGAACAATTTATTCCACAGCAACAGGTAAGAGACAATAGTGTTCTGAGTACTGCCCTGAGTAGTTAGAACATTACCCTCTAGCTCTGTAGGGGAACCTGAGGGACAGGATTCCTGGCACAGCAGGGGCAATAGGGTGTCCTTAGGTGATCAAGTAGGTAGTGAATTTAAGTCTTGGGAAAAAGGTGTACAAGAGCAAGGCCAAAAATGGCAGATACCATCTGGTTAGCTGGTTATCCTCTGGGATGTAAGGACTAGAAAACTTAGAGGAAAATCCCTGTTGAATATGTCAAGAGCCAGGAAAATTATTTCTGTGAACTGTTCCCATGAGCTAATAAAAATCACATGTCAGGTGGTATCAATCACTACAATATCTATTTCCACCCTTACACCCAACAATGCTTTGCACCAGACTCTGACTCAATCACAGAAGCACAAACTTGCATTTGAGCCCCAGGTGGCATAGGGCACGAGCTGACCACCAAACTCAGATCTTGTACCTGGGCACAATGACAGTGCAGCATCCTTTATACTCAGGTGTGCTAGTGTGACCGACTTACAAGCCTGGCCACTGCAAACCTCCATGGGCTGTCCCTCTCACAGAAGTCTTGGCTAGCAATGGGAAATCCTCCAATTCAGATCCTAGGTCTCTGTCTCATGCAGGAGAGACACCACTTGAAACAGAACATCCACTGTGGTGACTGGAACAGTATTGTACTTTTGAGACTCAGGCATTATCTTTCTCCTGAGATATGGCCAGTATATGTCGTTCAAATACATTGTAGTAACTTACCTGGCAGCATTAAGCATCTATATATGGAATTGTCCTTTGGTGCAAATATATCAAAAGAAGGGGTCTCCAAGATGCTTTGAAAGACCATAATCAAATAATAAAAGACTTTAACTGTTTTCCATATTCAAAATTCCAATATTCAAAAAGGGGCCTGTCCACTTTTATAGGCTAACTAAAACATCAAATATCCCTCTGCCTTTGACTTAGTACAGAAATACTGACAAGGGCAAGATAAGCCTGAGCTTGGAGCTACAGTTATAGCAACACAAATATTAATTTTATATTAGTTAATGTGATCTTTTCTTGGATAAAATAAGAGAAGACACAACTGCTAGTACTAAGATTTGGAACCATATACAAATGCACACAATTGTTTCAGAAATTTTTTTTCTTAAGAAATTGAGTTAATCAGTCCAAAAGTCACCAAGATGCTAAAGAATATTACTTTATCAATTTGAAAGCACCAAGAATGAATCTAGACCACATTATTAACCAGCTGGTGAAACCTTTATCTCCTTAGCTTCAAATGGGGGCCTCTCCACTCACTCGCAGTAGATCTGGAGCTTGAAGGTATTCAGCATTAGGAGGAGATAGCAGCTGGTCAAGCAGATCTCTGTCACAACCTGGAGACCTGCATTCATCCATTAGGTCTCAGGGGGAGCCCCAACTCTGCATTTCTAACAGATGCTGATAGTAAAAGGATTCTATTGAAAACAGAACTAAATGAGCAAAGAGAGAGCAGAGCAGAGGAGAGAAGAGAGCACGAGGTTGAACTTTATGAATTTTAAGGCACTTGCTTCCAGAAGAGTGAGCCCACCAAGTCTCAAGTATGTAGAGCAGTCCAGCAAGCTGGAAATTTCAGCAGCAGTCAATGTTCCAGACTTCAGTCTGAGGATAGCCCCAGACCGAACCCTCCTCTCCCCTCCTCTTCTGGAGAGCTTAGTCTGTTATGACCTTCAGCAGAGGAAATGAGACCTCAGATTATAAACAAGGATCTACTTCCCAGTCTTCCTCCACAGTAACATCTAAACCAGCCTGTAGCTAGAAACTACACAAGCCTTTACACAAACATATGAGCAAAACTGACACCCAAATATCATAGAGGGTAGTGCCGAAGTTCTTGGTCCTCTGAGAGATACTGTCCTAACAGACTGTGAAAATAAATTAGCTAAGAGAAATAAAATCACATAGTAACAATGGATTTTCAGTTATAAGTGGCTCACTCTCATCTCACTCTAGTGTGTGTGTGTGTGTGTGTGTGTGTGTGTGTGTGAGTGTGTGCTGTGGGATGTTCTGTATGTCACATGTGTTGCTAATTAGTCAATAAATAAATCACTGATTGGCCGTTGGCTAGGCAGGAAGTGTAGGCGGGACAAGGAGGAGAATAAAGCTGGGAAGTGGAAGGCTGAGTCAGAGAGACACTGCCAGCCTCCACGATGACAAACAGCATGTGAAGATGCCGGTAAGCCACGAGCCATGTGGCAAGGTATAGATTAATGGAAATGGATTAATTTAAGCTGTAAGAACAGTTAGCAAGAAGCCTGCCACGGCCATACAGTTTGTAACCAATGTAAGTCTCTGTGTTTACTTGGTTGGGTCTGAGGCTGTGGGACTGGCAGGTGAGAGAGATTTGCCCTGACCGTGGGCCAGGCAGGAAAACTCTAGCGTGTGTGTGTGTGTGTGTGTGTGTGTATGTGTGTGTGTGTGTGTGTGTTTGAGAGAGAGAGAGAGAGAGAGAGAGAGAGAGAGAGAGAGAGAGAGAGAGAGAGAGAGAGAGAGATTTCCAGACAGCAACTCCCTATTATACAGTCCAAGCTGGCTTTGAATTTGCAATCCTTTTGTCTTAGTGTTGGAATTACAGGTGTGGGCCACTAGACCCAGCTGCCTATTAAGTTTCAATCAATCAGATAAAACATTTTGGGGGTCATCTTAGTATTTTAGGGATAAATACCATGTACAGAAAATATATGCTCTCATACCATCCATTGTAAGTGTAAGTATCAAGTGATTATGGTCCTACATATGGCCCCCAAAGCACCATTCTAAAAAGGATTACAATCCTGAAGCATGTTAGCATGGTTTGCTATCCATCCCTAAGTTCCTTCATGGAAATCTTCATGGGTATAAATTTAGAATACTAAATTTCAAAGTGAATGTGTACATTCTGGCCGGGCATTTAATAATCACCTTACACAAACATGATGAAACTTCTGTATGTTGAAATGTAAGATGACGGCATAAATGAAATGCTAATTATTCTCTTTGAAAAGAGAGACCTGCTCCCTCCTAGGATCACGTTCTTGCTGCTTTGACACATCTTCGAAATCTGCATTTCACAGCAGTTAGGAAAGAGCAGAATTTGGTTCTGATTTAATCGGATGAGAACTAATTCAGCTTCAGGCCAAAATGACACTCAGTGGGAGAGGTTGGGAGGATTTCACACTACATTTTAAAAACCACAAATCTTTTTCACTTTTCTCTTGAACTTTCTCTCTGCTCGATACTATTATTTGATTTCAATTCCCAGTTCCCGCAAGGGAGAGGGAAACCACTGAATGTATGAGGATGTGAGACATCTGGAAGAGGCCTTTGATAACACCAGCATCAGATGAACTGCTTCTGAGCTATGGTCTTGGGCAGGTGACATCAGCATTGAAGTGCAGATGGGGATACACACATGTCCTTTTGACCAAGGAAAGTCTTAAAATACTCCAAACATTTGGAAGTTCCTGAGCCATATTTATTAATACTATCTTCCACAAACTATATTTTACAGAGTTTCTCGTAATAGACATTAGCGGGAAAATCATTCTGGGTTTGACAAACTCCTTAGTCTAGAAAAATCTACCACTTTAAAGTGATAATATGCACTGTGACCTTTAAAACACATGCATGGGGCCGGTGAGATGCCCAGAGGGTAAAAGTGCTTGCCTTGTAAGTCAGGTGACCTAAGTTCAAATCCACAAAGATGTGATTCTTGAAATCTGGAGTCTGACAACATGGTGTCTGTGGTATGCAAGCATAGATGTGTGTGTATGCACACACACACTGATACATAAAGATTAAAACAACAACACATGCAGGAGAGAATGAGCATTAAGTAGTCCATTAAGTCCTGAACTTTACTGTTCATGAATGACTTTAATTTCACTGAGAAATATCCCAGGTTCTGTGTTTTACTAAACATGCTAGAAAGTGGCTTACAGAGGTACTCAGGAAGAGTGGATGCTAACAAGTGACAGAACTCCTTCTAAGTCAATGCTAATATGTACCAGGCTCTTTTTATACTTAATCAAATTCAGGCCAGTCAGGTCAAATCTTAACTGAGGAAAAAAATAGACTCCAAGTTTTAATGATGGCTCTGATTCTTCCATTTGCTGTTTACAATAGAAATGATGTTCCAAGTCTACTGGACAAATGGTGTAAACAACTGCTCCACACTCTAGGGGGGAAGCTAATACGACATGATTGAAAGAGCCAATCAGCAATAGTTATCATTTCTATGTGGCCAAGCATATGAGAGGGTTTTACTCAGACTGTTCCAGATTTTTATGCCTTTAAAACACACATAGATGCACACACACATACACATACATATTTGCATTTCTTTCTTTCATTGAAAATAGTTTTTTTTAAATTTTCTTGTCTTTACATCCTAACAAACTTCTTCTCCCTCCCTTCTTCCCAGCCGCTCTCCCTTCCACCTCCCATCCATTCCTCCTCCACTGTTTCTCTTCAGATACAGGTGATCATCCCATGGATATCAGCCAGTAAAAGAGGCATATTTTTTTCTAATCACAAAATAAATAGAAATTATTTTAAAAGCTAGTCTGATGTATTCTTCCCCCTCAGGAGAACTTTTATCATGTAAAAATACTTACAAGATTGTTTTCATTTTTATTACCAGGTCAGAATTCAGAAACAGAAAGTCTAGGTCAAAAAATCAAACGAACACATCAAACTGACCAAGTGCTAAAACTGCCTTGGTTTTCTCCGTTCATGTTACTTGAGCTACTTCATTGGCAAAGAAGCATGGACAAGGGAGGGCTCACAAGGCTGTACCCCTACCCAAGGAGGAGCTATTACCAGCTGGGGGCCGCTGGAAGAGGGACAGCTCCCCTTCTCTGTGGGTGTTGCCACTGGTAGGGCTGGGCATGCACCAGTTCCCACACTCATTCCCGTGTGTACACAGCAAACACTAGTGGACTCAGTGGGGTTTTTTGTTGTTGTTTTGTTTTGTTTTTTGTTTTACGAGAGAGGGTTTCTCTGTGTAGCTTTGAGCCTTTCCTGGAACTCACTCTGTAGCCCAGGCTGGCCTTGAACTCACAGAGATACGCCTCCTTGCCTCTGCCTCCCGAGTGCTGGGATTAAAGGCATGTGCCACCACCGCCCAGGCTCAGTGGGTTTTTAAAAAAAAGAGGACATGACTTTGGGAGGGGACTTGGTATTCCGTGGGAAACAGCATGAAATTCCCAAAGAATAAATACTTTGGAAATATAATAGTAATAATAATAATAATAATAGGCCAACTGGGGCTCGAGAGATGGCTCAGGGGTAAAATGCTCACCACCCAAGCATATGGACCTAAATTGGGCTTTGAACACTCACTTTTTGTCAAGCATGGAATGTACCTGTAATCTCAGGGTTGGGGAGGCAGACACGGGAGGATCTCCAGAGCTTGCTGACTAACTAGTCCACACCAGCCAGCAAGCTCTAGGTTCAAGGAGATAAGCTGTGCTGTTTCCAGAAATAAGGTGGAGTTGGGTGTGGTGGTGCACACCTCTGATCTAGCACTCAGCAGGCACAGGAAGGTAGATCTCTATGAGTTCAAGGCCAGCCTGGTACACCTATACACACACACACACACACACACACACACACACACACACACACAGAGAGACAGAGACAGACAGACAGACAGACAGAGGCAGGAGACAGACAGAGAGAGACCCTAATCTCTGGAGTCTGTGAATGTTACTTTGCTTGGTACAAAGAGATTTTGTAGATGTGATTAATTTAAGGATCTTGAAATAGAAAGATTATTTACAGTTATATAGTTATTCAGGTGTACCCTAAATGTAATCCTACATAATTGTGACGAAGAGGTAGAAAGATGTATGACTACAAGCAGCAGGGAAGATGGCTTTTGGCCACAGAGTAAAAGACTAGAGAGATATGGTGATCGTCCAAAGACAGATGAGAGCCTTGACATATGAAAGAGACAGGAGGTGACTTCTCCCTTAGTAATTCCAGAGGGGAGGACAGCTCTGTGGATGCTTTGATTCTAGCACAGTGACACTAATTTTAAACTCTGTCTTTCAGAACTAGGATGGCATAAATTTCATTTGCTTTTCAGTCACAAAGGTGGTGGTGATTTATGGAGGCAAGGACAATTCACCCACTCTTCTAAGTTATAAGAGTGGGTCTCATGTGCCAGGCCACTGGCTACAGCCTCCAAATGCAACACCTCCAAGCTGCACAGTTGAAGACAGTTAGCTCTACACAGGGACCATGAGCATATGAAAATGATCCGGAATAATGTCCTTTTAGTATTAGTGGCTAATTTTCTGAGATTGTGAGTTTATGTAAAAAAAAAAAAATCACCTTTTTGGTCAGGTAATTATTTTAACATACACCTGACATGATTATATACACACAGTTCTTATGTCAGATCTGGGTATCAGAGGGCATTTTAAGTAGGGCAGATGGGAGAAGGAGACAGATCACTTAACTTAGTTATTGATTACACTCTTAAAGAACAGAAGATATACTGTGGAAAACATCAGCAACTGAGGAAAAAATTGCAGTACTTGTAAATCAAATTCATTCCACTTAACAGCTCCATTATCTCCTGGTAATACCAGAATTGAAAAGAGGTTATTGCTTTTAAAGGCTTAATTTAAATTTAGGCCTTTCAGAGGCATGTTTGGTGATTTATTACGCTGACTTGAATTCTAATTCTCTTACTATGTGAAATTCCAAAAATCCATTCCCTTTAAACACAAGTAAGACTGAGGCACATGCTACATATGTAGGGATACCTTAATTCTCTAAGAAGGCATACAATGTACACATCATGTAATTGCATGAGGCGAGGGTATGTTGCTGTGACATAGCAGTACAAACAGGTACCATCAAGCACAGCACTGGGGAGGGGGTAGTCTTGTGCAAAATCTGCCTTTGTAAAAGGATAAAGCACAGAGAGACTAACATGCCAAAATATAGAAAGAATCCTATGTAAGTACTAGAACATAGCTTCTAAACAACTCACTTTCCACCAAGGATTTGCCCTTTCCATCACTGCTTTCTATAGCATCCTCTGCATGAAAGCAGCTTGATATCTCAAGGGAAAGTGATGCAAACTCAAATCTGAATATAAATTAGTTCCACAGGAAGGCAACAGCAGAAAACTTAATAGATGATGCATAAACTAATGTATCTTATTCACAGACCCATAGCTGGACTAGAAGTCTCTGAGCCTCATCTACAGTTAGAGTTGAACATACAGCTAGGGCCACACATGTGCAAGTATATTGATGTGTACTGCTTCCCATAGGCCCATGACTCCCAAGGAAATAGTCTTCCACATTTCTACCCGTCCAGTGCCAGCCTTAGAATCCTCATGCTACAGAAGGCTTGGCAAAGCTACAGAATGGAAGGAGCCTGAAGGAATAAAAAGAAACTACTGACATTTATTTATTACAGCAGTTAACATGAGCTTTACTTACTCAGTGGTTCCGCTTGATTCATCTACTTATGTTCAGTCAGTTCAAGCAACAATGCATCGGGGGTACTCACCATAAACCAGACAAAAAGGAAACAAATGAAATCCTAGAAAGCTGTCCAAATCCAAGAAGCAAATCAAGTGACAGAGATTAAACAATATACAGTCCTAAGTCCTATAGGTGAAAAGGGGAGTTCTGGAAGTTTCTAGGGAAATAGTAATTCAAAGTACCACTAGGGAACACGACACCTAAGTTGGTTACTGAGGCACAGGGACAGTAGAAGAGGTTCCAAACACACATTCCAAAAATGTGTGCAAAAGCTGCTGGATCCCAGGGACTGTGTGCTCCTTTGAGCTGCCCTGGGGCCAGTTAACAAGTGCTGAGGCTTTGTGTACAAGCAGGAAGGTGGTCACCACAGTCCCTGCATGCTCAGCAGTGATCTTCACATTTGACTCACTGTCTGATATTACTGGTGTTGCTGCAAAGGAGGCTGTGCTTCATCTTGGAGGTAAGGGAAGTCACTGACAGTTTTGAAGTCACACACAGAATTGAACTATGAACTGGAAAAGCATCCCCACAATAGAGGACAGGCTTTTGGCTTTCAGACTTCAGAGGAAGCAAGGAAGCCAAGGCTGAGCAATAGGACAACTGACAAGCAACCTGAGTCCTTGCATTACAAATCGAAGGGTCTATACCTGACCTTTAATCTACTTTCTAAAAACATAGCCTAATTACTGTCTTCCATAAGGTGCATCTGCTGAGGCAAATCACTCCTTTATAAATTTAACAGCTGTTTTACATTTTTTATTTGGATTTTATATTTATAAGGGATTTCCCAGATCTTTCTAGTATCACATTAACAGAGAGGAGGGAGGGAGGGAGGAAGAACTAGAGGTGGGGGGAGGAGAGGGGGGAGAGGGAAGAGGAGAAAGGAAAGAGGATAGAGAATAAATACATAGTAACATAACATCTCTTCAGAGCTCAGCTGTCAAGCAATCATACCCATGAGAGCCATCAAAAAGTAAAAAGGCCTCTGAGAAGCAGAGAGAGATGTCACATTGATGACAGTGAGACATGGTACATTTCCCATAGGGAAGAACCTCAAAATATTATTTCCGCAGTTCAAGTTGTATGGAAGCAAAATTACACAGAAAAGGTAGCATATAAAACTTTTTTCAAAATTAGTAGACTTTTTCTTTTGGAGAATATAAAGATTAAACCCAAATCTTGAGACTGGAAAGAACGTGCAGAGCTCTCTAGGCAGCTGTCTGCACATACAGCCCTCTCCCTATTATCCTAACATCAATGTGATATATTTGTTAGATTAATGGACAACATGAATACATTATTGTTAATAATGACAAAGCCCATGGTTTGCATTAGGGGTTAATCTGAGTTGTGCATGCTGTGGGTTTTGGCAAATACACAGGACCAAGTGTTTGCCTTCATACCATCACATGAAGTGTCACAGCCCGAATCACCTGTCTCCCACTAGTACATTCTCTATTCCTCTATTGTTTTGAACAGCTGACAAACACTGCTCTTTCTACCGTTTCCATAGTTGGCCTCTTCTAGAATGTTACATCAATTGCTCAGCCTTTCAGACATGGTTCCTTCACTTAAAAATATGTATTTAAGGTTCCCTGTGTCTTTTCATGGCTAGATATCTCATTTCTCCTTATCACTGAATAATATCTCATTGTATGTATTTACCAGTTTGTTTACCCATTCAACTGTTGAAGAGTATCTTAATTGCTTCCAATTTTTTGCCAATTATGAATAAAGCTGTTATAAACACGTGCAGTTTTCCTGGGTGGATGTTTAAGTTCTCAACTCATTTGGGCAAATAACCAGAAGAGTGATTGCTGGACTTCATGGTTTGATAGTGTTTAGCATTGTAAAATCTGCCAATCTGTCTCCCAAAGTGCCCAAACCACAGGCATTCCCACCAGTGAGATCCTGTTTCTTTTGCTCTATGTTTTCACTAGTATGGTGTGATTAGGCCTTTGGCTTTTAGCCATTCAAACAGGTGTGAAACAGTATCTCCTTGCTTTACCTTTCAATTTCTGAATGACTATGGATGTTGACCATCTTTTCATATGCCCAATTTTCACGCGTACCTGTTCCTTGTGAAGTTAGCTTTTTAGCTTTCTTGTCTACTTTTTAATCAACTTGTCTTCAAACTATTGAATTTAAAGTTTGTATTGTGCTCCATTCTCGGAACTGTAAACCTAGCATTCATATTCAATATTCACATTTTAAGACATCAAACAACTGAGTAGACTCCACACTAGGGTGTGCTGTCCAATTCCAGCTGCTGTGGTAAACACACTCTCCATGGAACACAGCTGGGCCATGTGTTCACACGTTCCCTAAGAAACCTACAACAGAGCTGAAGGGTTGCAATGGAGAGCACAGAGTTTATAACGGCTGAAGCATTGATCTGGTTCTTTACACAAGAGAATGTTTGCTGACCCTGACGCAGAGCATGGAGTTGGTCATCCAATGAGTGCTTTTGTTGTGAGGAAAGCCAAGCTTTAAAAAACACTTCTATTGCCTTCATGTCAAAGGTCCTATCTATTGGCTAACATCCCTATATAAGAACAGTGAGACATGAAGAGTTAATGACACCTGTTCTGAAGAGAGGCCTCTGTCGATCTGAGAAAGAGCATGTGTGCACTCTAGTCTGTCTATACTGACTATTTTATTCAGAGGGAATGCTAAACTCCATTTCTCTCTGTGTTAGAATTCACATACATACATTTTTGAACTTGTTAATTAAAAGATGGTTGGTTCTATGAACCAAATATATGTAAACTGTAAATTTATTAGGGTTCATTTTCGTTTGATTCAACAACTATAATGGTAAGGAATCATAAAATGACTAATTATTGAAAGGGTGTTTATCAGAAAAAAATAGAAACCATCTAAATATCCAGTTTCTCAATAAAAGAGAATGACTTATACACACAATGAATATCATGTTTTCATTAATGTTCCAAATTAGGGGTGTGTGTGTGTGTGTGTGTGTGTGTGTGTGTGTGTGTGTGTGTATTTATACATATATTTACAGGGTAATATGTTAACAATATATACATGTCTTCACAGAGAAACATAATAAGAAAAGTTAGACACAGAACTATAAACCTCAAAAACCTGTTTCTGTTTTAAAAATATATTTATGTGCACATAGAGGCATTGAGAACACTGAAAGAATGTAAAAATGTTAAAATGTATGCTTTATAAAAAGGAGTATGTTTTTCCCTTTTTCTTTTCTCTACTTTTAAATTTTTTAACAGTGAACATGGGTTCCTTTTCATTATTGAAAAGAAGGAAATATTTAAAAGATTATAAAGTAGAAGTGGGACATAGGGGAAGCTTTGGGGATGCTGGTCATGCTGTGTCCTTGATGTTACCATGAACACGGGAATGTCCAAAGCGTGAAAATTCATCGAGCTAGAGACTCAGTACACTTTTCTGGGACCATATATATTATACTTCAACAAAACTTCTTTTAAAAAGAAGGATCATATGCTCAAAAGTGAAAAGAAAGCATTTAACCACATTCCTTGTAGAATTTCATTCAGACGGCATTTATCAACTACCTCCTGCAGATGAGACTACCCGCTAAGTATTAAAACACAGCATTAAAATGAAGACACTCAGAAGGCACTTCTATGGAGCTTGGCGGAATACAAAGACAGCACGTACAAAAGCACACAAATAAGAAGTACATGAATGTAAGCTGCAGGATTTAATTACAAGACATAAATATGCTACTAAAATAGCTCAGGCAAAAGGACAACTCTGGCTCAGAAATTCCAAAGGGCTAAAGCATACTTTAAGGGCAGTGGATGGAGATGAGTTTAGAACCTCAGAAATGGCAGGTGACATCTGAAGACAGAGCCAGGTGTTTTGCTCTAAGAATGCTAGTGGCATCCAAGAGTAAGTGCCAGGGATGAGATGGTTCTCGACACTTTATAATGACTACAACAACCCCAGACAACAGTGAATAATTTGGTTCCCAAAGTCAATACATCTAAGGTTTATATTCCAGCCTTGCCTGTGTTATTAATAGGGTGGTCTGATGATTGACAGCTTTTAACAGCTCCTAAAAGTAGGTCAGAGGTTTAGAATGCTGAGCCACTCTGGTATATAAATCAGAGCTGCACAAGACCCAGGCACCTCTTACACACACAAGCAATCACAATGAGGCAATGTCTCTGCCAGGCATGTTTCTCCTTCACGCCATCACTCCTTGTACTGAAGAATAGCTTCTGTCTTATGCAGGCAACCTGGCTACTGTGGGTTCCTGAGGTTCATGTGTTTTCCTAGTCCTTGCACAGGAGAGACAATGATTCTCCTCCTTGGATGTTGAGCTTACTAATAATAGAAGGCCTTATAGCCACAAAGCAAATGGGAGTACCTCAAGAAACTTACATGGATTTGGGAATCATGGAAGTCCACAATGAAAATTTCAGCTGATTTCTGAAAACACTTAGCAAAGACAAATTAAAACATCTGCCAAATACTGTGTTCTACATAACTACCTTTGAGCTGGGAATGTGTTAAAGGTAGCACAGAGTCCTCCTTTTGCCCTGGTGGAGCTTGTTTTCTATAGAGCAGAAGCAGATATACACACATGCAGACAACTCAAACATGGATGCTCAAAGGGGAGGGAGGGCAGGGATAAAGAGGCTGGAAAATAAAGAACAATGTGTTAGAACACCCAGGGCATAGGGTGTTCTATTTGGGAAAGGATTCTCCAAATGAGGTGCAGATCTGAACTGAGATCTGCAGGATAAGCAGTCAGCAAAGCAAGCAGGGAAGAATCGGCACCGTGCAGTGTGAACAGTGAAAAGATGCTGAGGAGGAGCAGAGCTTCCTGGGTTCCAGCATCCGAACAGCACTTGGGGGAAGAAGAGACTCAGATAGGGGTCACGGACTGGGCTAAGCCACAGTAAAAGGAAGAAAGTGGACTGTACAGACTGAGGCAGAGATAGGTGACTGCTTACATAAAATTAAGAATGACCTTAAGGCAGGAGACTGGAGTCACATGACCTAGCGGTTAGAGGTGGGAGTGGGCTCAGGACACTGGCCACCTCAGTTTGGACCTGGGATCTATCATCATTCATTAGAAGAGTGATTTGCACACAGAGTTGCAAAGATTGTAATACAGGAGCTGATAATATCCAGTCTATTGACCATTTTGAGTTAACATTTTCTCTTCACTTTCTTAAATGCTCACATGTTAAGGGATCATGTGTTCTCTACCTGACCCTTGATTTTGACTCACTTTGTAAAACCTAAAATATTAACCATGTGAGATGTACAAGTTTCTCATAGAAGCACATGGCCTACATCCAGGTACTCAAAAGGTGAGCACCATCATTGCCATCTACCTTCACTAGGAACTTGAGGCTCTGTAGGAATCTCCACAACAACTCTAATTTATAGTTGCAACCCAGACGAGGAACTTCCTGGGAGCATATAGCTTAACCAATTCTGTAATCAAAACCAAGGACTCCATGCCTCCTAAGCCCAAGATCTCCTATTCTATCATGCAAACTCCACATAAGCACAACCTCTATTAACATGTTCTCCAAGCTAGCTATTTTGTGCCCTGCATATCTGACATGAAGCCAGCTATTTGTCCCCTGCATATCTGACATGGAGACAGGAGATGGAACTGTATGGATCTGAATAATATTGCTTATTCTATCATCCAAACGGCAAGGAGTGGAGGAGGGTGAAGAGAAGAAGAGGTTTTATGAGGGTAGTGCTTAAACCAATGGATTGTTCTTCTTTTTCCTTCTCATTTTCTAGTCTTCCACAACGAATATGTTATTTTTTTTCCAAACAGGGAAAATACTTACTTTGTATAAAGAAAGCAAGCAGAAATAATCAGCCTCGCCCAGAGTGTCTATGTACTTTTTAAAGCTGGTGCTATTTTGACAGCCAAAAAAGACACTTTGGAATACAGCATTACAAATTCAAGATCATGTCTATGAACTTGGCTTGAAAAAAAAAAAAAAACCCTCCATAAAAATACAACCTACCATCTGTACAATATATTCAAAAATGATTAGCATAGTATGAAAAAATAATGCTGGAGCAGCAGATTTCCTTTTTCTTTATGGTTAAAGAACACTTCCTGCTCGGGATTCTTTTCAGATTTTCTAGGAGGTAAAAACCAATCATGAAAGGAAACATTAGGTCAAGGAGATGGAAATAGTAGGTAAACAAGGGAACATCGAAGGCTCTTCACTGGAGCTATGCTGCTACTCTAGAAAGCCCACTGAGGCTCGAGAGCCTGGCCCTGGAATGCTCTGTTCAGGCTCTACATGTAAAACCTGGGTCTTCCTTATAACCAGCTCAGCCATCCAATCTACCAGCCAGCCTTGTAGCTGGACTCTGGCCTTCCTGACACTCAAAGTGAACCAACAGAGGTGGAGGTGCATGAAGCTACAAAGACACAACTGGATGGCTAGGGACAGTAGAGCTCCTAGCAGTAGTCTGTGGCCTGAGAGAGGAGCCTTTTGTTTTGGATTCCACTTCCTTACCAAGTAGGACTCAGTCTTCCGGAAAGTCTTCAATCTGCCTGGATCCTGGAGTAAATTTCTAACTTAGAAGTTGTTCTACCTTTTTATGATTTAAATCATGAAGTCTTGGACACATTTGTATAAACATAATCTAGCCACATAGGTTCCAAGAAAAATATGACCCAATCAAAAACATTCAGGTGTTTAGCCCCAATGGAAAAATGTTCCAGGCATCAAACTCATGTTTATTGGAGAATATTTACCACACCCACTTGAACTATGTCTCAGGGGACTCTGAAATGCTCCTCTGCCTCTGTGAAGCAGGCTGGATTTGCTTTGTTCTTATCCCTGGCTAATGGGTTTCTGTCTGTACAAAAACTTGGCCATGCCAAGTGATTGAGAAAATGACCTCCAGACCTGCATGGAGACCAAAAGCTTGGTGCCTAACACAAAATGTTACCTGTGTGAAATTTCAGGGCCAGAAGAGCTGACTCAACCCAGGAGACAACTTCTGGAGAAGATAGGTTTAAAAACAAGTTAGGTCTAAGCTGTAGTCAGTATTCAGCACACACTTCTGCCCTCTCCTCTACCAGTGTGCTATTCCACTTGCTTGGAGCTAAAGCCACCCAGTCTATTTCCCCTTCAGTGCTGCCCCACTGGCCCCTTCGATTAATTTACCAAAAACCACAGCATGTGCAACTCAGATTAAGCCCTAATGCAAACCATGGGCTTGTATTAAGAGAAACCATGTCAGTATTAAGAGAAAACATGCAATAAATAAATTAATTAATTAAAAAAAAAACCCAAGCAGAACAAATAGCTTTACTCATCTCTGATGTCACTTCCAAGATCTCACTGGTTTCAGAAGGTGCTTAGTTGGATATGAGAACAGGTTGAGGTTCCAATGCTGGTGAATAAAACGCTCCTTTAATGCTAGCTAACTTTAGTCTACAAATGGAAAGGAGAAATTTATACTTCACAGTATTGCTGCCAATAGGGACTGAGATTTAGGTGACCTGGGCATTTCAACACCAACACACTTTTCCAAAGACAGAAGCCAGTGGGTCTCTTCTGTAAAGGGGCAGATAATCAATGTTTTAGGTTTTGTGGGTCATGAGGCATTATTTTTTAAATGTTCTTCTAACTATTGAAAAAAGAAGATGTTTTGTTTTATTCTCCCCCTCCAACCCCACCCCCCGAGACAGGGTTTATCTGTGTAGACCTAGCTGTCCTGGAACTCACTCTCTAGACCAGTCTGGCCTCAGATTCACACGGATCTGCCTGCCTGCCTCCTAGTGCTGGGATTAAAGACACCCACCACCAGTGCCTGGCCGAAAAAAAAAAAAAAAAAGAAAGAAATGATGCTTAGATCATAAGCCACATGAAAACAAACAGCATAGAATTTGTTGATTGATGGCTGAGTCCACTGTCCGATTTTGCATGCCATCACAGAGATGCAAAGAAAAAAAAGCCTTTCTATAAAGCTTGGTTCGTACTTGATTTACCCTATCTTCTCCCCAAACCTACCCTCCCCTCTAAAAGATTCCTCTAATTCCCCTTGATTCCATCTCCCCTGTCGCTGCTTCTATCACCACTCCAACAGCTTCTGCCTCATCTTTCACAACTCCATCTTCAAAGTAATTGGTTTTAAACTAGGGGTGTGTGTGTGCGCGCGCGTGCGCAGATTAGAGGACAACTTGCAGGACACAGGTCTTTTATTCCACCACGTGGGGCTCAGGGATTGAACTCAAGTCATCAGACTTGATAGCAAGTATGTTTATCTGCTGAACCATCTCACTGGGCCCCAAGAGCTATGAATTTTAAAATAGGTGGGATCAAGTTGCTTCTCATTTAAGCTCCTTTAAAGCCCTCAGTGAGACACTTAGAATAAACTCCAAATCCCTGACCACTGCAAGGCTCTGTCTCTGCTGATTTCATGAGCTCTTCTCCTTTCCATTGCCCACATATGACGATTTTATGTGGCAACTTGACTGGGCTAAGAGATGCCCAGATTTCTAACCACAGGTTATTCTAGGTCCATCCCTAGAGGAGATTAACAATTGAATGGGAGATTGGGTAAAAGAGTTCCTTTCATAGTTAGGATATCAAGAGAAATGGACCTATATTGCAGAGAAACATTTCTGTCTACAATGCGACTTACTCTAAGGAAACGCTCACATGATTACAGGCCGAGATACTCTGTGATTTGTCCTCTGAAAGCCCAGAGACCCAAGAGGGCTGGCGGTGTTACAATATGACAGTGAAGTACTGAGAATCTTTCAAGGATGGCAGTGTTTAAGGCACAGTGCAATGCAAAAAGAGACTATTTCAGCTCAGGCAGGTGGGCAGAGGTACGGTAAGGGTGGAAATGTGCTATTCTCTTTTATCCCAGTCATTGGTGGGTCAGGTGATGCCCTTCCACACTGGAAGGGCGATTTGCTTTCTTAGTCCATTATTTAAAATACCAACACAGACACACTTGGTGACAAAGCTGAATCAAGTGTCTAAGTAGATGCGCAGCCAGTCAAGTTGACACAGACAACCCACCTCTACACCCTCCCCCAGCATGCCTGTGTCTCATTCAGCTGGAGCTCTGTAGAGAATATGAAAGCTCACCCTCTACTGAGTAGAAACAGTCTTCCCTCCTACCTAACTCTTCTGAAGCAGGATATCAGGGTCTTACGCCTGCCAGCCACTGTCCAGGAACACAGGAGGTCCTCTTGTGCTTCTCAAGCATTTGAGTTCAGTTTGTACTACATGGTTGGCTCTCAAGACTGCAGACTCATCTTCAGTTTGGGGATGTGACCATCTTCTTAAATGTATACATGGATCCTTTCAAAAGATCTTTATGCACACACTCATAAACATTCACCTGACTGGTTCCATTTCTCAAAAGAATCCTGATTTGTAAAGCTGTGAACTGTCACACTTGTACAACTTGGGATGCTCTCTCCACATTTACTATTTCCTTTTTCATGAGTTTATCTTCTCAACAATTATCAGCTAGATTTCTACTACCTCAGTAGCGTTCTTTTAAAACTGGCCTCCTCTCACTCTCCACCAGAAACTCTTTACCCTAGCCTTTTGGTTTTGTCCCCTTTAAAGCATTGGCTACATCTAGAATTACTTTGAGTATTTACTTATTTGTGCCTACTTCCCTCAACTAGAAGGAAAGCTTTGGTAGGCTACACACGTGTGCAATGCCTCAGCTCAAGCCTAAGGCAGTGTCTTGTACTGTACATTTTGCTAGTCAGTGATGTGGGAGAGGTAGCATGGCCCAGCTGACTTCTCTCCTTTCTTCCTTCCATTCACTTTACTACAAGCTAACGTTTGCAGAAATAAGATGGTGCCCGTGAAGCCCTCTGGTCTCTTCATGCTGTTCTTGTTCCCTGGGATCATCACCGAAGCAGGGACTTACTCTCACAAAACAACATCTTCTTACTTAACTGTGTTCACATTGGTGATTTGGATTAACAGGTTAGGGGTTGCTCTCCAGTAAGGCTGCCATACAGCTTGGAGTAACTCTAGTTCCTAGAGGCATGATGAGTGGTTAAGGGTTTGCCAGATTTATACTCTAATGACTCATTTATTCTGTGGTGTATCCTAGGTCAATAATCCCAAGTAACAATGGAGGCTCAGTGTTGGGGACACAGGAAATCAACCTTAACAAGAAGTGTCTTTACTTAGACTAGTGGAATCTGGGAGCTTACCAGTTTAATGTTCATTTCCCATATAAAAAATGAATTTTTCATTAAGATTGAAGTCTCTCTTTAGAAGAGTACACAGGGTGATGACTTGCTTTCTGTGCCGGTGAGGAGAGGCTCAGACTTGCATACAGTACAGGAAGCGAAGTGAAAGTAGGGCAGGACTCATTCACTTGTTTGGTTGGCTCAGTGTGGGAAGCCGCCTGGCTCCTCATTGTGCAGTTCCACTCTTGCCGAGCCTCTCCCCTGCTTCACAGACCGCAATATGAGGAAGAACATCTTTAATTTAGGTAGAACAATCTGATCTTGGTGCAACTCGCTACAACTTAATTGAAGATAAAATAACCTGTCAGCACTAGTTACAAGAGTTTGCCTTCCTATACCTCAGAGTCCCCAAATGAGGCCAGGCACAGTTATCTGAAACCTGCCAGCAAATCGAGAAACCCAGTCCTGGGAACTCATCTGTGCCTGGAATGGCTCCATCTCAGGGAAAATCAGTTTCTAAAAGACCTTTGGGCTACATGTTGCTGGGCCAGGATTCTCTTCACTTAGTTCTTAAATGCATGGGCTGTGACTGGTTATGAAATGTGCTTTTCCATATAACCATTTCTCTTAGGCATGTAAGAAAAGTGCTTATACCTGTTCTACTGGGTGGTTCAAATCTGTCACTTCTCTCCTGTGGATTTCCTGTTGTGAGGGGCTAACTTTGGGGGAATCACGGTGTTTATTTTTATTCCTATGCAGCTTTCTGTTCACATAGGCAAGCAGCATAATCAGTGCTGATGTCTCCTGGAGATGTTGTAAAGATGTTCCTTGATTTTACCCAGGTCTACATTTGTGTACTTTCCCTTTTAATATATTGCTCTTCACAGAGTGGTACCTTGAGGTGTGACCTTTAAAATTGCAGCCTGGGTCAAACTGCAGCCATTAGTCTCTGGAACATCACACACCACTCTACAGGCTGTTTAATTTTTCAGCAATCAGACAGAAAGTTGGGGTGGTGTGTCTGTCATATGGCAGTAAAAAAATCAACCACAAGGGTTACGTTCTAAAGTGACCAAGTGTTGGTTGGCGAAGTCAACAGTTTTCTTGATTTATTATGGATACATTCCCTGGCCCTGAGTTTTCAGAAGGCAATGAGGCTCAGTATGTATCACAGTTTTTTTTTTTTTTTTTTAAATAAAGACTTCATTATTGGACTCAGTCTGTATTTGTGAGTTATTGCAAAAAGTCACAGAGGGAAGACAACAAGCATCCATCAGGCACTTCTTCAGGCTTTGTTTCCATAATACATGGCAGGTGCTAGAACTCAAGAACCATCTTAATGTGCCTGTAAACCTCAGACACAACTTTCTAATAAGGCAAAATGTCTGGGTTCATTTTTTTTCTTCAGAACTTCTCTGAGCCTTCAACATTCTGATATGTATTGTGGATCTTTGGAAGCTTTTCCACTGTATCCTTTTTATCAAAAAGTGTTTAACATTTGGTAGGGCAGGCATTACACAAAATGAACTCTTGGAACCACAAGAGGAGGCTTTCAAATTCTACCTTCCTAATACAAATATATGTTTGCATAATGCAATGTAAAGCGCATCATTATGTCACAGGGAAGATACAGGACACTCAACATGCTCCCAGCTGCTCTCTGGCATCATCACTCAGGTTTCCTATCTGGCTGCTATCTTGAGTCCCTCTGGTAAGGGTCTTTCCTCCAAAGCGCAGAGTGATTTGTTGAAAGCATGAATGAATAAAAACTGAGGGGCTAGAGAGAAGTGTGACTGCCACATCTGTTAGCGATGCATTTGGTAAGCCTTCCCTTGTCACTATATATATATATATTCAGAAATAATGACAAAGAAATGTAGTTCCTCCAGGCAAATGAAATGGAGGTGCAAATTAGAATCACACCTCCAGTCTCATTTTGGTATCACTTCTTGTCTGGATAAACAACACTTACTCTCACTCTCCTTCTCATGGCAAGTAGCCACTGTTAACACTTGCATTAGGGATCAGTCACAACAAATTACAGTTAAGTTTCCCAGGGCACTGCAGGAGGCAGCCAGCCCCAGGGGAGCAGGGAGTTAAGCTGGGCTGCATTACCAATTTTGAAATAACTAGCACTGGGCTGAAAGGGCCCCTGTGCCTCAGCCACATGAAGTGGTTAAAATTCTAATTCTCTAAGTGGTATCTTAATATTTCTGTGGATGGTAGTTTATTATTCTCTGTGGAGAGCAGCAGTGGGTTGCTGCTTGCAAAAGGGGTGATTTTAATCACCAATCATTTTCAAGAACACAAGAGATCAGTGGTACTCAACTGTGAAAGCTTTACTGTAATGGGAAACTGCCTGTGTGGATTAAAAACAAACAGATTTCACTTTGAAATAATTGTATTTGATGCTAACCTTCCAGGATGTGGAACATATCTATAGACCATAATTGCCCCCTCCCCAAAAAGAATTCCACAGGGAAGATGAGAAAAAGGACTCAGGTCACCATGACTCAGGAATCAGCCTCATCTAATAGGTGGGTTCTGTAACCTAGATTCTAGGACATTTATTGGTTGTTCACTTGGAACAGAATCCACCTCTTTCAGGGAAGTGTATAGGAGAAATTTAGCAGGGGAGGGCTATGGAATGTATGTAAATAATTTCTTTGTTAAAAAAAAAAAACCCAAACCCCACAAATATAAGAAACTGAGCCATCATAGACATGTGCGAGTATAAGAAAGAAGTAGTGATAAGCTGTGTCTACACAAAACAATCACAGATGAACCCCGTTGCCTTTACAATTGCTGCTTTGCACATGCATTCCTTTGGCATGGCAACACCTTGGATGACCCTGGAATTTCAAGATGGGGACGAAGACCTGAGGCTCTCTGTGATACAGAACCAGGTGACTCCCTGAGATCTGCAGACAAGATGCAGTCTACAGTTTGAGGGGGACGGGGTAAGAAAGACGCAATCATTTCTGATATGCCTGAATACTAAGTCAAACATAGGTGTGTCTTTGGTTCTCTTTTCCCACAAGGCATCCTGTTAAACTGTACATATCTATCAGCTCTTACGAGTGGAGAAAATGTGTAAGAATCCATCATTTGAACATCTCTCCATTATACGCTATAAATCATACACTAGTGGAGTTGTCCTTTCCAATTTACAAGCAATCACTATGTGAAGCTCACTATTTAGTATTCATATTGCTCTTATTAGGTCTTACGGGCCCATGTGCTATGTACCACATCAAGTTCTGGTCACATGTGCCTTATCTGACTTACCCCTCACGACAGATCTGGAAGGTAGATTTTATTATGCCAGCTGCAAGGCTCAAGAATATAAACTATGCTGTTATGGATATGGAAGGGAATTAGAAGTCCAACCCAGGCTAGATTTCAGCCTGTTTGACTCCAACAAGTACATGTCCATTTTTACAGAGTAATTACTAGAGACAATGGAGGGAAATAGACACGGACAAAGCCAGACAAAGTGCTGGTAAGTTTTCAGCTTAGTGCAGCCAGATGTACCAGCCACCTGTCACAGTGCAGGCCCTCGAGCAGACTACATCTTAGCCCAGAGGTTGATGGAGAAGATATTTGAAGTAAAATTCAGGATGAGTAAGAACCTACCTTTCCAAATTAAAATTCTAGTCCCTTCTCCAGGCTTGTCAAAGTTTGATAGACAGGAAGGGCAAAATAAAGGGGAAATGGGGAGTGAAACACAAACCGCAGCTTACCAGGGAGTTGGTGGAACTGCCAACAGTCCAGGTGTTCTGAGACGCAAGCATGTTAATGGAAAAAGTAGACCACAAAGGTGACCCAGTCAACCATACAAGAGAACTATTTTGGAAGTAAAGTCTTCCCCGGCACTGCCAAGTTCCAACACTGTTGAGCCAGGCATTTTCTTGCACACATTTCCAGCCCATTTCCACAGGGAATTTCTCCTGTTTGCATTGGGCGTACTGCAGTCACTCAGTCCTCTTCTACCTCTCTTGAGTTCAAGTCCAGATCACACTGGCAGCATTCCTCATCTGTAAACTAAGCCTTAGCCGGAACCTTCACTGACCTCCACCATTTGGCCCCAACCTCAGTTCTTGTTCTAGGTATCTTATACCCTAAGTAAGTTCAATTTGGTCCTTGTCCAAAATAGCTAAAGGGGCCTTGATAAGAAACGACTTGCTTGCTGTCTTTCAAGGTCCCACAGCTCAACAACTGAGTAGCTTATATGGCAAAACCAAACCAGTAACCCTACCATCTCCTCTCACTCCACACTCCACTTCACTTGCAATTTTGAGAAGATTCCTAATTGAACAGACTTTGAGAAATGGATACCATTGGGGGCTGGAGAGATGGCTCAGAGGTTAAGAGCACTGGCTGCTCTTCCAGAGGACCCAGGTTCAATTCCCAGCACCCACATGGCAGCTCACAACTGCCTTTGACTCCAGTTCCAGGGGATCTGACACCCTCACACCAATGCACATAAAATTAAATTAAATAAATCATTTAAAGAAAAAAGAAATGGAACCCATCATTTCCCATTTACCTATGACAACCATTCCACTGATTTTCTCGTCACCGATCTTAACTTTCTTACAACCCATCCTCCAAGATTTCCCCAAATGATCAACTTCAGTCATATCCTCCCCTATTTTCAATTCTTCAAAGCATTCTATGGTAGTGGCAGGGGGCCATCTTTTTAACATGCTCTTAACTGACAGTCAATCTAGTTAATAATCTTTATTGGGTGGGTTGGATGGAGAAAGATCTGCCTGTGTCTGTGAGGGGAAGATCCATTTTCCCTAGATAGAATAAGGGGGGCAAGGAGAAGAAAGCCTCCAACAGACATTCGGTCTTTCTGCTTCTTGGCCACCATAAATTAGTTGTCACACACCCTGTGCTATGATGGATCGAGACCTCAGAAACAGGAGTCAAAAACAAATCTTCTCTTCCTTCACTTGCTTATCTCAGGTATTTGTCACACCGATAGCAGTCTGACTGGCACAGTACACAAGGCCTTCCAGTGACAGTCTGACTGACACAGAGTAAGGGCCCATCAGTGTCTGGTCCTTGTTCAGATCCACTGAATCCTACCTTCTGCTATTGCAACCCTCCTCCCTACACTGTGGTTAAAAATCAACTACTGGAACATTGCTGAACTTCCATGTATTCTCCCTTCACTCCTGCTGTCTGTAAATACTTTGAAAACCTTTCCAGGCCTTGCAGATGTGCCCTACTATGTTCCCTTCATCAGAGTCTCAATTTACTATTTCTGCCAGGAGAGCTGGTCTCTCTCATCATGTCTAAGTTAGGAGATTCCTTTTATCCTCTACAGCACCCTGACAGACGAGCCCTCATGAGTTCCTATGGACAATTCCTTCCTGATGGTCTTTCTTGTCATCCTAAGAGGCTAGCGAGGAATGTATTGAATCTTACAAAAGGATTTTTCATGCCAAAGAATTATGAAAAGATGACTATTTTCTGTAAGCAGAAAACACTGCTGCATTTACATAGCTGTAAATAAATTTACTAATTTTTATTTTATATATACATTTTTTCTTAACTCTGCAATTCTGAAGAAAACTATAGTAGAAAGAATCTTCAAATTCTGAAGACTAAAGAAAAAAAAAAACCTACTCAAATAACATTTCTACTTTCTTCCTCTGCGCTTTGGATAGAGGTCCTGACTGCTGGTCCTTTGTAAGACTTCACACACCTGTCAATATGAAATGTGTTATGTGAATAAATATAATACAGCCTGACAGCATCAGAGACAATTACTCCAATTACTATTTTTCATGAGACATCTACATAATTCCCATTAATTATCAATTGCTGCCTGGAGGCTTAGAGGAGACTGGTTGGACAGAGGTAGGACGGAAAAGTCAGCATTCACCCTGCACCCCTCCACAGTTCTCTATGCTCCATTCATTCTTCTCTTAGCTGCCTGGCAGTAGTTTCCAGCAAGAACAAATTCTCCAGTGCATAAAGGCACTGTTGGCATTTGATGTGTCCAACTCCTAAATATTTAGTGATAATTGCTGGATCTTTTGACTCACTGACTCAAGGAAATGATGTAGAGATGTTAATTAACACTGCTTTTCAATCACCTAGCTAAAAAAACAAAACAAAAACAAAAAAAGAGGCATCTCCACTCTTCCCATATTCCTGATGGGGAAGGGGCAAATAGTGGACCTAACAAAACATTGTCTTTTTTAATTGTCCAGTAAAAGCAGAACTGTCAGACAGGCACAATTACTACCCCCCCCCCCCATAGAGAATGGAAAGGGAGGAACCGAAACAAAATAATGTAGAGCATTTGACTGATAGTCATATTCTAACTTGTAAACAATTTTTAATTCACTTGCTGAGATAGTTAACCATCAGTCTGGAGATAAAGAATTTAAGCCCAACTGAGAAACAGGAAGCATTGGTACTGTCATAAGTGTGTTTATTTTGGTGGCTTCACATCTGCAGCTATTCCCTCTCAATGTATCCTTTCAGAGCCAAAACAGGGAAGGGAACAAAGGTACTGGGCCTAAATCCATCCCTGTGCCTGTGATGAGCCACCCACAGCATCTCGGGAAGGAAGTTGTTAGTTTCATGCTGAACAACTAACTCCAACCCACATATGGGCAAAGCCTAGATGGAGAGAACAGTCTATTCAGCACTATTAACTCCTTCTTCACTCAGCACACTCAATGATGTCCCAAGACTGAGTTAGTCAAACCTGGTTTTAAGTATCACATCCAAACAGATGTGCTCCAGTTGACATTCAAAGGTATCTGCTGCTATACTGGATATCACCTTGAGCTCTTCTCAGTGTTACTTGGTGTTGATTAAATAAAAAAAAAAAAAATCAAATAAGTGGGCTGGAGAATAAACAGAGAGCACTATGGTAAAGGAGGGCAACCACTCAGACAGAATCTTTAAAAACAAGGGATGGGATGGGGAGGCATCCAAGCAGGTAAAGGTGCTGCTTGCCACTGAATGTGATGACCTGAGTTTCATCCCTGAGATTCATGTGGTGAAAAGACAGAACTGACTATGGAAAGTTGTCTTCTGACCTCCACACTTACCATGTACAGTTGCAAGCATGCATATACACACACACACACACACACACACACACACACACACACACACACACTACATGTTTTAAAAAAAAATCAAGGGATATAGAATGCCGATGTGTCACTATATTGTATGAATAATAATTTTTAGATGAAAAAAATCTCACATGTATACTGAATACTTGTGGTCATAAACATCTACAAACCATGGCCTGCAGGCCAAATCCTGTTCATCATCACCATTATGTAAAGTTTTACTGGAATACAGCCATATCACTTATTTATACATTATCCACAGAGAGATATGTCTGTGTAAGAGCAGAAGAGCTGAGTAGTTGTGGCAGAAATCACATTTCCACAAAGTTTAAAATACTACCTCCTTATAGAAAATACTTTATCTTTTGCTCTAGAGTAGTGGATCATGTGCTTTGTCCTATAAAACCAGGGCCTTAAAAAATAATGTGTGTGCACTGTATGTGTGTATATATTCTTGTATATGTTGGGGTGTGGGGAGGCTGTATATGCACGCACATGGGGCTGATGCCCGGCATCTTATTCTTTAGACAGGGACTCTCACTGGACCTGGATCTCACCAATTTCATTGGAGTGGCTGGCTGGAAACTCACAATGATCACCCTTACCCCATTTCTGTACCCCTTCTCCCTCCTCGTCATCACCACTGGGATTACAAGTGTATACCACCACAGGGCTCGGAACTTAGACCCTCACATTTGCGGACCAAGTGATTCACCCACTGAGACACCTTCTTAGCCCTCTCACACCCAGATTGTTTTGTCTTGATTATACAATTCCTGCCTGAAGACCCCAGGAATTTGAAATTTGGGGGTTGGTCCAAAGATAACCCGGTCTTCTGCTTGGAAGCACTATAGGAACATGTCCAGGTGCCAACCCCACAAATCTGAGCAGATGCCTGTTTTTTCTTGTGCCCCTGAGACAGATGGTCCTCAGAGAGGGGGAGAAGAATGAGTCCACGAGAGAGAATTCTCTGTGCAGCACCAATTTTGGAAATGCGTCCCTGATCCATCTGGCCAATGAGGATTCCTCAGGAGTACCTTTGCTTAACATTCAGGAAGGGAATCCTGGGACCCAGTGCCCAAACTTTGGGTATTTACTATGAAAACATCAATAT
Source organism: Peromyscus eremicus (assembly GCF_949786415.1). NCBI lineage: Eukaryota > Metazoa > Chordata > Mammalia > Rodentia > Cricetidae > Peromyscus > Peromyscus eremicus. The sequence continues at coordinate 106,295,345 of NC_081417.1, forward strand.
AGCTTTCCACCTTGGTCATGGAGGCAGGAGCCTCACATAGTTATAAGGGCAGAAGATACTGTAAGGATGAAATAGGGTCCCTCACTTGGGGACCCTATTTCAGAGAACTCCCTCACTTTCTTGACAGTGACCATTTTCCGGGTTGTAGGAAACAACCCTGATAGTCCTCCACGTACACAATAGGAGCAATCCCTTCCTGTCTGGCCTGCTAAACAGCAGTGTTCCTCCACTTGGGGCAGCAGGGCTCCTAACCTTAACTATTCTAACTCATCTTTGGTATCCTGACCTTGTTATGCCAAAGGGGGTTTCTCCCTGAACAACAGACCATAAATTCACAGTGTTAATTAGAACTCTGATCTGAGGTTTTCTTCTATTCCATTCCTAATACTTCACAGCATGGAATGCTGGCACATAAATAGGAAAGAGATAAAACTGAGATTATACATAGGGGGAAAGTTAGAGAACCAGAAGCAGACGCATTAAGGGAAGCAACTGCTGACAGATTCTTTTCATTCAGTCTCAAGCAATAGTCCTCTGAAGTATGATAGACTTGGTGTGAAACCCGCATTTCACTAGTTACTACGTGGGTAATCTCAGGAGTCCTTGTCTATAAAACAAAATAACCGAGCTCCTTATAGCATCACTGTGGGGATGGGGTGAAAATGCGTATGTCATTTAACCATTTTTTACAGTGATTTATGGTGACTCCTTAATGTGAACTTACTAATCAATACTGAGTAAAGTGCCTAAGAAAACGGCTGCTGTTAGAAGCAGACAAAGCTGTGCTAGAGCAGACATCACAAGAAGTCTCTTAACTTTCTTCTGAATCATGTACTTGGAGACAAAGACAATTTTAGTGTAGAAAGATTACACTCTACATCTACTGTTCTTATCATTAGGGACACTAAAATTCCTATTTGGGGCATCAAACCTTGTATGGGGTCTGCTGTAAACAAAAGGCTATTTAACGTCCAGGATCCAGGAACCAAGAGAGCTGGCTCATCCGGATCTCAGGTCTTCAGGGGTCCTCTCTCGGCTCTGCCTTGTAGGCATGACAATTACAGAAGTCTCAAAGGGGGTGGTACTTCCAGGTCAAAGCTGGACCGGCTACCCACTACATCTCCCCTTTTGTCTAAATAAGAAGGTTCTAACCTAATACAAGACTATATACAATAGGAATGATTATCAAATATTCTCCAGGAGTAATAAGGGATAATGACTTAGATAAGATGGAACTACAACCAACACGAACAATATCAAACAAGAGACACATACTAAAATCCAGAGAAGTCTGGAGCATAGGTAAATGGCATGTTACAAAGATCATTCCAAAAGGTGTCCTACCCTAAAGAACCTAAGTCTAATACTTAATAAGTTCTATCTAAGATTTAGCACAGCCTCTTCCAGCTCCCACATCACCACCTCAGTTAACAGGAGGCCTCTGCAGATGATGCTGTATCACATCAATCCACTAGGAACCAGTTACACAACCACCATCAGTCAGTGGTTTGTAAACAGTTCCTGCTACAAAGAGTCAGTTGCTATAGCATTAGGAACTCAGTGTCATATAACTGAACTTAAAGTGGTAAAGCCCCTAGTTCACATCTAGACTCACAACTAACAAATGCTATTTGCTTACATAATCTTGTTTCTATATTTTCCTAAAATGGTAGTAATCTTCCATACAAGAATTCTAATCACACATAAGGCATAAGGACTTCATTCACTGCTTTTCTCACTGCCATGATGGGAGACCCAAAAGAAAGCAACTATAGGGAGGAAAGACAGCCCACCGCAGCAGGGAAGGCCTGGCCAAAGGAGGCGGCTGCTTTCTCACATCTAGGTGGATCAGGAAGCGGAGAGAGGTGCAAGCTGCACTCAACTCAGTGGTGCCTCTCTCTTTCCCTCCTTTATTCAGATCGGGACTTCTGCCCAGGGACAATGCCACCCATATTCAGGACATGCCTTTTCCCTTTAGTTAAGAAATGCCCAAAGGTGTGCTTAATGATGTCCCGGGCATATCTTAAGTTGACAACCTAAATTAACCATCACAAGGACAATGAACAAACACACTATACAGTAAGAACCAGGCTGGGGACAAAAGGACAAAAGGCTTTATGAATGCAAACTAATACTTGATTGCAATGTTCCTGGAAGCAAATGGGTGGCCAGGGCAGAATCCAGAACCCAGCTGCAATGACTTCTCACTGCTGTTAATCTCATGAAGCTTACCTCTGGGGCCACTCCCCTGAAAGCAGAGCAAACCTGCCCTGCCTTCTCTGCCAGATGTTGCTTTTTCCAGGCTCCCTGGGTTTAGATTACACTGAGCTCACTTTCACCCATGTTGTGAGCTAATTACAAAGAATCCAGAAATGCAGGATCGAACTGGGAATACCGCAGGCTGCTTTAACAAACCCCAGCACCATCTGCTGAAATATCAAGATGCTTGTTTAAGAAGTTGCCTGTCAGAGGAAGCCGCAGCAGGGATGGTGGGGGAGTTCTCTTAATAACTACTTTTTACTTCTCTTCTCTGAAAAGGAGCGGCAGGGCACTGAGCATGGTGAACAGTCCAGAGATGAAAGACCATCTCTGTTTACCTTCTCCTGGTTCTGGTGTTGGTAGGGGAGAACCCAAACGGCTTTTGCCATCAAAGTAGGAAAGATAAGGTCAAAAGATTGTGACATGCAGCTGGGTGCAGTGGTTCAGGCCCCAAATCTCCACACTTGGGAGGCCAAGGCAGAAAGGATCACCAAATGTTTAAAACTAGCCTGGCCTACATAGCTTGATCAAGATCAGTTTGAGGTTCTGTGTGAGATCAGAGTGAGACTGTGACATGCTCATTGTTTTTGGTCCTTACCAACAGTCTTTCAGAAAATCCTTTTCTATTTATAATTAGTTGGTAACAGACAGTTAAAAAGTATACTACTTAGGGAAATTACCAGACACATGTGATTTTATCCTGGTATAACAATACTCCAGTAACTAGAGATGTATAGGTATGGAACCCCTTCTGTAGACTGGATTCTCCACTCCTAAACAGGCATAGCTGCGGACAGCCTCAGGTTTGTAGATAATGGTTAGTCCCACAGCAGAGCTCCAAGCAAAAGAAAGCCTTACATCTTGCAATGAAAGTGTTTAATAGACTCCAACACAACCTCCAGTGGTCAGGAGCAGGACAATGATAGTCATAGGACTACCATTTTATGTTACTCCTTCAGCAAAGAGATTTATTCATTTTTTTCTTTGTATGGTAAGAGAAACAACAGTAATAAGAGAAATAGCAGCAGCTAGCATCTTTTTTAATCTTTAAAAATATTTATGTATGTTGCTGTTTTGCTTGCATGCTAATCTATATGAACCACATCTATACCTAGTGCCTGAGGAGACCAGAAGAGGGCACTGGATCCCCTGGAGCTTGAGTTAAGAGATGGTAGTGAGCCATCATGTGTGTGCTGGGAATCAAACCCATGCCTTCTGGCAGAGCAGCCAGTGCACTAACTGCTGTGCCGTATTTCAGCCCCAACTGCTAAGATCTTTTGAGTATGTACCCACCCAGTACCAGGAACTAGGCTAACAGTCTCATCAACACTTTGAAGTAGGTACCATTCTTATAGGAGAAAAAAAATGGATGCCTACAGAAATGATTAACCTGAATCAAATAACGCATAGGTTAGGCAAGATGGGTGGAGCAGAGATGGAAGCCAAGGTGCTATACCCCAGATCAATTGCCTTTGTGACCACAGAGTACAAATGGACTGACTCACCTTAGCCCAAATGAAGGAAGAAGCATCCCCTTAAGGATGGGCATAATGGAGAAGAAAGATGGGAACTTATAAGAGCCCCAATATCAAGCTTCATGGAGACAGCATATGGAGCTAAAGTAAACAGAAAGATTCCAGGCACCACAGTCATGGTGAACTTTACTGCTGGTGACACTACTGAGCTACCCTCTGCTTTGCTAACATGCTTCCCCCTCTCCATAACTGGCTCACACAACTCACAGGATAACCTAGAGACAAATGATACTAACTATAGCCAGACACAAGAGCCTGGAGGCAAAGACTGACAAGCACAATTTCAGTAAGTAATGGGGGAGGCAGGCAAGCCTGGAGAGGGCTGTGTGGACAGTGAGCCTCAAGATGCTCATGAACCACAGAAGGCAATTCTATATCCTTCTGGGATCCAGCCATGCATCCCTGGCATTTACAGACATTACTTATACCCCAAAGAACACAGGACTACTTCCTAGGCTCCGCAGTCCAAGTATAACGTTCACCTGGGTGAGCACACATGAAGAAGACCTTTAAGGCAGACTATTAACTTAGAAAAGGACTTCTTCCTTCACTTTGGGTTGATTTCAAAGTCATTTACCAGAATTCGAAGTTGCCTGGGTCCTGATTTCCATTTACCAGGAGGCTGGTCATTTTTCATCATTACATAGAGGGGTGGCTCTGAGCTTAGCCTGGCCATCTGTCGTCCCTCACAAGCCTGAGGGATTCACAGCAGGGCAGGAGAGTTTGCCAACTCTCTCCAGCAGGCTCTCAGGGCAGGGTTGACAAATCACTTCCCAAGACTGGGTAGATCAGACAGGAAGAACAGTCCCCCACATAACCAGACAGAACCAGAAATTCAGGAACAACAGGTCACCACAAAAGCAATGTCACCCCCCAGAAAGAAAAGAAACATGCCTGCAGCAATCAGGCCATGGAATTCACACCTGACTCAACCTTGAGATTCCAAAGGTCTCCAGAGCAAAAAGTCTAGAAACCCCTCAGTGCTAACTGAAATCTCCTGCTTCCTGCAACCAAAACTTAATGCTACAAACATGAAGCCGCAACATGAGCCAAGAGATCTTTGTAAGGAGTACAACCTATCCATCCATCTCCTGGGAAGAATATTTCACTTTTGGACAGGCAGGGCATTAAAATATTTATAGCCTTAACAATTAAGCTCTGAAGATAGAGATTTGGAATATCATTAGAGTCCAGCTATTCGTAGGTGGTCCTCAGTCGCCACATAGCTTCCTGCTGTCCATTTCCAAACGATGAGTGAGTGGGTAAGGAAGCAGAAGGAAAGCAAATGCTGTCTCCACCACCCTTTTTTATGAAACACTACAAAATCCTGAAGTGAGCTAATTTACCCCCTTTCAGTTTCTTTCAAGCACACTTGAGACAAACTGTTTGGTCAGGCACGAGGAAGCACACTATGCTGGAAGGGAACAAGAGTCAACAGCAGCAAACGTGACCACCCCGTGCCCTGCCACTCACTAGCTTTGTACAGCAGCAGGCCCTTCAACCCAAGCTTCAGCTTGCTCAGCTCCATCTCACCTAAGAGTAAGCTGTTAGTAACCTGACCTAGCTATTTCACATGGCGTTCCTGGATCGCATTCTTTCATTGCCTCCCTTCTCCAACGGCTTTCCTCTCGATAGCTCCAGTTTGCCTCAACTCACGATTCTCCTGCCTTCGACTCCCAACTGCCGGCTTTATAGGTATGTACCACTGTGCCCAGCCTTGGGATTTTCACGGTGAGAGTGGTTTGGGCTGCCTATGTTTATGTCTCAAATTTCAATCACAGTTCTGCAAGTAAGTATTTGGAACTGACCCTCTTGTTTCCTAAGTTTTGTAGTAACACAGGGCTAAGATAAAAGAAGCCCCTGGTAGCTTCATCGTGCTCTAGCAGCTGACCACACATCGAAGAATATATAGACAATACAAACTGGACTCAATTGAGTTTTTAAAAGACAAAGACACAAAGTTGAGTGGACATGGAAGTAGGGGTAGATCTGAGAGGAGATGGGGAAAATATGGTCAAAATAAAATTATAAGAATTTCAAAGAATTCATACCTTTTTTTTGTGTGTGTGAAAAGAGGATCCTCAGTGAAGAATTGGCTTTATTTCAGTCTGCAGGTCCTTTACAACTAGCATCTCTAGAATTATCTAGTGGCCTTTTGACAAAGATCTTATCCTATAGTATGTGGACATGCACACACATGCATGTAGAGACATACATCCCTACCTATGAACAACAACAACAAAAAAAATCAAAGAATTCCTAGGACATGCTTTCCAGAAAATATCCTTATAACTTTAACTTGACTATTGATCTCAAAAACATACTTATATAAACTGAAATAAATTTACCTGGAATAAAAATAAAAAACATACCCTTCATCTCCTAGCAAATACTTTGCATATCTATGAATGTGTTATTTTTTCTTAAGTCCCTAGCTGAAAATTAAAGGCAAAATGAAAAGATTATATACCCCAGCTTCTTCAAAGAGCAGCGGTTGTTAATACTGTGCCCACTACAAGTAGTGAAGAGATTTTTTTTCCATTAAACATACCATGTATGTAATGTCAACACAAAAGAGAAATAATGGTTTCAAAGCTATCAGGGAAAAGCTTCTTGGCAAAGTAATAATAATAATAATAATAATAATAATAATAACAATAATAATGTTAATTTCCTGTGCTACTGTTAAATTTTTGCAATACAAACAAAAATATATTTCAACCCAAAGAGTTTTCATGTTGACAAGAACACATGTCAATCTCCATTAAATACTCACCAAGAACCCCCACTCTGTAGCCTTACGAGGGGAAAGGAGCAAGGGTCAGGGAGCCTGTACTTCCTAACCATGTTGATCAGCAGACTTTTCAAGAGCCTCAAAGGTAACTATGCTCTCAATGGGTGGACACACAAAAACGCCTAAAGGCAAAGTGGTAGGCAGCCAAGCCAGCTGCCAAGAACTGCTCTAAATCAACTTAAAAAGGGAAAGCAGGATGGCTGTGTCAGCTGCTGAGTTCTGGTCGGTGTTTGCTGTTCAATGTTTGGCAGGGGGAGGGATGAGAAGTTATCTGAGTTCCTTCTTTGAAGGAAGTGGAATCTTAGAAAAGCTGAGATGTGCAATTTTTTTTTTCTTTTTGATAGATAAAGAGGACAAAGACTCTCTGGTCAACTCATTAAACATCTTGCTGGAAACAGTTCAGACATGACTGCCCTGTTCTATTTATCTCCTTATAGATCAGCATTTCCTCTAGTGACTATAGACACTCTGCATCACCCTAGTCTTTTGCAAGCTTCCCAAGCTCCATCCTTAGCCCTTGGTGAAAAAAACTACATCTGACCATTAAGCTCTTAACCTCACTGAACTCAACTGCCCAAACCATAGCTGGAATACCCTGGCTCTGGGGGCCATCCAACCAGTGCTACAAAATGTCCAGAGGAAGAACAGCTCCCAGCGGGTGTGTCCCTCCTGACTCTCAAAGCCAATCTCTGAGTCGAGAGGTCTTGTTTCTAGCAAGGTCTAGGTCAGCCCTTAAGCATATTCCAGCTTGAGAATCACTTACACTATCCTTGAGCATTTCTCAAAATTTTGTGGAACACAGAATCACCTAAAAACCCAAGAAGTGCAAATCACCATACACAGTTGTGGAACTGTCAAAGTATGTACTTTTCAATAAGTTCTTGTGTGGATTAAAAACTGTTGATCCACAGATAATACTTAGGGTAACAGCCATAGGGAACAGAAAGCAGTGCTCTTACTCTGTGTACTATTATACTTCATTAGTGATCGGATTGGGGAACTAAGTTCACATGATGTTGAAGTAAGTCCCTGTGGCCGTGTGGTACGTAATCAGAATGCTGCCTCAAATACTGTGTAGTTCATTGAAGAAAAAGCTTTAGCCCTGCACAGGTGTGCACTTCAATTTAGATAGTAAGCACTACTGAGAAATGTGTTTGAGTACTCCCAGATGTCATTTCACATGCTATTGCTCAGTTTCAAAAATCACAGCAGCCTGGTACCTGGAGGTCTGCAGTTCTAATCACACCGAAGTGATCACTTCTGCTCTACCTGAGTTCCTTAGATACTGAGTGAAGGTGTTTATACTAACAAGTCCAAAGATGTGTGTATTCCTACTGGACATCATGCATGTCCACCAGGAAGCAGCAAGCCCAGCAGGAGTCACAAATGCAACTGTTGTACACACAGAAAGCTATAACAGCTTATCTAGTCACCTAAAGAACAAAAACTTCTCAATAAAATAAATTTAATCTGAGTTCTCCTAGCAAAGCCTGCAAGTTTCCTGACCTCCAAAGTACACATATCACAAGACAAAAATGGAATTACCTAGATTTTAGCTCCAAATTTAATTCTCTGGCCATAATTTAGTGACAAATATAACACTTATCAATCCTTGTACCTACCTGGAAACAATCCTCTTTCCCACTTTATTTAATAAGTTATAATATTTATAATCCACCAGAAATTGCTTTGCTGTTCTAAACTCCAAGTTTTCCTCTATGCAAAGTAGATATATTCGTCTCTTTTAGAATTATGAAAATTAGCCCTGCCTAGTGACTTAGTTATGGTCAACTCAGCAGAGGAAAACTGTTATAGCTTCTAAGAAAAGTTGGAGATCCCTGCCGCAATGTGCACTAGATCTCTAAAGGGCATTCATCATCCTGACACTCCCCAACTCCCTCCTCAGATCTCATTTGGTCAAGAAAAGGTGTATACCAAGATATAAATTAAGCAGAGGCTAGTACTCTATAGTTGGAGCAATAGCAAAGCAGCGGGATTCCTTGTGTCTATCACACAGCATTTCCACTAAAAAGGAAAGAGCTGAGGAGTCTTCCATTTATAACTGCATTGTTCACTTGAGACCTGGGAGAAACAGTATCAAAGACATTCAACACCACATCTCAGTCCCATTCTTACTTCATCATAAATGGACACAAGGTCCCCAACCCGTGTATGTGTGCATGTGCATGCACGCGCGCAAACACACACACACACACACACACACACACACACACACACACACACACACACACCATAGAATAGGTTTATATGATGTCCAATAGAAAATACATAACTAACTCTTCATATCCCCAATTTTAGATGGGAAATGAAAAAGAAACAATTAAAAAAAAATATAGACAGATGTGTGTAAAATGTAGGAGGCATGTAAACTCAGTTTCTCCCAGAACATATGGATTCCCTTTCCATACAGTTCCTAGAATTGCTATTTTATAATTTGTAGTTGTTTTTAATCTTAACCCACCCCTAAAGCAAGCAAACAAAACCAGAATGTTGGATACAGTGCTACTCTTTAGAAACAGTGTTGAAATGTAATCCTTACTGCGAGGGAGTAAAAGAGGCAGAAACCACCGAATGTGGTTGGTGTTCAGGGGGTTCCAGGCACATCTAAGTTTGGAACCCTCAGAAGGTGCCTAGGGTTAGAGGAAATCAATTAGAATGCTTCATTTCAGGGGTTTTCTAAGAAGAGGGACAGATATCCTGCCGCTACTTTGGGACTCAATTAGAAACAGGGCAAATGCCAGATGTAGCCCCTTAATCTTGGATAAGAACTGTGAGATAAAATATACCTCTTTTCTTTGTAACTTCTGCAATTTATAATATTATGCTATACCAACAGAAAATGGATCACTCCATAGTTATCTGGTCAGATCTTATGATAGAGAAAATAAAGTTTAGGATGAGTCTGAAATTTGAGTGATGCCAGCTCCCCAGATTTCACTGTTTTATAAAAATTTAAACAATATCCTCTGGGCAATCATGACATACCGTTCCTGTGAAACACAAATAGAGAAAGAAACAGGAAGCTATCTACAAAGGAATCTTCCAGTATGGAAAGCTGAAATGTGAACAAGCATGTTCCTATGTTATGGTTTGGACAGAAAATGATGTCACCCAACTCATGTGTTGAATATTTGGTTCTCCAGTTGGTGGTTCTATGTATGTGTGGGGGAATCTTGGAAATTTCAATACCTTGAGGTCCTTTTTTCCTGTGTAGAACAGGTACTGGATTACCTGTCACTTAGCATGGTGCCTAGCTTACACTATGCTGTCATATGCAAGCTTTCTCAGTGGTAACTGGGGTAGGAGGAGGCAGAAGGGCTCCCTGGACCTGAAGGAAACACCACAGGGTATGAACAACCTCAGCTTTCCTACACTCTTGTCGGCTGGTTCCAGACACTAACCCAGAGGGGCTCTGTCATAGAGCTACCTGGAACTCACTATAGAGCCAGAGCATCAGAACAAAGAAGAGGTGAGTCTAAGGTATCACAGTTAGTAATTTCGAACGTCAGTACCACATCTACCCAAGCAGAGAGCCACTGTAAATGTAGCCATGCCTTGTTTTGCCTTAGATGTGGCTCAGGTGAGGTCTATGCTCCATTTAGGGACACACATGGCAGTGATCTACGGCTCTGCTTTCTGTAAATTCAATACCTGTGATAGGCAAGTTACCAATAGACAAGAAAGGCAAGTGCAATGTATTTTGAGAGAGACCACATTAATGTAACCTTTTTTTTCTTTTACGTTCCAAATTGTTGTTTTATTACTATTTATTATTAATCTCTTCCTGTGTCTAATCTACAAATTAAACTGTCACAGTTACGTATATGTAAGAAAAAAGCTTTTTAAAAACTTTATAATGGTGTAGCAATAATAACATTTGATGGCAATTGTAGTTTGAGTTTTGACCCTGTTCCCAGTGTAGCAATATGAAGTATGATACTGTCTCATACACTGTGCAGCAGCAGACAATACCAACCAGTCCGCCACAATATCATGAAGGTGAGTAGCTGGTACTACAGTGGGCCTTGCTGCTAAGCTATGAGGCTTGGTAGGCTAGGTGTATTAAATGCATTTCAGTTTATAATGTGCCCAACTTGCAATGAGGTTACCAGGATATAACCCGATTACAGGTAAGGAATGTCTCTACATTGAGAGTTCTGTATTAGCTGTGGTTTCAGCCATTTAGTCGGGACCTTAGAAAGTATCCAGGGATAAGAGGCATTTATTAAATAGCTATCTAGTCTCTAAAACCTCAGTTCCACTATTCTAAATTCCATTTAGAAGTCTTTGTAGCCCAGTTTCTCCCCGTTCATCAGTATCACTCGTCCCTCTCCATCCTATAGGAAGAGGAGCAAGAAAAAGATGCACTAGTGCCCTCTGGTTCAGATATCTGGCCCCTTCCCTCTATCCTTAGTCATGGTTCCCTCATCTTTCTCATTTGCTTATCCGCATCTCTTCTGGGCCCTTGCTTAATTTATTCAAGATGTTATCACCAATATTAGACTATTTCTCATATTTACTATTTCTCATTCTCACTAAATTTCTCATTATTATTTCTCATCACACTAAATCTCAATATTTAAAATGACTACCTAATACTCATTCTTCAAGTCTAACATTTTTTGATGCCGAGGCATATTTTTTAGTTTCCAAGAAATTTTTAGAGCCTGAAGAAACGAGAAATCCACCAAGAAGGGGCTGGAGAGATGGCTTGGTGGATAAAGTCCATGCCCTATAAGTACCCATACAAAAGCTGCGTAGGCAAGCTCTCGGATCAGCAAGAAACCCTGCCTCAGAAAACAAAGTGGAGAGTGACAGCGGAAATCATCCCCTATCAACCTCTGGGCTCTAGATGCATGCACACACACATGTATATACACACCCATGTGCATAAATACAGGCCACCCAATCCACAGTTCACATCACTATACTTATTAATATTCAGGAGGCGCTGGGTGGTGGCGGCACACACCTTTAATCTCAGCACTTGGGAGGTAGAGGCAGGTGGATCTCGGTGAGTTTGAGGCCAGTCTGGTCTATAAAGCGAGTTCCAGGACAGCTACGACTGTTACACCAGAGAAACCCTATCTCGAAAAAAAAAAAATACTCAGAAGGGATAAGGGAAGAAAATACTGCATATGATAGAACTTTTATGTGGATAAATATGAATACTGGAGGAGACTATGATATAATTTAAGTATAAAGTAATCTAAAAAGAAACAATTTACTGGAAAGAAAACCTCATTTAAAAAAAAAAAAGTATGAAACTTCCATTCACCAGTGTTCATACCTCCCCAATTATATGAAAGATATTACTGGAAAGGGTGTGATTAAAGAACTACTCCACCTGACTCTTTAATGGATCCAACCTGGATGATCAAAAAGATTGTCATCTGGTCAATCAATTGCCATTTGAAAGGCTGTTCTAAAAATACTTTCTTTTTAGTGTCTAAAATCTTATAAAAATCTAATGACTTTGAATTGATTTAGGCTAGCTAAATTTAGGAAACGAGGTTTCAATATTCACCTAAGAATTCTCACTTGTAGCACAATCAGCAAAACCTTTCAAAATTCCCCCAATACTAACCCCACCAAAGGCAACCTACCTCGATTCTCCTCTACCAATACACTACTAAACTAATTCTGAACCTGACGGCAGTTTCTACCAGCCTATAATATAAAGTTGAGTCCATCAAGACACTTTAGTTAGCAGTAAGATACACAGTATAAGCATATCAAATGGCAGCAGCACAGAAAATAAGCAGGTGCGTCGCCATCCATCAACACTAAATTTGTCTACTCTTCAGTAAAGAGAGGGTTATACAGAATCCTCTGCTTCCTAGGTGACCGTTAGAGCCAGAGGAGAATATGTACATTAAAAGCATAGTGTGAATCCTAAAGCATTATGATTCTGAAGCAGGTAGACACTCCTTCCTCCAAATGATATTCAAAGGCAAATATACAGACACTATAAAAATAGAAAACAATCCCTTCACTGGAGCTGCTGCTTCTAAAGTGTCAGGTATTAAACTGCAGCCAAGATTATCTAGTAAGCTACTTGAAAAAAAAAGACAAATTAGTGGGCACCAGACTGTATGAAAATTCTTCCCATGATTGCACATGCAGGCTACCCCCATGAAAGCCCTGACAAGTCAAGAAGTAAATACAAAAGGAAACATTCCCTTAAAAAACAGCATAATGTTTTGATGGATTACATCCAGGTTTGCATGAAGAGGATGCAGACGGGACCGAGACACAGAGCAGCCCCAGCCATCTTGGCTTCCACACACCAGCAAGGTGTTGATGTGACTCTGATCAACACAGCTGATGATCCCATTGCACACTCAATTTGGCTCAGGATCGCCCAATCGAATTTGCTAACACAGTCAACTCCAGAAGAATCGCCCATTAAAAACAATCCAAATACAGACTCTAAATGTGCATAAGGCCTTTGTGCTCTCCACTGGAGCTTATAGTATCTAACAGCTGCAACTGTGACTATTCTAGCTAATTGCTCTCAGCAACAAAAATAAACAATCGCTCCAGGAAGAAGATCGTGCCCGCCAAATATTAATGAATTTTTTAACAGTCAGAAATTTCAACTCTTGGTTTAGAAGTTTTGCCATTGGTAAGTCTCAAATCAAATAACAAGAACAGAATTGAGGAGGTGTCCCCGCCCCTGCAGTACATATCTTGTATTTAATCCTCCCCTCTACCCAGTCCAGCCCCCTCAAAATGAAAAAGGAATGTGCCTTGCATTTGGAGGAATTTAAGCAATCTGAGATATTTTAACTCATGTATAACTTTTTAACATATGGGGGAAAAGAGTCACACTGATTGGAGCTATTTTTAACGTGCAGCTCTATCGTAAAAATAGACATTTACTCATAAGGATGCTTGAATAGAGAACAGGCCCAATCTACGTCTCATTGTTAAGAAAGAGGTGAAAAAAGGCTGCCATGCTTTCCAGAGAGCCGCTGACGGTCCGCCTGTGATGTCATGGCAGGATCCAGGTGCACTCTAACGAGTGTCTTTTAAGCTCATCAATCCTTTGAAAACTGCTCTTCTCCATCAGCTACTTGTCTGAGCACATGCAATAAGGAGCCAGTATTTACCTAGACCCTTGCAAGAGGAAAGATGACTGCAATCAGAGACCTAGGGAAGGAGGAGGAAGAAATTACTCACCCATTGGCTTCCCAGATGCCCTCTTCCTGGACCCCATCAGGGAAGAAAGCGTTTTCTTTTGCTAAGGAAATAAAGGATAGACATTGAACTTCCTGGTACTAGGATATCTATCTGTTCTCTATGGCTTCAGAGTCTTTCCCTTCTCATCCAGGACCCTGCTACACACAACACTGCAATCAAACTGCCAACTGAACACTGGGGCAAGAATTTAGACATTGCCTCTCTAAGCTCTACTTAGGAGACAGAAGCCTAGATTGGGGCTTTCAATTTGTCTTCAGCCCAGGCATACAAATCTAAGGGAATACACCAATGGGAGCCCATGCAGCATTCTTGATTTTCATTACTTTCTGAAATAATGTAAGCAGCAATCAACACAATAAAAAAAACACAACAAACCACACAACAGCTTTCATTAGATCTGCCTTAAGCCAATCAACACGTATTATGTTTCCATATGCTAAAGCATATGGTTCTCAACCTGTGGGTGATGACCCCTTTGGGGTTGAAGGACTCTTTTATAGGGGTCACATATCAAATATCCTTTATATCAGATATTTACATTATGATTCACAACAGTAGTAAAATTACAGTTATGAAGTAGCAATGAAAATAATGCTTGGGGGTCTTAGGAGTCACCGCAACATAAAGAACTGTATTAAAGGGCCACAGCATTAGGAAGGGTGAGAACCACTGTGCTAAAGAATGGCAATTTTAAAAGCAAAAACATTCTACCAAAGGAAAACAATTGAAAATTTGAATGTTTGAAAAAGTACGTGGAGACTATTACACACAAAATTGCAACTTAAAAACAAAGGAGGCAAAATATATTACAATTTTGAAGTAAAATGTATTAAATAAGTATGACACACACTCACCTCTGTTCTACTTCTAGATGCCATATCTATATCACGATGTCAAAACTGAGATTCTGCAAAAGCACATTAGCAGAAACCAATTCTGCTTTGTGTTAGTGCCTCAACAATAATGAAGGGCGGGGTTAGAGAGGCTAGAAGAGCTGGGGCCAAGGACCAAGTCTCGAGTGAGACCTGGCTCACATATCTGTGTAATAAGATACTAAAGGAGTTCGCTCAAGTTGTCTTCCAGCTCAGAACAAGAGGGAAAAATATAAATTAAATCTTCAGCCTAGAAACAGCCTATGAGTGTTACAGAGTGGCCTCTTGATGTGCATTTACTGAAAAAAAAAAAAGGAGCAATTAAATATAAAGCATGTATTTTTAAGGTTTCCCACCCTGTGCCACAGTATACAGCTGACTATGGACAGGGTATTGGTGTACTAAAATATGGTTCCCTTCAGGACAGAGGCCAATAGGATGAAAAAATTAGGTAAACAACTTTTAAAACCAACAAATAAAGCAAAAAACAAAACAAAACAAAACAAAAACCCGACAAATCCCCTAAGGCTCAGGATAAACTTCTCAGAAAGTTTTCCATGCAATTGTTTTTTAGAAAAGAAAGGCTATTCTTTGCCTTACGATCTAGTACTCAAGCCATATAATCTTAAAATAGACACAGAAGCTGCAATGTACCTGAAGAAGCTTCCTATTTTTCATACAGTGTCTGGGTATAAAAAGGGTATTTCTTGAAGAACAACTTGAAAAACAGAATGTTAACATTCAGTTCATTGTGTTGGGGGAAAACACAGCAACAATCATTCTTGAGGTGGAATTTTATTAAAGAATATTTATTACAGGAAAATTAATTTCTGGCTCAACTTGAAGACAACAGTTATGTATCCTTTTTGATAGCAACTTGGATATTTGGAATATG
The DNA here is from genome assembly GCF_949786415.1 of Peromyscus eremicus. Classification (NCBI taxonomy): domain Eukaryota; kingdom Metazoa; phylum Chordata; class Mammalia; order Rodentia; family Cricetidae; genus Peromyscus; species Peromyscus eremicus. The sequence goes on from NC_081417.1 coordinate 106,310,927, forward strand.
AACATCTGCATTATTCATTATTACAATCTATGCTTGTAAAACCTACCCTTTGAGAGAGGAGAGTATGTATAACATACATGTAAAGTGAGGGGTAATCTTCTGATACAGTACCCTCAGCACTTCCTGATATTCTGGCAACCAAAGCTCTCCATCTACTGGATGCCTAAGTGACCTTCTCACCATTTCTCATAGCCAGTAGCTACACCTTTACCACCCCCCCTGCAACACAAAATTTACACAGCTACCTTGCCTACCATACTTCATACCAAAGGGTAAGTTACTTGCAGGTAGCAGCTGGTGGCACCACAGCTTCAAGGAGGTCCCACAGATAGGCAGGATGCTTCCGAAACACACATTTAGCCATATAGAAAAGAATGAGAGGAAAACATCACGAAATTAAGTGGCAGGAATTGAATGTGGCTACTAACCACTGGTAGCTCCAAGAGAGCTCCAAGAGAAACAAAGCTGCAAGACTTGGTCAGGGAAGGGCTTTGTAACTGACCTTTCATGTAGCTCCTTCTTGAGAGGAAAGGCATAGCTAATGAAGGAACCCCCGAAAAGATGCAGGTGCTGAGAGAGAACCACACTGTTCAGTGTGAGAGATGCACAGTTGGATGGTAGATCAGCACAGCATTCTATGTCCAGGGAAATGTTGGTTGTGTTTAGTGCCTCTGCAGACAATTCAAATGCACATGTCATAAAGGAGGCAATGCCCCAGTAGTGTGACTTCCATGTACTCTCCAAATTCATATAATCTACCACATCAGACACTGTCAAGGTCACAGTGGAAATGGACAAGAGAAAAAAGGGGCCAAGTTTCAATGTTTAGGTACTTTTATTTTATCATTGCTTCAAATGTCAAAGTTTCAATATTTAAGGACATCCTATTTCATCATGCTCTCAAATACCGGGCTAATCTGAAATTTAACTGGTCTATGCAAATAAATGTTTAAGGAACTCATAGGTCACACAGTTTACAAATGAAGATACTAATGCTCCAAGAACATGACTTACCTGTTCATGTGGTTTTCTTCTTGAATTCTATCTCCCAGAACAGCTTTTCAATCCTATATACTTTCAATGACCTGCTAAACCACTACCACTTCTGTGTGGCTAAGTGTTCTTATCCTGCTATTCCTGAGGCTGATACACATTGAAAATTAAATGTCCTCTTTATTGTAACTATGGATTTTTGTGCATGAGAGTCTGCCCTTTCCTTTTATCATATATTTGTGATGTGTAGTCCTTCTGAGCTACAAATGGCAACCTCTGGACAACAGTGAGGTACGTCTTCCACTCATGTCAGCACAAACATAAGCTTGTATTTATGTCTGGAATGTGGCTGGCTATAAGACATATTTGAAAAACTAACACCCATGAGTGTTTCTTAGGGTCATATCAGTTTAGTCCTAACCTACATCTTTGACTATTTAAACTAAATATAACATTAATACCAAATTTCAGGCCCAAGATTGTATTTTGTCCTACTTCAAAGTTGAATAAAAATAGTAAAACATCTTTTTAATATTCAGGCTATTTTATCATCACTGGTCTTCCCAAACTGTCACTCTATATGACACATTTATAGAAAAAACATTCACTCAAATTTCTCAGTCAATCCAACTATGAGGTTATGTAGTGGCTTATAGCTTTCATTTTGCTTCACAAAGGACTTGGGCAACCGAAAGAGTTTGGGCTGCAGAAGGATCACTGAAAGGCATGTGCTGGCAACTGCAGAGATGGAGCACAGAATGGGTTCACAGGTTTTGAGCTCTGACTATGTTTGTATAAGCCACAGCACATTAGCTCAGTGACTGCATCTGATGGCACTACAGTCATGACCTGGTAGCTAGCTTACCTGTGCTCCCTTCTAGGTGATGGCTTCTTGGAAGAGCAGCACCTGCTCATCCTCAGAGCATAATGCACTCATTCTCTCTTTCTCTCACCTGCTAATTATATAAAATGGAATTTTGAACAGGTAACTTCAGAAACTTCCATCTGGCACCTACCAGCTGACTGAATTAGTGGGGTATGTACTTTAATTTCCCACTCTGAAGGAGAATGAATCTGTGAATTTGAGGTAAAGAATGTAAAAAAAAAAAATAGGTAGAAAAGATAGGGACTCTTTACTTGACAGACTACAAATTCTTGTTATTCAAATCGCTATGTTTTTATCTGCATTTCTGTTTCTACTGTTCAGTGTTCTAATACGGTAACAGAGACTTGAGTATCAAAATCCGTGTCTGTCTTTTTTCTTATTCTACTTATAAAGTGACATATGGATACTGTACTAGGAAGTGCATTAAGAAACCCGGGGATTACAATTTCTACACACTTACTGTTAAAACATTTGCCTTTTTTGTTTTGTTTTGTAGGTAACACTATGAAAGAGTAGCTGTAAATTTACACTACATTTTTAATATCTTGTAAAGAGGAGAATCTTCTAATTCATTTTTGTTTTTAAAGGGGAAGATTAAATTGCCAACATTTCTCTTTAAATCAGATTAATTTGAAATGATGTTAACAGTTATTGTCATTCACTGTAACAGTGAATTGAACAATTCAAATGATTTTTCAAGCATACACGGCAAAGGAATCTGAAGTGGAAAATGTAATTTCTCCACAAATATAACAGTGCCTTCACAACCTTCCCTCTTACAAGGTTTCTTTTCGCCCACTGTCTGCTCAAATGTAAAGGAACTCCTGACATGCAAACCAATCAAAACACCGCTCAAATGAGAGGAGGGAGGGGCAGGAAGGGTGTCCGAACATCACACAAGTAAAAGGATGAAATTCACGTAATAGGAAGAGTGGAGAGTTTAGTTTAATTGTAAGATGGAGGGAGAGGCAGTGCCTTGCCACTCAGACCCTCTTGGCTACTAGGTTGTGAATTCAGAAGAAATACTTTTAATATGGCTTTTACCAAAAGCAAAATGCAAACAACCAATCAATGCAATCAAAAAAAGTCATTCAGTACACTTCAAAAAAAAATCATACTCAGTTTTCTGAAGTTTTAGGAAAGTAGAATTCTCGCAGAAAACAATAGCAAGAAGCCAGGCACACTGGTGTTCATCTTTAATCCCAACACTCAGGAGACTGGTAGATCTCTGTGAGTCCCAGGCCAGCCAGGACTACATAGTGAGACCCTGTCTGAAACAGACAGACAGGAAGATAGACAGCCAAAAGAAACAGCAAGAAATGTTTTTCCATCCATGCATCTGCTAGGGACGTGTTGCGATTAAATGCGTAAATGAAGCATGGACAGAGCTGGCACACTTCACCATTTGCACATGTGTGCTGTACACATGTTAACCTAACGGAAGGTGAATTTTCTGTTTCAGAAAACTCCCTTAATGAGATAACAACTGTGCAACTAAAGTATCATACACCAACACCTACGGGGAATTCAGTCTTATGGACAGAAGAGAATAAACTTGCCTTCCTCAAGTGCTCCTCAACTAGTTAAAGTAACTGTGAAATTCCTGCTCTGACAAGCAGCTGAAGGTTAAATCAGTGACTCAGTAATAGCAACTGAGTCCTTAAATTTTACAGCTGGCTGATGAAAGCACATGTCCCAGCAAGAGTCACCTAGGAATGCATCTGACAACTAACTAAAAAGAGTATCATTCAGTCACGGTTTTCGCTTTTAGGGGTTTTGTTTGGTTTGGTTTTTTTTGGTTGTTTTTTGTTTTTCCACATTCTCCCTTCAGTTAACTTGTCTTCTGGATTCTTTCAGGTAGCACAGCTTTCAGCTAGAGTTCTAAGAACACCCCTGTTTTATTTAAAGATTTTTTTTTTTTTACTAGACTGAGTAGAGGTGCCCCATAACCCAGATGTGTTTAAAGATACACCACAGTTCTTTCCCTTCAACTTTGTTTATTGATGTACCGAACATGAAAAAGCACAAAGAATTCAAACACAAAAGAAAACATGTACAGCCTCTTAAATACTCAACAGAATATATTTTCTATTCCAACAGATGTGAATTAAGTCATACTGTACAACTTCAAATAAATACCAGCCTTACATTTTATTAAGTGCTCTGATAAACACTGTAAAGTGAAGCACAATTTGCATGCCCTCTCATCAATGCCTTGGTTTGCTACAGTAGTACAGGAAAGAAGCGTGTAGCTGCTGTTTTCCCACAAGGGAAACCTTATTTTTTTTTTTTAAGTATATACATGTATTTTATTTTTTTATTTTTTTAACGCAGGTTAACTCTGACAATCTAAATGCACCTAAGGATATGAGAAAGTGCTAAGCCAATTGAGTTCTGAATAGCATTGAGTGGGTCAGCATGAAAACTCGCTTACTCACTTTAGCACGCGCCTCACAGTATATGTACTGTACTATACTGAAAAATTTTATAACTACAATTTTAAATAATAAAAAATAAAACTCAAAGCAACTGCAAAGATAATGTACAACTATGTTATGCATAGCACATTGCCTGTTCTAAGGGGAAGCATATGAGCATCTCAGTTTATACAAAACGCAGGACGTAACTATATAGTTCTCAGTGCATCCTGATGAAGGCAACGGTTGCCTTCAGCTTTTTTGAAAATTTATTATAAGCTAGATGCTAATCAGAAAATATTTTGTATTTTTTAAAATTTCTTTCATACATGGTAAAGACTTATTTTATTATTTCCCCAAATAGTGGTTTAAGCATCATACAAAGTTAAATTTCAATAGCATACAGATATTTATGATTTTTGTATGAAAAATGTAAGGAAATTTGTTCAAAACCTATGGTTATACTCATTTTTCTTTTTCTTTTTTTACCACAAACATATTTATAAACGAAAATGTAGCATCACCATAAACAGCTGAAGCTAGACTATCTACAGACAGAATTAGCAACGAATCTGATGCACTGTAAATTCAAGTCCTCAGGACAACAGAAGTGGATAAGCAAGACCTCAAGTAACAATGTTAATGCCATTTACAAAGGAAAAAACTGATACAAAACATTCAAAACCTGAACATCACTTGATATGTAAGGGAAAAAAAATAAAATTAGCTGAAAGGTTCATAAACACAAGGTCTTATTTACATCACACAAAGCTCAGGTGTTAGCCTTAAACGTAACTCTCAAAATACCTTCAAATATATCCAACTCAGATCGCCTTTGCTGACTTGCTGCAGTACAAATCATGTGCAACATCTTATTTTCCTTAAGACAAAACAATTCTTCAAACGATACTGCAAGTACATCACTAAACACCATGAGCTCTATCTGAAGGGATTTCTTTAGGAAGAACAGATTTTCCCCCATCTCTTGGTAATTTAAATTTCTTGCCTGCTCTTATATATTCTTTTGTAAATTTTTTTTATTTGTTTCAAAATCACAAATCAATGTGAGCCATCTATCACATAGCAACCAGGATGATCAGACACCCCACTGGTGATTACGAAAATGAAACCAGCAGTGTTCCCTCACTGACTCAATTCCTCTCATACAAAGATCTCAAAAGTATTTTTCTACATCATAAATCTTTCTAAATTTTCCAACCTTTGCAAATTTCCTGGTAAATTTTAAAAGCTCACTAGGTGTCATATGAAGAGATTTCTCAAAGTATTCAAGTCAAAATATTTGTTCCAGGACCAGTAAAAAGTTTCTCCAAATTTTCTTTTTTATAAAAATAGATGCTTTTTTTAAACCCACATCAAAGAGGCTCTTATCTCTTTGGCAAGGTACTGCTTTACGAAAAGTTCTCCAGTATTCTTACAATAAGCGTTTATAATGTCACCCCCCCTGCCCCAGCCCAAATCAGAATTACAAAATAAATACTGTTTGTAACTTCATAAATAAAAATGTAAACTTCAAAATACTTTTCTGAGACATAACGGCAATGCTTTAAATGTAAACCAAACACAAAGCTAATTAGAGAACAAAAAGAAAAAAAAACAAAAAAAGAAAAAGAAAAGAAAAAGTAAGAAAAGAAAAGGAGGTGGGGAAAGACACAACCAACTGAAGAGTTACAACACAAAGCCTCAATATTTACTCACAGGTTCAAGGCAGTTATGTAAAAAGAAAAGCAATGTCTTCCCTTAGCTGAAACACTTTAAAAGGTCCACCTTCTTCAAAGAAGGCAATAGAATGCAATGTGACAGGTAAAAACCCTGTACCTCTTGTCCATATTCAAACATAAAAGATATTTAAGAAGTTTTAATTCAAATACTAGCAATAAAAAATCTCACATAGTTCTTAGGATGCTAAGTAGTCATTTTATCCCCATCTCAACACTGACTTACAAAGACATTTACTAATGTATAAAGTTTCTCTTAACTTGCTTTTGTTGTATAGTTTTCATATAGAAATGGACTGAGGACAAGAGCTCATTAGGCTTTGTGCGTTTTGTTTGTCTTAAAGGAGACCTGCAGTACTCTGTCTCCTAGACGGTATCCATTGAGGCTAGCTATCGCCATGGCAGCCTCATCATAGTTTGTCATAGTCACAAATCCAAAACCTTTGCATTTATTGGTGTTAAAGTCACGGATGACCTTCACGTTGGTGACAGCTCCAAAAGGCCCAAACATTTGCCACAGGATACTTTCATCTGCATCAGGAGCCAGGTTGTACACAAATATGCACCAGCCTGTTCCAGGGTGCCCAGGAATATTAATTCCAGCCAGACTGGTCATCCCATCAATCGTCATTGGTGAAAACCTACTAAACAAAATAGGAAACAGACACACACACACACAAAAGGAACATAGATTGGTTATAGCAATGGGTTTAAGTTCCTTTCCCTTCTCCATTTCCCCAATTTAGCAATTCCCCTCTCCCAACAGATGTATACAGCTACTGGATGTGTCAACCGAGGCTCTATTTGTGGCTTGCAGGGACAGACAAACAATTCAGGTATTGACAGGTTATGAAATGACCATTATCTGCTGCACTGAGTAACAATTTACACAATGGCAAAGAAATCTAAAAACTGCCTTCATGAATTGAACAGGACGGGGAGGGGAGAAAAACCAACACATAACATACACATGCTATAATGTCGCAATGCAATCTGAAACAAATAATGACTTTTTAAAAGACTAAGTGGTATAAAAATATTCCATGAGTCAAATGTGCTTCAAAAGCAGCTTTACAATAGGCTATACATGCAAAAGAAAACCCAACATAAATTTATGAGGGTGGAAATATTGCTCCCCAAATCAAACAAATTAATCAATTGTGGGAAGGGATTATGAGTATCATGAACCTGTGTCATTACCTCTTCACTCCATAAGCCATATTGAGCAGATTGTCCAACCTGCAAAACACACATTTAGCAAACTTCAATGTTTAATTTTCCCCCTTGAAGTTCATGAAAGCTAGGCTCATTAATGCCACCTTCCAAGGGGATAATTGTGCATAAAATATATGTGATGTCTCAAAACACTGGGTCTTTGACCATTCCTGAGAGAATGGGCACCCACTGTGGTAGAACACTGGCTATCTCTACAGGGTCAGTGCAGCAAAGAAAAAAAGCAGTGGTCATCTGAGGAAACAGCCAGAAACAAAATGTGAAGGCGCTAGAGTAGTTAACAGGTGACTTCCCACCAGCCAAGTTCTAAGAGTGTCACTGGAGCTGATCAGCACTTTTACAAACTCCCACACTTCTATTTGCCTCAATTCCATTGGTTCCTGAGGATACTGAAGCACACAAAGATTAGCCAGCTAGCCTAAGTTCACAAGGCTAGTCACTTCAGAGCAGTTTGATCTTTAAAAATCAAACATGTAGAATTATAAGCGCATTGAATTTTATGGACAAACATGGCTTTATAGAATTTGTGCCATCCTGCTTTATCATGTCAAGAAGACTATTAGAGTGCCTCAAGTTTCTAGATTTTACAAATAAGTTACACATGAGGAGCAGGCATGTCTAATGCATAGCCATACAGCCACCCAACTGTGAGAATGCTCCCCAAAGACAGCCCTAGGTCAGAGGGGAGGCACAATTATGCTGTCTTTTAACACCTGTGAAAGGCTAAGTGGGGTGGGTATCAGCTTTGGATGTCCAACCCAAGCACACAGCAGAGCACATAAGAAAAGCAACTCTTCTCAGTTTTCTAAAAGCCAATGTATCCCTTCTGGTCTTTGAGAAAGAATGTTGTCCTTGCACATCCTAATCTCAGCCTCCACTGGGCATTTGTGTGTTTTGAAAAAAATGAAAAGGAAGAAGTGTTGAGTTGCTGTAATGCAAAGTGTAAGACAAGAGTACAAATCGCAGTGGCACGAGATCTTCCTTCATCTGTTTGGGCCTGCCATCTGCCACGACCCTCTCAAATGTACCACTTAGCACAGACCACTAGTCTGGACATTGCATGTTTAACACATACCTAATGATTATGTATAAAAGCAAAGGTTACCAAAATTATCATCCACCACTTAATATAGGATGGAAACTACCCAGAAGGCAGACTGGGTGAGAATATTTGCACACACAAAGCATAGAGCAGGTGTGAAGAGTACAGAATGTCAGAGGACTTTGTGTTCTGCAGAGTGAAGATGAGTAAAGATGCCATGCCTTTATATACAAAAAAACCAAGGTTACAAACACCAGGAAAAATGAATGCAAATTCGCAACACCAATCACAAAGCGATCTGATACAGAAAAGTTCATCAACTTCCTGGAATGATAGATATGAAATGCATTTGACAAATGGCACCTGTGGGACAGATGAACATATTGGAGTCCCTGTTCAAAGTGACTAAAGGATGAAATCCAGAAGCTCCATTTTCCCTCCACCCACTTAGAAGACAGCAACCAAACTCCCAACATAGAATTTCCTTTAAATGTGTCTGTTTTTAAGATAGGATGGAAACCAAACCTGCCATGGGAGTAGGTTACAATCACTGAGGGAAAGACATCTCAGTTCCCAACTCTATCCCATTCCACAATCTCTAGGACATCTAGGACTTTTGCAACTAGGCCTCTGCAGACCCTCAATGGGCCTCATAGCTGCCCAACCTGTGGAGTCTTATATGGTTCCCTGACCTTCAATCATCTCCCAATTTTAGGGGAAATTCAGTCCTTGGGTATTTAAATCTCAACACTAGCTCTCCTTCCCCATCAGCAGGGGTGTGAAATACTGCTCCTAAACAGCCCAGGCACAGCAGCTTGCTGACTACATACGTGCAGCCAAAACACATTTCCCTTGTTCTCACTGCCATAAATCTATATGTCCCATCTGAATCTAGGGAAGGCAGTGGGCACTTCATATGGACATTAAGCAGCCTTTGTGCAGCAGCAGGTAGCACATTATAAACTGTGCAGCTAAAGGAGAAAATGTCATAGTACCCCTGGCACAGCTGTCATACCTTCATGCTATGTCCTACAACTCAAGGACAACTTTCATACACGATCTCCTGAAAAGGAAGGTAGAGCCCAGTCTAGTGGTCTTTGCAGTAACTGGGGGACACACACAGACAAGGTGTTCCACCATAGGAGTAAATGCAAGGAGTCAACTGCATGTATATTTTGCTATTTAAAACCAGAATGTTCTTAAATTATATTTAACATATGGACTGCACCAATATCTACATCTACTCTCCAGGGTATCTGATGCTTCCCAAGGAAGTCTGAGCCTTTCTGAGAAGGTGACCAATGTCACTCCCACCCAATCATTAGCTGGGATATAATCCACTTTACAAATAACACATTATTTGGAAGACTAGATAGAAACCTAGATTCACTTAAGACATTCTTTAGTTAAAGAAAGACTCCCAAGAGAAGGGAAATTGGGTTAAAGATGATTCAGTGAAGAAAATTTAAGGAAAAAAAAAAAAGAACCAGTTATTTCTCTTACTTCCTATAGAAACTGCATCAGGAGGCTAGACACAAGTCAATTCAACATCTCTTACATGCAGTCAGGAAATTCAAAGTGATAAATATTAACACTATGAATCTCACTTAAAGCAAGATCTCATTTACTAAGATACTTTATGTAAATATATTAGTATAACAATTATCAGTACATTTCTATATTTGGTAAAGAATATATTTCATCTTTATCCTATCTTTGTATGTTTGATTAGAATTCAGAGTTTAAAGTTCACTGACTATAGAGGCACAAGCCATGTGCACATACAAGTGCACAGCAAGGACATTTGGTAACATTTCCTATCACCAGGATAATGTAATTCAGATTTTACTAGACAATATTTTTAATAGAATCTTCTATCAGCTAGAGCATTTTCATTTCAAAGCTGGGTATTTACAAATACAGCATAAAACTAAGGTATCTGCCTAATTTTCAAGCTATTCAGCTGGTAGGTTAAGGAAAGACCATATTGAAAGGGAAATTAAAAAAAATCAACTAAAGTCAGATATAATATGTGAAAAAGACAGTAAGTAAAAAACACAATTCTAGACACTGGAAGAATTATGAAACCTCTCCAAAGCATAAAGCAATAGTTGGCTTGAAGTTAACCAACACAAGCTCATCAATATGTTCCCTTATCCAGTCACATGGCATCATGTATTCTAAGAATGAAGAAAATAATTCGTGAGGCTTGATGTCTTTGTATTCCAATATGAGATCAAGCTAATGCAACCGGCAACATGCCTGAAGCTCAACCCAATAGCTGATTCCAGGCTCTTCAAAAATGCAAAGAGACACACAGAAGCAGACACATAAGCCACTGCCCAGATCACACTCAAGAAAGTTAAATCTACCTCACAAGAATGAATAAGAAAATTTTGTATACAGTTTAATTTGGATAATCTGTACTAAGAATATTCTTAATGGACTGAAATTACAACATGTATTTAAATAAATAGTCTGTCTTATTTTGAAAACTATAAACACTTCAATGAGCTCATCAGATTAGCAGTGTTCATGTTAAAATAATTCTAATTATCAATACAGATTGAGCCATAAACCTCATAAGCCCACTTTTAAAGTTAATCCTTATTACATGGAATTTTACATTTGTATCTTCATGAGTACTAAAAGTCCGTTCACTGTTAATATAACTTGTATTCTCCAGTCTCTCTCAGCTGCTAAGGTACCAGGGTAACATAAAAATACACAATGAGTTTTCTAAAATTCATGCTGGGAAGTGGCAAACTCAAAGCAAAAGCATCATAACAACAAGTACTATGAAGAAATAACTGTAAGGAATTAGACCTCAACTACAGAAAAGAGCAAGGTACCAACAAAATTTCAAGTCCTTAATTCAAGTGTCTCAAAAACTCAAAGAAGATCAACTTTTATTTAATAAAACAACGTGAGGAAATTCAAGTTAATGACAGCCAAATTAAGGAAACCTTTGAAAAGCACCAGTCACACATCACAATACATTTGGATTGTAGAAATTAAGACTCTGCTTCTACCAATACATAGTCTATATCAAACACATTCTCTAGCACATGGGTAGTTCATGTTTTACCACTTAGAGGTGCTAGGGGTAAGGATGAGCAGTGAGATGAGGGAGAGAGCAGGAATCTAAGGAAGGAAAAGTCTGTTCTAATTCCTGATTGCTCTCCATTTGGCGCTCACCAGGTAACCTGGTGGTAGCTACTCCTTCGATGCCAGCCAATTGATGACAAACTTAGATTGATAAGAAGGGCACTGCACAATCCAGTCCATAACTCCTAGTGATCTTCCTGCCTCAGCCTCCGGAGTAGCTGGGACTCCAAGCTCAAACCTCCATTTCCTGTAATCTTCCTCACTTACTATTACCAGTCTTTCCTTTCAACTAATGCCCCTTATTCCTTTCTTATACCATATCTTTCTATAAGGGCCAAACAATCTCAAAGGTAATGACAATATATACTGTTAAAAGTTTTAAATGTAATCATGAGGACAACCTTGGCAAACTTTACCCCATCAAAAATAAAAGGCACGGGGCACCTACAGAAGGACAGGAAGATTCAGTGAGGATGCTGTGGTGCCAAGTAACCAGCACATGTTGCCCACATAAATGCTAGCCAGTGATCAGGACTCTCAATGCTATCTATGGTCCTCTGGCCTGGTCTTAAGAGTCTAAGAGTGCTCCTCTAATAAATAGCAACCAAACAAAACTACAGCTTTAATTGAAAACATAAAACAACAACCTAGGGCAGTACAGCTTTCTTCTAAAAGCAAACTAAAACGAATTGGGAAGGATGACTAGAAAACACTGTTAAAATGAACTGGATCTTGACTGTAATATATTTTAAAATACCAACAAGAGAATAGTCAAGAAAGATGACAGAGAGAGGGCATAATCTGGCACTGAAAAGGGGGGCTGTGAGATTTCTTTCTGCAGAAGGAAATAATCAAATAGCCCAGGTGCCTTTCCTCTCCTTCAATTGCCAATATTTGTCACCAAGGTCAAAGGTGATACACATTTTGTTTTTCCCAATGCTTTTTCTCTCAAAATTACAGCAGCTAAACTCACTGAACCAGGAAGCTGGTCATCTTTGTCAACACAGCCTTACATAATGCTATCATTCTCCCAGAGAGAATGCTAACCTAAGTAGGTATTCAACCTGGCATTTACAGAAAATTTCTTTTCACACCTAAGTATCATACTTAAGTATTTTTAGAAGGAGATATTTTAAGTTGATTTTTTTCTTCTCTTTTCAACACTCCGATACACCAATGGGGAAAATATATGTGACTGGGGCTAGAAAATATGTAAGTTAAGTCCTCTAGCATACAATGTTTGTGATTATGTGTTTTGGTCATTAACTATTTTGTCTCAGGAAGGAAAGAATAAAGAATTACATGTACTTATTATAAAACATTAGCTGAGGAGTTAGATGCAATGTGGTCATACCATACCATGTGGCCAAATGGTATTTACAACATCCTGGGAAATAAAAACTGGGTGACTTGTTCATAAAAATCAGATGTCATTGTTTCTAACTGAACCTCAAGTCACTCCTTTTTTCATATTCAGAAGATATGCTCCGAATGACTCCTGGTCTGGTTGTTTATTCAAGGACTAGCTAACTTGAGAACTTGGGGTATTTATGCCCATTAGTAACTAGGTGCCTTCTTTGAGTTAATGAATCAGTGAATAACCACACAGAGGCAGAATCCAGACTGCCACTACTTTCTGTATGGCACAGCAAATGACTTTTAGATTTTTAAAGAGCTGAAAATAAAGGAAGAAAAGGAGAAAGAGGAGAGAGAGAGAGAGGTGGGGGGAAATGGCAAGGAGAAGGGAAAGAAGGAGGAGGCATAGGTGTAAAAACCATGACTCAGAAAATTTAATGACTCCTCTCCGAACCATTAAGTTTATCAATCTCTAAACTGTAATGAAAGGAGAGAGGGGGCCACTTTTAGAAGCTTAGGGCATTCACATAGTTCACATATATTAAACAATGTCTACATTATGAAACAAAGCTAACTGAAAGAGCTCAACTTAACAGCTCAAACACAAAAATTCTTCTCAAGAAAACAGTAACAAAAGGAAAACTGCACATCAGACTTCACGGTCTGTGGGTCAGGTTTTCTCAAGCCATGCTTTGGGCCCAGGCACCTGTGGCTACTGGGTATCCTGTATGCTGCAGGATGCTCAGCAGCATCCCTGGACTCTACCCACTTGATGTGAGTCACAGCTCCACCCAAATTATGCCATCACAAATGAGTCTACACTTTGCCAAATGTCTCTTGGAGACAAATCACTCCTGGAGGAGAGCTGCTCTTGCAGTTAATTGTCCTCACCTTCAAAAGTTGCTATTTCCCCAAGTATGTTTTCTCTGTGCCCATTAAAGAAAAAGAAAGAAAGAAAACAACAGTAATGACAAACTCAAAGCAGAGATCTTGTTGATACAATTACTTGACAGTAAACCTGCACATTCTCCTCCAGTTTAGTAGCTGGGCACAAGAACTGGACCAGACTTACCTAAAACGCTGTGCCTGCTGAGCTAGCGGTCCTGGGTACCTTCTGTTTGGAGACTGGTACAGCTGGGAAAGGATGGCCTGATTGGTTTTTTGGCTTGGATTATTAGCAAACTTTACAGTGATTGGCTCTGTGGCACCAGGAGGTTTCTGGCCATTTAGGCCTTTGATAGCTTCTTCTGCCTCAATCCGCTTGTCAAATCGAATAAACCCTACACCCCTTGATATGCCTAAGGTAGATTTAAGTAAAGATTTGGGAAAGAGGGAGCAGGAGAGGGGAAGAAGAGAAGAAAGGATAAATTAATTTTTCCTTCTCATGAACATCTTTTTACCCACATATAACATTTGCCACAAAAATCACATCAGGAAGAAAATTTTACCTTAGCAATTCAACTTAGAATCTCAATTTTCCACCCTTTTTAAATGCACAAAATGACCTATACAATGTGAGTTCTCACTATCTATCACGTGCTTTTCAAGAAGCTAAGAAAGCACAAAGCACATAAATCCATGCTTTCTTTCCCTGCATTCCCTCCTGCCTCCTGTGCTCTTTTAGTAGTTACACCAACTGTGTGCCTGAGTTCCACTTTTCACAGCATGCTATCAGACAGGCAGCCCCTTCCCTTGAAATGAGAACAAAATCAAGCATTTGCTGAAACACTCTAGAGCAGATAAGCTCAACTAAAATTCTAAGTAATACATTCATCTTAATTACATCATATAGCATATGAAGGTCTCTCAAGAAAACAAAATCTAGACAGGCAGTGGTGGCACACACCTTCAATTCCAGCATCTGGGAGGTAGAGGCAAGGCTGATCTCTGTTTGAGGCCAGCCTGGACTACAAAGCAAATTCCAGGACAGTCAAAGGCACAGAGAGAAACCCTTTCTTGAAAAAAAAAAAAAGAAAAAGAAAAAAATGAAAAAAAAAAATCTGAAGAGGGTCTTCACGTTCTCTGAGCTTCCCCATGCTTTCCTTTAGCTTTATGTTACAGAAGTAATGTTGCATGGAGTAAAAGGCAAAAAAAAGACATGGATTTTCCAAGTTAAATCAGGAGACCTGCAAGCTTCCTAGCACCTCAAGCATCCCTCTTAACCGTGGAAGGCCATTCTCTGTCTAACAACAATGGCAAAGCAGGGCATAAACAAAGCTTTTCTGGTTTATTAGAAACAGCAGCGTGACTCCCAGCCCCTTCCATTTAATTTTCATAGGCAGGTGAGCAGATAATCACAGCTGGTCAACACAAGGTAAGCAGCTGCAGAGAAATGCCTTCTTGGCAACCAACCAGAGTCTCACAGTACCAGGTTTTGGACTAGAAGGTAGGAAAGTATAGATAATTCAAAGTGGGCCAATAAAGAAAGGAAGGGCTACTGAGAAAACCTAGACCATCGTGACTTAAAGCAACCTCAAAAAGACACAGGGTCTGTTTGCCTTACAACCAAGCCTGGACAAGGCTCAGAATTTCCTAAGGTAAATAAGGCATTTTCTCCATGTATGCTTCTTCTGCTCTCCTCTGTCACTTCGCCCTTTTTGTACAAACACCGTGCATTGTACAGGGTAAACTGGTGGCTGAATACCAAAACTTCTGGGTTTCATTTCTCTTCCCCTCCCCATTTCAGGGAAAGTGTATGTTTTTCTTGATAGTTGTAAGGATGAAGTAGAAATAATTATAAATATATCCTTTCATTTATCCACTGGCTCCTATTAAGAACTGACATCTCAGCTAGCATATTTCCAGCTCTCAGCAGGCTGAGGCAGGTGGTTTGCTACAAGTGTGAGATGCCAGCTTGGCCACAAAGTGAGATCTTGAATTTCAAAACAGAAAAATGGAAAGAAAGAAAGAAAGAAAGAAAGAAAGAAAGAAAGAAAGAAAGAAAGAAAGAAAGAAAGAAAGAAAGAAAGGGTTTGAAAAAAAAGAACAAAACACACAGAGAGAAAAGGAAATAAAATACTAAAATTTTTGGCTGCTCCATTAGGAAAGTACAGATTAAAAAATGGCATCCTCACAGGTGGGGCTACTTAAAGTTTGTGTGTGTGTGGTGGGGCAGGGGGCTGCGTATCCTCAGGATTGAGTACATTTGGAGGAGGACCCCAGAATTTCTAGTTCTAGCAAAGTTCCAGCAGGCTGCTGATGTCAGAGGTATGGACCCCACTCAGGAAATAGTAAGTCTGTCCACTTGTCATCCTTCATACTCAAGAAGGGCCATCACTAAAAGGAAGAGGCATATTTCCATGTCACAGATGAAGCCTACTCTCAATCCACCAACTTCTCATTAAGTACAAAATTCTCTAAAAAAAAAAAAAAAAAAAAAAAAAAAAAAAAAAAAAAAAAAAAAAAAAAAAAAAAAAAGGTATTTCTGTTGTTCAGAATAAATCTTGTTTGTTATGCTTGGACTTCTATTTAGCCCCCTTAACAAATAGTGTGTGTAACACACCAGTATCACAGAGAGAATCAGGAGGAGAATGGACTGGCTATAGCAGCCAATGCCCTGTGTGTGTCTTGTGCGCTCTCAGACTTTCTCATGGCAGCACAATCTACAGACCATTCTCCCAGGCAAGTGTATACACTGTTGATTCTCTACCCAAAAGCCTATGAACAGCACTTCCTGTGAAGCCAACTAACAACACAGAATGGAAAAGCAGACACTCTGGCCAAGTTTACAACAAATGAACTGATCTTCACTTGAAGATGAAAACTGTGGCCTGATTTTATTCTGGGGTTAATCTGCTCCATTCTTACAATAAAAACTCATACATTGTAATATACGCTATCACAAGAAGGCTGGCATGGAAATAAGGCATTCCAGGTGACTTTCCGCCCTCTCCTTTTCATATTTCTCTATATTTAAAATGTTTTGCAAAAGGACAAGTATTGCTTTTATAGTAGGAAACTGTATGTGTACCTTGTTTTAAAAATCTGTAATCCAATCCATATTGCTAGCTTTCCATTAGCTAACAGTGTTGGCAGAAGTGCTTCTTGTGTATAAAGTTCTAATGAACATCTTATTCTCATTTCATTTGGTCAAAAGTTGCGTTAGGCATAAAACAAATTGCTACCACTCAAAATCTCATCCTCTTACATCTGCCTCTACGGTACAGCAGACCCTGGAAAACTGCCTCCATGGCAATTACCAGAGTGGATTCAGCCTCATCCTTGCTCAGAGGACCAGCTGCATACTGCTGCAGTAAATTTTGCTTTTCACAAAAATAAGATTGTTTATAAGGAAGATAGGGGCTTTTTTCACACAGAGGCTTGAAAATGAAGATTATAGCATCTATAAATTTATTACAAGCCATGAAACAGGCTTCAAACCTGCACCTTCAGGGTGGAAATGACTCAAGCTCGCTCACTCCACTCCACAATCTATTTCTGTCCATGCATATTTATGAACAATTCCAGCAGAAAATTGCATTTTCTGGCCCACATACACCTTTGATGTGTTCTAGAGGCAAGACTGCTATGTGAGAAGACAGAATATTTCACAATCTGCCCGTCAGAGGCCCAAGACTATCCAGAACCACTGCCCACTTACCAGTGACCTGGTCGACAAGAATGCGAGAAGTAATGATGCGCCCGTACTGTGAAAACAGCTGCTCCAGCTCCTTCTGGGTCATTGTTTTTGGAAGCCCACTGACATATAAGTTGGCATCTCTGATAGAAGCTGAACTTGGGCGAGCATAGGAAACCTGAAAAGGGGAATAAGGTTAAGCATACTGGTATACTCACTCCTTTCAGAAACCCAATGCCTACCTTGACAACTGCTCCATAAGGGGCAGAGAGCAAACACTGGCCTTAATGTAAGTAGGATGCTGTTTATTCATTGGGGGGGGGGGCATTCCAGGACAAAAAGGAAATGCTAGTTCTCTGTGTGAAGAGAAGATCTGCTCCAAGCATATCTGTGAGGTCTCGAACCAGACCAGTATCACACACAGCATGGTACACTAATGGAAGCAGGCTGTCCTCAGCGGGGCCAACAGGAAGCAAGAGATGTGCGAGCAATCATTCCTAGTTAACATATTTTGAAGTCATCAGATACATTTTTATGACTTGTTTTCCAGCCTCTACCATCTCTGGATATGGTGGGATCCATTTAAAAATATGTAGTCTTTATTAGTGAAGGCTTTCTTATAATTTATGCCAATGCCACTCACACATAAACTCTTAGAGATTTAAATACATTAAGGAGTCATAACCTTCTTTGTCCATTGTCTTGTCATCCACAAGTTTTCATAACCTTCATTTTTAGACCCCAAGTGTTTTCACTGACTTTATCTAATGTCCTCTCAAAAAAACCTTTAAAATGTATTTTAATTTTCATATAATAATATATTATTTCCCCTCCCCCAGTTCTTCCCAGATCCATCCTTTCTACTCACCCAACTTCACACTCTTTCTCTATCTCAAAATAAAACAAACTAAAAAAACCCACCATACTAAGCCAGAAGAGGCCATAAATATAAACAGAGAGTCCCTTTTGTGTTGGCCAATACTCCTGAGCATAAGGTTTGCTCTGGAGTGCGGTTGATATACCCAGTGTCACTCCATTGGATAAAAATGATTTTCCCTCTCCCAGCACGTACCAACTACAAATAGCTTCTTGGTTAGGGATGGGACTTTGGGCTTCTTTCTCTTTTTTCTGTGTTGGTATTTGTCTGGCTAGAACTTGTGAGGGTCTTATGCATGCTGTCACAGTCTCTGTGATCTATGAGTTCTTACATGTATCAGCTCTGTGGTGTTTCCTTGGAGCTGCCCATCTTCTCTGGCTCTTACAACTTTTCTGCCTCCCTTATACTTAAAGTCTTTTAATGAAAGAATCCCAAATTGTACAAGATGGAAGACAAAAAGTCTGTATTAGTTTATAATCATCACTATTCGGGTCTTGCTCATTACTGGATCCTTAACGTTTAGAAATGACCAGAATGTGGTCAATGCAAAAATATTTGCTAATACCTCACTGATCATGTCAGTCCACAACACCACACCATAGCAATTTGTGGCACAGTCCATCATCTCATCTAGATTCTTGCCCAAACTGAACTCCATACCTGCTTTACCCATCATATAAGCATTATTTAGACAGCTATGGGTCCCCTAAGTATGATCTGCAATCATACTCCATTTGGTTTGACTGTGATCTCTTCAGGAACGGCCAACTACACAGACAGAAATTTTGCAACATGACCTGTCGTCTACATCATTCAGAAAAATAGCCAACACATCTAACTTTGGGATTGACTTGCTAGACTAACACAATATGATTATTTATGCCTGATCATGTTATTACCTAGTAGTACCCACCTTTAATCAGGCTTATTACTCCAATATAGAATCTTTTATCAAAACTAGTATTTTAATAACTAAAGCATCAAGCATTTTCTTTTTGGTTTATGCCTGCAGATCTCTCTTACTTTTAAAAGGAACTTTCTAGGAAATAAAACAAAAGAAAGCAGGCCAGATTTTATATTAATTTATGAAGTTCTTGGTATCTTTTACCCTTGTCCCAACAGAGCTTACATTTAATACCCCCATCCTTATTTAATCAGCTTGCTCACGAACAACTGAAAATACAGATACTGTTCCAAGGGCTTATTGGAAAGTCACATTACACTGTCCTGTCCTACACAAAGGAATCTAGGACAGGAGCACAGAGAAAATATTCACATATACTCTTTTCCGTCTGCTCCTAGCTACTTAGTAATGAACACTTGTAAGTACAAAAGAAAAAAAGGGGGATTGGGGGAGAAAGACTTAAAGTAACCAAAATAATATAAGCAAAAGTTCAGCCTTGAGACTTCTGTACCTATGATCCCACAGCCACTGAAGTATGTTTGAATCCAGTTGTGTGAATACATGTCTACGGCTCTTTTCTAGACTGATTTGCAATCATCTAAGGAAGCTACATAATCCAGCACTTGGTCCACTTCTAAACTGAGGATTGCATAGCTTTATTTCTATGGCAGGGAGCCAGTCAGCAGTCACTGTGCTCTGGACCATGTGACTGAAATGCTCTCTTTGTGAAAGAGCCACTGGCCATGGGCTACAGATCAAGTATAAGCATTTCTGCATTGTTAATGAGTGAGGAAGCAAAAGGAGAAGCCAACAGGAGGCTCAAGCTTAGCAAAAGGTAGGGAGTGCCACAGTGGTGAAAGGCGACCCCTTCTCCAGTGAGCCTATTGAAAGCTAGGTTCATTTCATTACAAACCCTGTTAACTTGGGACAAACGCCTTAATCCTATTACATCACATAAACCACAGAATTTTACCTTTTTAAACGTAGTTCTTAAGAATAAACAAGTACTTTTTAGTATGCATGGCATTCTTAAGTCTAAAAATTGGGGTGGCTGTGTTACAAATTTTATTCACCTCTATGTGCATCTGACTATGTCAAGAAAGACCTACATGATTAAGTTTAGAGTAACTGAGTCCATCATGGCTTTCCAAAGTCATTTACTCATGCAGTGACATTCACTGCTTTGTACATTTCAGACATGTGTGGGTGAGGTGTTTTAAGTTATCCTGAAATATATTTAGGATAAAGGGCTTATATTTAGTGATTATGTAAAAACTGAAAGCACACTGGATCAGTTGCCCTCCCCTCAATGTCCATTCTTTTGTTTGTTTGCTTGCTTTTGTCTTTGTTTTGTTTGGCTTTGAGACAGGACTTCATTCTTTAGCCCAGGCTGGCCTGAAACTCACTATGTAGCCTAGGCTAGCCTCAGACTTAAGTCAATCCTCCTGCCTCAGCCTTGTGGGTGCTTGGTTTGAGAGGTGTGAACATCCATAGCAGGCTTATATACACATTTAAATTCACATTATTTAATTCCAAATCGTATCTAAAAAGCTGTAAGACAAATCTTAAAACAGCATTTCCCTATAACGCTGTCAAAGAACTGGTTTCCATTACTATATACAGACTAGAGGTGATGGATTACACGAAAGCCCATGATGATAGAAAATACTGCTTAACAATAAAATCACGTTCAGGCTTAAGTTTTTGCCAGATATAAAGCATGATCAAATAGTTTTCTTTCCATGCCTTCAACTACCTCATGAGGCAGGCAGGACACACACATAAAAGAAATTAAGGCTGGCAAAAGAAGTAAAGAGACAAATCCCATGCCTGAGGTCATGTGCAACTGCTGCTGAGTTCTGGATTCACCAACTGATCTTCTTGGCCCTGTACTTTTTTCTCCTGGTCCACTTTCTTTCCACAGTGTCACACTATTGGAACTAGTTTGTCAGTTCACTTGTAAGAGTTCTAAATTTTTAAGTAACTCTAGATTGTTTCTTAAAACACCATGTATAAACTAAGCAAAGATAGCAGAAAAGATGTCACTAAACCAAAGATATTTTTATGTCACATGCATTAATGTATTTCAAAGTAGCTTTTCTTAAGAATAGTGGTTACCAGTTGAGATTAACAGCAAAAATTGCACATCATGATTAAAATTGGTTTTATTACATACTCTAATCCACATAAATAAAGAACACTATCCCTAAGAATTTCCAGAAGTGTAAGAAAAAGCACCTGTGCTGACCCTTCTCCCATAACGTACCAGGTTCCATCCTATGCCTGTAAGTTTCTCAGAACTAAAGCAGCCTCTTTCTTCTGCACTGTCAGGAATATCACTGTCAACAACATCCTGACTTCCAAGAAAAGGAAAACAGTTCTTCAATCTCAGAGGATTATAAACACAAAGTACACTTCAGACCACAGTGGGAACCCTTGTAGAAGGATGAAGATGTTCATTATGGGAACTTAAATCAGTTATCCGTCCAACCTACCTAGTAAGTATCAGCAATGGTCACCACTCTGATTTTTCTGTCACTTTGGAGTTGTATGGATGCCTTGCATCAGCACTCACCTAGAGAACCACACTGGGGCTGGCTCCATCTTCAAAGTGTTAAATACACTTGTGGGTTTTTAAAACTAAATTCCCTCAGAGAAGACTAAGTGGGTTTTCTATACATGATGAATTCTGTACTAGAAATACTTCAATACAATGAATCTCTGGCATAAGTCCTAGTGGGGGCCAATAGCGTCTTCAGTAAATGTGAGCTGATCTCCGATCTACAGTCACTGGATTAATATATGGGTTTGTATTTTAAATTTTCACTGCCATTTAAACAGGTGAATATTTAATGCTTGAGGAGCAAGGTTATGAAATGTCAAAACTACTAAGTGAAGGATCTAATTTAAGAGGCAGCCAGAGCGTCTGCAATTTAAATATTTAAAGATGATACAGGGAGTACAAAATCTGAACACCAATCTGCTTCCAAGATAGCAATTTAAAACTCAGGTTTATTCTGGAATTTCTCACAAGCCTACAAGTGATATAATAAACCAAGACAAGCAATACTGAGGCTACTTGAGGGAGGAGGAGAGGGGGGGAGCAGCAGGCAGAGATCCTCTAGCCAATGGCTTCCAAAGTGCTCTTCAAATGAGATTACACCGGACAAACAGAAAAAAAAAAAACAAAAAAAACAAACAAACTTACCAAGGTAACTAGGTCTCAAAAATGGACTACTCTGAAACACACTATATTCTTTGTAATTAAAAACCCATTTCTTCATCACCAGCTAAAACTAATTACACATTAAACATGCAAAATGAGTAACACATATACTAAGAGTGGGCTGTTGAAACACGTTAATCAAAATACACAGATTAAAAGAAAACAAAAATATCTTACCAGGGTAAGAACTGGTACTTCATTAAACATGAAGCTTAATACCTTAGAACATTATTGCACTCTACAGAGCCCCATCTGAAACAATTCTGTCCAAAAGCACTATTGGCTCATCTCAGATTCATCAACGGGAACACCAGAAATAGTGATGTTAATACTGGCAGATTAAAGTGGTATGATCCACAAATGAACAAAGCAATCCCTTTCTTTTTAAACTATGAACATCTGAAAAATCACCCACTGACAAGATCATCAATGAACAACTTTTATCATTTGTCAACTACTGACCCAGAACTACAAACATTAAACTTGAAAACTAGATACTTGACACTTTACACATTTTTTAAAAGCCTTATTCATTTTCTTCTAACTGAAAAGAGTAGGAAAGGTCATAATTATGCCCATTTATGCTCCAAGTTAATTGCTGTTCATATCATAAAGCAAAAGCCTGATTGGGACTATCTGCAAAAGTGACCATTATTAAATCCAAGTTGGCTCTCGGTGTAGTAAGTGGAAGCAGAGGTCCTATGACAGCATCATGGCTAAACAGCTGGCTGCTGTGTGGCTTCCTCCTGAGGGACTTAGAGCACACAACAGAGGGATTCAGCCTCAGAACACAATTCAGGCCACAGACCTTAAAATGTACCCAGAGGGAAGAGGTGTGCTTTGATCAGCTTCCAAATGCAAAATGCTACCAGGGGCACTTCTCAAAACACACCAAGCATATGCATATCACAGTCCTACATTACATTTTCAGGAAGGGCATGCTTTCCCACGGGTGGCAAATGAGAAAGGCTGACAGTGCAGAATAAAGACTGGCTCCAGCAAATACGTTGGGGCTGAAAGAAATAATCACTTCTAGCAAAAGGCTTATAAAGCCTTACACATTAGTGTAGTTACCCTTGATATTCCATGATACAGAACTTAAAAAACACTACCAGTAGAAAAAATATAGAATTTCAAGTTTTATTTAAAATATATTTGTTCAGTGTTTTGACTAATAATGACTGCTTCAACTCAACTGAGTTCAGAGATACCAGGGAATACTTTTGATGGTGTTATTCTCTGTTTAAAATGCCTAGAGCGCTTCCTATTGCTTTTAGAGTAACCTAAAATTTCTTGGACCTTTACACCCAGGGCACTGAGTACTTTTTCTATATAAATTCAGATAACCTACAGTTTCCCTAGGCTTCCTGTTCCCCTGCTTCTCCGTGTTAAATAAAAGCTGCTGCTTTAACTCTCCTATATTTCAGTCATCTCCAACTTCTTGCAGGCATCATCTATTCTACTACTACATAAAAGCCAATGCTTGCCAGGCCCATCCACCACTGTAGTCCCAATCCCATGCTTCATTACCTGTACCTACAGTGAACTGGTTGTGCCGGTCTCTCAAACACTGACTGAAACAGGGCAAGCCTTACTATTATCCTGCCTTATGAGTGACATGACTCCTTAAAATAAGGTAATAACCATTATACTACTTTACATGCATTGGTATCGACCACACATCTATTCGGATGAACATGGTATGAGATGATCATGTACTAACTTGGAGAGTTTATAAAACCTTATTTAAAAGTTAAAACAAGCCACAAATCTGATATGGAATGCCAAAAGTTCAAAGTGTGTGTTACCCACAGAAGGGACTGACAATTCTATTAAACATGATTAATGAGAAGTTATAGCTCTTAAATTGAGGATTTAAATCCCTGAAAGAAACAATCTTCAACAGAAAAACAGTGGGGTGGGGGTGGGTTTAATGTTGGAATAAAAAAAGATCAGAGATCATTTAATTACATTTCTCTACACTTAGAAAACACAACTGTGACACAGGAAGACAGTAGTTTGTTCAAAGACAGAGAAGCGGGTGTTCCATCCAGAGGTGTGACACTTCGATCCCTGCATTTTTTGTTTTCTAAATTATACCATTTGTTGAAACATGGTCTCTGTACTCACAAATAACTGGTAAAATGCCAGTCCATAAGAGGATGAGCAGCCACTGCCAAGGAGATACCTGAAGAGATGCTCTAAGAAGTTATGGAACTTTGCTTTGATATAGTAATTATTCTCCTATGTACATATAGGAGCTATGAAACATGGATGGCAAGAGGACTCAGTGTGTAAAGCACTTGCCATTCAAGACTGATGACCTGAGTGCAATCCCTATAATCCCCACAAAGGTGGAAAAAGAGAACCCACCCCACAGAGTTGTCCCCTGACCTCCATGGATGTGCACACATACACAGTAGTGATAATAGTAATAATACATTCTTTAAAATATGAAACACAAAGGGAGTGACTCAATTAGTACAAATACAGAATTTCTTCTACTATTAAAGCCCAAGATAAATTTAGGTTATGTGTGGAAAAAATAATTTTTGGAGGCAGGCCAGTAGAATAAAAAGAAAAACTAAGAATCTTGACATTTCACCAATTTACAGCAATTGAAATACACCTATAATAGAGGTTCTCCTATATTAAGTGCTTCTGCCTTTTGAAAATCATGCAGCATTTAAAAGAAAGACACAACTGGTTGTTTACACTATGGAGAATTCCCAAGGCCTCATAGCAGTTTTAAATTTCATTAAGTAAAAGTCAAGGCAATTGACCTTAGCCAACATAAAGATGAAGGTAAGAGTAAGAATAACTGGTCATCAGACTCTGATAAAAGATAATAACTGAGAACGCTGAATGACCAAACAAAAACAAAAGCATACTGGTTGTACGGGTTGTGCCAAGCATACTAGCAACTGCAGAATTGACAAATGCAGGACTAGAGAGATGGCTCAGAGGTTAAGAATACTCGCTGCTCTTTCAGAGGATCAGATGCTCTTCCAGGGAGGGGATCTGGGTTCAAGTCCCAGCACCCACATGGCAGCTCGCAATGGTCTGTAACTCCAGTTCCAGGAGATGCAGCATGCTTTGCTGACCTCTGTGGGCTCCACATGTAAATGTTCAAGATATACATGTAGGCAAAGCACCCATACCCATAAAGTGAAAGATAAGATAAATAAATGATTAAAAAATAGAAAGAACTGGCAAATGTGGTTTCCTATTACATATGGTATAAACTCAGCCTCTGAACGTGACACCAAGCAGCGTTAAGTGGAACCAATTCCATCCAAGCATATATGGGCCGTGGTGAGGGGCATGCTTCTATCTTCTCAGTTATGACAGCTGGTATAGAATTCTGGCCCTTCACTGTTGTTTCTTCTTGGCTGTAGTAGGCAAATAGCTTAACGAGGACCTTTCAAGGTAATAACAGCAAACAGCAGGTATGTGACCAAGACAGTCCCAAGACACAACAGAACACAATGTCTTCCAAGTTCCTAAGGTATTTCTGCATGTGAAAAGTAAGTAAAAATGAAACTGAGTATTGCAATTCCCAATTGATATTAGCTTTCAGATAAGAAGACACAGTGAGAACAACTTGGCATATGATTTTTTTTTTTTTTTTTTTGGTTTTTCGAGACAGGGTTTCTCGTGTAGCTTTGCGCTTTTCCTGGAACTCACTTGGTAGCCCAGGCTGGCCTCCAACTCACAGAGATCCGCCTGGCTCTGCCTCCCGAGTGCTGGGATTAAAGGCATGCGCCACCACTGCCCGGCGGCATAAGATGTTTTAAGAGGACAATGGTTCAGATACTACGTAAATAAGACTGCCAAAATCCACTGTAATGACTGAAGTCCGTGCTTCAATACTACATGCATTTTATAAGACAGCAACAGATGGAGACCTAGTGACACGTAGGGAAGGAAACTGCCTTACCACAAGCAGAGGCAACATCCAGAATCGTTTTCAGGGGGAGAGGGGATAAAGAGTATAGTGGGGGAAGGCAGGGAATCTTGCCATGTAGCCCAGGATAGCCTTATGCCTATAATTCTTGTGCCTCAGCTTCCCAGGTACTAGAATTACATGTGATGTGTGCATCACCACATGAGTCATGCCAAATCTTCATGTGAGACAACAGAAGAGTCTGACTTGATAGTCTATTTCAAACCAAACTATTACACATTAAATATCTCATTTTCTTAGTCCCTCCTGTATAGTTGCCAGCATCTACATCTAATAAAAAAAAGGTACAAAATGAGAAACAAAGGCTAACTTTAGAGGGCAACAGTAATAGAAATAATCAATTTAACAGAGGAACATTCAACTCCAGATTAGGGCTCTGTGTATGTTTCTGTGCACAGGATGGGTTGGTTCCAATTCACTACACAACCAGCTGCCTAATGTTTCAATGTGATTTCCCCAACAGGATAACTCTAGCATATGACACAGTTCATAGCATAAATATGCTATGACAATGTTCAAGAGATTTAAAGGGAGAACTTGGTATTTAGTAGTGGGATTTCTGTGTGAGATGTCTTCAATGCTGCCAAGAATCAGCTGCCTCAGAGCTTCTGCACAGGGAAATGACACTACTACTCAGAGCTTTTTGTAAGTTCTAAGCTCCTACAGGGCTGAAATTGATTCTTCTATGTGCCTATTTTACAGCCCAGCCACCAAGTAGACACTCTAGAATATGATGAGTAGATATAACTCAGGGACTTGTGAAGGAGCTACCTGTAAAGTACCTCTCCAGCATGATGATGAGAAGTTGTGATATTCAGAGACTGAGCCAACAACCAGGGAGCCTGCATGGGACTGACCTAGGCCTTCTACATATATGTGACAGTTGCATAGCTTGGTCTACTTGTGGGACTCCTTACAATGGGAACAGGGGGCAGTTCCCACTGCTTTGGCTGGCTCTTAGGAACATATTCCTCATACTGGATTGCCTTGCCCAGCCTAAATACAAGGAAAGGTGCTTAGTCTTATCATACCTTAATATGCCATGGTTTGCTGATACCCATGGGAGGCCTGCCCTTTTCTGAACAGAAACAGAGGAGGAGTGGAGGGGAAGGGGCAGGTGGAGTGGGGAGGGAATGGAAGGAGAGGAGAGAAGAGAAACTGTGGTCGGGATATAAAATTAATAAATTAATTATATTTTTTAAAAAAGTTGTGATTATTTGCTCAAAAATGCCAAGAAGATTTTTTGGAAGTTTGATATCAGTTTAGTAGTTTACACAGCAATTTTCAGGCCAACCAGGACTACATGAGACCCTTAAAACCACTACCATGATGTACCTTTAAAAAGTTATCTCATACATCCAAAGACAATTTTCTAACAAATTATTTTCCACATATCTAAAGGGAAAACAATAGTTTTCCCTTCAGATATGTATTTTAAAATCTGCAACCCAGGACAGTGAGATGTCTCAGTGGGTAAAGCACTAGGCATTAAACCCAAAGACCTGAGTTCAACCTCCAGAATGCATATAATGAACAGTGATAAACCAACTTCTACAAGTTCTCCTTGGAACACTACATGCATGCTGTGACATGTGCATGCCCCCTTCCCAACATATACACATTAATTGTCTTCAATTAAAAAGTATCTGCATATACAAAAGTAATAAGTAAAATTTTTAAAATAAATATAACTTCAGCTCCTTCTCTTTTATTGTAAGCAAACCACACAACATCCAAGACAATGTTTGAGGATCTGAGGTAACTCAATTTAAGAGTACATGTAGACACACTTTCATGCAAACAGTTACAAAACTATTTTCTTTCCAGAGTGGCCTGTCTATAGTAAGCCTCAATCAGTATAAACTGTGCAACCATTTAAAACAACAACAAGCAAATGAACAAACAGAAAACTCCCATCAGTTGCA
This sequence comes from Peromyscus eremicus, assembly GCF_949786415.1. Taxonomy (NCBI): domain Eukaryota; kingdom Metazoa; phylum Chordata; class Mammalia; order Rodentia; family Cricetidae; genus Peromyscus; species Peromyscus eremicus. The sequence goes on from NC_081417.1 coordinate 106,339,173, forward strand.
GGAGACATTCTGGACTCGTCTACAATACTTAGCCTTTAAATGAGACAAAGTGAAAATTTGTGTGAGAGTGACATTCATGTGCATGACAAGTGGGGGGGATTTATATAAAATATGAAATGCTTCCCACAGAGCTAAAGGAATTTCTCCAACATGTTTTTTGTAGATGTGATTGAAGTTATATGACTGTGAGAAATTTATTCAGTACCTATGGGGATAACGCGAAATATTATTGAGTGTTTGATGACTTAAGTCTACAAAGATAGCTCTCTCTCTCTCAACATGATCAGACATTGGAGAATAACCATGGGAAAGCTTTCTTTAAATGAACTGATTTGCAAGACTAATAGTCTCATTCAAAGACGAGATACGCCATTCTCCAAATGTCTATTAGACACCTGAGCTGTATATTCTCCCAAACTGCTTTAACAGAAAATAATTACTGTACTCCTAAAGCTTTTCCTGTGGCAGTTGTAAAGATTTTACAAGAGAGGTTTTATAGAATACATGACAACCTTCACAGGACAAAAGAAAGAGATGGCATCACAGCCATTTCTAGAACATCTCCAGAAACTTAAGAAGGGGGCAGTGAAAAGGGAGTCAGCCACCTTCGCCTTTGTTCTGAGACAAAGCGTCCTCTTCAGACCTGACTTCACCTTCAGAATCCCATCCTGTGGTTGGTATTTAATTACACAGAATGATCTGGCACCAGGCCCTCTCCTTGGGTCTCGCTGATTGATAGCATCAATAACACTCACTAGCTGTAATTAACCTTCCAAATAGTATCCTCTTTGCTGCTGGCCGATCAATGTGCTTTAATACTCAGAGAACAAAGTACAAAGGTGAGAGGTGGTTTTAGCCTTCACCTTCACAGTTCACTTGACTTTGTGGGCTAGGGTAGTTTGCAGACAATGCATACTTCACAATTCCCTCAAGACACTGCTTAGGGAAGAACACTATAAAAAAAAATTATTTGGTTGTGACAATTTCTTACAAATCTTTGTTTTTGCAAATATGAGCAGGCTTTTGGAAAACCTATATACTGCTTTCATGTAGCTGTGGGGCAACATTCAGTTCACAGGTCAAAAGGTTCTAAATTAAGGTTGCTGACAGTAAACGGTTTCTTTAAAAACTATTTATAGTATGCTACAGCTCTTATGATAATGGAACAAATTGATATTTGGGGGGAGGCCCTAGGCAAAAAAGTAAAAAAAAACAATCAAGATACTAAGGAAAGGTGAAAAGAGGGGTGATGGGGTGATATGAACTTAAAATGAATTACAAAATCATCTTTTATAACATTAACATTGGAATAGACCACCATTAAGAGCCATCTTAAGTGCATGGGCTCTAAACAACCACAAAGGATACACAGGCAACAAATAATGTTGTTTCACTTATGAAGTACCTGATGATCTATAAATATCCTGAAAAGGCACCAACTATCAAGAGTGTGTGTGTGTGTAAACATCTATTGTTTCTTCATTAAATCTACCATTTTATTCATTCAATGCATACTGCTCTGCCATGAAAATCATTTAATACAACACATAATGGAGATCTTGCTGTTTGCATCCATGTTTATTTGGAAATAAGCATGAGTATATCCAAACGTAAATTATAAAGGCTCATTAACCCAGGCTTCTTAGGTGAGATTACTGCCTAAGAACCACTTGTGACAGCTGTTAGAGTAACATTCTCCTTGGCTCAGGTCTGCCGGTCAGTCAGTAACCCTTGGTGGCTATAAATCTGTGTTTTATCAACCACTCCATCCTACTGATCCTGAGGAACAACAGAAGTTCTGACAACCCCTCATCAGAAAGATTTATAATCCATACTGTTCAAACTCTGGGCCTCATTTGCTAGGGTTTCCTGGAGAGCTCATAAAATTCAGAGCCACCAGGTCCTACTTACTGTCCTCTAATGTTAGTGTCTAAATGAGATAATTCCCATGTTGCAACTTAGAAGCATTTATAGGAATATAAATTGCCAACAAATGCAAAATTGCAGAAGTAAAAGTAAGTTCATAGAATCCTAAGCTTTTCCAGGATCTCAGACTGCCTGAACTTGGCTCTTCTGAGCAAGGAGCCCTGCAGCCTGGCCAAATCCTGGGAAACCGTGAAATCATAAAACTGCTGTTGTACTCAGCCTCACAAAGTGTGTGTGTGTGTGTGTGTGTATGTAGGAGGGTACCTTTCCATGTCTCCATAAACTTTCTAGGAAAGAAAGGAGGGCTGTAAGAATAAAACAGGCAGGAGACATCAAATTTCTAAATACAGATTAAGTAAAAAAAAAAAAAAAAAAAAAAAAAATTCATGGAGACTACTATTTTTCTGAGTTACTGGTTTCCAGGACCCAGTATAGTTTTGTTTCTTTCTTGTCACTCACTTGAGAGCTCTTTGACACTCATTAGGCATCCCAGAGCCTAAGCAGGAAGGATTAAACTCCCTATTCCTGTGGGGGGAAGTAGCTTTACATTAATGACCAAGGAGAAAAAAAAAAAAAAAGGCATGCTAGCAAGATCTAAGATTTATTGTCTTAAGTCTTACAAATTAACTTGGGCTCCAATTTATCTTATCAGTGAAAGACAATAAGCATTTTGCCTCTCAGCTACTGTTCATTCACAAATCCAAACAAGTTCTATTTTTTTAAGAGTCCCATGACATCACTGTGAAAAGCAGGCATAGCACAGAAGAAATGACAGGCTCCTTGAAGTTAGCACCTAACTCTGCCTAACTAGCTGCACAGAACAGAGCAAACAGATCAAGCACCAGCTCTCCTGGCTATACACAAAATCCCAACCCAATTGTGGCCATAAGCAGTCAGAAATCAGAGCAGCCAGCAGCTAGCAAGGCCTTACAAAAATGTCTCTGCAGAAGCACTCTTCTACAACAGGATGGATGGTGGACCAAGGGGTCTGGTCAGGATGGCATCTTCTCGTCATGTGAATCAGATTCAGATTTTCCTCTCTTACTGTTAGCTTAAAAGCCAACCCAAACAGATCCACATACATAGGACTACTACTCCATTGCCCTAGGGAGTTGCTTCTTCTTTAGGTATTAGAAAGGCTCTGGTTGAACAACTGCCCCGCCCTACCACCACCCACCACAAAACAAACAAGCAAGCAAGCAAGCAGAAAAAACAGCAATTCCCTAAACCCATGCCAGTGGTCAAGTATTACTCTCAAGTCCTTCCCCTCACTTCCAGATGTGTACTCAAAAGGCTGTTAACCCTTTTACTCCAATGGATGTAGCTATAAAAGCTTTAAGTCCTTCAGGCTGCTTAGAGAGGGAAACTGCCAGCATTCTCTAGGCTAGACATCACACACATAAGCGGAGCCAACTCCCAGGGCCATGATGTTCCTGGAGAGCATGCTTGGGCAACAAAATGACCCACCAACTTCTTCCTGAGGAAGATAGGTTCAGTCGACTGCTGAGACTTCTACTATTATCACACTCTATGGTCCACTGGGTGGCACATGGACCGACAGCAAGAGAGCTGGGGATACTGCCACCACCGGGGACCTGCTCCCCACCCCACCTTCTCTGTGAGCTCAGCTTCTACTCTAGCATCTAGAACACGATATCCAAAGAATATCTGTTCAAAGAATGGAAAATTACTGGGAATTCTCAAATGTCCACCTAATTCTCAGCTGGATATAAAAGGCTAGATAGAGGGTGACAACCAGGTCTAGACCCTCTGACTATGTACCCACACCTGGACAAAGCTAGGTAAGAAAGAAATCATGTATAGGCTTTGCTGAAGCAGTCTATGAAATACATGAAGGAGATCTCATATAAATAACTCATTAATAAGGTAATCTCTTATTTTCCCTCAAGTAAGGACTATATAAAATATATTTAATATAGATGTAAGAATTTTACAATGAGATATAGCAAATAGCCCATTAAAGCTGAAACATGGCGCTACACGACTGCATTCTATGATCATAACCAAAATTAAGAAAGCACATACTAAGTCTATCTGTTTAAAAAGCAAAGAAGTCATGCTCAGTTTTCACTGTTGCTCCATTTCTGGAATGCACTATTTCCCCCACTTTTTGTCTTTTCTTATTATTTAGTTGGCTTTGGCGCTGGACAAAGATCTGAAGAAATGAAATAAATGATGTATATTAGGCTAGAACTCATAGGTGGTCAGCAAATTTACTTCAAACAATTATTTCCAAGGTTTGAAATCATTAAGACCTGTACTTCAAATGATTATTTCCAAGGTTTGAAATCTTTTCAAGGACAGGAAAAATAATGGTCTACAGGTAAGTTTTGAAATGAAGGAACATTGTATGATGTGATTCACAAATTCTACACTTTGACTATCACTAAAAATATTTTTCTAGCCAGAAAATTACTAGGTGGATTGAGATACTCAGTATATATGGAGTCTAAACACAAAGCCAACGTTCTCTCGGAATGAACAAAGAAGTCCATTCCCATCACTCTTATGCCCCAATCTCTGGCATGTGTCCCTCATCTAGAGAAAAATGTCTCCTTTACACAGTACTTTTACCTTTCAGTATCTGTTGTCATTTCAGGCTCATCTGTACATTGTACCAGCAAATTCTATGTGGTTCCTCTAACATCTGCTGTCAAATTCCTATGCCCTACATTTATGTGAACAGTCAACATTAGAGCATTTGTCCTAAACCTCCCAGAATTCTGCTGGCAGCCATTGTATCAGAGCACTTGCCAACTGGCAAGTCCTTAGCACAACTTCCATGTCCCCTCCTCCTACTCTACAGTAAGATCAGATTATATACTATATAGAGAATGTTTCCCAATAGTCAGAACTTCATAGGATAACTTACAGTGATAAACGAAAGCCAACCACACCCCAATCATCTTGTAGCAAAAGGAGACTGCATGAGCAAAGGGTTTCCCAACACAAGCTGCACCAAGCACACATGTGGTGGAGGAAAAGAAGTCAAAACTGTCGCAAGCTTCAGGAAGGAATGCTGATTTCTGTAGCCGAATTTCTAAGCGGTTTTATCAAATAAAAAACAGGGAGCCAAATATAGGGGTGAAAGCCTTAGAGATCAGGGAAATAGTGAGAGCCACCAATCAATCTTACCTCACCAGCTCTGCAACTTCCAAAGTGCCACAACTTCCTGTCTACCCAGGCTTTTATTGTCTTGCCGTTCTGCCCTCTCACTGGTTCTTAGCCCAGCTACCTCACTTCCTTGTCAGTGCCTGTCTGTACAGACCTCCAAGTCTCTATGGTTGGTACTGGGATTAAAGTCGTGTTTCACAATGCTTGGCTCTGTTCCCTACTGTGGCCTTGAACACACAGAGAACCTGCCTGCCTAGTGATCAGATTAAAGGCGTGTGCTACCACTGCCTGACTTTTGTGTTCACTTAAAATGGCTTGCTATTTCCTTTGATCTCCAGGCAAACTTTTATTTATTAACATACAAATAAAATATCACCACACTTCAGCACAAATAAAATCACATTTCCCCTTTTTTCTGTCTAATAAAAATTAAAAAAATAACAAAGTTCTAACTAATATAAAAAATATACAGGGGCTGGAGAGATGGCTCAGAGGTTAAGAGCACTTCCAGAGGTCCTGAGTTCAATTCCCAGCAACCACACTGTGGCTCACAACCATCTGTAATGAGATCTGGTGCCCTCTTCTGGTGTACATACATACATACATGCACACAAAACATTGCAATACATTATAAATAAATAAATAAATAAATAAATAAATAAATACATAAATACATAAATACATAAATACTTTAAAAACAGAAATAAATTCTGTTGTTTAAAAAATATACTATAATTATATACAACCAATAAATACATCAATAATGTCCATTTGCATTTGACAAATTCAGAGAAAGTATTCCATTATCTATTCTATTTTGGTGAGTCTAAAACCTACCTAATTTACTTTCTATCCTAACTTACATTACCAACAGAAAACTATCTTATGATGCTAACCAAATCATCCAACAGCAAAGCATCAGTGTACCAAAAACTGGACTGGAAGTCAGAGGCATGAATATTCTGACCTCAAGGGGCTATAGAGAGACATATAAGTATAAATTAAACATTGGTATGAGTTACTAACATAAGTTTATCAATTGCAGGTTGAATATCTACTACCTAAAATGATTCAAACCTGGAGTGTTTTGGGGACTGGGGAGTAGCTCAGTGATAAGTATTGGCTACACATGTATAAGGACTTAAGTTTGGAGCAGCCAAAATCCATGTAAAAAGCTGGGTGGGCACAGAGGCCTCCTGTAACTCCAGCACTCAAGAGATACATTAGCTAGCAATACTAACCAAATTGCTAAGCTCTGGGTTCCATGAGAGACCCTGACTCAAAAAATAAAGGGAAGAGTGGGTTGAAGATGACATCTCACACCAACTTCAACTCTTTCTCTTCCTCTTCCCCCCTCCACCGCCCCCACACACAGTGGTTTGGATGTCAGTATTTTCCTGATTTTTTTAATGTTTCATATACAGTAAGGTATCTTGGGAATAAGGCCTATTCACATTTTATATACACTACATATCAACAACCTGAAGGACACAGGTTATTTCTAAGAATTTTGTGCATGGAATAGTGTTATGTTGTGGACTCATCAGGGCAACAGTCTAAGGTCTCAAATTTTGGATCACTTTAGATTTCCCAGTTTGGAGAGGTCAAGCTTCAAGTCATTCACAGCTACACTTGGAAGTTAAACAGTTGAAACTAGGGTGACAGAGCCAGGTGAGCCAAGAAAAGATTTCAGAAACAGAGGCTTCCGGTTCCATGTGAAGATTCCAACTCATGGCTAAACAGGTGGGAAAATGAAATCTGACATTTTCTAATTTTTAATCGAGAAACAGTAAAAAGTATAAATCTTTAAGAAAAAAAAATGAAAAGTAAAATAGGGGCTCAGAATAAAGGTTTATTAGATTACCTTAATCACTGCCAATTTGAACACTTAAAGGAATAGCTATTATTAATGTTTAATACTCCAATTTTTGTAATAGAATTTTCCATATGTGCTTAAATAGTAGTTTAGTTATTTTAATAAAGGTATTTTATATTTCTAGATGGTAGTTAATAATTTTTAGGCAAAAGAAATTTTTAGTCTGCTATATGCTTTGAATAATTATGGGGAAGGAAAAGAATACAAGGAGGCACTTTTTCATGCTGGCCATACTTCCAGATTTCTCAGGGGGTAAGGGCTGGCTTTCAGGAGTAGTACCTAACAATAAAAGATCATTTTCCAGTAACAGAGCTCACATTCTGGAAAACAAAGCTTCATATGCCCTGCTATTCCAGAGTACTATTCCAGAAGAGAGACGATAGGAGACATGCTGAATCAGGTGTTCATATCACTGTGCACAATCACCTTTTGTGAGCATGTGTCAAGAGAATATACAGGCACTTCAGAAACGAATTGTTTTACTTTGTAAAATAATCATTTTTCTTCTATTTATGAGTTGAAGTCTGATACGTTAATCTAGACGAAGGACAAATGTATTGGCTTTAAACTGTGTGTTATGTGTACTATTTAGATCTTATCAACATATATGGTCCCCTAAAAACAAGTCAGGAAAGGGCATTATGACTGACAGTCAACAGGCACTGAGCTCCTGAGCAGTCTATAGACAGGATCTTGTGGATAATGGAGGGCTACTGATCGAAGACACTATCTTGAACATAATTTTGTATACTGCCCTTAGAATATGTTGGGCCTCTACTGTCTGAGCTGTACAGAAACTATACTTTCTCCCTACCCACCTCCCAATAGACGACATTAACATCTGGGAACAGTCATACTTTATTTGCTATGTCAATATAAGGAACAATATGGGCAAGGTTTAGCCCAAAGTGGCTACCTTCATGCTGCTGACAGATCCATCACTTGTTACTAGCAAGGGGTGTTGTAAGCATATTGCCCCAGCAGGCACAGAAAGATCCAGAAAAGTGATTAATCATATTGAAGGTTAAGCATTACCACGGCTGCTCAAAATAAAGTGATACCATTCTCTCAGGACTTTCTGATTCTAAGATGCTCTTTCTGAAGGTAAAGACTGAACCATAAGCTACAAATGCTGACCAATTATTCAACATACTCAAGAAGACACTGACATTTTACTCCAGCTAATAGAATTAGCCACAAAGGCTGATCAAAGGAGGAGCTATGAGACAAACTGAACTGTGTGTACAAAGCATTAACTATACAGAGAACCCACCCATTCAAAAACAGAAACTTGTAGGGTGGTAGCAGCACACACCAGTACCTGGGAGGCAGAAGCAGGCAGATCTTTGGGTTGGAGGCCAGCCTGGTCTACAAAGTGTCAGGACAGCCAGGGCTACACAGAGAAACTCTGTTTCAAAACAAACAAACAAAACCCAACAAAACAAAACAACAAACAAAAATAAAACACAGAAACTCACTGAAATGTAGATTACTGGATCTCACCAGGGGACACTAAGCTAATACATCCTAGTTTTGGAATGTGTGCATCTAAGTCATTCCTCACATGATTTCCACGCAACAATAACCTTTGATTCTCATGGGGCCTAAAGGACTTCCACTCACTGAAGAAATAGTGAATATATGTCATTTCAGACACCAACTATTACAGGGAACCCTATTGGGCTGATACTATTAGGAAGCCCTGGGAGAACTTCTAAGCAAGCCATCTTTCACAGTACTTCAGTCACTGCTTCAATGCTTCAATATTTTAAAAAGTCAGACATTTACCAAAGTCATACTGATACGGTGGGTGGCTTGGAAAACAGAACAGAAATCAAAATTCAAGAAACCTCAATTTTATATATAAGCATCTATATACAAAGTAGCTATTTTCTTCTAAAGAAAAACATGGTGTACTAGCACATGTTTTGGTGGAGTATAGAAAACACGTACTGGAGTCACTGCTTTCTTCAACTATGCAACCTTGGCTAAGCTGTATGAGCACCAAGGTCTCCACAATTTTAGGAGACAGAGAGTAGTCTAAGTCTAAACTACACGTGGATCATGCTGATCAGAAAACGTCTATGGTTACTTGTGGTTAAAGAGCATGGAGTTTAAACAGAGGAGAACCCAACATGAGTTGGAACAGTGTAACAAGGCAGGGTTTCAGAGGGGCTCTGAATGGGTCAATGAGTAAGAATGGGTAAAATCAGCCCGAGAGCCATCATCAGGATGAACTGAAGCAGGGAAAAAGAGAATGGTGAAATAGCATTCTAGAGAATGGAAAAACTTAAGTGTAGCTTCCAGATCACACAGAAAATAGTGAAGGCAAGAAAAAAACATACTTGAGAGTTCGTGTTAAGAATGCAAAACCTATCTAATTGAAAAAAGAAAAAGAAAAAATAGAAATACAAATATAGGCAAAAATTGTGCAATCTACTTCTGGAAAATGGTCTGCTTTGCCTTTTGGAGAAATCTGGGCCAAATTGAGGATACCAGCTGTTATCTGATATTTTTGCAAGAACCAAATGGGGGCAGGGGAAGAAGTAGCCTGCTGCCTGCCCATCATCCCTCCCAAATTTCAGAAAGTCACAAGTAGCAGGTGTCACAGTATAAAAGCCACAAAGCATTACTGTCCTTTCGTGTACATTCAGCCCAAGTAGCTGAGTCCTGAGGAGAGAAGGCAGGACCACGGGCAGTATAGAAACAGCTGTCATCAATGGTTTCTGTAAAGGCCTAGTACATTTATCTTATGGTGACCTGCTTCCTCTGCATTTCTACCTTTTTCTGGATCTTAGAGCACACAGTATGTATAGCAAAAGAAGTGACTCACTAAGAATGAAATAAGGGTGATTATTTCTGGAATGAGGAAAATGGTCATTTGCTGAGATGAGCCATCCCAATCATATTTCATTTTCCTTTTAACAACTTGGGCTCTCCGCACTAAGAGCAATTGATTTCCAGGATTGCTGGTCATTTAAGTTAAGGAAGAGGAAGCCTACAAAAATCCATAGGACATAGAATACATTAAATAGCCTAGAGATAGCCAGATAGTGGGCACCATTGTTAACGGCACTGTATTATCTCTAATAAAGACTGAACATCTGACATAAAGAAAGATTAAGCAGGCAAGTGTGAAGAGTTAGGGGGAAAAAAAAAACAATTCAGGTTTGTTTTTTTTGTTTTTTTTTTTTTAAAAAAAGGATCAAAACCAACTTTTTATCATCTTAAATTCTCTAAGATTTTTCTTAGAATTTTGGTAACAGAATGATCAGTTCCTTTTCTGATTACAGGATATATCTTCTCCCACTTTCTTTATTAGAAACACCCAGCATTATTGGACATCTTACATCTAAGTATATTTGGAGACCATCATACAGTTTCCTTTAGATGAAAAGAGCTGACAGGAATTTTTCCTTTGGGCCAATAAATATAAAGAATGAGGTGTCAAAACGACCCAGGGCTAACAAATCACCTTAACTGACAATCCTAAGAGAAGTCACTTTAAGCACAAAGATGACACTGCATTTCAAGATACTTCCAAAGGAAGGGAAAAAAGCAAAAAAAGGGCAACACTAGATGAGTCTCTAAACAAGATGGACGGCAGAGTCCGCCTTGAGTACCCTCCTCTTAGGCCCTAGTTTGGGCTGGCTTCTCACATCACGGGCAGAAAATAGGTTCCAACTTGAGTCGATTGATAGAGATGGTCTGGAACACTATTTTGAAATATATTTGGGAGCTACATCTGGATTCAGTGAGAAAGTGTACCATGATAGATATGGGATGTCTACACTGGGCAGGAGGGAATAAATTGATGACAGAGGGCCAATGATTTGCTAGAGGCAACACTGCCCCTATTTGCTAAGGAAAAAGAAATCTAAGCTGGAAACTGGATCAACTTCTTACCCAGATAATTCAAGTAAGGATTTCAAAATATAAAGTTGCAGAAAAGTATCCATAAAATACCATTATACATCTTCAAAGAAAAAATGACCCATGTGCCATGGGAGCTTTAGAGTTCATCTCCTCAGAAATCTGCTAGGACTGAGTCAAGCCAAAACACCACTACTAGATCTAACTTGCTTAACCACTAATAGTTTTACATTTTAAACTAAAAAAATAAGTAATACTTTATTATTCACAAAGATCGCATGAAATTTAAGTTTTGGTGTTTATAATAAAGGCTATACTAGATCACACTACAACTCATCTATATGTGTAGTAGCCACATTCTCACAGCAAGGGCAGAGGTGAGAGCCCTGTCTGAGTCCTACTGGCTTGCAAAACCTCATGTATTTACTAGCTTACAAAACACGTCCAACAACTACTGTCTAGACAAGTTCAAGAACCCCTCGAGCAATAGGATAAGGATTCTCTCTATAAGAAGTACTTAATGTAGGGGGCTTCATACAGTATTTATCCAACAGCACTGCTGCTCTGTCTGGCAATATTAAGTGTCTAGACTTAGAATACTTAGCCTCCTTTGCGGAATAAGCACAAAAATATTATGCTCCCAGAGAAGTGTTTATGAGGCCCAAATGAAAAAGAACTACAAATAAACCTAAAAAACAAACAAACAAACAAACAAACAAAAAATCCCTCCTTTTTCTACAAGTAGATTTAAGAAAAATGTGACCATACTTTTATTGTTTTGGTTTGAAGTCTCAATCCATTCAGAGTGTTGATAGCTTTCTCTGCATCCTTGGGGTCAATGTAGTTCACAAAGCCGTAACCCAAGCTCTGCCCTAAGGAGAGGGAAGGAGAAAGACACGTTAGTTCAACCCACTGGCAGGAGCAGACTTTGGTTTGGGCACAGTCTCCTGTCATTCACATCCAAATAGATTCTCAATAGAAAAGGAAACTCTGTTCATTCTTTCAGATAAAGATGTAGTCTTTTTTTTCATCTCCTGTCCAGTATATTTGCAAATTTAAAAAGCAGAGCTGCGTAAGAAACCACACAGACCCAGAGCATCCCATCACACACCATGTGCCTAATTCAGGATGTGGCAGCAGCCCCCACAACTGGGTGCGTTTCTCTGCTGAGCTCCAGAAGGAAGAGACAAAAACATGAACTCCCCTTTCTTTACCTATAAAACAGAAGATGGCAACATCAACCAAGAACCTGCCAGTGTTGTTTGAACCGTACTGACACATTCACAGCACTGGACAGCTACAGTTACCACAGAGAGTAAAGTGGCGAAGACGGTGCATACGTGTAGGAATGTGCCACATAATGACATTTTGGTCAGTGTGCTGCATACACAATGGTGCTCCCACTAGAGTCTAATAGAACTGAAACATTCCTGCCACATAGTGCCATCATTACTATGGTGACCTCATAGCACAATTCAGAGTCATGTGCTTATGACAATGCTGATGTAAACAAATGTAATGAACTGGTCATATGAGAGCACAGCAATACAGTTTGTATAGTGATTACTTACTTGATAATGACTATTATTGATTAATGTATTTTCTATTATGCATTTAACAATAAGCATTTAAAAGGTGTGCTATATAGCCAGGCGGTGGTGGCGCACGCCTTTAATCCCAGCACTCGGGAGGCAGAGGCAGGCGGATCTCTGAGTTCGAGGCCAGCCTGGGCTACCAAGTGAGTTCCAGGAGAGGCGCAAAGCTACACAGAGAAACCCTGTCTCGAAAAAAAAAAAAAAAAAAAAAGGTGTGCTATATAAAAATATGCCATGTTTCTGTATACAGTCTCCTCAAATTCATCTTTTGACTCTAGCACGGTTTATACTGGGTAACTGACCTGTCTCATCTAGGCTAGTATATGAGGACCACCTACAATGCTCATAAATGACAAAATGGATAAACAGTACATCTCAGAATGAGCTGTCATTAAACAATGTATGACCACACTTAGTTTAGAAGGGTATTTCTTTTAATAAATTCAACAAAATTTCTCTAGGTATTATTCTAATCTAAAAAGGGATTACAGGAAAACAAAGGGATTTACACAGAGAACAGCATCCATCATGACAAGAAAAGGGAGAGACAAGGAAATAATGAAGCATAAAAAGGGTTGTACAAGAATAACTTCCAAACAACTCTTGCTTGTTGCCATTGTGGTGTGCCCATCAGCTGGCCTCTCACCCTTCATTCAGTGGAACCCTATTAGAAAACAGGGAGGTACCATGTAGGGGGAAGCGAGACAACACAGCCCTATGTCAGGCTGCTCCCAGGGATCAAATGTTTAGCCGAGGCAAAGTTTCTCCTTTTGAGAAGAGACAGGTGACACATTGAATAAGGGTTTAGACAACTGACATTTCCTGGAAAGTACAAATGCTTGATTAAAAAATCCTGGCTCTCTAGCAGTTTCATAGGAAAGTGGGGGACTTGTTGTGTCCCCCAACTGCTATGTATTGGTATTAAAGACAGCCCCTCTGGTTACTCTAGTATGTGACTTCTTTGTTAATAAACAGATAAACACAGAAGGCCAACCATAACCTAGTAAGCATGAGAAGTTGTAATTTATTATTCTTTGGAGACCGTGAAGAGAATTTGGGAAAACAGGAGCTAACATTCCCTCTTACCAAGATGTGTTTTCCTGTATGCAAAAACAACCACAAACAGAGAAGGGGGCTTGTGGTATAAGGCAGTGCTGCAGAGCTTACCTAAGATGTGCAAGGCCCTGGGTTAGAAGATCAGCGCCTCAGAAAGCAAAGAATTAAAAGGGAGGGCCAAGAATGAAGTGGGCTCTTTTGTTTCCTTAGCACTATATTCAGGTTCTCTCTCTCTCTCTCTCTCTCTCTCTCTCTCTCTCTATATATATATATATATATATATATATATATATATATATATATGTATGTATGCATGCACGCACTAGGCACGAGTGTGCACACTTTGCTGTAGGCAAAACACTCATACACATAAAATAAACCTACAGAGAAAGGTCATATGTCAAACTACTGTAATTTCAAGCCTCCAGCTTTTTACCAATTTAAGAAGCATTTCTCACATGTCTACTGTATATGTGTAGAGTGCCCTCTTAAGAGAAGTGCTACGACTCTCCTGTCATTGAGCAGGATTCAAGTTGGCAGAACACAAAAAGAATCTGCACAAGAGACCAGCTTATGAAGGAAGGAATATGGGATTTGAAGACTGGCATGTGAGCTCCAATCTCCTCTCTACTATCTACCAATGTGTGACTTTGAAGATGTTATTCAACCTTTCAGAGCCACTGCTTCCTACCTAAAAACAAAGGTAATTCCTATACAACTAGAATGCTAAAACAACGATGACGATGATACTCATTATGGATGAAAGTGGACATCCCGGTCAAAAGAAAACAAGGAAAAAGAGCACACATACTGTACACTATGACTTTAAGCATATTCATTTAGGTTATATCAGGAAGGCATTAACATATGATGGAAAAGAAGCAAACAAGCATCATATTGTATAGTTTTGTCACTCTACTAAAATTAAGTAGTAACTGCCATCAGAAGAATGCAGCTTTCTTTTCTACAGGCAGTTTTTCTACCAACAACATCTAATCATCTTAGTGATTCAACCTCAGCTGCATGGGAGAATCAGCTCAGAGATCTTGGGAAGCCTGAGCCCCAGACTCCAAAATTCTGACTTGATCAGTTTGTTTTGAAGCACTGAAAACAGCTTTCCTAAAGTTTAGTGATTTTAAGGTACAACCAGGCTGAGAAACATGTTTTTTGCTTTTTATTTTTTAAACTATTTATCTGTATGTGTGTACAACTTCAAGGATTCAAGTCTTCTCCTTCCACTGTATGTGTGTTCCAGGGATTGAACTCAGGTCAATGGGTTTGGCAGCACCCACCTTCACTTGCTGAGTCATCTTACTGACCAAAGAAAACAAGTGTTAATGGTGAGTCTTGAGGTACACAGAATATCTGGAAGCGATGAGGGGCCCTTAGCATGTGAAATGTCTCTACACAGAAGACACCATTTTACAGATGTATCTTAAAGAGATTTTATGATGGTCTTCTTCTATGCTATCACATTACCCACTATTTTAGGAAGCAATTCACTGGCCTCCTGACATGGGTCTTGGGCAGCCATGTTTCTAGGTTCAATGCTGCACATGGAGAAGATCGGTCACTTGCTCTGGCTAACCTGTTCCTAGGCTGCCTGGAGTCCTGACTCCTAGCACGCTATAGGCAATGGAAGATTTGCAAAATGAAACCAGGAGAACTTAAATAGTGCCATTTATATTACCGAAGATATAAAGGTCACGATCAGAGAGCACATTCTTTGAATCTGACCTGACAACCAATGAAATCTGGCCGGCTACCATGATGAATGAAATTCTCACTATTATTGACTAGACTTAAACACACATTCACCTCCAAATAATCTCTTCTCTTTGTAAAGAAGTTTCTGATCTAGCATTATTGAGAGGAGTGCGATCTGCCAAGTAAAATGTGTTCAAGGTAAGTGACATTTCCTATTAATAATAAAACATGTAAAGGTTATCTGCTACTAAAAGGTACATTCTTAAGTCCACTGTTAGCATAGCAAACAAAATGTTGGGGTGCTAATACAAGAGACAACTCTTATCTGAGACACTTCTCTTTTCAGCCAATAGTGATTAACACAGAAACCCATGACTGGTAAAGGTGCAGAGAACGAGGGACTGCAAAATTCTCTGTCCTAACTGGGACATCTATAACATACCATTCCCTCTTCCAAGGCTCAGGGATCATTATGGAAGAGAGGGAACAAAGACTAGAAGAGCCAGAGGCAGTGGGTAACTACAAGGAAACTGTTTTCCAAACACAGAGGGGCAGTTGCACATATGAAATCGCCGTGCTTGTTGAAGTTCACAAGACCTGTGCAAATTCAAGTCAGACAAAATCCCAGCATGAAGAGGGGTGGTGGTGGCTGAAGAGCCACTGACAAATGATAGCTGCTAGAAGACGGGAAGTCAATTTTCTTCAAGAGTGTTGCCTTGGTATGTCTCCCAAGCCCCAGGGGAAGGCCACATATCCAAGGACATGTTAGCAGCACAAACTGGACTCCATGAGCTTTAAAAAATACACACACACACACACACACACACACACACACACACACACACACACACAAAGACCAAAACAAAACAAAAAACGACACAAAGGTGGGTGGGTAGAGAAGTGAGAAGTGTATTTAGAGGGAGTCTGGTGGGGGTGAATAAGATCAATACATATTGTATGAAACTAGAGTGACAGGAACTTTACAGATTTTCAGTATGGAATGCAGTAATTATCCAGGTGAGCAAATACTTACTGAGCCTAAGGTAAACAAAGGCATCACAGATATAGACAGTGACTCCCCATTGTCCCCTTTCAGCTATGTGATCATTTAACGCTCAGTTATAAACTCACAGTTTTCACACAAAGGTAAGAATGGCATCCAAAGCTTGGCAATCAGCTTCTACAACATAAGAAGCACGGGATGAAGCAGTAAGGCTAGGCACTGCATGTATGACTCTTCCACTCAGCAACATAGGCTATCTTCAGCATGTCTAAAGTACAGTATCACCAGACATTTTCTGATGGACTTGATACATATGTGTATTATTAATAATGTATTGGTTGCCTACTGTCTCATTTCTGTTGATTCTAGCAGCTAACAATTTATAGTTTATGTTTATGTCTATGCTGTTTTTCAATTCGCTTATTTATATTTCTGGTTACAAGTTCATATTTTTTAAAAAGCAATAGCAAACCAAACAGCAAGGAAAGAAAAGCTACTGAAAACTTCCCGAACCAGGACTTAGTCTTTCCATTCCTGTCCTCCCACTCCCCAGTTACTCCCCAACAGGAGCGACAATGGATGGCTTGGAAGCCAAGCACCTTTCCCCATATCATCCAAATGTCCCAAGGGACTCTGAATTTAGAGTGTGTACATGTTTATCCCCAAACCAAATATCACTTTTTGAAAACTTACAAAGCTGCACATTTAAACTCTAAGTATGATGAATTATGGAAGCCAACATAATTTTTAAAAAAGTTTCTAAGAAAACAGAACTAACACCACTCATCCCCAGCTATCTTCCCATGCTACTCTGTCCATAGTCTCTCAAGGGTTTAGGAACCACTAATCCATGTCTTGGACCTAAAAGCATGGCAAGGACTCTAGAACTTCACTATAGAAACAGCTTGGATGGATGGTTTCACAGCCACTCTCTGGACAATTATTACACTCCTGAAAATTGTGGATGTCTTTTCAGTTGCATTTTTTTTTAATTGAGCATACACACCACAGAAAAGGATCCCTTCCTATTTAAAATTTAAAAAAAGTGTCTAAAATGAAACTGGTACAAGAGCAAGCTGCTAGAAACATGGTCAATGACCTAGAGCTGAAACATGGAGCTCCGGCAGGGACAGAGAACCACACTAAACAGGGTGGGGGTCAGAGGAAGAAGAGCTAAGCAGGAAGAGAATCCGCTTAGTGTTAAAGTGGTACTTTGGGAGACACAGTAAATGCCAATTTATCCCAAACTGTGTGTAATTCAACGCATCAGCCACTCCCTAGTCACCTACATTGCTTTTAACAGCATACTTTAATTAAAAACTTAATTGCATATTTTAATTAAAAATACACAATCTTCTGGACCCGTTTCATTCAAAGGTCACTTCATTTACTTTTTTTTTTCCTATTTAAAATTACTACCAGTGTTCAAAATATCAAATTACCCCCTTAGGTCTAAAACTAAAGGCAATAGACTACTATAATTCTTGATTAAAAACCTGGCACATTAATTTTATCCAACCAATATTAAATGAGACCTTTCTCAACAAGAATTTGTGGAGAAGGGTTATATACTTAAGTATTTCTCACCTAAACTAAGTATCCATTCATTCACTATCAAAACCTACATTTTGCTAGGCCCTGGAGGATGCCAAGATAAGGTACTGCTCCTCCTCACATGCCTCCATTCTGAGAGGAGACAAATGAACAAGAATAAAATACTAAGGAGAAACACCAAATGGAGTAAGAGTGGGAAACAGACCAAGGGGTGACACTGCTGTTTAAATACAGCAGAGTGGGGCTCATCCTGATGGTAATGTCCAAAACAAGACCAGTAGGAAGTGGGTCCTGAACCAGAGACCAAGATGTGTGAGATGACTTCTATCAACGTGCTGCTCACTTGCACAGCTAAATCCACTTCTCTTCCTCAGTTGGGCATCCTTTGTTATTAATTTTCTGACTTGGTTTATTGCTTCTTCACTCTTCCTTATTAATCACCCTCTTCCCTAGACCCTGGAATCCAAGACAGGAGCCATCCTCCACTATATTTTTATGGGTGGAACTCCTAAAAATCAAATTGGACCATGCCCTGTTTTCCTGGCTTCCAGCAGAGCTCTGCTTCTGCTGGTCCTACAGATATGCCCTACTACGCACACTCAGGTGCCAGTGCTGGAGCATACTTCCAGAACTGGATTACTCACACAAACCTCCGAGACTGTGACAGCATTTCCTGATACCACATGCCTGGATCCTAATATGTAGGGTCCATTGCTCCCCTTCCTAGCAGTTCTACAGTAGGCCCCATATTATGACCTTATAGCGCGCGCGTGTGTGTGTGTGTGTGTGTGTGTGTGTGTGTGTGTGTGTGTGTGTGTGTTTACTAGCCAATTTGGATGCACACTGGGCTAATTTGAATATAAGCAGATTGGTCCACTTTGGGACTGAGCAAGGCAGAGCAAGTTGACCTCAGTTCCTGACAAAGCCCTATCACATACTATTTAGTAAATAAATGTTCAGTGACCAAATGAATGAACCAATCACAAACAGATGAATTAACTAAGAGCAGTATCTGCGTTCCAGGAGCTTATGTCTTAGGATCAAGTTGCCCTTACGAACATGTTCCCCTGCCCCTGTCTTGTACGAGATGGATTACAGAACATGGAGATGAGATGCTCAAATGTTACAGTATTCTGTCTTCATAAGGGAATCATACAAGCTATTTTTTAAAATAGTTCATGTAAAATTCTCACATGAAAATTTTCTATAAATACCATTAAAATGAAATCTCAATTTAAAAAATAATGTTATATAGAGTAATTTGATAGATTTACATAAATCTGTTTCACAAATCTGTAAGTATGAATTATGGGATGTCAGCATATAATTTTGTTGAAAGTGCTTTTTCACTAATATAATTAAGTCTGCCGAGACTATTCATGAACAAGTCAAATAAAATGCAGAGTGAATTCTGTAAAAACCTGGTAGTTGAATCAACAATAAAAGGTGACTACACTGATTGATGTGTATCTATTATTTCATTTAGAGCAGTAGTAATGTTTTATGAAATAACAGAATGAAAGCAGCATGGATCTTTTTTAAATTCTAGAGTTATCAGAAACAGGCTGCTGATGGTCCTCTGTCAAGCAAGACTCTTATAACCTAAGTCTAACAATGAAACATTTGGGGAGAAAAAAGAAAAAGAAGAAATATTTGTGATCTCCAAACAGTGCCTGTGTAAAACTGAATACCTTAACTAAAAAGATCTGATCTCTAAAGGGGAATTTTTCTTTTCAACAAAGACTTAGTTTTCTCATTATGCTACCCTTCTCCTTCTTCCTCCCAGTACACAAAGTTGTAAATGCGTTGTCTTTCCTCAGATGGACTTTCTGTTCCTGGGCACCCATCATGTGTGTCTGTTCAAACAGGCTGTGCACTACAACTCTGGCACCAGAATGGCACAATCCAGACTTTACCAGCCTTCTTAATATTTTACTGCATGGTGCCACACAGAAGGGGAAAGGGGAGAGAGAACCTTGAGAGCAGAGGGATGCAATCCTTCCTGGTCACATTTCTCTCCAAATGTCCAGTCCCTTCTTAGCTTGAATCTCCTCCAGATGCAGTTAGTCATTCCATCTGAACAACCCACTAGCTTGGGTCACACCAAACAGTTCCTCCTTGCTGCCCTCTAATGAATAAGACCAAACGGAGAGGAGAGGCTGGCAGGATCCTGTTACTACAGTCGAAGCCAGCTATCAACATGAGGAGGATTTTGACCAGCTTCCCAGAGGACATTACCATGGATTAGTACTAGGATAGAGAATTCAACCTAGATGCTCACACAATGCAGAAAACAGATGGGTCGCTCCAAAATTCATATTCTCCCCAAAGGCTAATAAAGCTGGCCTGGGACTCAAAGGACCTAATACTTTAAATGGCTTTGGAACTTCAGATATATGGAGATAATAAGAAAAGAGTTAAATTACAACTTTTCTGCTGAAATCAAAGTTGTAAGGAGTGATTATTTGGTAAATATTACCTAAACGGTCTAATTCTATGGGGAGTATCTAATGTCCTCTGCACCGGGGCATTTTCTCTGTGAGTTAATTTTAATGGCCATATCTGTCCTGATTATACAACTAGTAAAGCTCTATTTCCTACAGTTCCAGTACCAGTAATTATGAATTTGCTGGCAATGCAGTGTGACCTTGCTTAAGTTGGCGAAAGTGTGGGTTCTTAATACATCACCCTTGCAGACAGCATTAAGAACTCCCACACAATTCAATCTTAGGTTATCGAGAACAGAGAGAGCATATTAAATCCTCTAAATTTTCAAGTGCTGCACCAGGTACTAAGACTGTCTTGCATCCAATACATGAAACATTGGGGCAATTTGGCATAATCTGAAGAAAGACAATAAATGGATTCCTCCCACTCCATATCTTCAAAAGAAACTCATGGAGCAGGTTCTCCAGTGTGGAAGGGAGTAAGATGATAGAGAACCTGGACAGTGAGAGGAAAGGCCAGCACTTGTCTCTTACTAGTTTAGGTAGCTGCTCAAAAGGAGCCATCAGCAGCCCTACCTTCAAATGATGGGAGTAAAAGCCAAATGCTGGCAGGTAGCCCAAAATTCAGTCCCTATAGTTCGAAGTTAGAACATTAACAACTCTGAACCAGTGTCAGATCTACCCCTGGTTAAAGGTCTGGGTCTCCTGCAATTGTCCCTCCATTAGAATTAACATATGTGGACCTCCATTCACACAGACACTTACACGCTCTCTGCTTTGCCTTGTGCCTGCTTAAAAAGCAATGGGGTTGTTCAAGTAAATATCATTTGCGATGAAGGCAAAGGAACCACATTCCTCAAAATAGTATTGTGGGAAAGCAGGAAAGCAGTCGACAACTGTGGTAGTAAAAAGGGCATCTGCTGTTGCTTGCACTACCAGCTGGTGTCAATCTTCACATGGGTGCGTGCACACACTCACACAAAGAAACCAGAGAGCAGTCCACCGACAAGCAAAGCAGCTTTCTTAATGTGGCTTTTACTCTCTGCAAGCCAGCATTTTCATTTAGTTATTACCAAAAAAAATTAAAGCCCCTAAGCACTATAATTAGTTGAGCAGCCCTTTTGACGACATGTCAGCCTTGCAATTTACTAGGAAGCCTGTTTTGTCCAAAGTTTCAAAGAGAAACATTTGCTTATACAAACTATGGAAGAAACATTAGATTATGTGGTTCTATATGATAAAAGATTCTTTTGGATATAAATTTTCTTCTTGAAAACATACCTTTTTAAGAATATCTTCTACTTACTCCAAAGCTTCAACACCCTAAATTTTCTACTGTGGAAAGGTCAGTAAGTTTGAAGGGCAAAGTCCACTCCCAATAGACCTACCTACCTGAAAGCAAAGGCTACCATACTGCCTAACTGCTAGAGAGGAACTAATGGGCCTTACATTGCATAGATTCATCATATTTAATTCTATGAATACACATTTATAGACATTTTACAGAGAGAAGTGTGGAGGTTCAGAGGCGGTAATTAACTCTCTCAGAAGTAGCTAGTAAATGAGTCTGATTTCAGAGCCAGGGCTGGTCTTCCCAAGCCCAGCTTCTCCAAGTTCACTGCCATAAGTGGAACTTGGGAGTCACTGCGAAGCAGGGTCCTGTGCATCCAAACATCACAACGTTCTAACCAGAAAACTTATCTCCAATACACCTGCATTTGATTTCTTGTCCCTTGTTGTATAATCATCTGACTGAAACTTCACAGTTCTTTCTTGATCCATCCAAAAGACCACATATAAAAGGCAGGAGGGGAGCCCTGAAAGAAAGGAACAGCATCCTGCAGGTGCAGAAACCACTTATGCCCTCAAAACAAATCCATCATTATAAAGCAGATAGATGAGAGGTATCTGCATTATCACAAGATTCCTCTTAAATGAAGCTTGATTTACATACTCCTCTTCCAGAAGCTCAGAAAGCAATTCTTATGACTAAAGCCAAACATGCTTGTTACTGCCAAAACTGTCTCCCACACAAGACACATCTCTCCTTAGCAGATTGCTTAAAATGCTTTCACACTCAGAGTATGGTTTCCTAGCTGTAGGGAAGAAGGTGGGATCAATACTGCATGGTCTCTAACCCCTAACATGCTTCAAAATGTAAAGCCCCACCACAGGTGGAAGAGAAGCAGGTACCAGAAATGAATAAGCATGATGGATCATGGGAGTTTCATGCTTAACCAATAATTAACCTGAAAAGCTGAAGTCTAGTGTCTTAGGACAGATGCAATTCAGGGTTTTCATGCCAAAAAAAATAAGGGGGGAGGGGACACACAGAGGAAGATGAGGAATTTGTAGAGTGTAAAGGATCTGATCAGGACAAAAGTACACCACAAAGTCTTCAGAGGCAAAAGAACTGCCTCTCCCTGAGAACAGGGCCTAACCTAGGGGAGCTTTAACTTCACAACACAGAACTGACCAGTCACTGAGGCACACTGAGGAAGGACACCTGAGAAGTCTGTCTACAGCAGTCATGGGGGAAATGCTGATCTAAGATTCAAAATCACTAAAAACCCACCTTTCTTCCACAGTCTTCATGAGTTTTCCAGACCTACATGAGACCCTCTCACTCATCTGGATGAACCACAAACCTCCTTTCACCCAGCATTCAACTTCTGGGCCCAGAATCCTGTCCTGCAGCAACTCCCTCAAACCAAGGCCAGGACAGGAATCCCAGTCTTTCCTAGGAGGATCTGTAGTTCCTAGCACAGTAACATCTTACATTTGAAAGAGAACAAGGAATCTGCTGACCTATGAGTGTGTGGAGATTAACACTTTATCAAAGCTGTGAAGCTATCTATCTCATCAAAGCCAGCAGAGCTAGACAACCACCTCTCCAAAAGACAAAGACAAAGATGGCTGCCCTGGGCAGATTTAAGTCTCCTTTACAGAGATGTAAAAGTATGTGGATGTGACTGCTAAGATGCTATTCTGAGTGGACAGAAAGTGGGAAGAAATTTACCACAAGACAATCGATTTTGATATTGCATACAGGAATCATAAGATTATGTTTAACCCAAGCCAGAGTTCATCACAGATAATAAGGTTAATACCAAGTTAAGAAAGGTTAGAGAGGGAAAGGGGCAGGGTCATTGCAGAAGGAATAATGGGTAATATCATACAACCAAAAAGAAAAAAATCTATAAAGTAAAAGCCTCATTTCACCTTAAAGTGACCTCTACAAAGTGGCATGTACCAAGCTCTACCTGGGGATAAGTGCCCACTTTAGTTCCTTTTATTTCAAAAAAGAGCAGAATTCTATTAGTGATATTTTTAGCAAAGATACAGAACTAAGTTTCCCAAGGACTGTCATTGTCCTCACTCAATACAAAGATCTAGGCATAAATAACAAGATTTTTTTCTTGTATAGAACATTTTGCTTAGTTTATATTTGATGAACAAAGACAGTTAACATTTTCAACTATATTAAAAAACCAATTTTTCCTCCCTTAAATGTAAAATAGTCACACAAAAAGCACTGAATTTTATATCGAGGAGAAATCCCCCAACAGAAAGAAGCATTGTGTTTTGTCAGTTAAGGAATAAATACTGAGTACAAGGAAACCCACTTAAATACTGCAGACACAACCTTTAGGACCTCAAGAAAGCTGTTTCTGAAGCAATAGAGGGGACAACCCCAGTGGATCACAACTCACAGGGAAGGTGGCGGTACTCCCAATAGTGGGAAAGGCTGGGGCTCACATGGGAAGCACGGCTACAAGTACAGTCAACAAAGCACCCTGACAGAAATAGATGCACATTTTGTTTTTGCTAAGGGGCAGCTTAAGTTAGAGCAAACCACTCAGACCCCATGGCATTATGCCCATCAATTATCAGATGGCTTCTGAAGAGAAATACAAGATGGTGCAGTTCCTATGATGACTATCCCATTCACATCACCTATGGGTATTTCCCCCCAAATCACCTCATTTGAAAGTTGGGAGGAGGCATTGTAAACCTCAAAAGATTTAAAATTCACACAGATACTGTAATAAGGGAACTAACACTCAGAAAAACACGACTCATTAGGTCACAGAGTAAGTAGTGTGGCTCTGTCTGCAGCAGCATCAAAGTAAATCACCCTCACTGAACTGGAAAAGCAGAAGCTTGTCTTTTAGTCACATGGTGACAGTGAAATATTTAATCTCATGCCCAGAAATGTACACTCAACCACTATTGACAATTCCAGTCACATCTTCCCAGTGAAACAAGAAGATTCTGAACACAGAAGTAATCTTTTTTACTACCATGCTATCATTTCAAGTACACCCATGAATCTACAAAAGGGTATAAATTAAAAGGGGCTTATTCATGATCACCTACATTTTAAGCCATCTTAAAATGTGAAATATAGTACTTCTGTTCACCTGACACTAGAGAAGACATGTAGCTATGTTTTCATGAAATCAGATGAAATAATATTAAGACCATCTCTGATATAAGACATAATTTCTGTGCCAGATATTTGAACCACAACACATGGCAACTCTGGAAAAATATCTAGAACAAAGACAGGTGGGTTTTCTAGGGCTAGCAGCTTAAGGCTATCTGCTAAATAGCCTTATGAACTTAACCTAGATTGCTTAACACATCTCACCTATAGACAAAAGCTAAACCAAGGGGGTTCTTGAATGCTTGTGCCCACAATGTTCCCATCTGCCTTTCCCTCATCAAATTACCTTCTAAAAATACGTTTAGCCCTATGTGCTAGAGTGAAGTTTGTTAAAGAACTTTCCACAGGTAGAATCACTGAGCATCAGATGTTCAATTACAAGTAAGCTCACTTTTACTAAGTGTCAACCTTTCAACTCTCCCCTAACTCAACAGCTTTTGGTGTCAATCAACTTTCTGGTTTTGTTGCTGACAAATTCTTGCTTAACACCTATGAAGTAGCAGGAAAGATTGTAAAATGGTCTCTTTTATTTAGAGGTGACAGAATTATTTTGTGATGCTGCCAGATCTCTTATTAGTTGAGCACTATTCTCAAATACAATATAAACTGTGAAGTACTTATTCTAGGTTCCTTAGTTGACAACATTATTAAGGCATTTCATTTACCTTCCAGACTACTAAGTTTTTCTCAAGCAAGACACTTTCTAGCAAATAAAAAATATGCATATACACTGACAAGGATCTGAACACAGACACCCATTTAAATCCTATTAGGGTTCTTTAGCTACACCCACACCCAAATTACATCCAATGTGAGCACAAGGAAGGAGAACTTGTACTGTGCTGAAAGGCTGTCTGACACATCTACAGTTATGATTTATTCGTGTATTAAAATTTTCAGATACCTTTCAAATTATCTGAGATTAAAATAAAGATTTGTTTCAATAGCCATTAATGTTTTATCTATTATTTATTTTGAGACAGTGTCTCACTATGTAGCCAAGGCTGGTCTTGAATTCAAGATCATCTCTCTGCTTCTTATGCTGAGATCATAGATGGGAGCTACCATGCCCAGCAAAAGCATTTTTGTAAGGGAGATACTTTAACTCTACAGAATATGACAAATTAAACCTATATTCAATTCAACTATTCCATGGTTGTACAACATGGATATTAACCCAGAATTTCTTCTCTTTCTTAGATATTCTTTGGAATTTTGGCTGAACAGAAACAAAAGAACTAAAGGTAATCTCAGCCATCAAAATTTATCCAATGATTGCCCTAAGTTGAGTATGAAATCTTAGCACTAGAACACAATCAATTTTCAGTCCTGATGGTTACCCGCAAACTCCTGATTTCCTCATCCCTATCAAAACTAACTTGTTCTGGCACTGTTACCAGAGAAGAAAAGAGAGAGGGCTGGAGAGGCCAGCTCAGCTGTTAACAGAGACAACCCAGGTCAGACAATCATATCTGTGACTAAAGCTCCAGAGGATCCAGAACCCTCACGTGGCTTCCAAAGGCCCTCTCCTCAAAGCACTTGTCTATCCTCAGACGTACATATATACATATCACTTCAGAATTAAGTCTCTAAGAAGAAAACGGTTAAACTGGATGTGGAAGAACACATGTGCAATTCCAATACTGAGGATGGAACAAAAGAGGGAAGAGAATCCAAGGTTTACAGTCGTTCTTGGCTGCAGGGTGAGTTCAAGGCCATCCTCAAACAATGAAAACACGGAGGGGTGGTGGGGGGAACGACAAGTTTAAAAAAAAAAAAAGTCAAACAACTACTCATTAAGTGAGTAGGAGCTAAGACAGGTCCTCCACACCCGAGAGACAGAATTACTCTGTATAACAGCCCTGGCTGACCTAGAACTTGCTCTGTAGACCAGACTGGCCTTGAACTCACCAGAGATCCACATCTCTGCCTCTAGAGTACACAAATGAAAGGTGTGTGGGAACTTTGTTTTTTAAATGAAGACTCTATGGCCTAATTAAGGCTTTCTGCCAGATTCTTTGGTGTCCTCTTGGCCAGGCTTCCTGTGCCCCAACCCCCACTGTTCTTTCAGGTAAAGCCACCAGAACAGATATCTGATTCCTTTCAGCTTCCACAAATTGCAAGTTAACAACATAAAATTGACTAATTTATTTTTAAACAATTACACTTAGGATTCTGCAGCAGGGACTTACGAGGAATAAACACACTGCAAATAAAGATAAAGTAAGACAAATCTTTTCCAAGAGAACTCAAGTCTGACTAAAAGAAGAGGACAACTGTGGTGAACTGAGTTGAAGAATACAATTATATCACCTGCAGAGAAATAAAACTACACCAGTATCAGGAAGACAAGCATTTCAGGTTCCTCTCGCTTGTAGGTTCTAGATTTCACACAGACACATAAACTCATATATGTGTATATGTTATGAACACAAACTCATCTAGGGGAACAATGAGAGAAGGGAGTGGGGGGAAATGGGAGAGGTGGTAAATACGGGTGGAATATGCCCAACTACACTATACAGTTATATAATTGTCTGTAAATGTCCCTATAAAACTCAGTGGCATGTACAATAAATATAGGCCAACTGAAACTTTTTAAATGGGTAACAATGACACATATCACTGAACCCAAAAGACACAGAAATGTAATGCCTCTGAGTGTACACATGTCCTCATGTCCTGGCCACAGAAAGGTTTTTATTAAATGAGAAGTAAATAGGCAAAAGGAATAAATGAAGGTAATTCTGTTTTACTACCAGATAGGTAAACAGCTGCCATAAGCAACAACAATTGTAAAACTTTGCTGAGAAAAAAAAAAAAAAAAAAAAGTCCACACCCTAAGTGAGCTGCAGATCTGTGGACACAAGCGCTGCTGGTCTTCCCTGTCATCCCTCTGGTTATTTTCACTCATATTCAAGGACAAAAGGCATGATGAGGGCACAGCCATGTAGGGATGGGGGCATTCCATGAGGTAACCTGGGAGGAAGTACTCTTCATTGTACCTCTTCTGCTCTGGCATTATTTTATCAGAATTTGGTTTCTTACCACACTGGCAAAAGGAAGCCAATAGGAGGTGACTGAACACCTCATACTTGAGGAGTTCACGGGAGGAGAACACACTGAGTTTATATATCAAATACACAGGCCACACAGTTACAAATGTTACTCTCAAGGCAAGATGAAGAAGTAAATAACCTTCCTTTAGGGTGAATTCAAAAGTAAACTCTGACAGAAAGAACTAAACACATGCATTACCCATTACATTACAGTGTAAATCAGGAGAAACACAAATTGACTCTGGCTAATTAGCAAAAAGGAATTTACTGGAATAGACACAGGAGTGTTTAGAAGGAAGAGGAGGCAGCTGTAAACCAGCTTCCAGTTAATGAGCAGTAAAGCCATCACATCAAACCAGATAGATAGTGTCTCTCTCCACCACAATCCCCTCCCCTTCCACTGACTCTTCAAAGTCCAGCTAGGCCTCTGGGCTCTTGACTGTAATCCCAGCATTCACTAGGGTTGGAGAGAATTGCTCAAGATTGAGCCTCAAGCCTGCTACAGAGTGAGATAATGTCTTTAAAAACAACTTAAGAAAAAGGAGCTGGGTCCTGGGGCAAACTGCCTAAGTGACTCTTAGTTCTTTACTAGCCTTGCTTTCTGTAGCAGATTCAGGGAGGAAATACCCATTTTCTAGCTTCACATCCACTATACACAGAAAGAGCATTCACATACAGCATGGTCCTAATAAAAGAATGAGACAACTTTCTTTTGAACCCACAAAGGTCCTTATAAATCTTTCCATC
The DNA here is from genome assembly GCF_949786415.1 of Peromyscus eremicus. Taxonomy (NCBI): domain Eukaryota; kingdom Metazoa; phylum Chordata; class Mammalia; order Rodentia; family Cricetidae; genus Peromyscus; species Peromyscus eremicus. Next base: position 106,367,601 of record NC_081417.1, read on the forward strand.
TAAACCAAAAAGAATACTCACACTTTGTTCTTACATAAAGGACTACCACAACTATCAGGTGGTATAATCAACAAGTCATCAGCAAACAAAGCCCACTAGACTGCTGCTACACTGCAGCTTAGGACAGCAACACAGAACGCTTGGTATGCCCCTCCTTATCTGACCATGGTCTGCTCTCTACCGTACCCTAACCATGACCTTTCTTCTCTCTGGACACATGGTCACATCACCCCATGACTGAGGAAGGCAACAACACAGATGTTCCCAACCATGGCCAAACCGTCCCACGGGCTAAAGAACAACAGCTTACTGGAGTCAATAGCACCACTATTACCAAATGAAGACAGATGATAGCCTCAGCAACAGGACGTCTTCCTCCCTGCTCAAGGTTAACATCTGCAAGGCCCTGGTTTCAATGTCCAGCATGGGGGAAAATTAAAAACAAAACAAAACAAAAACTTTCACCATGAGAAGTATTACTTTTTTATTATTATTTTAAATTCATACAATGTGGGGAGTGGGTCTATTAAGCTCCAACACATGTAATTGCTTGAAACTGTCAATAGCCAACTTCTGAATACAAGAGCAGTTAGTCACTGAGAGTGGAATGATGCTCCAGCAGGAGCAGGTATACATGCAGCTGATGCCAAGTGGGAAGGCAGGAGTCCAAGGTATAGACCCAAGATATAAGAGGAAGACTGCTCTACTTGGTGGTACACTTCAACATGATGCAAAAGACAGAAAATAGCCACTCATCACTTTTTCCTAAGGTCACATATATCAGCATCTGAAGAAGACACTGGATTCCTCACTACAGGAACTGTCCCTGTTGTCTGGGGATTGGGGGAATGGCTCCACTTTGAGGGTTTGAAAGAGATTTCTTGAAAAGTGGATGGAAGGGGATTTGGAAAAGAGGGTAGCAAATGGGAACACCAAGTTATAACAACAACAAGAAGGAAATTCTCACTCTTGTTTGTCCTCTATTGGGGAGTCTACAATTGGGGAGTCACCTTGGCCTGCAACAACTTCAGAAGGGAGGACTCTCTGGAAAACAGACATCTGGCTCATGGCCAGCAAAGAACACAAGGCACCCTTCACCTGAGGACCAGGTCCAGATATACAGGTTTCTACACTCAGAGGACTAAAACCTCAACTGCATAAGGAAGCTAAGCACAGATGACTCTGAATCTATTATTTTAAGGATTTATTTATTGGCATTTTGTGTGTATAGGTATTATGTCTGTGTATTACATGCCTGCCTAGTAGCCTTGGAGGCCAGAAGAGGGTGTGAGTTTCTCTGGAACTGAAGTAATTGACAGTTGGGATGCCCCATGTGGGTATCAGGAATCTAACCTGGGTCCTCTGGAAGAGCAGCTAGTGCTCTTAATTGCTGAGCCCAGCTTTCTAGTCCCTTTGTATGGACTTTTACCACCAAGTCTAGATTAGGATGCTCTAAACCTGAAAGTAGGGTTACTGAATGTTACCTTGTCTTTCTGTCAAAGCTTTTGGCTTCTAGCACTTAAAAAAAGAGAAAAGAAAGAAAGAAATGAATATATATTGAAAAATTACAAATCAGTATTGTCAATTATTCATTTTCATCTTCTCTAAAACTTATGAACTTACCCCTCAAATAAGAGCCTAGAAACACTAGTAATTTAAAGGTTTAAAACGAACCTGGCCTAAAACCTTGAGATATTAACACTCTGAATCCCAATTCATCATGCTATGTGAATCAACAGAGCAAAAGCATTCAGCATTGTGTTTACGGAGGGCTGCCTCAGCACTCAGGTCATAAGGGAAAAGCAGAATTCCAAGGGATAGAACTGGATGTCACTAGGAATCATCCTTTATAAAAAGGTGTCCACTGATTTAACACCACAACCAGCCTGTTTGGATGTGGTTAAAGCAGACTAAAAGCAACTACCGTTCTTTCCAGCTGGGTTATGAAAATCTCTCAGCCTAGTACCAAGGTCAGGAAGATTTCAGAGGACAGGAGGTTGTAGACCCCAATGTTAATGTCCTCCTTAAAAGGACATTAAAACGTGCGGAAATAAACCTTCCAGTGACCTTGAAGACCACACAGTAATTCTGGTTTACAGTTTACCTGCATCTATACCTCCCTTGAACTTTATCTTAAAAGGAAGATTTGACTTACTGAGGGTAAGAGTCCAAGGTCAAACAAGCTATGAGAGACCAAGGGCAAGTGCACAGTAATAAATCTCTCATCCCTACACCAAGAAACATAAAATTTTAATTGAGCTGGAGGAGGGTGTAAATACAAAATTGGTAAGTCATACACACGCTCCCTTTAAAATCAAAACACTATGTTGAAAACAGAATTCCAACAAAAAGTACAATGAGGAGAAAAGGACTCATTAAGAACTAAAAATAAACTCTAATTCACAACATGCATAAGGACTTAACAGAAAAGGCAAACAAGATGTAAAACTGCATCTGCTAAGTTAACCATGCCCTCACAGAACTCGCCCTCATCCCCACAGACTGAAATCTGTAGAAATCTGTGAGTGAAGGAAGCAATGCTTTAAATGTTTTCAATGAATGTTTCAACAGAAAAGAAAACAAAGAGACAGCATTTTTTTTTCTTCTTCTAAGTCCTGTAATCTGCTAACACTGCAGAAATACTGGCCTTCTTTACATCCAAGCCACAGTTTTCTCCATTCTTCTCTATGTGAATGCTTTAGTTGACAAAATCAAAATTTAAGCAAGGGTACTGTGATTTACATTAAAGGGATAGTCATCAAAAGGAAGAGGGCATCCATACAAGTGCAAGCAAGCACTCTTGATACTTTTCAACCAACACCTTATGGCTAAATTTAACAACCTGCTCAGGTTCCAGGTCAGTAATACCCCACTAGGGAGTATGGCTGATGGTACCTTCATGCTTTGAGTTAGATGGAGTCATTCTAAATCACACACACGCATGCACACACTCATGTACAGAACAGTTTCCATACACCAGAGATCTAGCTTATCAAGGCTGGCATATTAGCATCAATCAACTTCCTGGTCTCCTTTAACTTCCTTTTCCTACTTTGTCCCACCTCCTAGTGATGATGATCACATTTAGGCTAGAAAAGAAGGTTTGCATTCCTCCCAGATCATGGGAAACTAAGAACTCTCGGATAATAGATCTGTTTGGAGATGTTTTTCCAAAACCAAATTAAATTTCAGAGTCAAACAATTCCAATAAGGCTACAAAACAAGCCAAATTGCCAGGCTGGACTTCAACCCATATGTAAAAAATATAGTCTGTGTGTGTGTGTGTGTGTGTGTGTGTGTGTGTGTGTGTGTGTGTGTGTGTGTGTGTGTTGTGCACTCACGGGAGCCAGGAGATGTCTGGTGTCCCTTGCATCACTTTCTACCTGTTTTCGCTGGAGACTGCTGGTTTTTAGCTAGGCTGGATGGCCAGTGAACCCTTAAGATCCTAAGGTTTCTTATGTTACACCACTACACTGGGGTCACAGGTGTCAACAGCCATACTCGATTCCTCACGTAAGTGTTGAGGATCCAAACTGAACTCAGGTCCTCATATTTGCTCAGCTCATGCTATTACCATCTCCCTAGCCCCTAAGAATGGACTTTATATGATACAATCTTCAAAACTAGTGTGAATAAAACTATCTTCTCTATCAAGAAGAGATGTTTTAGTAGTAATCACAACTAGAAAGTTTTGGTAAATCCTCATCACACCCACTTAATATGAGGATAGAGAATACATAAACACAGCTTAAATTAAATAACTCTATCTTGCAAAATCTTTCCTTCAATGAGGTCTAAAGTACGAAATAGGAAAATTAACTGACATTACAGTTATGGTAAGTCCTCAAATAAAACTGATATGAAGGTGGTACACTGCCTAAGAGAACACTGTGCAGCTATGGCCCCAATATGTCCCTTTAACTGAGAATCTGCTTCTTCACAATACTAGGAAGGGTTACCAGTGCTTAAGCCCTCAAAAGGTATCTGATTACAAAGCTGGGTATGGTAGTGCACATCTGTATCCCCAGGACTCAGAAGCTGGAGGCCAAAGGACTAAGTGGTTGAGGCTGGCCTTGGCTACACAGTGAGTTCAAGACCAGTACTGAATATACAGTTAGACCTTGCCTCAAAACTTAATTAAAATGTGTGTGTGTGTGTGTAATAAAGAGGGCCCCTAATTGATGTCAAATTTCACATTCTAAAACTTTAAGAAGAAGGAAAAAAAGGCAAGAAGTAAAAAATAAAAATTAAGTCACTGTACACAGAACTAACAAGTCAAATGACATTCACAAACAAAATGCCAGGAAATATTTGTTCAAGTTGACCTTTTCACAGGAGGGTTTCCACAACTGAATGCAGCAGCAGCAGCATGCTCAGGTGAAAGTCAATTAGCCTTAAAAGAGCTCAGATGCAGCTGACAAGTTCTGAAGCACAGCTCCAGCTTCAGTGGTCAAGTATTCCGTCCAGGAATAGTCAAGGGCAAGAGCCCGATAGTACTGAAAACAGTCCCAGGCAATTCAGAATTTCAACAAAGTGTAAGAAAATAAAGGCTACTGCTATGATAGTCAGATCTATAAGGGGGTGAATGAGAAACATCAAAAGTAGGCTGATTTCATACCATGTTATAAAGAAGAGGTGGTAAGTATGGTTTAGATGAGAACTGTCCCTCACAGACTCATGTATTTTAACACCTGGTTCCCAGTTGGTGGCACTGGAGAAGTTATTAACTCTCAGGACATGGACCTTTGCACACGTTGAGAATTTATAAACTTATCCCACTTCAGCTGTTTCTCTTGCTTCCTGCTTTCAAGTGAGATGTGATCAGCCAGCTTTACCGTCCTTGCCAGCCATTATGGATTCTCCCTCTAGAATTATAAGCCAAAATAAACTCTTCCTCCATAAATTACTTTTTGGACATGGTAGTTTATCTTACTAATAGAAAAATAATTAATGTAGTAGATAATTCAGCTTCCTATCTGAGGGGAAAATCCAGCAAATATTACCCTAAAATAGTCCACTCTTACATAGGCACTATTTAAGCTGAAGATGGTTAAGAATCAACAAATACAAAAAGGGATCTCTTCCCCTCTCCTGTTCTGCCCCAAAGGGAAGCACAGGTTCTCCCCAGTTTCTGTGTGCTTCTTATCCTACACCAGCTAAAGGAATGCCCTGATCATTACAGATGGTAGACATGAGTCAAGTTCACACAAACATACCTTGCTAAACCAACTCTTTATTTCCCCCTGTAGATTTCCTAGACAGTGTCCTGAAATTTATCATCTTTTGATGACCAAACTTTTCATTTTTTAAGATAATTTTTCATTCCTTTGTCTAAATACTACTTCGAATTTCATTTATTTCCTGTATTCATACATTAAAACTAACAGATTAGAAGAGTTTCCTCTCTGACAGTGGTATAATAGTGTATCTAACTTAAGTGTGTGTGTGTGCACGCGTCTGTGCGTGTGTGTATTTCAGTAATTTTGAATGGGTATTAATCAACACTAACACCAAATACTGTTCTACAAAAAATACCTAGTTCAGGGATGAAGAGAAGCTCAGCAGTTAACGAAGCTTATTGGTCTTGCAGAGGACCAGAGGTTCAGTTTCCAGAATCTACATCAGGTGACTCATAACTACCTATAACAACAGTCCCAAGGATTCAATGTCCTCTGGCTTCTGCAGGTACCTACATTCACATGGTTGTATATAAACTCATGTAGGCATACATACACACACACACTCTCATATGTATATATACAAATATGTATGAATTAAAAACCAGTATTTTAAAACTGGGCTGGAAAGAGTTCTATGGGCAAGAGTACTTGTTTTTCAAGATCCAGACTTGAGTTCAAATTCTCCAGCACCCACGTTAAAAAACCCATTAAGTGACAGGCAGATCCTGAGAGCTCCCTATTTAGCCCACCAAGGCTGATAGACAAGCTTCTAGTTTAATGAGACCCAATCTCAAGGCAACAACATGGAGAACAATTTGGATGTCCTGCTCCGACCTTCATGTATATTCAAGAACAAAGGAACGTGCGTGCATACACACACACATACACACGAACACAAGCAGATGCATCATACTCTCCCCCCACACACACACACGTGTAAATAACCAGTTTGAGTACACAACAAAAATGAGTCTGGAACAAATTCATAAGCCTTTGCCCAAACCTTTGGGACAAGTTTCTGTACTGTTAATATCATACTTTGAGATGACTAATTAACTTGTCCCAAAGGTTTGGGCAAAGGCTTATGAATTTGTTTGTGGATTTTATCAGAATATCATTAGACCTTTAGAAAGGAAAAATGTACATGAAAAATAATAAGATCTAATGATATACTGATAAAATCCACAAGTTTCTCTGGTATATTTTAATGGTTAGAGATGCTGCAAACTTTCATCAAAGTTCCATAAATTTGATACAAATGTCATTTTATAAATTTAGCCTCTAAAAATCTCAAAATAAATTCTGCAGGATAGATAGGTACCTACAAAGTGCCTTGGAACACATGCAGCCTTGCCACTATCCTTATGATTAAACAACACAGAGGCTCAGAATGGATTTTTTTTTTTTAAAGTTACCACATACCCACTTGCCTGGCCACCCTGCTGTTGTCAACTACTTGTCTCAGAATTCTTCTTGATCACCTGATATTCTATGGGTTCCAAATAATAACTGATTTACAGAGCTGTATTTTCAAATTAACATTCATCAAAACAGCCTGTGTCTGACAAGACTGACTTCATCCCAGCAAACAAATGCTATTAAATTAAAGGTATCTATTAGACTAATAAAATACCATTTATCTAGTTCAATTCTGAGGAGTTAAGATTGAGTGCATTTATTTTTAAAGGAGGGGAGAATCCCGTTGTAAAATGTTTGAAAATCAGTGTTCTGGTAGAACAAACAAGGATGAAAAAACAGCTTTAAAGTTCTTAGGAAGTTATGAATTATGCTACACTCCCCACCACTATCCCCTAAAGGGGAGGAAACAACCTCTGTTAACATTCAAGGTGTTACACCTAACCGCGGGTGATCAACGGATCTGGGTCCCTGGAGTTTTTGTTTGAATCTAGTCTTTCCTACTACTTGGCTTCTTGACTTATACTTCCCTACCACTGTGCTCATCATAGGAACGCAGGCATCATTACTGATCAAATTCCAAGAGGCAAGAACCTTAGACTAAACTCTCTGAGACGTGCTTAGATAATTTTGAGAGCTTTTAAAGCCTTTATCGGCGCCACATACCTGTGATCCCCAGCATTTGGGAAGCTGAGGAAGGATGATGGCCAGTTCCATAACAGCCTGGGCTCCATAGCAAAACCTCTCTCAAAGGAAAGGAACTGGAAAAGTACAGTGTGACTATGATGCCTGCTGTGGCATTCTCTGGACTTGCTACTTGCTCTCTGAATAATTATTTTCCTTGTCTTCTCAGTGATTTTATTAAGAGAACTTCAAGTGGAAATTTTAAAATTGAAGTGTAAAGAGTGATGTCTGCTGGCAAATATTAAACTTACCCCATACTAAAATATTTTGGGCCTTCTGATTTTAACTTATTTTTATTTTATTATTATTTCAGGGAGGGGGAAGTTATAGACAGGAATTCTCTGTATAGATCTTGGCTGTCCTGGAACTCATTCTGTGGACCAGGGCTGCTGTTGAACTCAAAGATCTGCATGCCTCTGCCTCCTAAGTGCTGGGATTAAAGGAGTGAGCACCACACTCAGTTCCAATTTTATGTTTTTCTTTGTTCTTTAAGAGTTTCAAGTTTCAGACAATGCATTTTCACCATCTTCACCCCACTAAGTCTTCCCAGATCCACCCCCTGCCTTTCTATCCACCCAACTTTGTACCCTTTGTTTTTTTTTTAAACCCTTTAAGATTTTTTTTTAAATCCTTTATTTAAATATGTTTTGCCCAAAATATTCTTACATGTATGGTCTTCTACTGGAGTGTAGTCAACTTAACAGAAGCTACACTCTTAGAGACAACTGACCCTTATTTTCTCAGTAGCTAACAACCACAAATCACTCCAGAGGTAGGGGTGGGATTGTGTGCCCAACTCCCTTCTCCATGCTGGATTTGGTCTAGCGTGGGCTTGCACAGGTTTTGCGCACCACTGTGAGTTCATAGGCTTACCTGATATTTTATACTATCCTAGAAATCTCCACGACTGCAAGAACAATAAAGCAGAGGGATCTCAAGAATCAATTCCATTTCAACATCTGTGTGTCTGAGGTAAGCCACATGTTTCCATTACCACTGCTCACCACACTGAATCCTAAGAGTGCACAGATATGAAGACTCAGAACTCAAATTTACCCCATTATACATAACAGCCCTGTAAAGAGCTTATGGAAGAATAAGATGATTCAAGTCTGTCCAGGGATAAGATGTGGAAAATCCCCTAAGATGCTTTCTGTGGCAAATGTCTAATATGAAAGATGGATGAGTTATTTAATATTTTCACTTACCACTCCCAGAATCATAAAAAAAGAAATGTGATTTTTTTAATACACTATTCAAGCATCTTCATCTTATAACGGTAGGGTTGCCACCAAGCAATCGAACTAGAAATCACAGAAATTGATATTATAGCCTGCATGCCATTTATCATACTTTACTACTTATTTCAAGTAGCCTAAAAAAATCCACAAGCAAAAAAAATAGCTTTACTAAAAAAATTAAAGATAAAATCCAATATAGGGGACAGAATTGTTTTCTACCTTTCCCAACTTTCAAAATCTCTCTATTAATTTGATATACTGCTAGTCCTCAGGTTGCAAATGAAAAATTGAAAACGGACAGGAATGTAGCTCAGTGATAGACCCTTGCCTACAGTGTGCATGAAGACCTTGGTTCAATCCCCATTATGCACTACTCCCAACACACACAGACAAAGGACTGAAGGAAAACGTGATCCATTTGAGTTTGAGTTTTCAACAACCGAAGGGTCCTCCTGGTAATATGGTGAACCCAGAAGCAACATAATTAGCTAAGAACAGGATTATTCATTATGTATTGTAAGCAACGGATTTCTTTTTAATCTGATGGGAACAGATAAACTATCTGTGGCCTTCAATCTGTAGCATCAGGGAACAGAACAGTGAGGCTCAAACACAGATACTGAATCCAGGCACTTAAAGATCTTTAAAAAATGAGTACCAAAGCCTCGATTACAGAGTTGCTCAAAGTATCATCTCAACTAGTCCTAAATGACCCCCATATGATTGATGCCCTCAATTTAACCAGAGGTGAAGCCAAGAACTAACTTGTCCATGGTCACATGACCAGCTAAGCAGTCAAACTCTGGCCCCATCATTCACACCACTTTTAAGGAACATTTATTCATTTCAAATAGTTTGGCCAGGAGATGGTGGCATACACCTTTAATCTCAGCACTCTGGAGGCAGAGGCAGGTGGATCTCTCTGAATTCAAGGCCAGCGTGGCAGCCTGGTCTACAGAGCAAGCTCCAGGACAAGCCAGGACAACACAGAGAAAATGTCATGAAAAAAAGCAAAAAACAAACAACCAAACAAAAACTTAGTTGGTAAGTTTGTTTATAAACTGCATAAAGCAATTGATGTTCCACCAAATTTCACAACATGAAAGACCTACAAGGTCTATCTATACTTAATGTCATATGGTTTTAGTATTTTAAAACAACTCTAGTAGGAAACATTAACTTCTGTCCCAAGAACATGCTTGTTAAATAGGTTTGAGTTTAAATAAGAATTTACTCAATTGTTTTAAAAAAGCATACTGAGATTTTTCAAATACATAGTACTCAGATTCAGCCAAATGGGCCATCACTTAGGCCCAATTTCTCACCCTTTTCTCTTCATCTTTACAATAAAAAGGATGCTCATGCCACATATTCTTTCCTTGTCAAGGAATATAACATAAAGTCCCATCAGTCTCTAATTCTATCAGTGCAATTGTTTAGATAGTGAAAAGGTATTAGCCAGTACTTTATCATACATATTATAAGCATAAGGACCAAAGCAAAGAATATCATAAGGGTTTTTTTCCCCCTTTCTTTCTAAAATAGAATATTCTCCTGTAGCTACTGTTGAAATGCTCAGTTATGCAAGGTCAGGGGTACTGAAAAAACAAAGGTTAACCTGAACGTTGCTATCACACACATGTTTTTCCAAAAGCACTATCCCAGAATATATTCATAGTCCAGGTAAAATACATACTGCTATCTAGGCATGGTGGCTCATCTTGCAATCTCAGCACTCAGCACGCTAAAATTGGACTACTACAAATTCAAAGTCAGCATGGACCATATAGTGAGCTGCAGGCCAACCTGTACTAGAGTGAGACCCTGTCTTTAAAAAAACAGCAAAAAATAAAAATAAAATAATAATAATAAAATAAAATAAAATCAAAGACAGCCCCCAAAAGCATTTTATGGTTTAAAAGAAACACTTAAAATTAGTTTCATATTGCTTATACCATAACAAAATTTAGGTATGTAAAGCTTCAGCATTGAATGATTTATACATACAAAGTTATTTTCTCATACCCTGAACCCATGGTTCTTTACATTTCACCCATCTACATAAAAATGCATACCTGTTATTTTGTCTCTTACAAGCTTACAGGACTCTATCTCACCAATGCTCCCAAAAAGACTCTTCAGCTCCTCCTGTGTCATGTTCTGAGGAAGATAGTTGACTATTAGGTTGGTCTTGCTGTCCTCTGTGTTTCCGGAGTCGACTGGTGAGGAGCAGTTGTTGTTTACAGTGGTTGGACCATTGGCTGTGTTATTGCAAGTTGGCCCATTAGACAGTTGTGTTTCCATGGCAGCAATTACCTGCTAAAAACAGAGAAAATAAGAAATGTCAGAATTCATATTTCACAAGCTATTTGAGATTCCACCCAAGAGTTAAACACTTGTCACTAAACAAAGTCGTTCTGCTGAAATTACAATAAAGCTTCAACAAAAAGTGCAGCACCTACGCTAATTGTATTTCATATTAAGCTATTCAATTTAGGACTACAATTATACTTTCACATACATATTCCATACATGCACATAAGCACAATTTCAATCTTAAACATCTTCTAGACTCATATCCTGGGGCTAGACATATACCCTCAACTCACCTGCGGTGTCCACAGAGGAAGCAATTTAATACCAAAGGGCACAGAACTGCATCCTGACTAAAAATAAAAATACTTAACATGCTGCCAAAACAAATGAAAAAAAAATGACATATTAACTCTGAAGAGGATTCTTCAGTTCGTAAGAGTCAATTATCTAAGACTGACAGGCATCCATTAACAAAATCAAGGAGCAAAGGTACTTTCAAAAATAAAATTGTCAACATGTACTGTTTTGGTTACATACTGAAATGTTTTTAATTAACATTATTCTGTACCTCTATCATTGGTAAGAAATAAAAAAAATAGATGTTATATGTTCAGGAGTGAAAGGGTAGGTTAGCTTGGGAGTAGAGCTATGAATATTCTGTCTACATTTGTAGACTATTCGGCCATTCTTGTCAATTTGGCAGCTGGTGACCACCAAGTAACTAATCTATAGCATCAAAACAGAATCCACAAACAATTCAGGATAATATTTTGCCTTGACTCTAATTTTAAGACCAAAAACACATATCCAGTTCACCAAAGCAACAATAAAAATACACCAACTTCTCCAAACAGGCCAGCCCAAGGCTGTTGAGAGTGCAAGTAATAAGGTGTCCATAAACCAAACAGCAGATGAATAGTAGCATAGGGGAAAATTTCCTCACAAGTTCCAACTACTCTAAAAATCAGTTATTATACAATTTGAGATATGTCTCCTAAAACCAATGTGATGGTCTTTGAACAAAAGAATCACAAACCACAACCCCCAAGTTTTCCAAAAGCATTTTCTAATAACTGTCCAACGTTGGACAGCCAAGACTATGGGGGAATCCAAAACTCAAAGCATCAATGAAAAGATTACACTCTGTCTCATCCAATACACCTCTCAGCTCCCCAAAGAACTGCTCAAACCTGACAACTCTGAATGAGAGCATGCTAGCTTTAGGAGGCTTTAACATAGGAAAGGCAAAGAATTTGATAAAAGAAAAAAAGCAAAGCAGAAGGGAAAGATGGCTGATTATTAAGGGAATAGGGAAAATGTCTTTTCAAATTCAAATTGCCTAAGAAAAATAAAAGGGTACGTCTACAGATATAAAATCTCTATTGCCAAGAGATGTTTACATAAGAAAGCAGTACCAGACAGACTGGTCAACTGACCAGCTCCAGACTGGTCAAGACTGGACAAGAATCAGTGCTGTGGGGATAAAAACAGACTCGAGCAGAGTAGTCAGGAAATAGTCAAATAAGTTGTAACCTTTCAATAGCTTCATTTCTTTTCCGAAGAAACAATTCCCGCCCCCATCAAGTTTTAAACTATTTTCCTTGGGTAAGTATTCTCAGTGAATACTTAAAGAGTAATAAATAAATCTTTGGACTTATGTAGAAAAAAAATCAAAATATTTCAAGATATTATAAATGACAAAGTACTTGAAAATGAGAAGGGAGGCTTCAGATTTGGTTAATACAAGTGTGACTGTTCCAGTTTGTGGGTGAGTTGTGAATTACTCTTTTCACAGCAAAATTCTCATAGGGCTACCTCTGCTCCACAACTATAAAAAAAATGACCTGTAAGAGGAGAGTGGCCAAGGCCTATTAAAATAAACCACCACTCAAAAGTAAGGGTATGTGCACAAAGTACAAGAACCCCAAATGTGAGATTCGGACTAGAGCTCATTGGGATGTCGTGTGAAATATAAATGTTCATTGACTGAAATTAACAGGGTTTAATAAGGACAACAAACACTCTCACTTAATTGCACATTTATTTCCACGTTCAGGTGGCAAGAATGAGCTCCTAAGCCAACATTCAAGTGAACAGCTGCAGTAGGCTGTGTGCACTGAGAATCACAGCATCTCTCAGCTATAGGACCATCTGCTCTGAATAAAATGATACTAATGTGCTATATTTTCCAAATAATGCATATTCCATTGATAGGCTCAACACAACTGTTCACAGAATGCACAGTCTTCCAACAGTTACTGGGCAAATAATTTTCAGCCAGATTTACAATTTCAAAAATTTTTTTAGCATCAGGAATTGTAAATAACTTCAAAATGTAGTAACCAAAAAAATACATAGTAAACAGAATGTAAAGAATTATGGTAACTTAGTATTCAGACCATACCAAAACTTTTGTTTGTTTTTGTTTTTTCAAACAAGCTTGTCACTCTTTTGAGTCTGCACTAAATCCTAATTTCGATTATTTCAGTTACATATAACAACAGCACGGTTCTGATCTACATCTACCGCCACAGTTAAAATTGCAATGTGCTTTGACATTCTTAATGATGGCCATACCACAGTAGGTAAGAATGATTAGTATGCCAAATTAAAGGTTCAAGTGTTTGGTATGGCCTCGGCACTTCTGCAACATGCTAAAAAAAAAGTAGCCTACAGAATTTAAGAAAAATCCCACAGACCCCGGTCCAAGGCTCTGCTGCCCACGAACCGCTTCTAAGCAGAGAAGCCACATCACACAGTCTGACTGCCATGTTAGTTTGGAGTTGCCGTCTGCAATATGGACACAAAAAGTACCATACGTTAGATTAGAGCAAGGTAATGCAACACGTCAGCTTGCACAGATTTACAGTGACTTTCTCCATACTCCCAGCACGGCCATGCAGTGGGGCTTAATTGAATTTGAGGCAATTCCAATCTAATCCTTCCAAATTTATTTCCACATGTAGTTTTCTTGCATAAATGTAAGTATTTGTAATTAAAAACCTGATTTTAAAACAATATTACCTAGTTATCTTGGCATCTATCTTTAAAAACTACCTTAAATTCCATTTCAAAAAAATTTTTTTAAATTAAATAAAATGAAAATACTACATGCAGTCCTCTCTTAGGGATGTGGGAGAAGGGAGGAAATGCAAGTACAATTTTAGTGAGAAAAGCAGTCAAGCGATTCATAAGTGATTGCTTTGCACAAAAGCACTCTCTCCCCTAAATATCAAAGGGGCATGAAGTGAAGCTGTATTTGCCCACACTGTTACATTATACTACAAATGATCCTTAATCCTGGGACTCCAAATTAAAAGGGAATCCAAGCCCCCTGTGGTTATTCTGACACTACAGTGAAACTAGTCTCTACCAGCTTCACCAAAAGCAGTTTACATATACTAAGAGGTAGTAAACCCGCATCTTTCAATTGAAAGAATTGGACCAATAAATAGGATTTTTTGGGGGGATGGGGAGGAGTAGTAATTGCATAGGATGTCAGCTTTGTCCCTGAAGGAAATCAAATGAACATTTTCATAATATGTAAATTGTGAACCCAGCATGCTTTGAAATGAGTGCTGCCATGGGGCCGCCAATAGCATTACTGGGCCGTTTATCCCTTACTTCAATGTGCCTGAAAACTAAACAGAGCTGTGCTAGTGGCCCAAAAGGCCCAAGTTTACTTTTTAGCTATACATCCACATGTTTAAAATGACCAATGTAGCAATCAGAAAACTCAGGCTCAGAAACAATAATGAACAAAGGAAGGCTGAAAAAAAAAAGTCCCCTTACATTAGTAATTTTAAGTTTTCAACTTCAGAGTTGAAAGCCTGGTTGAACATGATCCACGTGGAATGCAAACATGGAGTGGACTCTGGCATCTATGAAAGGGCTTAAAGACTCCTCGCTGGATGCATGAAAAGGCTTTGCTGTTCTTCCTTTCTCCCACTGTAGCCACAGAAGTCAGTCTGACCCTGTGTTCTTAAAATTACAGTTCATCTTACAGTTAACCTGAGAGAGTAAAGTATTTATAACCATGAAACGGGTTGACAAGAGCCCAGTGGTGGAGTAGGGCAACCACACCCAACAGGTTAAACCAAGACAAGATGTACATCCAGGATACATTCAGGAGTTAATATCCATAGATTCCTCCTTACCTAAAATCACGGATAAAACCAGATTCAATGGCCTCATCCCCTGTCTTCCATAGGAGACAACACTAACAAGCTGATCTCCTGACACTCCTCCTTTGCAAGGCCCCAGGGATGCAAGCAGTCTCTACTGAACGACTAAGTTGGAAAGGCTGCTGATGGAAAATGATTCCACTGCACTTTTACGTTCCCAGCACCCAGACAGTCTCTCCGCTTGAGGCAGACACACACCTTTATGGGAAGTTATAAATAAGCTGCTCACATGGCCCTTACCTTTATGCTGGCCAACAATCCAGTTACTAAAAATGTAAAGCTACTTCCCCTTCACTTAAGGACAGGTGATTCTGCTCCACTCAATCTACCACAGACAACCCGGCTGTGCACTATTTATAGAATCCACTGGCTCTGAGGCTTGTTGGAAAGGAAAAAAGGCCACATTCCAGTGAAACAGAGCCATTAATTTTAAGGCTTAAAAAAAATGTTTCATATATGTTCACCTCTTAATTTAGACATCAATCGTGCCAACTCAGACTGCTTTTCGTCCTGTTATTCTCAGCGCAATAACTTATGAACAGACACTCTCATAGATTAATCTAGAATATTCTATACTTGCACTGAGCTACAAGAGATAACGGTGAGGAACAGTTTGATGGGAGCATGGTTCTCACGGGGAAGGGAGGAAGGTAGCCTTTATCTTTTCATGGTTGTATAGTGTACCTACAACAGGGACTCCAGCTTTCCACATTTGTTTAACCCTCCCCCGTTTTTTGTTTCTTTCAATTACATGTACTTCATGCTAACATGACTGTGTACTGAGATCAAAACTATTACTTTATTTCTCTTATCTGGCAATAGTAAGAATATGAGAAACTGGCCCACCAGTTTCCTGACCACATATGAAAATAGGAAAAGTCTCCATTTTCTAATCGCCCTAGTTTAAAAACAGAACAACAAAAACATTCTGAAAACTGAGGTAATCAGCTTTGCTATTTTAAAACCTCTTCCAGACAGCCACCATGGAGGACAGACTCTAGTCAAAAATACCTTAAAAATATCCTGAGAATTCTCACTAAGTTCACCTGGTGTTATGACCAAGCTAGGAAAAAGGATTCTAAAGCCTCAATACTACCCAATATAGAGACCAGAAGTGCCCAAGTCAGTCATAGCAGTAAGGCTGGTTCAGTGTGCCCTAACATCCCCCTCCAATGCTATGTTCACCATCCTGGTACCAATTCCCAGGCTGGGAATTTGCTTCAGGGGTACAGCACTGATCTATCATGAGCTAAGTCCCAGGGTTTGATAACTACCACATTAAGGCGGTGGAGAATTAAATAAAACTGATGTAGGCTCATACTTCCTCCGAAGAACTCAAGTTATTTACAGCCTCTCCAAAAGTGCTTCCACATCCTAATTCACACTAACTTCTCCAGGAAGCTTTTCCTAAGCCATCAACAGCCACCTTCTGTCTGTCAAATCAAACACTAGATATTTGATACAGAAACGGAGCACTCTGCATTCTTTACTTTTAGCAACCTTGGACATCTGAGCCCTGCTTGTCCTTCAGACAAGCCCAGTGCCTTACTCTCTTGCTTTGCTCATGAATCTCCTCTAAGATCACCCCACTCCCTTTGAAGGATCCATACAAGGAAAGAACAGGAGCAATTCCTTCAAAACTCAGGGACTGAAAGGGTGAAGCACACTGTCCTAAATATGTGTAAACTCAATAGCTTGTTTCTCTATGCCACTTAACGTATTTCACAGTAAACACAACAATGAAAGCATATTTTCCAATTTGGGTGCATTCTACCTGCCACTCCCACCCACTGAAATCCAAATTCCTGTTACATGGTTCAGCAAAGGAAGTCATTTATTTCTGAAGTGATCAGTTGTGTGATTTTGACCTCAAGAACCTGTCATTTCAACTTGTGATCTATAAAATACAAAAGTCAAAACAAATCCTGGAACACTACACAAGTTCCATGCCTTTGTCCAGTATAGTTATGGAGACAAACCATGTGAGATTTAGGGAACACTTAGCAAAATGGTCAAAAGCCAAGAGTAAATGCAAACAGAAAATAGCTTTGATGCAAAGGAACTCAGAAACCCATTATTCTTACGTCACAGGTCTTAAATGGTTTTAATTTGATATTGGCTAAGAATGTTAGGCAAATACAGATGATGTCTCTAAAAAGAATCATGGCTAGAGGCAAGGACAAGCATCTCTCTCAGACTAAAACATCCAGTTTGTATACAATGACCTTGGACTCCACACTCACTTGGAACTACAAGTTCAATATCTCCAGGTGCACACCACCAGGGCAGAATCAGCTCAGTGTCTTCCCTCTGCATATTAAGACTTCCTCTAAACACCAAGTTCAAGTTCAAGGTGAAAAGAAGGCACCTGTCTCTAAAGTTTAAAAGATATAGCTAGGGGGCAGTGGAATCCTAATCAAACACCCTCCTTTAATGAACTCAGGGTAAGAAATTGGAGCACAAAGTAGGCAGTGACATACAGGATGAGAGCAGAATAAGTATCCTGAGGACAGAAGGGGTCACCATGCCTGCAGTGAATGCTTTGCCATCCCTCTCTGAAATCCTTACAATGACATGTTCATGATATATTGCTATGTTTACTGAAGTAAACAGGAATATTCAACCAAGCTTTGAAACCAGAGATAACCCATGAGTCACAAGGATAAACAAGTTAGTGTGTTCTCTACAAAGTTTTTTGTTTCATAGAGTCCGCAGGATCATCAAACTTCCATCAACTCTCTACCTTATGCCACTTTATCTCTTCAGCTCCATGAATTCCTCAACCTCAGACTCAGATATGCGGCCTTGAGCTTAACAAAAGACCAACTAGCTGCAGGAATACCACAAGAAACTTTCCTTAGCAGCTAATACTGTCTCTTGGCCTTTACAGCTTCTACATACAAACAAGTCTCTCTTGATATCAGTCTGTAGGTTTGGAGTTCCAGAGCTGGCAGGATTAAAGGCTCTGAAGTTTGTGGATTAAGATGAGTACAGGGCCCCAAATCCTTCCCTTTATTCTAAGCTTATTACAGTCAATCATGTTAGCCAATGGGAAAATAAAGATCCAATTAAAAAGATCTGCTCACCACTCCCATCCTGCTCGTCCATTCAACAAACATCTTCATGCACCTCCTAGGATCTAAGGAAAGCTTTAGGTACTTGAGGAACTGACTACAAGAAGGAAGTACCAGGATGCACACACACACACAATGGGAGATGTGTACAGCTGAGCAAGAAGAAACACATATAGGAAAGTGGTCTATTAGATAGAGAAAGCATGCTTTGAAATTAGTGAAAATGCAGAGCAGAGAAAGTGAACTAAAAATGTGGAAATAATGGTGGCAGTCTCAAGGAATAAACAGCAGGTCTCATTGAGAAGATAAGCTTTGAGCCAAGGTTTCAAAGAGAAGTGACCTGGCTGCTGCATGGGGAGAATAAAAGTCTCTCTAAAATGTCCAACATCCCACTCTCTCCTCAGTCCTATGTCATGTTACACAATGGAATTAAGTTTGCTAATCAACTGATCTTATAAACATTAGATTGTCCTATATTATCCAGGTGGTTGCAGAGGATTGGCAATGATTCCTACAAGTCAAAGCAGGGAGTGGGAAAGTCACACTGTCCAGAAATCACAGCATCAGAAGGACCTCACAGCCAGCCCCTTGTAAGTAGAACAGATGAGGAAACATTTTCCCCTAAAGCCTCCTGGGGGAACTTTCCTTTGGCTGTCTCAGATCTACTTTGAGTGGACTTCTGACATACAGTGCTGTCCAGCAGTGACATGTGCTGTGTTCTGCTACATGTTATGTTACAGCAATTTGGGATGTAACCGAAAATAACTGTTGTCTCCACTAGACTACCAAGAAAAATATTCCAGGCAGGTCAAAGTTAGGCTGCTGTGCAGAACAGTAAGAAAAGAGATACACTAGAGTGAGAGGCCAGTCAAAGAGGCGATGAGGCCAGACTATATAGGACCTTGAAGGCCATCAGAAGAAAAGAAACCACAAGAAGGTTTCAAGTCAAAGAGTAGCATGAGGCTTCTGTGAAGATAACTGTGTGGGAGAACAGGAGGGCTCAGGAAGTCTGGAAGCAGTTAAGCCAGGCAAGGAGCTGCCACAATAACCCAGGCATGTAAGGACGGCAGTGACTCTGACCAAGGTATTGTCAGGGGAAAACCATCAGATCCTGGATATGTTTAGGAGAAAGCATATAGCTCAAGGGCTACACTTAAATTATGTCAGCAAATTGCTTAAATCCATCATAAAAAAAAATCAAAACAAAATAAAGCCAGTTTACATTCTAACTGCTTGTATTCAAACAAATCACCAAAGCATTTATCATGTGCTAGGGACTAAGAATACAAGACAAATAAATAGAGAAAGGTTTCTATATAGAAAGCAGGACCTTAAAGAGAAGGAAAAGAGTCTCAGGAAACCCAGCATAAAAACCAGGTATTAAATCAAGCTATTCTCTGCAAGTATTCTTTACAGTGGATTCTTCAAGCAAGAATTCAGTATTCAGTTCATTTATAGCAAACGTAAAATCAACCACCATTTAATTTTAAAGGTTGAACTAAAGCCATGCAGCATGGCTGCAGACGTCTGAAATCCCAGTCCTCGTGGCTAAGCATAAGGACTAGGATGAATTTGAAGGCATCCTGGGCTACTTTGTGAGACCTGACCTTAAAGCATTACCATTCCAAAACAGTTGATCTGTATTATGAATCCATTTTAATCAGTCAAGATTCAAAAACAAGAAAAATCTCAGTTTTCCCCTAAAGTTTAAAAATTGAAAATGGCATTTTCTGAAGTGGAAGGCCATTTGCCCTGCTGGGGAATAGTGAAATTAAGTCGTAGGTTAGCTGGGTCTTGGTTACAGCATGGAATATACTAAACCGTTAACTTCTGGAGATGAATCATTGCCACCTCATTCTTTCATCCCAACCTCAGTGGGCCTAGTTAATTTCCAAGCCATTATTTGGCTGCAGAACCTAAAAGGGAACATAAGTATAATGAGAATAAAGTCAATTTCACCTTCCATTTCTGTAGCAGGGTTGTTTTATATAGGCAGATAGATGTGAACTGCTAAATTAAGACAGTTCACATAGTAATCAGCACAAAAATTGGATTAACTTCACATTCTTCTACAGAAATCACAGCTATCAGGAACTCCCTTAGGGTAGAACACATTGTGAAAGGCTGATTGGAAATCCTCAAATTAATCCCAGTAGTTGAGTGTTTTCATAAGGTAGGCTAAAAACATAGTTCGTCTGTAAGATAGAGACACTGAAATGCTCTGTCATAATTGAGCTCCAGAACAGGAGGAATACTTAATCTTAAAGGGAATATAAAAGACAAGGAAGGCTTATGGACAGAAATACCACTTTTTAACTCACAACTGTTAGAAAGGGCCATAGCTCTCCATCTGGCCACTTGGGGTAACATTTTACTTTTCACTGTCATTTAAAAGGACTTACAAAAAAAAATGCTATAGTTAGTGTTTAACCCCAAGCCGTTTATAGCAAAATAAAGGAAGCATCTGAAATGTCAGCTGATTGAACAAGGTATATGTTATTTTCTTAGTAATACTGCAAGGTTACAAATATTTCTGTAGGAATTCAAAAACACTGAAGCCAAAGATATTATCCTAGGACACACAAGCCTTCCACTGCATTAAGGCATCATGGGGAGCAGACAATGTCCTCCCTGCTTCTTTGTCCATGGTGATCCATATACCCTCGACTCTGGAAAGTGGACCAAATCATCTCACATACTGATATGTAACCTATGTAACACTTTTCTTTAAATTGTGTAAAGTCCCAAGGGATGTATGCATTCGATTTAGACATAGAACTATGAATTACTCAGCAAGGTAAGTTGAGGCATCTTCAAAAGCAAGATTCACACCAAGAAAGTTATTTATTTCCTTTGGTCTAGCTCTCTTGCTGACTCCCTAATGGCAGAATTCTTTAAAACCGACATCCCAGCTGGGGAAAAAAAAAAAAGGCTTAAGTACATCCGTGACTTGTTATGGTACTTAAACTCCCAGCTCTTTACTGCATTGCAAGAATTTGCATTCAATTAACATGATATTTTTATTTGTAATTCCAATGACGGACAGTACAGAGGGAGAGCATCCCAAAGACATTTCTAGTTAATCTGCTGCCTATGAATGTATACAAGAGTTAAAGCTCAAACAGGAAGACACTTCTTAACCTCACACTTTATTGATCCCACCACTCACATGGGTCCAGATATCCCTCTTACCAGGCAAACAAGTCAAGGTGCTACAGTGCCCAGTCAATGTCCCCTGCCATTTCATAGAGCAATGATGCTCAACCTTCCTAATGCTGCGACCCTTGAATACAGTTCCTCATGTTGTGGTGACCCCCAGCCATAAAACTGTTTTCATTGTGCTACTTCATAACTGTAATTTTGCTACTGTTATGAATTATAATGTAAATATCTGTGTTTTCAAATGGTCTTTTGGGGGTCGTGTCCCAAGTGTCAGAGAGAAAAGCTTCTCCACTCACTTCTGTGGGTGTTTTACTTCCCATGTCATCTTCACATCAGTAGGTCTCTGATTCACAGAGTTAGTTCACAGGGTTAAGTTAGAACCTAACAGTGGGGCAAATGTATAAGTCTCTACGTGCAGTACCACCTGTGTACTTATATAGAAACATAGTTCTAAAAGTTGTTGAGAAAGGGATCTATCTCGTTACTGTAAGGAGTGAAAGAAGGTAGAGATGTAATCAAAGGTTCCTTGAACCTAAGAAAACTTTCCTGAGACTCAAGCCAGGAACACATTTAGCCCTCGAATCATCTGTATTCTCAGAACAGGTTGGGGGGGGGGGGTAAAAGGGACCAGCTTCCTTTAAATGCTTTCGTTATGTATAAACATTAAGCAGATAATATGTCAAAGCATTTTACAAACTAAAGTGCTTAATGAGTATCAGAATGTTATGATTATCATTAGACAAAGGGAAATATTTCTTTCAAATGCTATCATAGAAAATCTGTCAGTCTTTCAGGTTAAGGGTTGGGATAACCCCTCCCATACCTCCCAACATCTAAATGGGCAACAAGACTAAAGAATTTCTGAAGACTCTCATATGAAATAGGAACACTGTGGACAGAAAGTACTTTCCTAATCATGACTGTCATCTCCTGTCCTGGGCCTCTGAAGCAGATGCTATGTTAAACTACATTTAGCTCAGTCACAAACGGTGACTAAGAAAGATGGGAATTTTTACTTAAATTGCTGCAATTTTTAACCCCAGATCTCCAAACACTGTATTTAAAAATATAGGATGCCAATAGTCCAAGCATTTCACATCTGAATTACAGACTTATCTATTTTAATTTACCTTACTTTTTAAACTATATGCACTTGGCTTCCATCCTTCCCACCTTGGTCTTTTCATCCTCAACTGTGCAGTCTCTTTGAACTTCAACACTCAGAATTCACCACCCACTCTGCTTCTTTCACAAATGAGGGCTTCAAGGATGAGCCAACCATCTTCTCCTTCCACTGGAAAGTGGAGACCAACCATGAACACATTCTAGAATAGACTGAATGTGCCCATCAGATGTGTCCACAGTCAGGGAACTGGTCCAGATATACAAGGCCACTCAGTTCGCCTCATTATGTCTCTCCCATCATGACTGTCAAACCAACCTACATTTAAACATGATTTTTTATAAGCCTGCATTAACTGTGGTTTTGAGATGTTTAATTAAAAGAAAAATAAGGCATTCTGAATTCTCCACAGGATTTGCATAATTTGGGTACAAAAAGAGGCTGTTAGAATTCAATGAATTTTGTAGAATTCAATGAATCTTTTGACTAAAACGAAAAAGTGGAAGAAAAAAGCTATCATTTATTGACTACTTATTCTATGTCAGATAATTTGAAGATAAAGTTTCATTTAATCTTCATGTACAGTATGATATATATATATGTACATAGATATATACATATATGTATATATATATATGATCTTTAATTTACAAATGACAGGGGAGGGGGCACACTACAGAAGGAAGCTAGGCCTAGTGCTTGTTGGGAATGTGTGATACTGAGTGAGCCGTATCCCCAGCACTACTCTTACTTTTATTTTGAGACAGGGTCTATTTTAAGTTGCACAGGCTGCCCTTAAACTCATAGTATAGCTCAGGCGGCCCTTGAACTTATGATCCTCTAGCCTCAGTCTCCCAAAGAACTAGGATTTGCAGGCCTGTACCACCAAGTCCCGCTATAAATGAGGACTGCAAGTGCACAGATACAAAGTAGAAAAATGAGATTTGAAACCAGGCTCGGGAGTCCATTGAAAGCTCCTAACTACTGTTTGCTTCTGCACTCACCCCATCTGCAATTCACCTTCCAATCCCCAACTACACAGAGCTCCCCAAATAGTCAGCATCCCACAAACGTTTCTTCGCAAGGCTTTTGCTGACTCCACGCTGCCTACAAACAACATCTCAGCTCCCCAGCGAGGCACCCAACTAGACCTGCTCCCACCTACCTCTGTATCACATCCCCACTGCTCCCATGGTTCACAATAAAGTCTTGACAAATCCCCAGTCGTCCCACCCACTCCCAGTCTGCTTTCCACTGTCACTCAACCTCTTTTTCATCTGCAACATCCTCACTACCTTTCTTCTGACTAAAAGGAACATCAGTCTAAGAAGGGGACACACTTGCCTCCAGCAAGTATTCTGAGAAACACTGAACTAGGCCAGATAGTTTCCATCCAGTACTTCTAGACGCCCATGCCTCTATCATACACCTTACATTAATTTGTCTTCTTGTCATAAGTGTAAAAAGTCACACAAAGCAGATAAATGGCCATGAAGGCAAATCAAGGAAGCCAAGTAAACACTCCCCTATTTAACAATGTAGGCCTATATTCCTTGCCAAAGGGAAGATTTTCCATCGTAGCCTCATGTACCTGCATGAGTCAAAGTCATCTTAGGTTGCCTATAAAGGAAAGGCTTCCATTGGCCCATCACATATTTCTTTCAGGATATAATTACTATTCAGTATAAGCTCAAGCGTTGAACCAACAAATGTTGAACCAACATTAACAACAAACACCTAGCTGTAAGGTTTCACTAGAACAATGCAGGCCTCAGTGATCAGGGGCAAAGACAAGTGTAGGTATGTCATATCGTCATCACATCACAGTTTAAAATAAGTGGATCTCAACAAAGATGCATAAATAAATCCAAAACCACATGTGAGGTTTATACCTCCATTCTTCCCCCAAGGTCTGCTTGTATAAAAGACTAGAAAAGGTACTTAAAAGTCAGAAAGCAATTTCCCTGACCCACTGGATATACCAGGCACTGTGCCAGATGGGAATAACAGGTGCACAAAGCATGAACATTCCCAACCGCCCCCCTTCCTGAGTAGCCTTGAACCCCAAGAAGTCAAAGGCATACAAGTAAACCTTCCAGAACTCCCAGCCATTCTGGCTGACCTATGCTAAATGTTTCACTAAGGAAAAGATAAAAGGGCAAAGTCAGCTGCTGCTATGGAAACTACTTCTAACTTAAACAACAGAGTTTAGACATGTATGTGAGGAAAAAAAAGTGAGGCATTCGATTCCCAATGTTTAAAGTGCTAGAGAATAGCAAGAGAGTGCACATGGCATTCTCAGTACAGTTAGCATTTACACTAGATTTCTGCCTTATTATCAAAGTTTGAAATTACAAAGAAACACAGATCTAACGTTATCCGATTCAGTTTCTGAGTAGTCATTCCCAGATACAATTTTACCTTACGGAGAGTGAAAGTTTCTTTAAGAGAATTCTGGCAGGACAGTAGATGAACATCAAACCATTTGGTAGTAAATAATCTTTCATAGCTGGCAAGACTTTCAAAAGGAGCCACTACACACCAGGTGACATGCTAGTGTAGAGTGGTTATGGCTGTCATCTCTTCCAAACCAGCCTTAAAGGAGAGTTCCCGCCATCTCCTACCATTTGAATCTGGGATGGCTTGACAAAAGGGAGCCTAACCATTCTTCTGAAGAGAACTATTTCTCCAACCTCACCTCAGAATGTTCACTTTCTTTGTAAACACAGTGGAGACACACTCCTTCGAAAGACTTGACGTGGACTGACAACCTCTAGTTAAAAACCAACTTCAGGGGAGCATATCATTTTTGTAAATCTATTGTCCCACCTACACAGGCTTGTTAAACCCATCTTTGTCGATCACATACACAGGATGGGGACGACACGTGTTGGAATTCAGTGGAAAGTGATTCTGTACTCACTACTTGGACCAGAATATAGAGGACAAACAAAGGCTCGTGGGGATGGCAGCAAGGGTAGTAAACAAAGAGGGGCGGAGCTGAGAATTTTACCACCATCAGATAAGAACGAGTTCCGGGCACCACTGTGCAAAACTCAGCAGTCTCTCTCCAGCACACCTTCTTGTTCTCCTGACAGTGACCCACATCTTCATTTGTTGGAATTAAGGAAAAGTAGCTTCCTACATTAAGCACTGAAATACCTCCCAGTGCTAGGAATGGGGTGAGTCATTGGCCAAAGGGGGTCCCATAGACCTGACCCTAAACATTACATGCTATTGCCAAGGGTACTGATTACCCTCCACCACCTGATGGTAAGGCCCTATTGATGAAGACAACACTTATGTCATTAAACATGGACAAACTGAGCTAGAAGCCTGACTCCTACTGACTAGAACTCATTGTGCTGTAAGTTACTGGGCACATTACTGGAGGAGAAAAAAATAATTATCAGTATCACCCAGCAATAAACCCTGCCACCTACAATAGCAACCTGCCTACAAGATATACAACTGCAAGAGTGACACAATGTTATAGGGGTAAAACTGCTTTTTTATTGGATTAAGGCCTACTCCATGAAATAATCCATACTTGACCCTGCTCAAGAGGCCAAGAACCTGAGACTAGATAGGTCATGGGCCCTACGGGAAAATCTAGTACTATAGTCTACTAAAGAAGTGGTTCTCAACCTGTGGATTGTGACTCCATTGGGGGTTGAACAACCCTTCCACAGGGGGTCGACTAAGACCATCGGAAAACACAGATATTCACATTACGATTCATAACAGTAGCAAAATTACAGCTATGAAGTAACAACAGTAATAATTTTATGGCTGGGGGTCACCACAACATGAAGAACTGTAGAAAGGGTCACAGCATTTGGAAAGTTGAGAACCACTGTGCTAAAGGACCATAGCAATGGATAACTATTAGTGACATGTTGCTATACCTATAGATCAGTGTTATCACAACCCTTATGACAGAAGCTTTGTCTTACAGTAGATGAGAATTAACACAAACTCAAAACTGGATAATGAGCAGACAGTGAGAGACTTTGGAGCACTCGGCCCTAAACGGGATGTCTTCCTCAAACCCCTCCCCTCAAGGCTCAGAGATTTACATGGAAGAGGAGGTGGAAAGAGAGCCACTGGTGATGGACCACCCCAAGGAAACAATGTCTTCCACACATAACAGGGCTGGTAATACACATGGATGCACACAGACTGATAGCACACACAAGACCTGCACAGGTTCAAACCAGGGAAAAACCCAATACAGAGATGGAGAGGTAGACACAAAGTTCCACCACTAACCAAGAAATAATTAGCAAGTGATATCTTCAGGGAAAGGGAAAATCAGTATTTTCTAAAGTGACACTGGGTTATCAACCAGACTCTAGGGCAGGTCCCAAGCCCAGGTGCAGCTGTCCAACAAAAAAACCAAACTCCATGTTTTTGTGTGCTTTTTGTTTTGTTTTACCTTTTATCTTACTGGGTTTTTGTTGGATTTTTGGATTTGGGTTTTTTTTTGTTAGTTTTAAGAAAGGGAAAAGAACATAAAGTTGAGTGTGTAGGGAGGTGGGCAGGGTCTGGGAGAAGTTGATGGAGAGGCAAGAATATGATCAAAGTATATGAAAAAATTAATTAAAAAAATCACTAAAACAAAAATAATTAAAATACAAACCACTATATCCTATTTATCCATCAACGTTTCTATACATTAGCTAAGACCCAATAAACACCACCAACAAAAACAACAGTGGAGGGTCGAAAGCTCATCACACATCTAATGGCACAGTAAACAAGACCCAAGTATGGCCCTGAGAAGCATTAGAAAAGAGTGGGGCTCACACAGGGGGACGAGTATCAACAATCTTAATATATTATAAAGTAATGTATTATACCTTCAAATAAACGGCAGTTTAGCTGGCCAGTCAGTGAAACCAAAAATAAAAATAACCTCTTAAATAATTCATGCACAAAGTTTAAAAGGCACTACAAAATCTGCAAGGGCTGCAAAGAGAATATGCAAAAAAAAAAAAATGAATAAATCACAGGTAACCACCTATGACCATACACATGTATCCCAAGAAAAAGCCAAGAGGATAGATGGAAAGAGAGATGCAAACAGACCCACAATGCTCTCCAAGACCTGCAGGCAGAGGCACAAGAAACCAGGGAGATTTAGCATGCAAACTTATTGCTTGATCTTTTTATTCATTAGTCATTTAAAACATTTAAAACTTTATCAATTGACATTTCAAACGATGCTCTCTTTTTCACATTTCTTACTTGTTTACTCACTGTATTCTGTGTGAGGGAACAAGTACACTTAAGTTGGTTTTCTCCTTCCATCATTTGAGGTCCTGGAATCAAACAACTTAGGTCTTCAGGCTTGCCCATGAGTAGCCTTTACCTGCTGAGCCATCTCAATGGTCCCTCAAATTCCTTTCTTCAAATGCACACATGCTTAAGAAAAGGAAATTATATTGTATGTGTGCCCGTGCACACACACCATCAGAGCACAACTTTCAGGAACAGCTACAAGCACCTTTACTGAATGAACTCTCTCACTGGCCTGATGTCAGTCTCCCTGACCCCCTTCCCACTTCTAACAAGGAGAAGGAAGAGAGAGATTGGGACTAGGGGAGTATGGCAGTTTGAATAAGAATGCCGCCCCCCCCCCCTTAGGCCCATATATTTCAGTGCTTGGCCACTAGGGAGTGGCAGCTACTTGAGAGGCATTAGGAGGTGTTGCCTTGTTGGAGGAAGTGTGTCACTGCTTTTGGATCCTGAGGAAGAACTCTCAGCTAAAACTCCAACACCATGTCTGCCTACATGTCGCCATGTTACCCACCATGACGATAATGAACTAAACCTCTAAAACTGTAAGAAAGCCCCAGTTAAACGCTTTCTTTTAGAAGGGTTGCCATGGCCATGGTGTATCTTCACAGCAGTAGAACACTGACTAAGACAGGGATGGTCTGTAACAGGACGCACATGCCCACAGAGCTATTTGGGGGAGGTTCTCTCCGATTTTCCTGAGACTGCCATGTCACCCTGATTCCTGCTAAGGCTGGGTCCCCCACTATAATAATACCATGGCCTAGAGGCAAGCCATCCTAAAGTGTGCATAGCTTTTCTATTACGCATGATGAACAGTTCCAGAAGACTAGGGAATTGGAAGTAAGGGTACCCCTAGCATAAAAGGCCTGGGAATAGCACAGAAATACACCAATAGTGAGGTGGGGAGAGAGTAAATTAATCCAAATACTTCAAACATATCCTGATCACCTAAACTGAGGATTTTTAATTTTTGATCTAATCGTCTTCAAAATATTCCATGGTATAAGCAAAACATAAGCATCAATTCTGTATTACCAATATCCTAATATGACCACAGCATGTTAAATGCACTTGAAAATAAGACCCACTTCAGCATACTGATACTTCCCTGGATTCTAAGAGAAAGCTTTCTTGCCCACACAAATTAGGAATGTCTTTCCCCTTACGGGGACCTATGGCAGTTTGAATGAGAATGGCCCCCACAGGCTCACATATTTGAATGCTAGTTCCACAGTTGGTGAACTGGTTAGGTAGGATTATGAGGCGCAGCCTTGCTGGGTGTGTCACTGAGGATGGGCTTTGAGGTTTCAAAAGCCCATATGGTTCCCAATCAGTTAGTAAGTAGTGTGCGTGTGCGTGTGCGTGTGCGTGTGCGTGTGCGTGTGCGTGTGTGTGTGTGTGTGTGTGTGTGTGATGCTTATGGATAAGATATAGGTGCTCAGCTACTGCCTAGCACCATGACTGCCTGTCTAATGCCAGGCTACCTATCATGATGGTCATAGATTCACCCTCTGAAACTGTAAGCAAGTCCCCAATTAAATGCTCCATTTTATAAGTTGCCTTAGTCATGGTGAACTTCATAGCAAAAGAAAAATAAGATGGCAGCTAAGAAGAAAGTTAATTCAGAGCTAACCAAGTATTTTGATACTAGAAAAAGAGGGGCTCATGAAATGCTTTATCATAAGCATGGAAGTTAGGAAGAGGAGAGAAACCAACCCCCACTCATAGTCCCTCCCCAACAAACTGATAATCATCTCATTATACTAGAAGTCCACATTAAATAAACTTACAACTGGACATTTTGGCTCATGGCTATAACCTCAGCACTAAGGAAATTGAGGTAGAAGGCTTGGGCTTTCGGGCTGACCTCTGTGTGCTACATAGTATGACCCTGTCTCAAGTTCAAAGCTGCTCATGACATACCACAAATTATATTACAAGATGCAGAAGAGGGTACCTAATGATAAAGCAGAAGTGTAAAGAAGTTTAATTCTTTTTTTTTTTTTTTTTTTTTTTTTTTTGCTGCCTTTCATTTACCCAAATAGATTCCCATGAAAACCTGCTTCAAAACAGCAAAGTGGGCAAGCCACAGAACCAAGGTGGTTCTGAGGCAAAGCCTTGCCTAAAGACTGTTGGTTTTACAGCAGGATGAATGGACAATATAGGAGGTGAATGCATTTTTCTGTGCCCCTAAAATCTGCTATTATTTTCTATACAAGTTTTCAAAGCACCATAACAAGGTTGTCTCTAGATTCATTTGGAAATAAATGAGTATAATTTCTTTAAAGTCCTGAGATAATAACTGTGTTATTTACCATTTTCTAGAAATAGAATTTTCTAGAAATAGGGATTTGAGCAAAGAAGAGAGGACACCACCATGCAATAAGTAATGATGGTCTCCAATAATCTCTTAAACTTGTACAGGATTGAAAGTTTCTGTAATTCCAGGCAGAGACAAGAGGAAAGTATAGTTTCCACTACCTCTCATTAACTAAAAAGCCACAGCTAAAAATAAAAGCTGGAGAAACTCCAAAAGGAGAAAAAAAAAAGCTTCTGCTTTCAATCCAGTCTACATGAGGAAAAGCACGGCTCCAGTGTAGAAAGCAAGGCTCCACTCCTACAAAAGCACATACATAATGGATACAGACCTTCTCTTCTTCCTAGGCCAATTATAAACTGAGAAAGGACCAACACTGGCATTAAATACTCGTATGCTCCCATCATTTTACAGCTGTACACTAACCTGGCATGTGAGAGTCAAACACAGAGCTATAGACTACAATAGAGAATGTACTAAAAAGAACGTGATGTGTTCAATGATCACTTAAATACAGGCACACATGCATGGCTGTCTATTGGCACAGGATTGCCATTAACATTCAAGATAAACTTCTAATCTAGTAAAAATGGATCTGGCTTTCCACAGGGGAATACCTCCAACTGGGTAAAGTTTATCATTATTATGTACTTACATGTCTCAGTACAATCACTTTCTCATGCTGTTTTTGATCAACTTAATGTGCCCTTTTGAGTTAAATTCTACAATATGTACGTGTCTATCATACAGAGGGACAACTTTTGATTCACATTCATAGCTATGCTGTCCATGCAAAGATTTACTTTCTTGATTAAGCATCAAGGTTACACTGTGGCAATCTAAAGCCAAAATAATCACATGTAACACAGGACAGTCCCAAATACAGCCACTATTTGCAATATTTCAAACCTAAGATGTTTGATGCTAGAGAGATGGCTCAATAATTAAGAGCACTTACTGCTCTTTCAGTTCCTAGCATCCACCTCAGGCTGCTAACTGGTTTCTTCAAGCACCTGTACTCACCTGCACATACCCACACATACACATAACTGAAAATTTAAATAAAAGTATTTAAAAAATAAGATTGGAATTGCATCCATATATAGTAAAACAAAAGCTTCAAGGCTGGAAGGTATGGCTCAATGGTAGAGACCATGTACTTAACACATGCACGGCTCTAGTTTCACTCACCGGCACCAAAAGTAAATAATGATAAAATAAATTGAAGGAGTCAGTTCAGTTCTTCATCAGTTAAGAATTTCAGATGAAACAGTGAGCTGGCTCAGCAGGCACTTGCTACAGACTCTGACAGCCTGAGTTCAAACTCTGTCCCCTGAGGTCGGTCCAAGGACAACTGGAGCCAGTTCCAAATCTATTTCTTAGTGCTTTGGTGACCTCTGACAAATTTTAACCTGGGTAATTTCTCCCATCTATAAAGTATAGTTTTTTCATTCTTTCTTTCTGAAAAAAAAATCGTATTTTTAAAAGAAGTTAAGCAATGGATAAAAGAACAATAAAACTGTCAGGTTGGATGTAGTAGAATATGACTGTAAGCCTAGCCCTCTGGAGGCATGGCAGGAAAATAAAAATTCCAAGGCCAATCTAAACTACAAAGCAAGCCTAGGCTACATGGTTAGAACCTAAGGGGGAAAAAAGAAAAGAAAAGAAAAAAAAGCCAGTTACTACACAAAATAAGGTATTGTTAAGGTGTGTGTGTGACACCCACACAGGTGCATACACACAAGTATATAAACTGTGCCTATAGACTAGGATGCATTTCCTTCACTTACTCAAAAGAACATTTTTACTTACTAGTAGGCAGACCATTTATCATCTATCAAATGCCATGTTCTCAGTACATATTTAAGACACTATAGCACACACCATCAATTACTTGAAAAAAAATTCCTTTAATAGAAAATTATTCATGCAGATAGCCAAATCTAAACATTTTATTACTAAACAGCTAACAGTGAGAACTGGACGGCATCTTAAGAAGCATACCCTATAGATACTACATAGGAATTCAAAACCACAGTACATAGTGGACATTTTTGCTCAATTTAGCATAGTACTTAACTGGGGGGGGGGGGGGCAATCTCAAAAGGGTCAGCAAATTGTCAGTAAGCTGTGATTAATACTATATGCCTGCTACTCTTAAAGTCACTCAGGAGATTAGGCTATTTTAGAGAGCTAAACCATGAATTAAGATTAATTCTGGAGATAAACTAGTTTGAACCATCCCACACTGAGAAAATCACTTTGTACAGTTTGATGAAGCAATTCTGTCTGTATTTATTGATGAAAAAGAAGCTATCTGCAAGGCTGTCTAACCACCAAGAGTTGGTAAACAAACCTGGGCACAATGAGAATGCACACTAAAGATGGAGATACCAAGGTCTGGGTAGTGATGGCAACAAAGGTTGGGCACAGTAGCTACGGAGAAAAGCAGAAGGAAGTCTAACTGTCCTAATGCTTTTCAACATCAGGCTCTTCTCTCTTTTTCTACCTCAACTGCTCACTGAACTCTCTCATGCCCTCTTTTATTTGAGATCTCAGCTGAGTTCCCAGATAGCCCAAAATGTTCATCTAGCCAAAGAAGGAAAGCACCTCTCATCTAGGCAATCAACAAACTCAAACCTCACAGGCAGAAAACACAAAGCAATCGTTCCATAGTTGTAAAAGGCAGCTGACCTTTGTTCTCTCAAGAGACAGATTTGCCCTTCTTCTAGTAGATTCTTTGAGCATAATTATTTTTACTTCATCTCTTAAACTACAGCCCCCTAGAACAGAAATAGCTGGTAAACACAAAAGGAAATGCTCAAAGTGCAAGAATAAAAAGCAGCAAGATCTCTGTCCATAATATGGGACTACTTAAAGTAACTACATGCATCACTATGGTTCCTAAGCTAAAGAAATATAGAGCAAACTGATACCGCTCTAAGCAGCTACAGGGCACCCATACTTCAACCTGGAAACAATGAGGTTCATACTGAAATAAGGCATCACAGACTCTGGGAGACGGAGCTTCCAAATGGGCTTTAGTGACAGAAAAATTAGATGTGCTTCAAATATCAACACATTTGAAGGACTTAGACATCTGCATTTGCTCTAATAGGCAAATATCATAAGACACAGGGCAACATGCTGTGTACTCAAGCTGACTCAGACAAGAAGTCCCTACTTACTTTCTAGCAAAGAACAGAACACATAAATAGAACCACAACACAGGACGCAAGCTGGAGTGTGAAGAGGGATGATGTCGGGGTGACATGGGGAAATCCATGGTCATATCCCAACTGAACAAGTCCAAGTGCTGAAGGCTGTGTGCTATCAAATGTTCAAACACAGTGAAGTCCACATGGACTCAACCATTTCATAAATGCCTACCACATTTTAAACACTGGGCTGTGCACAGTACAAGCACAAACAAGACAGGCATGCAGGGAATGTAGTGGGAGGTACAGGTGTTAAACAAGTCAAAGGTCAATTTCTGTCTCCAGTACATTCCACAGCCATGAAGAAAATCAGGATGTTACAGAAATAAAGACTGACAAGAAGAAATCCTCTCTAGAGAAGCAGCATTTAAACGGAGACCTAAAAATGAGAAAAATCTTAGGTATACTTGGTCTTTGGGGACACAGCATGGTACCACCATGGGAAGGGGCGAGATGAACCATGAGCCCTGAGCAATCTGTTCCAAGACTGGCCACATGCAGTGTGTTAGTTCTATAGACAGAACTGTTACGACTACATAAAGTTAAGCTAGGAAGCCTGAATGCCATCCATGTCCAGCCATTCCTCTGCTCAAATGAAGGAAACGAAGCCTAGTGGCTGGCTCAGTGTCACTTAAGTAGGTGTAGGCAGAGGATGGTCCTAGCCTCTCACATCCATTACATCCAACTGTCAATTAGCTTTTTAATCAGATAATTCACTTGAAAAGCTGTAGTTCAGGAAATAATAAGTAACACTTAATATCTTCTGGTTAAATAAGCAGATTAGGTGCCAAGCATTTCATTAGACTGTACAGAGATACAACCTCCACAGTTGACATAAAATGAGAAATGTAGTAAGTTTTCCACAAAATAAAATACATTCAGTTTCTCTACTGACATTGCACACATCCTTTTGGATGTCTCAATATCTAGGAAATCATGATGAAAATACTGTGTGTCAAATTATTTTAAATGCTTTTCCTTGGAGAAACAGAGTTGGCAAACACCCCCCAATGCCACTGAGGACAGACACTTACACTTCTTACTGTACCTGCTTGAGAAACAGGAGCATAGAACAATTGTTACTAAGGGCTGGAAATGAAGAAAGCCACCAATGAGGTTTGCAAATGCACTGTACCTAAAATCAAAACACTGAAAACAGGAAGACAGGAATATACTTCCATCCAATTGAACAACCGCAAAAAAAGAAGGCCCATGCAAAGAACAAAGTATGCTATGAATTTTTCATGAATTCTGTCCTAGGGGACCAAAAAACAGACTTAGGGTCTTTCAATTACAATTGCCCTTAAAAATCAAATATTGTCAAGATCAAACATTAATTTTTAATGGCAATTTTCCCAAACACTGCAATGTACTTTGCAGGAATAGTCAAAACAAGAGAGAAACTTCATGAAGCCAGTCACTCACTCCCAGGGCTTCTCCCTCAATTCCTACCCCCAGGTATTAACCATGTATAACACAGAGCACTAGAACTATTCTGCCAATGGCAAGCCTGGGTCAACCTGAAAATATGCATTTCTGAAGCACTGACCACCTCCCGCTTGAGCAGTATAATGGGTCAACACATGAAAAGGCCACAGAGAAGCAAACAGTCCTACAGTTTAAACGCAGCTCTCAGAACAGGTGAGAAGAGGGGGCCCACTCCATGAGGAGTAAGAATTCCAGACTTTAGTGTGCCCTTGATGGTCACAGATGAGGTCACCCAAGATGCTGATTGATCTACTGGAAGCCCAACTGGCTGGTCCACACTGATGCTGCACTCTATTTTTGACACTATCTCGAGCTCGGTGTACTTGAGATTTCTAAACCTTTCCAAGGACATCAGAAACTGTGTCTGTACCTGAGCATTTATCTCTGTTACCGAAGAAAAGTCACCTTCCAAAAGAACGCAGTCAAAGCCCATATCACATGTACTTTGAGGAAGGAAAAGTAGTTTAACGACAAAATTGTATTATACATCAAGAAAGTCAAGGGGACTATAAGAAAATTAAAATCTTGATACCTCATTCTATCAAAATGATATAATCAGTCAAGATCTAACTTACACTGAGAGAAGCAATATAGCTCAGACTACTCCCCACAAAAACCTCAGGTGAATGCTGATTCCTTATAAGACAGGAATGATTTGTAAATGCACATGGACCCTGAGCTACGGATGATGATGACAAACCAAAGGTGATTACCGGACTATCAGAAGAATAACAATGGAAATTCTGAGAGACAGTCTCTTTTACTGTAAAAAACACACTTCTATAAAAATCCACTTTCTAAAAATCAAAAGATAGCTGTTTCAATTGGTGTGGATCTGGCCTTTATTTATGACTGAAGACACAATGTATCACACAGAAGGTGACCCTTCAGCCATCAGAAGTGGGGAGGAAAAGAATTAACCTGCAAAATAAACATAGGGCTGGATGCTAACCAAAAAAAAAAAAAACAAAAAACCTAGGATATTGAATATTAGAAGGGTGTATAAGAGACAAATGTGTAGAGTTTTTACAATAACAGAGACTCCAGTGGGCAAAGAGAGGAAGAGAGGGAGGAAGAAAAGGACAGTAAGAGGAAGAGGAGAGGGGGAAGAAGTGCACAGGTATGTGTTTTAGAAATCTAAGCCACTGAGATTCCAAAATGACACCCACATAACCCCTTTTCCCTTTCCATTCAAAGACACTTTGATGCTGTTTCTCTTACTCTCTTTAGAAGCTTTCTTTTTCTAGTAGATTTTAAGAGATAAATGCATGTTTTTACTTCAGTATACAATGTACTAAAACACCACTAAGGCCCTTTTATCTGTAAATAAATTTTAATAGGAAAGACAAGTATTCAAACATGGGGAAAGGATGATAAATAGGCAATGTCAACACATGGGCATTTGGAAATGGAGACAATATTGGATGGGGCAAGGCTCTTAGTGGCTTAATCCAGGATATATCAGGCAGTGTGCTAAACCCCTTTAGGAAGTATTAACCTCATAAGATACTAACAACTGAATGAGATGAGTTGTTTTAAACCTGTTTTGCAAATGAAGAAATGGGCTTACAAAAGATTAACTTGTCCGGAACTGCAAAAGATTGCTCATTCAGGCCTATCAGACTCCAAGTTGTATGTTCATTGTGCTATTTTAAGCAAAACAGTTATAATAACCGGAGCCTATTTTATCACAGAAAAAATAAGTAAGAATCTCTCCTAAAGGACTAGACACTGTTACATGCATTCGACTGGATTCTAACATGCAGCCGAGGATGAGAGCCACTGGGAAAAGCCTTCACAGGTCATGTGGACCAAAGAGTCAAACCAGGGACTGTGGAGAGCATCTGGCTCTGAGGAGGAAGCAAGACTGCAAGAACATCACTGAGCTTCAGTGTGGAGGCACATGCCTGGAACTCCAGCATTCAACTCCTTACAGGAGGAATACATGTATGATACCAGCGTGGGCACCATACACCAAGACCCTTTCTCAATACAGAAACAAGCTCAACAAAAAAAACTATCAGAAAAGGAGGTGCTGCAACAGAACAGAGAGCAAATGCAACACACGTCTGTCTACAAAGCTTGATTCAAAGCACTAATTAAGGGTGATGAGATTGCTCAGTGGATAAAACACTTGTCGTGCAAGTCTAATGAGTTTGGTCCCCAGAACTGATTCTGTAAAAAAGACTGTCCTCTGACCTCCACATATATCATGTGGTACACATGCGAGTGTGCACACAAAACTAAAATCTTTTTAAAAAATTTTTTAAAAGGAGTGATTAAAAAGGCAGAAAATGTAGAATGGAATCATTCCACTGAGAGCAGAGTACTAGCAAACCCAGTATGTACAAAGAGCATAAACTGCTCTTTAACTGATGTGACGAGTAGTATATAATTTACAGGGGAAAAGGAAAAATTAACAGTGACTACCCTAAAGCCAGCAGGTGGTAATACGAAGCAATGAGTGGGTAGAAGCCACACAGGCCTTGAGGAGCAATCAAATGCAGGACAGTGGTCACAACCATGGCTCAGTTGGGTGGTGGCCCTGTCATTTTATTTAGTAACCAGAAAGGGGAAAAAATGAAATAATCCACATAAAATGGACCAAGAGCTTCTATATTCTAACTGAGCACAGTATAAGAAAATAGCTCCCAAATTTTATTCAGCTTACAGTTCATGCCTGAGAAGCCCTAGTGGTTCCATGTAGCATATCCTGGTGGTTTCTTGGTGTAGCAGCTTTAGTTCAGTGTCAGGTGCAAGATGCAGCCATATGAAATAGAAAAGGTTCCTAAATGGTCAGTTGGAACCTATTCTACCACAACCAAAACCATCATCTCATAAACACTTTCTCAGTTTACTAATTTATGTAGTGACATATTATCTACAGGACTATCATCAAATCTTATATTCTGATTATATTACACATTCTTAGCTGAACTGTTGGGAATCAGTATTTACAAAACCAACAATCAACAACTTAAAACCCGACACCTGTCAAGTAAAAAAAAAAACTTGGTCACCTGCAAAGTTTCCTATTTAATTTTAATTTTCATGTGCCTTGTTTTGTCTTAAGATGATTTCTCCATGCTCAATGGGTAATTCCTTAGCTGCATTATCTTGAGATATACACTTAAATAGCAAGAAAGTGTATCCTAGATACTTTATTATATAGTCTACAAGCTATTGCTCTAGTCAGTAAAGTGGAAACCTGAGTCAACACTAAGGTGCCTCCCTCCCCTCCCTTCCCTTCCAAATTAAACATTCTTAAGAGAAGGAAGCTATATAGCTATAAAAATAATTTATTGGATCGTTCAAGACTTTGTAAAATATCACAAATTTTTTAAAGGTATGTAAACATTTGACTTTTTTTCTTTCTTTTTATTTATTTATTTTACTTTTTGGAGGGGGGTCCTTGCTACAGAGCCCTGGCTGTCTTGGAACTTGGAACTATGTAAACCAGGTAAGCCTTGAACTCACAGAAATCTATCTCTTCTACTGGAATTAAAAGCATATACCACCATGCTTGGCTGAAGTTCTTCCCTTAACCCGCTCCTGGGTGCACAGATGCTGTACTCTGAGGTCAATGGTGCAACATTCCTACAGCATATGCCAGAAATAGTTCTAATGCCAGAAAACATAGTTTTCTAAAGGGAACATCTATAACACTGGGATAACCCATTAACAGACACAAAATGGCAGCTGTAGATCACAGTTTTTAAAAGCCTTTCTGAAAAGGAGATACTTTTCTCTGACAACACTCTGTGGCTACAGAAGTGCTCTAAATGATGTGCTAGATCCAGTTCCTGCTTACTTGTTTTGTCCTGGAAACAAAATAGATCTAACAGGGATAATGAATACCAGTCAGAGATCACAGAGGACTCTTTAAATAAGCTTTTGTGGCCGAAAAGGGTAAGTAAGAGATACGGACACAAAAATATCCAGAAACACAGGCTTGGATGAAAGGACAGGGAGTATTTTTGCCAAGCCATTTGAATCATTCTCAGGGACCCACACACCCCTATATGCCTAGCAGGTAAAACAAGAATACTTCTGCACTTCGGAATTGATTTTTCTGCTTAGGATTAATTAAAGGCACATCAGCTGCTCTGGGAATTCACTTTGAAGCAAAAGGAGGTCACACTAAAACCTGACTGAAGGAGCTAGAAGAAAATAAGTTATCTCACCTCACAAACAACCTATGAGCTTGTTTGGTTTTTTGGTTCGTTTTTAAAAAAAAAAAAAAAAAAGCAAAAAAATTAAAAAAAATCTGCCAGACCCACTGCTGTCCCTCAGAAGAAGAAAGGATGTTCCATGGTTACCTTAAAGGAACAAACAAGTAGTCATTAACAAGGTTAGGACCAATAACCATAAACTAATTAGCTAAGAGAAGTGGATAGGAGTCCAAGGTACGGTTTGATGTTTTAAATCCGAGTGTTTTAGATACAAGGATCTCACTGCTGGCTTTCTCTTCAGTTTGAAAACCAGAACCCTATTAAAGGAGCCATGTTTTCAGATACATGATCTGGCTAAGTACACTGAGCAGAATAACACAGAACACCCTACCCTCCTGTGTCAGCATTTTCAACATAAACACTGCAGGTTCCATGCCCAGCACCTTAGCAAGGCAGACGCCTAAAGATGTTCTGTAACACTGCCGAGACCCTCTTTAACACCTGTGGCAAAATATGGTGCCTTTTAACGCTTTGTTTTGTTTAAGTGGTTTTTAAAGTGTAAGCACAATGACTTTCAAAGCAGTTTCTAACAAGAGGTCACACTATAAAATTGAAGAAGTTAGAGAAGAAATCAATTGTGTATCAACTGCCAAAACCCAGTTTTAAATGGCAGAGTTGGTCAGAAGCTGTTTTACACATGAAAAACAAACAAAAAACAACAACAACAAACACCCACCTGCAGGTTAGAAACACCTAAGTGTTGGGGGTGGGGGTGGAAAGCCCTGAGCAACTGTGAACATATAAAGCACTTCCCTTTGAGACAGAAAGAAAGACAGAAGACCAGAAACACAGGGAAACAGACTCATTTCTCTTCGTTTCTAGAAGAATTCAAATATCCATATTTGGATGAACTGTATTTCACAAAATTCCGATGTGGAAGCCTTAGGCTCCAGGGTGACTATATATGTGCAGACATTTTAAAAAGAAGAGGGCAATTAAGTTAGGTCACACAAAACAGGAGACCCCAGATGCTGTTTTGTGTGCATGCACACACACACACACACACACACACACACACACACACACACACGAATGAACAACACAATGAGAAGGCAGCCTAGCCTCTACTCACTACTAGTGCCCCAGCACTTGATTTCAGACTTTTACAACTGTAATAAAATGAACTTTTACGGTTTGGCCTATCTAACCATTGTTATTCTGTTACAGAAGCCCACCTGACCAATAGAACCCCCACACAAATTCTCTCAGTCGCCTCTTGTTTTCCACTGACTCCAGGTTAAGAAAACACTACTCAGCTAGACCCTCGCTACCTGCCCTTTACCCACTCTTCCTCTCAATGTATACGTGCTGACTACCTTTCAATGTCTCTCCAAATGCCCCATGTTGCCACTACTTAAAACTACTAAAAGTACGCCTGTAAGTATACATTCAAGGGCTTTTTCAATATTTTTAAAGATTTTTTTAACATGTATGTTTGTGTACATGCATGTGTACCACATGAAGGCCTGGCACCTGTGGAGGCCTGAAGAGGTCATTGGATCACCTGGAATTTGAGTTACAAATGATTGTGAGCCTCCCTGTGGGTGCTGAGTACCAAACCTGGGTCCTCTGGAAGAGTAATTAACAGCTGAACCATCTTTCCTGCCACATGGGGCTTTTTATATTCTAACTTACCTACCCTAGTATTTTTCTCCCAACTTCTCATGCAAAAACCCTAAACAGGTCAAAATGGCCCATAACCATCCTATCAATATCACCTGCATTTTCTTCTTCCCTTGCTTTTATTTTCCTTGGCACAAGATTTAGAATGACGGCTCTGCTTATTTTCTTCATATGTGGTAGATGGAAGAGAGGAGTTTCGGGGAGTGTTAAGCTATAAGAAGGGGTCATGGAGAACTCTTCCCAAGCGTTTTGCACACTGGTGGATTTATTCAAATAAAGCTTTGGCTCCAACCAAATCATACTGTCAGTTGCTCACAGATGAGCAGAAACAGGGCACCACCTAGTAAAAAAAGAACTTATACAATATCTTAAGAATTATAAAATCATAAATTTCATAGCATATCCATGAGTTCTGAGAGGACAGAAGAGAACACCATGAGGGTTTGGCTGACTTTTGAAAGAGACCACATGCTATACCTTATACCTTAGGGCAAAGAATGTCAACTTAAGACAGCACAGAAAATTTTTAGCTCTGTTATTCACAGAAAACTGGGGAGATGTGACCTTAATTAAATGCAATCCCCTAAGCCCGTCACAAGTTCTGCATAGGGTCTGGAGGCCATGAG
Organism: Peromyscus eremicus; assembly: GCF_949786415.1. Classification (NCBI taxonomy): domain Eukaryota; kingdom Metazoa; phylum Chordata; class Mammalia; order Rodentia; family Cricetidae; genus Peromyscus; species Peromyscus eremicus. The sequence continues at coordinate 106,408,789 of NC_081417.1, forward strand.
AGGAACCCACAGCTTTGCTCCCCAAACTCTGCTTTCTTTTCAAACCTATCACCTCAATCCCAGCGATAAAACTTCCCACTGACAGAGCCTCTGATTTTTCCAATTTCTAACTATCCCTTCCTCATCAGTCCCACAAAGAACATGACAACAAACCTCTCCAGCCCTCTTTTTATGAAATGGTAACTGAGCTTCATAATCTACAACGGGTTCCTACTGACTTCCATCACATGTTAGCAAGACACAGTAAGACACCAATGATAACCTACACTGGACCCTACGTATTTTACATCACATGGTAGCAAGACACAGTAAGACAACATGGCTTCCAGCAAGCAACACCTGGCTCTCAGTTTTATATGCTGACTAAACAGCCTCGGCCCCACTCTCTGGATTTTTGCTTCATACTTTTATAAGTGCTTTCTCCAGTCGACATTGTTTCCCTACTAGTTCCTATGCATACTTATGCCACCATTCAAACAAACTTGGCAAGTCCTCCAAGAGCTCTTTCCATGCCCTGTGGCAACTAGACACCTGTAAGACCCTGCCAATGACTTCACTTCTATGATAATTTCTAGGTAGACACAACCAGGTGTGGAAGGTTGAATTCTAGAAGAGCCTTAGGTCTTCCATCCCTCTGACCAAAATAAAAATGTACTCTCATCAGTATCGCCTAGAGGTAGCCCAAGGTCCACGGATAATAGCTAAAAGCATTCAAGTTGTCTGATGCATGTATCTCATCTATTGTAGGTATGACAGGCCAGAGAATGATGGCTAGCAGATCTATATCAGGGCCCAGAATCTGGCACAAACCAATAGTATAACATTCAGAGACTTCAGTGACTATTTCCTAGAACATTAAGTGCCCAGAGGGCTGGGCCACCAGCTTCCCATCAAGAGGGGAAAGAACCACCCACTTCTATGACAGATTGATTGCTAAACACATGTACAGCAGGCCTTGCAGGAGAAAAGGCAAGCTGTCCTGCCAGAGTTCTTAAAAGCTTCCGAGGACCGTGATCTTTAAGTGGTAAAAAGATGCATTCTAATGCACACTAGATATCCCTTCTCTCAGACTTAAGGCTGAATAATGTGCTTTCAGTTTTAAAATTTCCTAGAATTCTAAAATATCAGCCATCTTTAATAAGAACATTAGTCATAAAAGAGTAATTACTAAAATTACAAAAAGCGTGTATGAGCAAAGCCTACTGTTCAAGAAAATAATTTTTAAATCAATGCAGTTAAACACAATGTAATCTTGTCAGAGCCAATACAACCACCTACTCACTCCCTAAAGTCTAAGAAACAGCCCTGACCAAGGGAATACAAACAAGCTAAAGGAGGCTTTAACCTTCTCATCAATGATAAGCAGAGAACAGTGCTGTATTTGGTCAGTGTACATAGCTCAAAAAAAAAAAAAAAAAAAAAAAAAAGAAAACCTAAAAAGCTACAAAGATTAACACTTTTCTTAACCAAATCCCCGTGTCTTACACAGAAATACACACGCAACTATCAAATTGCCAATTGCCAGAGTAAAATTGGTATTTTAGATTGTAAAACATTTCTAAGCAATATGTTGAAAGTCAACAATGAAAAATACTACCCCTATGGTCATCATCAACATGTATTAAGTGGGTCATTTCTTTGTCTATATTTTATATAAATGTTTTCTAAAAGCACAAGATCCTAACAACTATATGAAGAACAACAGTGTTTGAAAAACTGGAAATAAAACATGCAGTCATTAGTTATCAAATAAAATGACCCTAAAAAGACCGAGAGTCTTGTAAAAGACAGTACAGCTTGCAGCCAAGATGAAATGAAGTTTTTGGCATTAAACAAAATTTAAAATCTCTACATTCCTCCTAATGAAGACTATCCCTTAGTTCATTACAAATCTGAGACAAAAACAAGGCGTTTAATGGCAATGTGCTTTCTCCCGGAAAGCTGGTTTATTGCTATTTAGTGTTTCCAAGAAAGTATTTCCAAGAGTTAAGTGATCATTTCAATATCGACTCCTCTTCACAGCCTGCTCTGTGGTGTTACCACCTCCTTACAAACTGGGGAAACACCAAAAGGGATGCATAAATGACTTCCCTTCATCTCAATATTCCCCCCCGCGAGACTTTGGAGTATCATACAAAAGCAAAGTACTCATTTAGTTCTTGGATTCTCTACTGTGCCTCATTTTTAAGGGCACAAAAATTGGAAGAGTGAATCAACTTAGCTATCTAAGGATAGACCCAAAAGTCAAACATCAAGTGACAAATGCCCTACATCCTACTCTTAAACACAAGGGTTACAATGTTGATTGACGCCATCACATAACTACAGTTCTACCCCTGGACTCCGGGCTTTCACTAGCTTATTTCAGTTCCTGTTATTTACAAACGTGGATGCTTATTACATATAAAAGCTCTTAGTTCCAATAAGCTCTGGGTAACTTGCTATCTCCATTTGAAAAGCCTCTTCCTCACAATTACCATCCATTTGAAGAGTGATTTGACCCACACTCCGTCCTTTGAGACATTATATAAAAGGACTCTCACCTACTCAAAAATCAATCTTTTCAATTAGATGAAAACTTAATGAAAGCTGAGATCATCTTGATGAAAGCAAAGTACTGCCAAAAGGCAAAAGCAGTTTCACAATCTAACAGTAAACCCACGAAGTTGCCAGATTACAATTCTGTTGCTTAGTCACTGTGGTTCAAAAATGTGTGGACTACCACAGGAGGGCAGTGACCAGCCTTACAGGAAGCCTCAACACTGACAATAGCAAATAAGTACTAACAGAACTGGTAACTGGTTACCTGCAAAGAGGCTATTCATCATAGCACATAACAAAAAGTACTATCCCAAACATGCAGTGGAGATTCTAGTACACTTGCCTATGCCTTTAGTATAGAGTACATAACAGACCAATCCAGTACCCATGATCATGTGATTCAAGAAGAATGAATTTTGGCTTACTTATCTAACATTTACTTTAACAGCAATTGATTCCTGGCCAATGGTATGAAGTCATTTGAGAGGTAGCTGGTGATAATGTGAACAGGGACAAAAATATGCAAAGCTGGTTGATGTCGAGTCCAACTCACAAGTATGACATGGTAGCCAATTTAGCCAAGTGGAAGCAGGCTGAATTGATGCCAACTTTATCCTTCAATATTCTGATATGTACAACAGCTACCATCTACCCAGGCAAGTCCTGAGCAGCTACCGATAGGAACAAAAGGACTAAGGATATTCAACAAAAATGAACCAAAATCCAGAATGGAATCTACTTTTCACTTAATGTCCAAAAGTAAACTAAAATCCCTTTGTTAAAGAAACAAATCGTCAGTGTTTTCCAAAAATAGCAACAAGAAAGTATTACTAAAAGAACTATTTTCTGCCAGGCGGTGGTGGCCCACACCACATGCCTGAAATCCCAGCATTCTGGAGGCGGAGGCAGGAGGATCTCTTAGGAGTTTGAGCCCAGCTTGGTCTACAAATTGAGTTCTAGGACAGCCAGAGCTGTTACAGAGAAACCCTGTCTTGCAAAAACAAAAATAACTGTTTTCTAAAACTTCTTAGATCATAAACCATAATCAGCTCTTAAATATATGCATGCTCACTAGGAGCAGTATAAATAAATACAACCACAAACAGCAGTGTCATCTATTATAAAACACATGCATCACACACTTATATGACTCTCAAATACTACAGGGAATTTAAAGTATTTAAAATGGGGGGGAGGCTGGAAAGATGGCTTAGCTGTTTTAACAGTTCTGGTCTTCCAGAGGACCTGAGCTTAGTTCCCAACACCCACATAGGTGGCTCACAACCACCTATGACTCCAGTTCCAGGGAATCTAACACCCTCTTCTGGCCTCCACCAGTACCCAAATTCATGTACACAGACTCACACAAAGACTAATCATAATTTTAAAAATTAAAATATTCTAAATGAAAACAGGGTACTGGTGTGAGGAGAGCTTGATAATGACAAAGTAAGAGGTAGAAACTGAGAGAAGACAAAAAATAATCACAATTTAGGGCTGTCATAACAAAATACTAGACTGATCACAAAGCATGAGGTAAAAACTAACTGGCTTACTAAAGGGAAAATTATTTAGCTGGTTCATAAAATAAAATACTGTATCTAACCAAAAACTGGGGAACTGTGAATGCCTGAAAATGCTTGAAATTGCTCTGCAGGCAATAGGGAGACACTGAAACCTTCAGGCAAAGGTGAGCAGCCTGTGCCTCCTTTAATTACTGCAAGGTCGCATTTGTCTTAGGAGATAACTCATATATCTAGTGCCCAAAGCCACAAAAGCACAATAGTACTAATTAATCTACAATTAAACTACAGTACTAGGGCACAGAGAATTCTAGACAAGTTTCAAGCTGGTCCACCAGAACTAGACAGAGCTCGTGCGTTCTGGCTTAGCTTTATCATGACTGCACCTCTGGACCAGTGACTAGGCTCCCACGTAGGTTGTTCACCTGTACATAGGAAAATGTCTGTGAGGACGTGAGTACATGCAGGCAGGTTGCTTAGGATGAAAATATTAGGACAGACTTTGTCTCCATTCTTAAATTCTCCAGGCACAAAGAAAAAGCCTTCAAATGATGCTGATGCAAGCACGTTCACCACAGAGCAGTGACATCGAGTGAAAGGTATTGGAGTATTTGGAATAAAATGAATTCTGTTGGTTCAGAGGGCTTTGTAAGGAAGTCCTGTGTAGGAAGGAAGGTGAGAAGAGGCACATTTTCCTGCTTCCATCCTTCCCAAACCACAAGCTGAAAGCCATACACCTAGATGAGCACTTTTTTATTCAGCCTTGCCCATTTTTCCTCCCTCGATGGCTTAAAATGGTTCCCAGGCACACATATAATTAAAATTCATTATCTTAAAATGCTGCTTTAGGAAACCCAGCAATCAAATCTAATATCACCCGTTTTTATAGATAGATATAATTACAACCTAATAGGCATCATTTAATCAAGATTTAACAATTAGATTCTTAATCCAAAACTTGATCATTTTCTTCCTTATCAGTGCACAGAATTTTCTCCCAGGTGGTGGTCATATAAAGTGAAGAGCTGAAAAACTAATAAATCCTTATCGTAATAGCCTTCCTAAAGTGCTAATTATTACCCAATTATGACAGGTATAACCTGAGCATGCAGAGCCTAACAAAACCTAATGTGATCCTATTCACAGCACTTTTTTTTATTATACCATTCAACCTGGGTCTCCAAACAACTATCCATCACTGAAACAAAAGGCATGGTGGAGGGAGGAATCTCCCACAGACACCTTCCAAACAAGAAAGTAAGCTGTGCATATCAACACCTCAGGCTCTATCATCAAAGTCAGATCTTTAAGGTGGAAATGTAGCCCTGAGGGTTATCTTCTTTCCCATCCAATTCCAGAGAGAAAAGCACCCTCAGAAGTGAGTACTCTCCCAAGACACTGGGGGTCAAAACCACAACTTAGAATCCAAGCATCCTGTACACATTGATATGGCAAGCAGCCCCACCCATGGGTGAGGAAAATGGAACAATTTTCACGGCCTATATTTTCAAGCCTGATTACCACATCTCCCCTCTCACATCTAATTACAATATCTATCCCCACTTGCAGCTAAATAAGATTAATTCTTAGTCACTGATCCTTAATAGTAACGCCTGCTACTCCCAGCAGCCACCACTCTTCTTTGAAAGAAATGCAACTCACTAATTAGTGCATCTTCTTTGAGAGCCTTTAAATTGCCTTACCACACCCAAGTTCCTTCCGGCCAGACCAAGATTCTTTACAGGCATAATACACCAAACAAGACATACACAGCTGGGGGTGGAGGAACTATTAACGATTAGAAAGCCCTGAAACAGCTCTTACCATTAAGAGGAGAAAAGTTAAACCTTCTTATTTTTCTCAATCTGCTTTTCCTTCCCAGAAAATTAGGAGAAGTCTCCTAGCAAGTGGAAACTAAGCCCTTGCTTTTAAGACATAATTGTCCAGGGCTCTGTGGATGCAGAAGCAGACCTGGTTTTGCATATGCAAAGTTCAAAAAATTCTATGATATAAATTCAGTTCATGAAGTTGATGATGTCTCCTGATATAACTAATCTCATTTAAGAACTGTACGTTCAGTCTTCTAAAACATTCCAATTCAGGAATGAGGAAATGTAGCACTGCCTCAGAGAGCTTTCCTAAAAAGCCATGGTTCTCAACCTTCCTAATGCTGCAACCCTTATTTCCTCCTGTTGTGGTGACCCCCAACCATGAAATTGTTTTCATTCCTATTTCATAACTATAATTTTGCTACTGCAATAGATCATAATGTAAATATCTGATATGCAAGATATCTGATATGCAACCCCTGTGAAAGAGTCATTTGATCCCCAAAGGGGTCACGTCCTGCAGGTTGAGAACTGCCAGGTAGTATCCTCAATAGAGTGTCAGGCTTGGCAAGGCTGAGAACAGAGGAAGAATCCAACCATCAAGTTCTGAAACACAAGAGTCTCCCATCCCTTATGCTCAACTTATGCAGTGCTAAGCAGGTCTTATAGACAGATTACTGGCCCACGTAGGGGCCAAAGAGTGCCCCTTCACACCAAGATGGCCGAGCCCAAAGCAGCTGGCATGAGCAAGTGACACTGTAATTCAATGGCCAGTGATTGTCTTTGGGGGCTCCTTCCACTCCAGCCCCCATCTTTTTTCTCCAAGGATAACTTCAAGTGGGCTAGCACTCGACTAGCTTTTCTTTCTTTCTTTTTATTAAGGGGTGTAAGGGGCAGATGGCAATAGTGTTCGGACACAAGGTCTCACAATATAGCCCGAACTGGCCTAAAATTCAAAAACTTTCTGCCTGTATCACCAGAGTACAAGGAATATAGAAAGTGTGACACTATGCCCATGCCCACAAGTCTCTGGTTTACTTTGATTACCATTAAAACGAACAATTTAAAAAGCTCTTCAAAGGACATGGATCATTCATTGTTGCCAAAGTTCAGCTTATGTATCAGAGGCAACAACTACTTCAGAATCTTTGATCTCAGTGAAGGAACTGTTGGTCCTGAGGAATCATCCTCAGCAATAAAATTCTAAAAAGTTGGAAAAGTCAAATTTCATACTAAACGTTTAAAACAAAATCTACTTTGGGGAAGGATACAAGGTTTGAAACTTTTATTCAAATACTGACTTTCCATCTGTCTTCATTCAATAAAAACACCTTGTACATCTCCTCAGCTGCTCTCGCGATCACTCATTCAACAGAAGCCATGGAGAAGCAGCAGGGACACCTCCTCCTGCTCTTCCCAAGAGCCCTTCCTTAGGGCTTTTCATAGAAGAGCACCCTTAATGACAATGGCCTCACAGCCGGACCCAATACAGAAGGAACCACAAGTCCATCCTAAACCCTGGGAACTTAGAGCAGGCCTCTCCTCCTTCCTCCAGTCCTTCCTTCTCTTAATTTCCAGCTGTAGGACAGATTCAACAGCTCTCCAGACGTCATTTCTCAAAACAGCTCTTTGCCTTTAAAAACACTACCCAGGAACACCTTAAGTGTGAAACAAACATAAAACTCCAGAAATGGGGGCTGGGAAGATAGCTCAGTCAAAAAAAAAGGGCTTGCAACACAAACACAGGGACCTGAGTTCAATCCCCAGCACCCCCATGAAAAAAGCTGGCAGTCGTGGCACACACTTGTAATACCAGCTCTGGTGATGGGGAGAAAGGAGCAACCAGAGAGCCAGGCTCCGGTAAGGTACCTTGTGTCAAAAGACAAGACAGACCACTCTTGAGGAACCACAGCTAAGGCTGACCTCAGGCTTCCGCATATATATGCATATGCATACACAAAAACAAAAGAAACACAAAATAGAGCCAAGGATGATGACTCAGTGGGTAAAGGCATTTGCCCTTCAAGTCTGGAGGTCTGAGTTCAATCCCCAGAACCCATATGTGGGTGGGTCAGTGAGAAGGGCAGAGACAGAGAGAGTGACAGAGAGAGAGAACTGACTCCACAAAGTTGTCCTACACACACACACACACACACACACACACACACACACACACACACACACAAAGAACAGCACTACTGGAAATAGTCTCAAATTTAATATTTTAAGAAATTAACAACTCAGTGATGCCTCGTTTCTTTTAAATGGGGCAGAAGTTTTCAGTTTAAAGACTTCATATTCACAGATATAAGGGAAAATAAAAGTGGGAATGTCTGGTGTCTTGAATTCTATATTTTGAATAAAGTTTTAATGCCATCCATTCAATATGTAGTAAGAAACTATCTGAATATAAAAATGTGTCTTTGCCTTCACAGTTCTGAAAGTGGTAAATTACTTACAATCTGTAATTCTGGGCCATCAGTAATTCTCCCTACCACCCACTTGCCTAGCAATGGTATCCTCACTAAGAGTCCTCAGTTTTAAATAGAAATCAACATCATTAGGAGTTCTGGATGCTACTGTTATTGATATTTCTCAATCTGGTTCCAGCACATAAAGAGGTTAATACTAAACACGTTTAAACTGTTAGCCAAATCAAATTCAGAAAATGTCTAAACCTGTACATATTGACAATTGAAAGAAATTAATTCTATCAGAATATTAAAAGTTGAGACACAGACAGAAAAACAATGAATGGGCATCCCTGGCAACCACCCCTCTGCTTTAAGAGAAAGATTTTTGGGGGGCATTTTCTTCTCCCAGCAACCAGGAGTCAGCATCTGTCTGAGAATAGGGTTCTGATGACTGACACTTCACTTCCCTCCTCCTTTCCCATCTAATCCCATGACTAATGGGGGGTGAGTGGGGAGGTTCTACAGTGAGGCTTTTTTTTTTTTTTCAAAGTGCAGGCATGCTCAACAACTGACAAAGGAGATTGGGATTCTATATACACCCACAGCACCATTTAGTCAATTTCTATTTAAGAAAGAAAATAGGACAATGAAACCAATATAGGAAAAAAAAAAAAAAAAAAAAGAAAGAAAGAAAGAAAATGCTTAGGTGAACTACTCCAAGGTGCAATTTTAGCTTATGTGACCTTCCAACGTGCTCTTTGTATGTGTAAGCCAATGTGTGGGCATGTGTATATTTATAGAAAGAAAGTGTTAAGAGCGCTATAAAAAAATGTGCATAAATCACAGAACATTCACACTTTAAGATTAGCCCACAGCCTCAATTTTTAGGTAAGGAAAGCAATACCTAAGACTTGGACCAATGTAAAACCTGCCAGTGGCAGAACCAAATCACAGAGTTCTCACCTCCAATTATTTCAATTCCATGCTTACACACACAACCCAGCCCCTGCTGGAGATCTACACAGAGGCTTGAGTGTGCTCAGCAAGCATCCTACCCTGAGCTCCGTCTCCAACCCATGCCATAGTCTTAAATTTCCTCCTTGGAGAGATGATTCATATCTTTACCATCCTAATTCCAAGTTTCCTTTAAGTCTCGGGTGAGCTTGGCCTTACTTCTTCTAAGAAATCATTAGTCTAACCTAACAGTGCTCAGAATGCAGTCCAGGCGCCCCTCCCCGTGATTTCTGAGTCTATAATTTTTAGGGGTGAGGGACTGGTAGTAGTGGTGCATTTTGAGAGACAGTCTCCACCTACAGAGATCATCCCTCCTCTCCTCTCTCCCGGTGTTGGTACTAAACGTGTACACTACTACGCCCAGTTGCCTTCCTGCGTCATTTTTAATAGATCCAGGAACCAGATACAAAGTCTTTTTCTCTCATACATGTAAACCAGAGCTTCCCGAAGGTTCCAGATATATGACCTTTGCTTCTGCACTCAGTCTGCTGCCATATGAGGATAAAGTTGAATTCTAATAAGGTTAGAGTTAAATGGGTTTAAAAAATGCAAAACTGTGCTATCCTTATCACTTCTGTCTTAGGAAATAAAAATATACATATGTCCCTCATTTTTAAACTGAGCTTATTTTTTCCTAAGTATTTAAACTTTTTCTTAGTTACTAGTATAGTAAATATTGGCCAATATAACCTGCATAAACAGAAGGTCCCTGATCATTCTACATAAATTAAGTATATTACAAGATCCTGTGTGTAACACAAATTTCAAAAGGTCTTATTAATAAAAACAAACCAGGAGCCAGATATTGGGGTGAACGCTGAAAGATCAGAGAGACAGAACATGCCACAGCCAACCTCACCTCGCCAACTTCTCAGCCGATCCTGTTTCCTCAGACTGAAAGCCTCTGAGTCCTCATCAAACTGATCTCAGCTGAACTGCTGCTCAAAAGTCTAAAAGCTTAACAGGGCCACTAGTTCCTGGTCCTCACGCCTTATATACCTTTCTGCTTCCTGCCATCACTTCCCGGGATTAAAGGTGTGGGTCACCATGCCTGGCTGTTTCCAGTGTGGCTTTGAACTCACAAAGATCCAGACAGATCTCTGCCTCCAGAATGCTAGGATTAAAGGCATTTGTGCCATCATTTTCTGGCCTCTATGTCTACCTAGTGGCTGTTCTGTTCTCTGACCCTAGATAAGTTTATTAGGGTGCACAATATATTAGGGGATACAATATTACCAAACCTGTGGTTTGTGAGTCTTTGCCTAACTTGTTGCCAAATACTTTCTAGTGAATTCCTTTAACACACAAAAACATTAGACTGCTAACTGTTGCTTTCCTGAGCAACTAATAAGCTAACTTACAAGCAAAAATAAAAAGTAAAAACCAACCCAATCACCTCAACTTCTTTGATCAAGAAAGCAAAAGACATCACAAATGCTTTCATGCTGCACACGGTTACAGGAAATGCTGGTATGTTGTACAGGTCTCTTCTACATTCAACTTCCAAGAAGCACCTCTTCGTGTTCATTTGGTGGATCCCACAGTCACACTCAGTCATCTTCCACTGCTTTTTCCTGCAGAAACTTCCAGTACATTTCCTTTTCTTCTGCTTTCCTCACCCAGCCACCCTACAGAACTCTATCCAGTGTGGGTCTCTTAAACAAGAAATCCATTTGGATTACAAGGCCTTCTAGAAAAAACATATATAAGAATCAAAAGCGTGTGGTGGTACACATCTGTAATCTCAGAACTTCCGAGGCAGAAGCAGGAGGATCTCTGAGTCTGAAGCCAGTCTGATCTGCATAGTGAGTTCCAGGTCAGCCAGGACTGCACAGTGAGATCCTGACTCAAAAAAAAAAGGAGGTGGGAAGCGGGACAGGAGATGGCTCAGCAATTAACAGCACTGGCTGCTCTTCATGAAGAAACAGGTTTGAGTCTTAGCACCTACAGGGTAGCTCACAGCAGCTGTAACCAGTTCAAGGGGATCTCACGCCCTCTATTGGCCAGCTTGGACACTACATCCATGTGGTGCACAGACACATTTAAGGCAAACATATACCTAAGACTAAAAATAAATCCCCCAAAAAGATTTTTTTTTTTTTTAAGAATCAAGTGTTTAAGTATGTCAAAAGTGAATCATGCCTAATCTTCTGCTTTTACAACAAAACAAAACTCCATTCACATGAAGCCTTCCAGAAGCACCACTCCTATCTACCTGGTCTGAAGAGCCTTTTCCCAATTTCAGTAGCTATCCTTAAAACCCTGCCCATAATCACTCCCTGTAGGCTAGATTCAATTCGGCAGCATCCACATTCTACTTCTTCTGCACTTCCAAACGTGGACTGACACCAGGATCAACAAATGGCACTGAGCACTAATCAAGTCTAAACGGGGGGGGGGGGGGGGGGGGGGGGGGATGATCAACGCTCTATTGAATGCCCCGAACAATACAAGGAAAATCACCTTTTGAAGTAATTAACAATTCCATTTTACCCATTAAGGAATATATATATCTGATACAAAAACCCCAATTACAAAATTAAAGATTTAACTCTATAACTCTTCTAACCTGTATCTGAGATATGAGTCTTATGAACAATTTGAACATTTCAAAGCAAGTATAAGCATATGTGAGAAAAAATACTTGAATATGCAGACACTGATCTTCCTCAAGGCTGCACCCTCTCCTCTGCTTTTTACAATATTACCTCAGAATACAACAAAGATAAACCCTAATTAACTCAACTTTAAAACTGTTTTGCTACCTCAAACAATTCTCATAACAAAAATATCTTATACAAGAGAATAAAAATATACAAGTAAGCTAAGCTACCATTGTTTCGGGCAGTAATGATGGTTTTTGTTGTTGTTTGTTTTGTTTGGGATTTGTGTTCTTTGTCTGTTTTTTTGAGACAGGATCTCATGTTCTAGCCCTGGCAACTCACTAGATAGGTCTGGAACTAATGGAGATCCACCAGCCTCAGCCTTGAAATGGTGAGACTGAAGGCACCACACCCAGCGTGGTGCATTTTTAAATTATAGGTATTGCTACCAAAAAGTTTAAAATTTATCAATAAACAATCCCTCTTGAGCATCAACCCACATTTTGAAAAAATGAAATCATTTCGGAAAACCAAGGAAAGGGAGCTCTAGATAAGTAAAGGCAAGTCAGCCAATAGCTGCATCCCTGAAATCACCTTGGCTAGTCCTAAGACACCAGGCAACATGAGATACTACTCAGCATCGATTGTGAATATGTAAGGCGGTCAGCCCTGTGGGTATCTGCCCTTCTAGCTGTGACATTCTCCCGTGTCCTTGAACTTGCTGAAATAAGACATGCACTTTAAGTCTGAAGACAGAAGATGAGTATTCTCTTTGCTTCCCAGGCCAGGAATAAACAAATGCTAAGAAAGTTCAACTGCTGCATTGTGGAGTCAAGGCTCTGATAAAACGATAAAATCTCCACTTGGAATTTTAAAATGCAAGTCAAACTGAGACGGGAGATGACCACATAATTGGTTTAAAAAAAAAAAATCAGAAAATTGTTTTGTTAAAAAAAAGTTTTACGGGCATTCAGAGTCTTCCTGGTTTAAGACAAACCACGTATGAATAGAAGAAATATAATTAAATGGCTACAAGCAAGGGCCAAAACACCCTAGTGGCTACTAATTAATAGAAAGTCACAAACATCTCTTTCAAGTTTACAGTTTGCAAGCATGGATGTTAACAGGAGATATGATTTGCTAAGCTAAATAAAAGCCTTCATTAACGAGAAGTGACAAGATCACAACCCTGCTGCTGATAAACTGCCAACATACCAGAGGTATTCGAGAAAGGGTTGCCCATGGAACAGATTACAGCTCTGAAATGAATTGCTTCAGAACACACTGTTCTATGACAGGGCGGTCCTACAACATACCAGATGGAGCTGCTGCTCTGTACCCAGTGTGTGCACACATGTGTGTACCTAAGTGTGCGCCACAAGAGAGCCTAGCCCACCACCTCAGCCCTTGACTGCTCTGTCTACTTCCACACAGGCTCAGTGCTGTTCAAAAAGCAGCCCTTCTTCCAACAGCCTGAGAGGTTCACAGAGCTATTAAATGATTGGCCTAGGGGTCATCCCTGGAGCCTGCTCCGTATTCCTGCCAAACACAGCCTCTTCAGTCCAACCCTGAAGCAGCCAATACTTTTTTAATATAGCATGCTTTGAAGCTCTATAAGCCAGTCATGGATTCATGTAAAAGGCAAAGTTTCAAAGTGCTCACAGAATCATCACATGAGCTCTTCCCCTGTGTGGTTCAAGGTAAATTTTTAAAACTCACTGGCTAGGAAACTACAAATGGAGAGAGTAAAGCTTTAATTATTCCCAGGGATGGATGAGATGAACAATGCTGTTAACACGGAAGTCATTTTAAAATATTAACCTACACAGAAACTAGCATTTAATTATTATCACATGGTAATAGATGGTATTCCTTTAAAATACAGAAGTGCTCAGTAGTTTAAATATCAAGGACTTTATTAACTACAATTAATCAAATATGTATATTGTAATGTCAGCTTTACAATAAACAGAATAACAAGGTTGAATATGCCAGCTTTAAAAATTACACGACATAGTTACCTTTATTTATGTAACTTTACAGCTTTACTTATTTATTTAAGAAACAGAAACTGGGGCTGGAGGTAGCTCAGCTGTTAGGAGCCCTGGCTGCTCTCCCAGAGGACCTGAGTTCAATTCACGGCACCCATACGGTAGCTCACAATAGTCTAACTCCAGTTCCAGATCTACCCTCTTCTGGCCTCTGCAGACAATGCATACAGGAGGTACAGACAGACAGACATGCAGGCAAAACACCCATAACTAAATAGTATTTCTTAATTATAGTAGGTTCTATGTCCAAGAAATGAGACTGAGCAAGGCCCAATGTTACACAACCAGAATCCTACCTATTTCAGGGGCTGAGGCAGGAAGCTCGAACTCCAAGTACAAGGTCAGTCTGGGCTACCCGGCCTGAACAACAGAGAAAAGTTAACAGCAAAGAGATGGTGATGTGGTTCAGAGGTGGAGCACTTGTCTACTGGTCTAGCATGAGCAAAGCCACAGGTTCAATCCTCGGTATCAAAATGAGAATTAAATAGGTATAAGGCAGAATTAATGGTAAAACTTTCAATATAGGTGAAGTGGTTGCGCAGGATGTGAGAAGTGTCCTAAAAATTCAAAGCAACTTAGTCATTAAAAACAATCCATACACCCAAGGCAACTAAAGCCTGATACCCCGAAATACTCCTCTTCTTCACCTACTCCCCATTCCCAGCTCTGCCACTCAGGCCACAAACAGCACAAATCGTTTTCCTTCTCTAAAAATTCCAGGAGAGTATAGGTTCTTTTGTACAATTTCAGCAGCTTCTTTCTGCACACCTAAGGAAAACAAGCCTAAAATGGAAAAGCTATGATGAAATAAAATCCAACTAGAAGAATGTCATATCCATCAAATACAGAGGAACATAAACTAAAGAAATCGAAAGTTTTTATCTCCTTCCCCCAAAAACAGGTAATATTTAAAACAAAAGAAATTGATTTTAACTTCTCCAGGAAACTAAAAGCATTTCAGGTAAATATAATGCTATAATAAGCAGACCAGAAAAAACACTATAAGATACCACATTATATACATTTACTGTACTGCTTCCTCCTAATCTCTAGGGATAAAGTCAGGTGGAGATTTACTTCATGGATCTCCTTTCTTCCTTGTCATTTCTGAACAATCAGAAAATCTCTTACAAACATACATAACCCTTTAAGATTCATGAAGTGGACAAACGTCAATCTAGTCATTTTAAGGCAAATGTGTGGTTGGGGCTATAAATGAGTGGTAAAGAATGTCCTTAATATGTATGAACCCTGGATTCAATATCCAACACACACACACACACACACACACACACACACACACACACACACACACACGAGAGGGGGGAGAGACAGAGAGAGAAAGAGTCTACAAACAAAACTGCCTGGGCCTCTCCACTACAAGAATGGTTTTTAAAGACAATTACAATTTAATACAGTAAGTCCTTTTAAAGTTAAACGAATGCAGGGAGGGACACAGTATTTTATTTTTTTATTACTGTAAACAGATTTTTTTCATAAAATATATTGTAATTACAGTTTCCTCTCCTCCACCCATCCTGGATCCTCTCTGCTGCCCCATCCACCCAAATCCACAACCTTTCTTCCTCTCTCATTAGCATACAAACAGGCATATAATAATAATAGTAATAATAATAATAATAATAATAATAATAGAAAATAAAACAAAAACAAACCAGAATAGGGCAAAATAAAACAGAAAAAAAAGGGCGCCAAAGTACAAGAAATACATACAGATGCTGAGACACACACATTTACTAACAGAAAACACATAAAAACAAAATAAAAAACTATAATATATAAGCAAAAGATTTGCAAAGAGGGGGGGAAAAAGCCCAGACAAAGCACTGTGAGACAAGAACCTCCAAAAACACTATTGAATTCCTTTTGTGCTGGCCATAGGAAGAGGAGGCAGAAGGCTTTGTCAGTGGGAATGAAGACGCCAAGGAAACATGGCCTTTTAGATACAGAAGGACTGAAGCCCAGTGAACTCACAGCGACTATGGCAGCAGGCACAGGAGCACACTACTGTAAAGAAATAAAGTGGCTTGCTAAGCAAGAGCTGGCAAAGAGAGGGAACCGTAAAAAGTTTTCTCATCAATGGCAAAATAAAATTTTGGATTATCTGGTAAGTCCTTTAAGCTAAGCAAAAATAGCAACAGACATACTTCCATTCTTACTGCCTGTATCAACACCCTGGACAAGCAATCATTAAAAAGCATGGATGGTGGTGGCACACGCCTTTGATCTCAGCACTCAGGAGGTTGAGACAAGAGGAACTCTGTGAGTTCGAGGCCAGCCTGGTCTAGAAAGGGAGATCCAGGATAGCCAAGGCTACACAAAGAAACCTTGTGTCGGAAAAAAAAAAGAAAAAAGGAAAAAAGGAGCACTGGTGGAGACACACGTGACGGATGACACACGCTTTTATTCCCAGTCTTCTAGGAGCAGAGGCCGGCCAAGCTGGTCTACAGAGGAAGTTCTAGGCCAGCCAGGGATACATGTGAGATCCTATCTCAAAAGGAAAAAAAAAAGCACTTGTTTATTTCAAAATCAGGCACAGCTTATCTTCAAACTCACGAGTGAAGGGAATAAATGATACAGGAACACAGATCTGTCTGCTAGGTTTGGCGTTCACTGTACAGTTACTAGAGCAAAAGCTTCCTAATTATGCTGTCTTTAAAGGAATGCTGAAAATTCTGTATCAGCTGTTAGAGATTTCAAGGTCTGCAGTGGATACACAAATATGGTGTTGAAGATCAGACCTAGGCTTCAAAGTTCACCAATTTACCAAGAAAATAAAAATTATCGGATCTTTATCAATCCTGATACCCTACTACACAGAAATTTTTCAACTAAAAGCCTGACTTTGTGTCCAGCCAGAAGACAGTAGTTATCAGGGAAGAAAAAAGTCAACAAATGAATGACCTTCCCTGAGCACTACCTATCAGGTTAGGGGCCCCATGGGCTCTTTTCATTCACAGCACAAATCATAATTATAAATAAATTATAGACCTTTTTACATACATGTCCTTTGCAATAAATCCTGAGGTCTATCTCAGCACAGACCTCCTCAGTCCTAAAGATCATAAACAGCACACTGCACAAATACAGGTGTTTACTACACAGATTAACTTCGCATAGAAAACAAAAGACCTGCCGCACACAATTTAGCAATGTAATCATTTTTAAACTAATGCAAAGCAAAACAAAATTAGAATAACAAGAATTAATGGATAATCAATCAAAAAGAAAGCAAAAAAAATCTGAAAAGTCATGAAGCTACAAGAAAAGCATAAAATTTAAAACCTGCAAAAATAGAGCCCTAAAGGAAATGTTTAAATTTATTTTTTATGGGGGTATGCATAAACAAACTCACGTACGTGGGCTCTAGCAATTGAACTCAGGCTATCAGA
This sequence comes from Peromyscus eremicus, assembly GCF_949786415.1. NCBI lineage: Eukaryota > Metazoa > Chordata > Mammalia > Rodentia > Cricetidae > Peromyscus > Peromyscus eremicus. The sequence continues at coordinate 106,426,177 of NC_081417.1, forward strand.
CTTAATGGCAAATACCTTTACCAGCTGAGCCATCCTGCCAGCCCAAAAGAAAAGTGGGTTGTGTTTTTTTTTTTTAAGTTCTGCCTAGAGTAAAAAGTTTCAAAAGCTACTAGTAAAATCTTTATTTGCCCAAAAGGCACAGTGAACATTTTCAAATGTTCACAAGCTATATAATAAAGTGTCAGTCAATCAGACTCCTTTCTTTAAACCAATAGCAAATACTAAGCATGTGGAACACAAAGAATGGCTAGCTGCTGTGGCTTGGATGAGAGGCCCAAGGTGGCTATGCAGTAAAGGCTTGCTTCTTCAGGAAGTGCAGCTAAGAGGTGGACACTGAGATGTGAGACAGTGGGAGACCTGTAGGCCACAGGTGGCATGCCTCTCTGCTTTCTGTTGGCTTCACGGTCCTCTTTCAATTATCTTGATCACTTTATTATAGTGACAGAAAGCTGGTAAATATATCAGCCAAAATAAAATAGAATTCCTTAAGGATAAACACTCCTTTAAGGATGCCAGCTAGGTATAGTTACCCAGCCTTTAATCTCAGCAGTCAGGAGGCAGAGACAGGAGGCTCTCTGTGAGTTCAAGGCCATCCTGACTGATCCACATAAGTGAGTTCCAGGGCAGCCAAGGGCAATATAGACAGACTCTGTCTCAAAAACAAAACAAACAAAAAATGAAAAGAAAGATATTTTTCTTAATAAAACCTGTGGTAGTCTCTGCTAATTAATTAAGACACACACACCCCTCACAGAGAACAAGCAATTAAAGCTGCCATGTCCTATAAAATAGAAAGAAACCCCACCCATCTTTAAATTCTCAACAACTGTTTTAACTTCTGCTTCATCTTGTACTGTTCTAAGCTACAGCTGAGCAGTGTGGAGCATCCCGAGAGCAGGACCCCACCCGCTGGCTCTGTTCCACTGTGCCTCCATGCACCGCCTGTTGGGCCAATTTGATGTCAGAGGCACCCTGTTGAATCTGATGACCTTATTTACTTAGGTTTATACTAGTTTCACATAGCACACACAGATAACAGGTATATTCTAGAAGGTATATGTTCTAATAAAATAACAAGTATATTCTAATAAAACATACACAGAGCTGGAAAACCAAAACACATGTCAGCATGCCTCTACTTCAGCTTCTCAATTCTAAACATGAACTAAAAGCTTCACAGCTTTGGGGGATGTAAAATCACATTAATGAACACTTTTGAGATTCAAAAATGATGTAAAACTATAGCAGTAAAGTAATAGTTTTGCTAAAATTCTCCTATAGGAAATCAAATTCTAATACAAATGCAATTGAAACATCCTTAATACTCAAGAACTGTATCATCTTTGTATCTATATTATCTGCACTCTTCACTTGGAGTTACACAAATTTGGCAAATGTATCCTGAACTTCTATGGTAAACATACAAAGGGGTGAAAACAGATTCTGTTGAATCTGTATTCTTCCCTATTCACCAACGTCTCTGGCCCATGAAGTGGAAGAAAGGCAGAGGTGACCTTGATACTGCCTGGAAAGAGGAGAATCAAGGAGTCTCTTACCTCAGGGATGTTTTTCTTGGTTCATGTCTGGACATCCAGTATCTTACTGAACATCCAACTTGATTTGTTTTTTCTCTTTCTTGAATTCAAAACACTGATATTTCTAAAAGCTCACCAGATTTAGAACATATTTGTTTCACAAAAGTAGCAAGATCAAAAGATCAGGCCCCACAGAATCTGTACTCCAAGGAGCAGGGGTTTTATGAATGTGCTCTCATTGGGAATACAACATACAGTATCTCAATCTTCTTTCTTGATCTTAACAGCATCCAAAAATAAGTCTGCAGATGATGTCTTCATTCCCTCACTTAGAGAAAACAAGCCATGTCCTTACTTCATACAGTTCCAAAAAGTAACACTGCAAGTCAAGATTGCCAGCTGGCACCAGGCAGAGAGTAGCCTGCAAAGGAATCGCTTCCAGCAGTCACCTAGTCTCAGACCTACCAGAATCCTGGGCAGAAACCTGGTCCTAAGGAACAGGTTGTGGTCATTCTCCGTGGAAGTGCTGCAGAGACCAGAGTGACCCTTCACAAAAACATAAGCTTGGTACAGCTGGCCCCAACACTGAAGAACCAAGCCATTAGGATGAAGATGAGATACAGCTGCTACTGGGTGACCCATTTATCACCAACACAGCAGAAGTGAATAATCTCCAAGCTTTAAAGCTGCCTGTGGATGACTCTAGCCTCGGGCACCAGAGCCAGAAGGACTTGCCAGGGGAGAGAGAACTTCACTGGGGCACCAAGAGGAAAAGGCACAGCACTCAGGAGTCAGTCAGAGCCTTCCTTCCTTTCCTGCTCCTGCACTGATCTCTTAGAGCTTCACACTTCTCACTTACAAGGTGATAGATAGCCTGTGGAGCAGTCACAAAGCTCCGCACCATGTCAGCACTGCTCGGAAGCAAACATTCCCTCATCTCCAGACTTCAACACTTTCAATGGCTTACTACCTTTTAATTGCTGGTTGCAGACTGCTCTGTCTTTCCTTTAAAAAAAAAAAATCTAGAAGAGATAATTTTGTTTATCCTGTTACTGTGCTGGTGACTGACCTGGGGACCTTCTCCACACTAGCCACAGGCCTGCTGCTGAGCTATGCCAGGTGCTCTGTCTTCCTAAGAGTCATCAAGCATACACAGATACTCATCTGCTGCCCATCTCTCAACTCACTAACAATTTGGCCAAGTCTCCTCTGCTCTGTAAGAGGCAGGCCATAAAGCAGTTCTCTAAGGCAGAAAAACAAAACACGTTATCTTCACTGTTTCCAGACCCTAAAAACTATGTTGGTTGTGAAGTTGAATGCCCCTCTTACTGTCCACAGAACAGTGTTGCTAAGTCGGCCAAACTCAGGTGGGGGTGCCAGAAAACAAGAAGCAGGAATACAAAGTATTCTCTCAAAAGCCAGCTCCAACTGAGGGAATAAAACCTGCCCAGCAAACCAAGAAGGTGACCGACATATGAGCTGTTCAACCAGCTTTCAGGATGAAATATGCATATATAAATGTTATTACTACAGAAAGGCCACATGCAGACTAGAAGACACCAAGAAATGGCAGGAGAAGGCCACAGGCCACTGTCCTGAGGACACTTGCTCATGGAAGACAGGGCATGAGGAAGATACAAGGATGTGAAGTCCCTCCTCCAGAAAATGTGTGAGCACTGAACCTATTGTTTGTCTCTTGACCTTGAAGCTAAAGGTCTTAAAAAAAAAAAAAAAAGAACCGAAGAAACTAACCAGTATGAGAGTTTTGGGAAAACAACTGTGGGCCAGTGAGATGGCTCAGCAAGCAGAGGAGCCAGCCACCTAATGATGCAAGCCTGGAGAGCTGAACTCCATCTGGAAACCCATGTAAAAGTGGAAAGGAGAGAACAGACTCCAGAGTTGTCCTCTGACTTCATAAATGCTTTGTTATACATGCGCGCATGCACACAGACACACACACACACACACACACACACACACACACACACACAATTATTGAGACGAGGGAGCTAGTTTTATTTAAAAAGAAAAAAAGAAAAACAAGCTTGTTTACCAAAGGAAGTTGTGGTACATAATACTAGTGAGAGACTAAAACTGGAGAAAGATTGGGCTTCGGACACGTTCTTCTGAGCCAAGAGCAGAATCAGACATTCTCAACATCTCACTGCAGCCACAACTTAAAATGTGGCAGGTCTTGCATAAATATTTTTCACCTACAACAGGGTACTTGGCAAATCAGGAAACAGTCACACATATCACAAGAAAGAATCAAAAGGAACAAAAACATGGAAAAGAAAGAAGAAAGGGGGCCCAAAATCAGTAAATACATAAACTAAACTGACTGGAAAAAGCCACACTTCCGTCCCCAGAGAAATGTGCAAGAATCTGACCTGTTTACTGATATCCAGAACACAAAGATAAATCCCTTCTCCCAATTCCTCAAACACTCAATTTCTACTCTAAAGTCCGGGGGCGTGGGGTGATGCTCGTGGGGTTTAATATTAATTAGCAATTTCTGTCCATTCTCCTTAAGCAGCTGGTTAAGGAACACTGTATGAGTTTCTGCAAAGTGCTCAGTATCTATGCACTTGGTAATGTGATGGCACAAAGTACTACTCAACCTTCCTGGCTTCTGAGTAGTCTGCAAATATGAAAACAGAGACACAAACTTCAGACCCCTTTATAAAGATACAGAGTGCAAGTTAACCACCAACTCCAGTTCATTCTCGGCAGGTAGATTCAACCCCAACCTTCCTTTAGAGAGATAAAACACCCTCTGTGGTTTTGGTTTTGGTTTGGGGGAGGAGGTGTTAAACCTATTCTCAATTCTCCACCAGCACATACTGGCCAAGACACCCTGCAGGCAACTCAGCTATACACTATAGAGAAGATCAAACACAAGCAACATTTTCATCTCTGGAATCAGGTCATCATGGACTATGGCTAATTAAGACTTAAATGCCTCTCAAAAGTAAGTTCAGAGTGTGCATATGCTAAATGAAAAATAAACAGTTAATGCAAAAGTCATTTTTAAAGTAAAGATAAACTTTTGTTCACACTCAAAATAACATCAAAAATTAGCTGAGCCATGTAGGCTGTGCCAATTTTTAAAACTGCCAGCATTAAGCTCCCATTATTCTGAAGAGTTTTTCTAAGATGTTCAACACAGAGACACATTCTGATTCATCGTTATAACTGGCCTAGCTCAAGTGGCTGCCAGGAGAGCAGGGCTTTGTGGGCATTGTTCATCCTCAGGAGCTGCATTAATGCTGGCTTGATAGAATAGGTCTTCATATCTGTTTGCCAGGCTGAACAAAAAGTTAACTAGAAATATAAGTGCTTAAAGTCACCGAAAGGAAGGCTCTACACTGACATTTTCTACCTACTTAGCATTCATCTGCATTCATCTCACTAGACATTAACACACACCAAAGTTGCTCTCTGCTATTCAAATCGTGCTATTATGTTCAGGAGTAGATTAATAATATCCACCTTCTTTATTGTAAAATAAAATTACAGCATTGGTCCAAACATGACATGTGGTGCCTCTTCCTACTTCTGCTGGCACATCAGCTTGCTCTACTGCACACATGGGAGAAAGCGCACTAAAGGTGCCCTGCTGTTTCTAAAGAGGGGGAGAAAGGGCCGATGGCTGAAAAGAATAAGGGGAGGAAGGGAGCGAAACACATATAAACCGCACACCTGGTAGCCTGTCCAATCAGCTCTTTTTGAAGCCATCTGAGAGGAGAATGTCTTTTCTAAGCTGACACCATCAGCAATGAGACTAGCAGGAGGCCAGGAGCCTCTTTTAAATGGCTCATAACATCCTATTAGTTTTCCCAACACCAGGAAATCTTTTGCTGACCCCAAAATATCTTTAAAAATATAGAGAGAGGCAGGCATCGGGCAAGAGGGTTCTAGGTTCTAAAAGCACTGGAGGGAAGACGGAAATGGTGAGAAAGCAGCACACATGCTACAAGAGGAGCTGCTTTTCAACCGAAAGTTAGCAAGGGAGACTAAAGCAGGACTTCTCTAACTGAGGGAAGAGATGGGATCTAAATCTGTAATGAATCTAACGGAATTCAAAGATCATTTTCAAACATACACAAGAGAGTAATTCAAAAAACAAAATCTTTATGTGAGTCAACTTCCTACACCCTATGGCCCTGAGAGCTGGAACGTCAGTCACAAAGGGCAAGTAGTGACAGTGACATACCTCCAGATCCCCAGGATCCCGTTTAATCTTCAGCTGACAGCTGTGGGCCCTGCTACTGGGTCCCTTCAATTTTTCATGAGGCAATACGTATGGCAATGGGTCTGCATATGATATTTCCAAACTCAAATAATATTAATAATGACGATGACGATAACGATGATGATGACGACGACGATGACTCACAACTTTTAAAATTATAGTTCATGGCCTGGGGATGCAACTCAGGTGGTAGAGTGTCTATCCAGCATATACATCCCCTGGGACCGGATCCTCAGCACCATATAAACTACAACCCCAGCATTTCAGAAATGAAGGCAGGAGGACTAAGATGTTCAAGGTCATCCTTGGCTACCCAGAAAGTTTGAAATCTGCCTGGGATACATGAGACCTTATTTAAAAGATAAAAATAAATAAATAAATAAATTGTGGGGTGGTGGTGTTACAGGCAGGCCTTTAGTCCCAGCACTCATGGGGCAGAGGCAGGAGAGGATCTCAGATCAAGGCCAACCTGGTCTACAGAACAGGAGTTCTGTAGGATATTCTGCAGGATAACCAGGGCTACACAGAGAAATCTTGTCTCAAAAACCAAAAATAAAACTACAAAAAAAAAAAAAAAAAGAGTTCAGGCAAAATTAAATAGTTGCAGGTCAGACCTGCCTGAGAGCCACTGTGTGGAACAAGTATCCACACGCATTTCTCTTTCTTACAGCAAAGATTCATTTAGTCACAGAAGATACTCTGCAATGACTGAAATGTAAGAACACCCATCAGAGATGATGAAAAATTACAAGCAGGAAAAGACAATAAAGGAACAAATAATAAGTGTCACCTGACCCTGGCTGAGATTAAGAAGTTCAAAGGAAAACTAGTACGAGGCTCAAAAGCATAAATAAGGGACAGGTGCCAAAGCACAGGGGTCAGAGGACAGAGAAAGGGTGTGGCTGGCTCAGGTTCATTTCACTTTGGAAGGGATGGTAGGAAGTCAAAAATCCTGAGGACCTGGAATTTAGGCCTAAAGAACACCCAGGTTCTAAGGCAAAAAAAAAAAAAAAAAAACAAAAGGACCAGCAGTCAGTAAGTGGCACCTAGGGAGGGAAGCAGGGTTCAGTAAACACATATGGAACGTATCTTATATGGATGATAAAATGTGTTCATCCCATAACGGACTGTGTATGTTACACATTCTAGTCTGCTCTATAATACAAGTAGGTGACCCTCCCACACCATGTCACCAGGGGCCCGCCCCAGCAGTAAAGCAGCCAGTGAAACAGAAAAGTCATACTTTCTATTTTGAAAAGCAGTTTGAAGGAAACAAGACAAAACGTGATCAGTTACAGGCATATTTTCCCTATCTTTCCAAATTGCTGAATTTATTTTCAAACGCAGTGTGATTTATTTGCTTTGAGAAATACCTCTTATATTTCTGATAGACACAAATGATTCCCGAAGAATTTAAAAAAAAAAAAAAAGGTCCTAAGCATCCTTTAAAAACGGAGCTAGTGAGCAATTTCCAGTCACTTACTTGGCAGAGCATCCGTCAGTGGCTTGTCACTGGGGTGGGGCAAGGAACCAAAAGAAACAAAGCAAATGTACACCACAAACTCCACTTTGTGATGTAGGGAACAGATCCCCAGTAAGAAAGAAAGTCAAATTCAAACCAGGGAAAAATTCACTGATTATTTAATAAAAAGTGCTCAAGTTTAACAATTTGGTTCCTCACTGAAAGATGGGAAATTCAAATTTTAAATTTTAAATTTCCTGGAATATTAGCTGGCTAAATGTTCATCTCATCTAAAATATTTCATCTTTTAGGAGTATTTATATTTTCAAGAAAAATACATTTTAAACTTTCCTTCCATGCTCATCAGCAATTTATATTATATTCCATACTGAAATATTCAAGGCATAAATAACTGCTGGAGCTTTTGATTTTCCTCGTCTTCCATGGGGGGGGGGGGGGGGGAACAACAACAACAAAAAACATATAGTGGTGTGTTATAGAGCTACGGATGTAGTGAGTGTTACAAGTACTATGGACATAGGGGAAACCTCTGTTTGATCCGAAGTACCAAAGACAGAGACTCGATCATTTAAAGAAGGTTCATAAACCTGGGCGGTGGTGGAGACGCTTTTAGTCCAGTACTGGGGAGGCAGAGGCAGACAGAGCTCTGTGAGTTCGAGGCCAGCCTGGTCTACAGAGCAAGTTCCAGTACAGCCAAGGCAGTGAAACCCTGTCTCCAAAAACCAGAAAAGAAAGAAAAACGAATGTTCATAAACAACACAATGACAGCCAAAAGTATGTAAAACTATCCTAGAGTGATTGCCTATTACTACTTTTATAATTCAGTAAACACTGTCCAAAAACCTGTACTTCAATGTCAATATGCTCCTTTTTACTTGGTCCTTGACGAGGAAAGTGAGGTTGGGCGAGGACGGGGGTGGGGTGATAAAGGAACCAGGACAAGCAACTAAGCTTAAATCGGGCACTGGAAACATCTGCACTCAAGCCTGGGATTTTCCACCTGGCTCTGCTAAATTAAGAATCTGAGCCTAAGTGACAAAACCTACTGAGGCAAAGCAACTCAGCAGAAAGCTGGCAGCACTGTGCCAAGGAGGCCTTGCATGTGTGATATTTACTTACAAAAACAGGACGGGCCCTAAAACAAACTCCGAGGTAATGGCCAGGCTTGGAGTCATTCTTGGAAGAAAGCTACAGGCCCACAGGGGCAACTCAACTAGAGACCAACTCTTAGCTCTTGTCAGAGTACTGCAACTCCAATTTCTAAAATCCTTTCTTCCAAATTTTAATAATCTAATTTCAATAATCTTTGCTCTAGAAGGCAAGAAGGTAAAAATGCTATGGAATTTTCTGTATGTGTGCATTTCTCTAGTAAGACAGGCCAGATCTATAAGCTTCAATCAAATATTCCCAGATACTCAGATCCTAAGTATTAATACATGGCATTTTTTGTTTTGTTTTGTTTTGTTTGTTTTCCCAGTCAGGGTTTCTCTGTGCAGTCCTGGCTGTCCTGGAACTCACACTACGTGCCTCTGCCTCCTGAGTGCTGGGATTAAAGGTGTGTGCATTTTATACACTCCACAATAAGGAGATATGGAAAAGCAAAACATTACAAAGCAGCCAGTACCCTTTGCTCTAAATAAAATCAGTCAAGAAAGTGTCTAATGAAACTTTAAAGTGACTTTGACCATGGCTCAGAGAAAGTGAATAAAATACCATCCTGGATAAAACAGTTTACCTGCCTGATGCTTACAGAAATACAGAGTGGTGATATTCCATTAATACAGTTTTTAAAAACTGTTAAAATAATGAACATCCCACAGCAACAGAACTATGGAGAAAAAGAACAGTTAACTAGAATATAAATTTCCTTTTTTATATGACTTTCTTCTCCACAATTAAAGAATAATATTTAAAAAAACATAAAGAGGGCAGGTGGTGTCGGCAGCACACGCCTTTAATTCCAGCACTTGGGAGACAGAGACAGGTGGGTCTAGTGAGTTAGTTCTAGGCCAGCATGGTCTAGAGCAAGTTCCAGGATAGCCAGGGCTACAAAGAGAAACCTTATCTCAAAAAAAAGTTATGTCTCAATTTCCTTTCTCCAATATTTTAGAATTAATTTTTTGAGATAAACTGTTTAAGTTACAGAAAAGAGTCTAGTATTACTCTATCACTATTAAATTGGACTGGGAAAAAAATATAGAGACCTCCACCTATGAGTTCAAATTATACATAGCACTAAGACTTCAGTGTTTTGTAAAAAGTCCTTTATCCTTTAAACACAAATAAGTTTACTGAGAAAAAATTACCAGTTTTTTGAAACTAAGAATTTTTATAAGTGGGAAATAGTAGCTTCCTGTCAAATTTGCTCTTAACTGTCAGAAAGTGACACCATATTGGTAATATAGATATACAACAGGAAACTTCACATTAAAAAAAGACTTAAAAAAAAAAACAGTTCATTTGTTGTAAATGAGATAAACTATAAACTGATTTCGTTTTCATATCATGACACTTACTCTTATGACCTTCTTGGCTGTTTCCCATGTCACATGCCTTCCCAAAGCCCTTATCCTTCTAGGTATGAAGACATCTTACAAGGAAACCTGTCAGTCCACAAATGATTCAGTAACAGTCGAAAAGGAAACATGGAATTAAGGACATTGGTAAAATGGATGCATTCAGAGCATCAAACATTGTTTGAGAAGGTAACACCCCATCCAAAAGCAGATTATCTTTATAAATACCAATGTCCAGAAATTTAGAATGCATATTGGGGGTAGGTTGAAAATACACCTAGGATAGTGTTGCCACACAAGAATTGCCTTTGGTTTTGTCTTACAGGCTCACAGGAAGGGTTAAAGACACAAGGGATTTTCCCTTGAAATTAAAATTTTTTCCTCGTGACCTTACGACAGTGAAACTTATGAAGTACATGATAAAGCTAAATATCAGATCCATTAAATTTTTTACTAAAAATTTCCCTACACTAGTTAAGACTTGGGACTTTACCATATATAACTTCTACTACTGAGTCTGAAAGTTGTCATTTAAACCTGCATGAAAACATTTTTTCATGCTCATAAAACCGTTTTTCAAGCTTATACACGTCCCCATTTCAGCTTCAATTTATATTGCTTAAAATCCAGAACTAAATCAACTAGCCAGCTAGCATCTGGAAGAAGGTTAAATACACAATTGTCGCATATTAGAATATGCAATAGCAGATTTGTCATTAAACCACAACATGTGGGTTCAGTGAGTACCTAAGTAAATGACACCGTCCAAACAAGTGACCATTCAGTCCTCCAGAGCAGGGTGTGGCATTCCAGTAAGTACGCAGAGCCTGCATACAGTTATTTATCAACAGAATGACCACACAAATAAGAAAGTACCTAACTAGGCTAAGCTAATCTGTAGGTTGCAACACAAATTAAAAAGAGTCCTTTTGTTCAAAAAGTTTTAATTTCAAGATGTCTAAGGCAAGGGGGGAGAGTTATAAAACTGTTCAGATCCCAGAGTGCGTAAGGCAGCCCTGACTCTAAAAAAGTACTATGCTAAATTAAAAACAAAACCATCAGAAATGTGGGCTGTGGGCTGTTCAGTTGAAGATCCAGGTAGACTACTGGCATTTTTTTTCCCCCTGAAGGGCAGTTATAACATTTAGACCCAAGGTAACCCTACCTACACAGAGGAACTACACCCCAGTCAATGCTAACACAATGGTAACCTAATCAGGCTAGCAGCTCTCCAGTTTCTCCTTCTTCCAAATAAATATCATGGGCAATAAAGGTGCTAATAAGAATGTGACAAACACAGTAGACTTAATACAATCTCAAAGGAGAGCCAAAAACTGACACTACCAGGAAGACAAGCAATTAAAAATGACCAGTGTATTTCAGAGTACATGGTCCTTCAGGGGCGGGGACTAAGGACAATTCACTGTGTGGTACTGGTGCTCTTACATCATGCAAATAATATCAGAAAATTGTCACTAGTTTAAAAAAAAATTTTTTTTCAAATCAAGAGAAACATTTGATCGTAACTTAGCAGTCAGAGTATTCTGGATGGCTCTGCTGTGTCCTTTAAGAGAACTTGGGACTTGCTTCTAGAAGAGAAAATGGGAAAGAAAAAATTTATTATATATATATTTATGTTAACAAGAGAAGTACCAATAGCTGAGGGTAGTTTCTAGGGTTCGGCCCAAACCATCTGTCCACACAGAACAGAGATTCCAGCAAGGACTAGGATGGAGGAATTGCGGCTTGCGGCACAGGTCTCCCTTAACCTACTAGGCTAGGCGTGAAGTCTTAATTAAAATCACAAAAACCAGAACTAAACTTTGTGGAGAGAAACCACAACCAACTAACCGAAACTAAAAACCAATTCAGACTTCCAATGACTGATCTAGGTAAGTCAAACAGGATCCACCGTGAACAGGTGGACTAGCAGACACTGACCAGTACTAGGTATTGTACACCAGTAGTGTGAGCAGCTTGAACAGTGGCAGACTTAACTCCCAACACCAGGCACTACCCTGTGGAGGAAACACTTGAGAACTGGTGGGGAACTAGAGGCTAAACGCTTAAGCTTCCCTCTCTGAAGCAGAAACAAACAAAAATTCCCTCATACCTTGTTAAGTGACAACAACGTCAAATAGGCAACAAGGAGCCAGTTTTAATAACAGGAACACACACACACACACACACACACACCAAAAAAAAAAAAGGGTTGGTGGGGTGAAAGGAATGTGTTTCGCTATGGATTTGTCTACCCCCTACCAATAACAGCTGGAAAAGAAACAGAGGGATACTCAGAGCCATCCAGCAAACTGTCTCCATTTGCATACCCAAAGAGCCAGATAAGAAAGAAGGTGGAGAGCCAGGGGAGCTTTACACCTGGTCGCCAAAATGGAGACTCGAGGTCAGCTTCTACCCAAAATCACCACCTAGCACAAATATGAAATTCGAGGAATCTGGACAAACGGTTCTAGACACGGCTGCCTTCTAACGCAACTAAGCAGTATTTCAAACAGGCGGGTTTCAATGAGGAGAATGGGAAAAAACACCCCAAACTGGCACTCAAGTCAATGGCTTTTTGCCTTAAGTTTGGACACTGGGCAATGTTTTTGTGAAGAAAGAATTATTAAGGATAAGATGGAAAGAAAAACTGTTTTTAAGGCTCTTTTGTCCTTTCGGAAGGTACTGTATCTCGGCAGTGCTAAGCGCCGTTCTTTGGGGAAAAGAATTAAAAGAAAGCACATAACTGGTCGCAATTCCTCCCTTTTCCACAATTTCAGAAAATGTAAAGAGAAGATAGAAGATGGAAATTTTCCTTATAAAGATGGAACATTAAATATGCATATAATTGTAAATGACGGTTTGGACAGGTAAAACTCCAGGCTCAGCTCACACCTAGAGGCATGGTGTTTGCGCTCTGGCCCTGTACTAACTGGTCGGCTTCTCCGTGGAATGACTGCTGGTCATTGTCACTGCCGCACCTGCTGGTACAAACTCAGTTAGGTTGGTCCGCCTGGCTCCTCCAGTCTCCCCCAGTGCGCTCACTAGTCTTGCACCAAGGCCTCAGAGATTTTAGCCGGCAAACGTACGGAGGGAGCAAATGCGGGAATCACGGTGAGCCACCTAACCCGGGTAAGCTAGCTAAACCCGAAGCCTGCGGAGCAGAGCATCCACCGCGCGCTTCGCGCCAGTAGCGCGCAGCCCCGGGATGCGATCGCCCGGCTGCCACCTCGCGCGACTGCGCCTAACACGCAAAAGGGATCGCCGCCGCTCCCGCCCCGAGTGCCCACGGCCTCACGCTACCCCGGCGCACCGCGTGGCCTCTCCAAGTCTCCAGACGCCGTCCCAGGTGGGCACCACCGTCCCAGACACCGCCGCCGCTGCCGCCGCCGCCGCGCTCTCCGGCACGCCGCGCTCCCGCACGAAGAAGAGCAGCTGCCTGTCCTCCCACAAGGCGGCCGCAGGCTCCACAGGAAGCCGGCGCAGGGGCGGGAAGCCCCCACCCCCACACTCCCTCCAATGCACTCACCTGCGTCTAGGGCGCAGTTTCCCCGGTGGCGCTACACGCCGCGGTGCAGAGTACGTCCACGCCCGTGCACGCGGCTGGCGCCACCAGCCCCGGCTCTGCTCCCAGGCCCGCTCTGCTCCCGCCGCCCCCCGCCGACCCGCGCCCACGGGAGGGGCGGTGCCGGGCGCCCGGTCCCCCTGCAGGAACTTCGAGGGGCGCTACCTCCGCTGTCGCCGGTGGCGTTGTCGCCCCGACCGGCCAGAGCGCTCTCTCGGGCGGAGGTGAGCCGGACGCTGCCCTAGCGATGCGGCGGGCGGGAGAGCGGGCGGACACGGAGTCCGGGGGCCCGGGAGTCTGGGCTAGAGCCAGCGGAGGAGCGGCCGTCCCCGCCCCCACCCACGCCCCCCACACTTGCCTGCTGCGGCTCGGCTGCAGCTCCCACGGCTCGCGCCGCCGGCCGTCAGCACCGCTCGGAGGAGTCACGCTGGCGGCGGCGGGAAGGCGGACGGGAACACGGCGGAACCCCGCCCTACCGGCCGGCTGCTGCCTCAGTGACGCTGGGGCGCCGCGGTCCCGCCGTTTGTAGCAGGGCGGGGAGGCGGGGCTTGCCTGGCAGCGCGCCAGGAGGCGGGGCTGAGGCGAGCTCGCCACGCCGCCCGCCGGCCCGCGTGTGCCCGGCTCCGCCACCCTCGGGGGGCAGAGGCTCCCACCAGGCGTCCTCCGTTGGGCTTCCCGGGGCCGCCTGAGCAAGTTTGCAGGCACACCGAGAGGTGCGGGGCAGTGACCCAGGAGACCCCGGCTTGTGCAGGGGTCACTTTGGACATAATGTACGTGCACCGAGTGCAGTAGGTCTAGGTATACACGGAGAATACATGTTTTTCAAGAATTTTTAGAGGCTCTTCCCCCCCCCCTCCTCGTCCAAAGCCCAAAGGTCCTGTCCCTCGACGGAAAAGCTTAGCCCCCGTTGCGCCTTCCCACCTCCCTAGACAGAATCTGAGGTCTAAATAAGCCCCGAGTACCTGTGCGGGGTGCTATACTCTGCTCAAGATGTGAAGGAGGAAATCCTACACTCGACCATGCTTGCACCTGCCGTGAACCACATCCTCCCAGTACCCCCGCGCCAGCCACTCCAAGGCCCAACTCCGAGGGGGCGTCCGAATGCTGACTATCCCCAGCCCGCTCCCTCGCCCGGCTTACCCCGAAAAACCTGTGTCTGCCCTGGACCCAGACCCAAGACTGGGAGACAGAGCCGCGCACGTTTTTTACACCTGCTTGGCGGCTTAATTACCAGAGCACCTGTCGTACTGGGATTTTTTTTTTCTATTATTGAAAAGGTTTCAGTTTTAACCCTTCCCTCTAGAAAACTACATTTAAAAAAACATCACCTGTCATACCTACCTGAAATTGCGGGAGGCAGGAGGAAAGAACTGAACAGTGGGCGATCGAGTCGCCGCAAGAACGTGACGGAGGTTACAGCTTCAAGGACATGATGCGGGTTTGATGCAGCAAGGTTCGCTAAGGGCGCCCAGCGCTCCCCGCCCCCATGCGACGGGCGGGGAGGGAGGACTCCTTTAACCTAGGGCTGGGGAGGGAGGCAAATCTACCCTCTAAAGGGAAGTGAAATCAGGCATAGTAAATTAGGGAACACAATCATGGTCAAAATGGAGACAGGCCATCCTCAATTTGGGAGACCCAGGTTGGGGACATCAGAAATAGCTAATTGATTCAAATCAGCATTTCTGTGTCACCCCAAATCAGAGTTAGAATTAAATGACCTTAACTGACTTTCTGTGGGTTCCTAGCAAAACCGCTCAAATTGCCGGTACCTCTTTGACCTCCCTCTAAACAGTTAATTACAATATTCCTGTCCCAGGCATGCATTATTGCTAAGAATGCCAGTTTTGAAATGTTGGGGAGAAATGGGCCTACCCAATTTGCTAATCTAGACCTGAAACCCTTCCAATGCCCTTCACTCTACTTCCTGAAGATGTCTGCTTGAAGTTAGGAGACCTCTCTCAACAGATACTTTCCAAGTCTACTAAACCACTTCTGTCTACAATCTTCGTTCTCCTAGAGAACGCCAAAACCGGTTAGGTTTATAAAGGGAATGCCCAAGCCCTTGGTTAAAAGATGGAAGGGGGAGACTCATGGATCTGCTAAGACAGGTTCAGAGAATGGCAGAGGTAACAAGCGGAAACAGCATTTTAATTAATCTCTTAAATGATGACTTTGAAACATTCAACATTTTTCTTTTTCATGGACTTGTTTGTTCAATTTTGACAAATCTCTCAGATGTCCCATTTAAGAAGCCATTTTACAAGGATTATCTTCCGGGCACAAACATCCATAACCCTCCTTTCCCCACAAAACACCCTTTTTCTGACCTTTAGGAAGTGATTATCATTTAGGAAGATAATCTATTGGGTTATACTGTCTAGGTTGTACTCCCCTAACGCCCTTCATTTTAAGCCTACCTTTTTAGGTTGCAGTTAACAGTAGGCCCAAAAAATAAAACGTATGTATCCCCCACCCCTACTTCCCTGGCAATAGCGATAATAAACAGGGGTGTGGAGAAAGGTTGAAGGTTTGGAGTCTTAACCAAATGGAATGTTTGTACATGGGTGGGGGAAGGAGCAGAACCTGTGCATTTCAGGGAAGTACAGGACATCCATCCCCGTCCAGTGGTGTTA
Source organism: Peromyscus eremicus (assembly GCF_949786415.1). NCBI lineage: Eukaryota > Metazoa > Chordata > Mammalia > Rodentia > Cricetidae > Peromyscus > Peromyscus eremicus. The sequence goes on from NC_081417.1 coordinate 106,442,164, forward strand.
AGAGTAAACACTAAATGGCTGATTATTTTTCTCACCCTCGACACAATAAAGCCAGACATGAAGCTATAATTAGGAGAGAAAAATAACCAATCTCGAGGTCAGTTTTGATAACGGATACTTGAAAATAGAAAATGGGGACCGTATCCACCCTCCAATCTGCCACAGTTGTACAGCTCTCCTATTAATTCTTTATAGACGTGAAATAGGTGGGTACGTAGCAACGTGCTGGGCATAAATTAAGCAACAATGGCCGTGAGAAGTCCTGTCTGCCACGGAGCTCCAGGGTGGGCACTGCCACCTTGCCATCCCTAGCCCCCACGCCCTTGGCAGAGTCGAGTTGGGGGGGGGGGGGGTTAGCAGAGTGCTGGCTTTTCGAACCAGCGTGTGGGTGGGGTAGGGAGCAGCAAGAGATGAAACACCCGGGCCAGCTTTGTACCTTGCCCCCATACTTTGCGTCTTGAGCACCACTCGGCGCTCGCACGCACACACTCACCCACACCCCCTCGTGCCAATAATTTAAACTTCTCTGAGGCAAAGCCAGCACCTCGGTCCGCCACCACCTCCCCCGCCCTCCCCGCCCGGCGAGCATCCTCCCCCTTTCCCACGTCTACCGGGATTCGCTCTTTCGCAGCAGAAAGCCGACTGGTTTCCCCTGCACCCGGAGAAATCACAAAAGTTAAAATGAAGCATGTGCCTGTCTGCCCAGCGTCTGGTCCCCAACCATCTTTCTCCCGGCGTCAGTTTTAACAATAGCTACTCCAGGAAGGAGAGCTGCGAGGAGGGGCTGAGGGCTATGCAGCCGACTCAGCTCCCAGGGTAGCTGCGATGCCTTGCCGCTGCCAGAGGGTCCCCCTCTCCCGGAAGGCGGGCTTCGCTGCGTAGGACCAAGGACAGGGCTTGGAATCCACTGCCCAGAGCCCAGCACCGCCAGGCTCCCAAGCAGCCGCCACTTCTCACACACAGCTCCAAGGATCTTATTTACGCTTTTCTGAACAAAGGGAATCTCATATCCGGTACAGGCTCAAAGATTCGGCCCCAAATTGGCAATCTTCTTTAAAATCTGAATTACGATCATTGGAATCCGTGAATCAGAGACCTCGTATCTGGCAAAGATGAGTTTTGACAGCTTCTAACCACCCTAGCCCCTGCCCAGCCCCAGCCCTCAGGCTGTATGTACTTTTTTTTCAGTCAACTACAACTCGCTGCCTGGTGCAGCATCTAAATTCCATCTGGCAATCCCATCTCCCCAGCACATGCTATCTGGTTAATGCAATTAAGCTGAGCGGTTTTTCCCCCTGGTCTAACCTGCAAGCAAGTCCAGGCTTCTGATTTCCCCGGTCCTCCGATTCCTTTGAGAAAGTAGAGGCATGCATTCCCCCCAACATTCAAGTTATCCCTCTCTTCCCACGAAATGAACTTCCAACCTCAACCCCGAAGCTCACTCAGCATCTAGCCTCCCATTGTAGCCCTGCTGTATCCTGACCACATTTACCACTTAAGTTTCTGCCAGTGACATTTGCGAAAATTCAGTACGTTAAGCATGCGTCCACTATCTTTTAGTCTGGCTCTCTAGAATTAAAAAAAAAAAAAAGAAAGAAGGAAAGAAAAGAAAAGAAAAAGAAAAGAAAAAAAGCAGTCGCTTTGAAATGAGGCAAACATGTGCAATTAACTTCACATTCTGTATTCCGCTCACTTACAGGTTTTCTGGGTTTGCCAGCGCATCGCTGCAACTAATGATTAAAGAAACCAAACCGAAACTTACCTTTCTCCCTTAAGGTTTTTGTGTATGTGTGTTTTTAAAGTAACGGTGCAGTTCTCCCAATAAGGATGAGCAAGAAGCTGCTGGATAGTTCTCTTAAGACAGCACGAAACCTAAACTGTGCTCGGCTTAAAAGAAGCAAATAAAAAGAAATGCTTTCGACCCCAAAGTCCAATGCTAAAAGAAATGGTGAAAAAAATATGAAAGGGGAGGGGAAACTTAAAAAAGAGAGTTTAAAAAGACGGAGAGACTACCCTCCTATTGCCGTTCAACTAAACAAAAAGGGGCAAGAAAAACAAACCAAGGAACAAAGAAAAGAGACGAAAGAACGTTTTTTCAAAAAGACGATGTCTTTCTCCTTGTTGCTTTTTAGTAGGTCGCTACAGGAGTAAGCTGCTGCATCTCTAAGTGAGAACAGAAATAAGGGGGGAGGACGTCTTAAAAGGGAGGTGGACTGGACCACAGATTTATAGCACCGTATCACCAACCCCTTCTCTGCCTCCGCACTGCCGTGTGTGCAGCTGCTCTGCCAGAGTCCTATCCCGGGCAGCACGCGCGGAAGTATACGCCGAGTCGTGCCACAACGCAACTTGCTCATCGCCCCAGGTTCCTGATTGGGCGCGATGCTTCCATTGAGGCCGCCCAGGCGAAGCTCTGCCAGACGATTGGCTAGAGACGTGTGTCACTCTCGAGAACTCAATGGAGTCCCGTTTCAAGGTAAGTTGTGCGGGGAGGTACACACTTAACACTGGCGGCGAAGGGAAATGCAAGAAGCAAAAAGAGATGGGAGAAAGCAACGTGGGAGGGTGGAACTGTACTATGAGAGTTTGCGATATGGCACCATCTATTTTCCTCTTAAGTCTTTCTGCTTCCGAAAGATTCGTTTTATTTGCCCCCACGGCTGCATCTTTGGCATATTTCTTTATAATAGTAAACTGTCCGGTATGTATGAGTCATTGAGAGCTCCTCTCTTTGATCTGAGAGGGATGAACGTAACACCCATTACTTGTCCGCATGCCTTTTTCGGTTTGTGTTCCAGTAATCTGTAAATCTGTATTAGATGTTAGGTAGCCGTGTGTTTTTCTCTGTTTTAATATGTGCACATTGATCTCTCTCTCTCTCTCTCTCTCTCTCTCTCTCTCTCTCTCTCTCTCTCTCTCTCTCTCCCTCTCTCCCTCCTTTTAGAATAAGAATGAATTTTTTTTTAATGGTTTCAATTAAAGCTGTATAGTTTGAATTGGCTTTCAGTTCATGTCAGAATAGGAAAGGGGTAGCATAAACATCCTGTACAGAAAAACAGGTACTGAGTGGAGATAAAGTCCTTCACTTGAAGGTAAAAAGAGCAGTTGTATATAAACTAGAACAAGCCACTCCTCTGCATTTGCTGGCAATACAGTTCTTGGACCACACATGGATTGCTGACAGTAAAGACAGTTTACCAGGGTTTTTTTTTTTTTTTTGAGTATGCAAAAGTTTGACCAGTAGACCAAGTGCTGTCTGTGTCTTTGCTTTATGGATGAAGATGCCTTTATTCCAACCCCACGTTTTATTAATATTCAGAAGGCTGAAATACAGGTTAATTCATATGTATTCCTTCCCTTAAGTGAAAGTGGGGTTACTCGCTTGCCTCGAGTTATAAAGAGAAACAATAGCCACCTAACTTAGTTTGTTTCCAGATGGAATTTTTCGGCTTTGACAGGTAGCCTCAACTTCCTAGAGAGAACATACATTTCTTGCATAATCTATCTTCTCTCAAAAATTATTTTACCTGTTTTATTTGCTGCTAGTCGCTGTCTTTGATAATGTAAAAGAGGGGAAGCATTGGTGAGCATTGAAGATTGCAGGAAGGTGGGATGTCAGAAGGGAAAGAGAAAGATGGTCTGAGAGCAAATGACTTGGAAGGGGAAAGTGAATCAGTGTTCCTTGAGAGTGTCCTTGAGTTTGATAAATGATTAATGGCAAAGAACTGGGGACCTGTTTATCTCCCATTTAACCGGTGGGTGTAACAGTGTCTAGGCTGTAATACTTTGCATAACAATAACTGGCATTGGGAAAAGGGGCCTGAACCCTATATGTATAATTATCATTTCCTAGTTCCCACCCCCTACTTTTTATATAACAATAGCTCCTTGGAGCCTAATCTCAACTTAAAACTATTATCTAGTCTCAAGCAAAACTACAGGCAAAAATTAAGAAAACAAAAAACAGTAGCTTGAAGAAATGAAACCAAGAGGCTAAATACGAGAAAGACTGCATCCCTATTTACAATAGAAGTCTGAATAACAGGAGCCTGGGTCTGCTGCCATATACCTTCAATGCCTCCTCTCACCTACCAGTTCAGTGCAAGGAAAGAAATGTCATTTAGGCAAAAGTATACTACTGTTTTATTTTTCCAGAACTGTATATGAAATGATATATATTTTCCTTATGACCATGTTCACACTTTGATACTACATTTTTTATGTATGTTCATATCATTGTAGCACTTTGAAGAAAATTTTTAACTTTGTAAATACGTAAATCCCTTTTTATAGGTGGAAACTAGCAAAGCTATTACATAGAAAATAGTGAAGCTGTTGATTCAAATGCAAAAGTACTAAATTCTGTGGATTCAGTACATATGCTTTTACTCAGTTTGGCAAAGGAGGAAATATTTTCAAACTATAGTTATATTCAACATGTTGTCTAGTCTCTGTAGACAACACAGACTTAGATTACTCAGGAAGTTGAAAATATCTTAAAACAGTAGTTTACTCCTTAAATAAGATAGTTGTTAAATTTTAAAACTTTTAAATAGATAAACAACATTTACTTTTCCAGCTTTTAAAAATAAAACTAAATGGCAGCTGCTTTAATACAAATGATATCCGATGTAGACTTCACTTTGAAATTCACGTCATACCCTGAAACATTACAGTACACTATACTTCTAGCAATTAATGAAGACTATATGCAAGCATCCTTTCTAAATTAAGCACAAATTGTAATCAATCCCTCTTGATTCATAGTGAAGAAAAAGAATTATCCTCAGCGCCTGAACTTCCATTAGATGAACAGATTTTTGAAGATATTCAAATTCTGATTAAGTCATGCTAGCTCTGACACTCTCCAAAGACTCAGCACTGTTTTGACTTGAGGCAGAAAAGAGAGAGTTCGGGGAGCTGCTAGAGGCGTGGAGAAAAGTTGGATGTTGCTAAAATGCAAAGTAATGCCTTTTGGAGCTGAAAATTAAAGAATTCAATTGGCTATTTTACTGGTCTTCTCAGAAAATAATATGCCCCTCACAGGAATACTTACAGCTGTTGTGGACAATGTTGTTTAAGATAAATAACTTCCTTATACGAGCCCTTTTACAGGAGGAGAAAGGGTGGATTGAGTATAATTAAAGGTTCTGCAAACTCTTTGTAACTTTTTAAAACAGTAAATAAAATGATTTGACTATGTGTATGAATTACCATTTGCCTTGTCTTGGAAATTCTAAATAGTTTACCCTCTCAAATGAACTAAAATACTGTTTGATTGTTGAGCTTTGGAGAGGTTTTATGTTCATAATGGAAAAATGCTATTTAAATCCTTCATAAGAAATGTTGTTATATAACCTGCCCACTACCTTTTTTTACCTTTCTTTCTTAAAGGAGTATTTCAGATTTTTTTTTTTTCACTGTTTGAAAAACAGGAAAAGTTGTGGAAATATTGGAACACTTCTGTGAGTGTTAGGTCCTGAGAGCCCACAGGAGAATGAGGCAGGGATTAGCACCATGGACAGAGACTAGCCTAGTGGCCAGGGTGAAGTTTGCAGAGCAAGATTGGTACAGTTTTTTCTGTTCCTCCCTTTGAGTCTCGGTAAGAGCACTTTGGGGAAACATTTTATACTACGAATTCGAGGCAGAGACTGCCCGCTGTAGGAAGGGGTTTATTTGTAATTAGGCTCGATTTTGTTAGGGTTCGGTCATTGTGACAAACCCCAGAGTTAGAGCCTGAATGTGTGGCATCTTCCTCTATTACACCTACCCCCCAACCCCTGACCCAGAGGAGCATTCCTTTCATCAAGGTATTCTTGCAAAATAAATGCAAATCTCGGTGCTCTCGGAAAAGTCTGGCAAGCCTACTCCAGAGTTTTCCATTCTGAAAATTTCCAGTGGGAATGGCAGCAGGAACTCATCCTTGACTCCCCCAAGTTGTTTTCTGGGGTGCTTTCACTCCCGGAAAAAGAGGGAATGTCTTTCACCCTTTAAGGTGAGTAACTCAGGACTGTTTTGCAAAGGACCCTTTATATTGCAAACGCTCCAGCAGTGACTGTGTCTAGTAAGGCATACTGCAAGATCACGAACAGCCTTTTCTTGTCTCTCAACTCCTCTTCCAGGGGAAGGGCTACAACATAAAATATACTCGAGGGGAATTCCTCTGGTTCCTGTTTTACCTGAAGAGATATGTGAAATACACACACACACACACACACACACACACACACACACACACACATATTCATACTAGTTTCCAGTAAATCTTGGGAGATGACCCTACATTGTGACCCCACTTGTCTCCCTCTTCTCCTGGGAATATTTTTGTATGAGTCACATTCTTGTTTAAGCCCTTCTTTGCCTGCCGATTTCAGACCAAGATCTGTCCCATGTGCCCCACTGTGTTTTAGCCTGAGATCAAAGATCATTTACGAAACGCTCCCACGAATATCTTCAAATTTTCTTGCGTCGGTTACTCAGGAGGAACTTTTAGGAGGATAACTCGTATCTGTGTTAGCGTAAAGGGGAGCATCCAGGCAATCAGGCAAGGGTTAAAAAAAGGAAAAGAAAATACTGGAGGTGATACGGGACAAATCAGAGCCTCGTGTCCGTCTCTTTCAGTGATGCTAACAGCCTTCTCTAAGCTTCCTCCTGCAGCCGATACAGCTCATGCAAAATTAATACAAGTAATTAAAAATAGCAGTTTCCAAAGTTAAAGGAAACCATCTGTCTCAGACGGTAGCAATCAGTCTTTTCGCCCGCCCCTTTACCCGGACCTGGGAAGAAACGGTTTCTCTGCTTCCGATGCTCAGAGGCTCTTTCTTATACTGAAGATTTATGTTTCTACTTGTGTGCGATCCACGTCTAATTTGAAATAATAAAGCCGGGCTGACCAACCAGTCAATCACAGCCATCAACTGCACCGAGCGAGCGCCCTGCCCCCAGCTCCCTGAGGTCTCCAACTCTTTTCCTCTCCCTCCAGGCTCTCCCTTCCCATTCCCTCCTTTTCCCCTCCCTCCTCTTCTCTCTCACACACACATTTTTCCCCCCACGTGTGTTCAGATCAACCCTTGCCCCACAGTGCAAGTGACAGCACCGGGGCACGGTGACAAAGGCGGGATTTGTATCTGAAGACTGAGGCCCGGGGAGACCGCGGCTAGTGAAACAGCTGTCTTATCAGCCCGCTGCAGAGATGGAGATGGCTGGAGAGGTCCTCAACAGATAATCGCTTGAATAGGTTTGCAAAGCGCCAAACTTCACGCTTGATAAGCCCAACCCAATGTAGAGGGCAACCCGGATCCTGCTCCATTCTGTTTCATCTGGGCTGTGAATTAAGAAATTGAAATTCAGGTGGCAGAGGCAGTCGGCTGCTGATAGACTCCGAAAGCAAACTGACATTAAAATGCTTTCAGCAGGCAGAGGGGGCGCCTGCAGTGGGACTTTGTGTTTTGTTTTGTTTTGTTTTGTTGTTGTTGTTGTTTATACGGTATAGGGGGCAGTGGAAGGGAAAAGCCCAACAGGTTTTAAATTTATCTGGGAAAGGGATGCCGTGAGTAGTGGAAAAGGGACTCAGTGTTCGGGCATAAAGTTGGTGAGACAGAGCTTAAGTAACAACTGAATCCAACCTGATATGAAAGGGTACTGTAGCTCAGAGCAGAGGGCAGAGGGCAAAGGGCAGAAGGCAGAGGAACTGGCTTCCAAATAGGCTCCAAAGTTTTCCTTTCTCTGTAAGAAAAACACATCAACCTGGATACAAGACTTTTCAAAGCCAGGCAATAACCTGGCCTTTGGTCTCTAAGTGAAATGGCCTCCTCCCTGCTCCCTGAAAGGGCCTACCTTTTAGAATAGCTTGAGAAGCCATCAACTACTGTAAAGAATCCACTTAGTTACCTGTAGAAATAACAGTTGTATTTCAAGTCCTCCCCCCTACACAGCTCATTACAATAGTATAATTGAGGAAACTCGTTCAAGGTATGTGTTGTAACAGATTCAGATTTTCACACAGCAGGTCTTATTTCTACACTCCTCTGCTTTCTTGCTACCCTCACAATTTAATATGCATAAGGACCAACATATAACCCCTGATGTATTGTCTTGATTCTCCAACAGCCTGGTACTGGACCTTATGCTCTGTTTAAGTGACTTAACTGTTAAGTTGACCAGGGGTGTCCAGTTATGATGTGTACAAGAGGGTATATTTTCCACAACATTTATACTCTGTCATAGACACATCATAAAAAGTACCTTCAAGCGACAACACATAGCTGATCCAGATTCAGAAAATCGGTCTGCTTGTATTTTGTGTAATTCTCAAATTGAGATCAATGCTAGAGCGCACATGACTAAAAACATAAAGCATGTTTTAATCACTTTGAAGTGAGGAAAAACAGGTAAATTTGTTAGAAAAGGGGATAAGAAAAAAAAAACACCTTAAGATTCTATCACATGTTTCGGTAATTATTAAACTCTTTTTTCCCCATATGAAAAATAGTTCTTTTAAACTTTGAAGTGATCTGATTACTCACCGTTAGTGATAAACAAATAAATACATTATCAGTCATGAGATCTCAAAGACATTGCTGTTGAATGACTATATGAAAATCCTTTATATCATATAACACAGAGAACAGATGGTTAGGTTTTTCTTTAAAAAAAAAAAAGTATGTGCATGAATGATTAAAGGATTTGAGTATCCTATAGTGAGACAGAAATATGTGGTTATATAAATAATTCTTTTTGGCATTATCTTTTTCTACAAAGTTATAGAAGTTTAAATAATGGCAAATGTATAAGCATGTTAAGAAAAATTCTTTTTATAAATTCCTGCATTTCCATGTATTATCTTCAATATCCATATGAACAAGATATTTACCTACTTGTCACAAAAAGACAATTTTGAATTACCAGGTTCAATGAGCAATTAAGGTATGGGTTCTATTTTTGTTTTTCTTAAGCCAATTGAAAATATGTACACAGAAGATGGTTTAAACCATTGTTTATTGATATAGGTAGAACTTCTTAAAGATACAAATTTACATCAAAGCTAAAAGATGCATTCCAAATTTGTGAGGTCAAAGACATTTCATGAATTTAAATTATAACAATTCAAAACTAAAAGATAACTTTAATTTTTTTCATTGAATAGAGAACTGTTTTGGTGTTGAAATTAATATGAAAACTACTCCTATCTCCATTTTGCCACTAATTAATAATATATACATGTGTGGGTATTGTTTATGAAGGACTAAGCAATTCATTATCAGTGATGAAAACTAGCAAAATAGTCAAGAGTATAAAACGTATTTTTTTTAGGATTTTCTAGAATCAGTTCTCCGTAGGAAACGAAATGATGAATGGTTAAGGTAGAGAGTTTTTCTGTGACCCCAGACGCAGAACTGCTGGAAGATTTTAAAATATCCAAAAGTTGTAATACTTTTGTTTATAACTGATTGTGAATCTGTTACCAAAAATACCAGACAGAGCTATTATAGCTTTCCGGTTTTAGCATTTATCCTCAGGTAAGTGCCAAATAAGTGACAATCCATCCAGTTCCTAAATATTTATCCCTCCTCTTTGACAAAAGGCTCCTTTCAATTTGATTCCGGCATCTTTAAGTGTCCATCATGTGCCAGAATAACAAAACAGGGTTACAGACTGTAAGTGTTTAATGGAAATCAGATTAATCTTTTAGAAAACCTTAGTAAAAGAGAAAAATTAAGAACTCTAAATAGCTCAGTAAATGTGTTATATAAAGCATATTCACAGTATGCCTGCCTATGCTGTTAGTGCTGTTTAGTCTTCTAAATGTGTGTGCACTGTAACTTTTTTATTATATGACTGTCAACATTTTCTCCTGAAAATAGGTATCATAATAGTAGCCTTTTTGGAGCTATAGTTTTGCAAACTGTTAAGAGCTTGAGCCATGGCTTGAGCACATGTCAACTTGTTCCTGACGCTGCCTGATAGAATCTTGCTTTGATTTAACACCTTTAAGCCTTGGTTTCCTGATCTATTAAGCATTGATAGTGATGATCAATTTAATATCACTATGAGGTTAAATATAATCATGAGCATCAAAAAAATCAAAATTCCTGCATAGAAGAAGTGGTCAAAACATAGTAACTACAATTATGAGCACTCTTATTTTCATAAAGCCAGAATTAGAATTCCTGCCTTGCATATGGCTCTTAAATATTTTTCATTTGCTCTCATTAATGTCTTACCTGATACTATGATAAATATCTTCTCATATTTCTAATTGTAACCAAGTTTTACAGGCCCCAGAAGGCATAAAAACATTCTGTCTGCCCTGTTATGTGACTCCAATATATTTCCCAATACAATTTCATGATTCCCCCATAAAAAGTTGTGGGTCTTCAAAAAGGAACTGAGTCTGAGATCCCATTTGACTGATATAATAATAAAAACACCTTAGATTTTTATAGTACCTTTTATCACAAAAAGCTCAATGCACTTTTACATATTTATCATGGTAACCCCTGGAGGTGAGAGGGACATAAATTATGTCTCATTTTCAGGAGCACAGCAGAGGGATGAAGAATTTAGGTAACATTTCTAAGGTTAATAGAAACAGAGAGCAGGTTTCCCGAATGCTGATGTTCCTGCAACCTGTTCCCTCTTTGGCATTAATTATGGCTATTGTTACTTTAGTTAGGCTCAAATGTTAGTGTTTGCCATTCAGTATAGCTTATAATTCAGTTAATTACTTCATGGAATCACAGTTAATCAAATATAGAACACTGAAGTTTAACCAAATTAAGATATTTTGATTTAATGTAGAAACACTTGATTATTCAATTACACACACACACACACACACACACACACACACACACACACACACAATCTATGCTCATTTTCTATTCTTTGCTAATTCCAAAACAGGATTTGAAAAGTTACTAGTTATTTATGGCATGAAAAGAAACTGGTTCCATTGTCCTTGCCCTAGCCTGTCTCTAGGCTCATTCTCCCTTTCCACATGTATTTTTACATGCTGTTGTATTTTTTCCATTTACATAGACTAATAGAAATTTCTAGTTTAGTATACAATATCTTAGGTTGCCTGTGTTTGAAAAAAACTATCAAATAAATATCCAAAGGAATATAAAGAGTTTTTAATAATAGGGATTTTTTGTTTGTTTTGAATAAAACAAAGTGGAGAATTAATATCAAGCTGACATCATAAAACAGACTATTAGAAGAACAATAAAACTTGCTTACAGTTTATAGCTTTGCAGTTTTCTCCGGGCTTACTTTGCTATGAGTTGATAAAGATATAGCTACAGAAGTGGATTTTAAGCCATTAATTAAAAGGAAACAAAATTTTGCAGCCTGATAAAAAGAATGAATGTACTCTTCTGGAGGCCTTACTTCATTGTATGTCACAGTGGAAAGCAGATGCAACATTTTTTAGTTTAACCTTCAGTAGGTATCTGATCTCTCATAATTTGATAGGACTGACCCACTCAAGGTCAAGCCTAGTCATGTGACTACCAGGTTTCCTGAGGAAGTGTAATTAGCACCAGGAAGAAATGTATATGCATATACACAGTGCGCTAGAACCCTTGTTTACTGCTCTTTCACACCAATTTCTCTTAACTACTAATGTTGCTATGATTAAATTTAAAAAAAAAATCTGCTTTTTTGATCAAGCAACATTTTGAGGCCAAGGATACTGTTGTAATAGTAACAAAATCCCATTTCCTTGGTCACTGTCATCCTGGCATTAGAAATTAGAGACTATGATTGCTTAAGATATCAGATATTATACATAAAAGTTGGAAATTATAACATAAATGAATGAGGTACAGACTGTTTAAGCTGTTTGAGTAACAAATAGACATTTCCTTGAATTATTTTGACACAATTTACTGTGAGATTTTTTTTCTCTTGCTAGTATTTATGGATTCCTTGTGCAGACAATAAAAAGAAAAGCCTTTCTTTTATGTCAACGCTCATTATTTAACTCATAGAACACTGGTGTTTTCTGGAATACTAATATTTCCTAGATGCAGAATGAATACTAAGAGAGGCGTGCCTCTGTTTTAATCATATCAAAAGAATTCATGAAAGTTTGCGTCTCTTTATAAGGTCTGTATAAAGAAGGCAATATTAATACATATTGCAGTGTTCAGCTTCAATTGGAAGGATCTTTATACAAATCTACTCTGTGTGTACAGGGGGTGGGGAGTGTGGTTCAGGACAAATAGACGTTTCAGAGGTAAGACTCATAGCCCTGTGGTGAAGAGCAGGCTACCAGCTACAGTGGATGCAGTGGGCTGCAAGGCCTGTACAGCTGTCAGGTTGGTTTAGTATGCTTAAGTTCCCATGCTGGCTTTGAAAATCAACTAAGGGACGTACAGATATAAAAGTACCAGGACAAATTACATATCATTGACCAATGTAAATTTGGGAACTGCTGAGCTGTACAGGACTGGTAAACACAGGAATGAGACCCACAATATAAACTGAATTTTGTCTATATTTAAAACTTCTTCAGATGAAGTGGCAGGACCAGCGAATAACAGGGAGCCAGGAGAGACTGGCCGACATTGAAGAGAGGTGCATGACACTAATAAGAATGACAATGTTCTGATGGTCAAAATATGTCTACTTAGAACTGGGAAAGTGACAGGATTCTGAACAAAGTATACGTTTGCAACAAGGAGCCAAAGGCGGTTGTACAAAAGAGAAATGGAGCCAGGGCCTGTGAGGCTGATAACCTCCTTTGCTTTGGATGTCCCTAAAACACCTTTGTGCCTATGGAGGGCATTAAAAACCCTGCTATAAAGACACAGATTGTGCTGTTCGCCAAAAATTCCTCAACTTAGAGAAAGGAGACATGAGTCCTAGCGCTGTTTTTTTCCACTAACTGGCTGCTTCCCTTCAGCAAGTCCTTCCATGTAAACCTCATGACTCCCACTCTAACTTAGTAATAATGAGAATGATAACATAAAGCTATGTCCTAGGCAGCTTTCTAACTCGAGAATCATCACAGCACTCTTAAGTTAAACAGTTTGCCCAAGACATACAAGTAGAAACTGAGTCTCTAGAATCTAAGTCCTTCCCCACTGTTTGGTACAACACCCCGACTGTACCTTTTAGATATAAAATCCAACATCTTTAAAGATAGCACAAATTACAGGTGATGTAACACTTGAATAAGAACAAATTATAAGGAATAGATGATTAACATGAACAGACAAAATTTTCATATCAAAAGTAATTATACTCATATATCTTAACATTCATGATAATTTGTCTATAGATAAGAAACAAAATTGATAATTGCCTTTTAAAAGTGTTTCAGAGAAAATACTAGAATTTTTGAAACTATAAGCTGCCCTAGGATATTCTCAACCTTAGGTAAAATTGTTTAAGAATTTGAAGATTATAATTTAGTTTTTGTGTATTTTGAGGAATTCTCTCCCTAATTGTATAGTGTATAGCTATAAAGCCATTGACAGGATGGTATATATTTACTATTTAACTATATATGAGGATTTTCTTGAAATACTGACCTTACTAAATTTTATATAGAGGATGTTCACCGAAATATTAAACAGAAGCTAATTTGAGCAAAAAGGTACTAGATTTACAGTTAATTCTTTCACTACATTTTCTGCATTATTGCCTTTGTGAAAATTCTAAATAGGCATTATCTTTTCCAGAGGAGACAGACAGCTTGGGGTTTCAACAGGAAGAAACTAAGTCTCCAGCTCAGGCTTCTGCCCTTCCAGCCACCAGGTGGGGGCAGCTGCTATATGTGGAGTGGTAAGGTCCAGTACTGTCCTTTAGGACTTGGATTTGGAGACGGGTCAGACCTGCATCCCCGAGCTTTATAAGCAAATACCATTTACTGACAAAATCAAATATTTAAAATTAATGCAGATGAGAAACAAATATGACAGAACAATATAACCACAATATAAGAAAGTGTTCTCCCAGTTTCTTAAGACTACAGCACATATAATTATCCTGCCCAGTTAGGATTTACTGATACTAACCGGAAAAAGAAAAGTAACTGTTTCCTTCACTTACTACCTACCTAAATTAAAACCAAGGGAAATTTCTTTCCTCATTAATTAATCATTTCTTTTACCCATTATACCCTTCCCTACCACAGGTAAAGAATTTCATAAAACAAACCTTTGCCATCAAGAAAAAAAAATCCTTAAAATGACTTGCTTATATTTCTGTGACACATAAGTAAGTGAAAACCATAATACAGTAAGTAATTATAATGAGATTGAACAAAAACTGGCTTGCTGACAGGTACCATTTAGTGAATTGCTATTTCAATGCCCTAAACAGTCACCCAAGTTAATTCAATTTTCATATTGTTTAATTTTTTTGCCTTCAAAATCACTCTTCAGAGAATGGAGAAGTGGCTCACTCACAGTCGATCTCTGTGGGATGATGCAGTTCTCTGATGCAGTCTCTGCCTTCCCTCTTGTTCCATCACACTACTTAGAAGCATTCTAAAACTATGGCAGGGTTCTGAACACAAGCAACCTGCAGGTGCTATGGATCTTAAAGGAATTTCAACTTAATCTGTAGCATTGTTAAGACTGGGGGAAAGATACCAAGAAACAATTCCTAATTAGAGAAGCATTTTTGTGACATGATCTACTTTAAAGTGCTCTGTCACTATCCTTTCAGCTTTATGAACTACATCTATATTAATTTTTAGACCTGAATTCTATTTTTAAAACCCTGCTTGTCATAGCAGAGGACAGCGAGTGCCCCCGCTGCCTTCCCTCATGTTCTCCTTTGCCTCAAAGCGCAGTCCCGAATCATTCTCAACCAAACAGGACTGCAGCAATCAATTCTCATCCAATTTATTGGGCATGAGTTAAAGCCAATTAAAAAACCATTTTTGGTGCAATTCAAGGGGAAAAAAATGTATAAACTCATGAAAAACAAATTTCAGTCCTAGACATGAGTCATCACTATTTAAAATACTGCTGTCATCCCTTCATCAGAAAGAAAAAGGTCCTGAAGTTGTGCAGTCCGCTCTGGAAACTGCATCTACTAGAAACGATTTTAGATAATTGTTAATATTGTCATGAGGAGCTGACCTGGAAGAAAGCTCATGCACTTCCAGCCTTGCCTCTCATCTGAATAAAGTCTGCAGTGAAATGACAGAAGTTTCTTGAATTTGTGAATTAAGAGCTAAGAAGTGGCCTTTATACAGAGAAAGCAAAACATTTTACATATAATTTTAAAGTACCCTTTAACCTACTAGACCATGTCGCCTTTCACAGGAATATAGTGGCTTTCTTTCAAGGCTATAAAATGAGACAATCCCTATCCAATCTGGATACTCTTAGGGTAATCAAAACAGCAAAATTGAAGCTTCTGGGTGGGAAATTGCAGCTATAAACCAGAGCCATACATTTTCCATCTGTATATTAAAAAGGCTTTTGAAGTTCAGGGTTGTGGCAGTTAAGCGTTCAAGCAGACCTGAATTCTGGTCCTGCATTTCCCCAAGTATGAGTTTAGGCAAGTCGTTTGGACGTTCTAAGCCTCAGTTTTGTTGTTAGTCAAATGGGTACTGAAAATAAGAGCCACTATTTTACACATGCAGTGAGCACGGAAATGAAAAAAGTCCTTGTTCCCTAGCCAGGTGTGGTGGCACTCGCCTTTAATCCCAGCATTTGGGAAGCAGAGCCAGGCGGATCTCTCAGTTGGAGGCCAGACTGGTCTATAGAGTGAGCAAGTTCCAGAACAGCCAGGGCTACACAGAGAAACCATGTCTCAAAATTAAAAAGAAAAGAAAAAAGAAAGAAGTCTTTGTCTTAGGAGAGCGCCTGGCACAGCACCACCCAGGTCTGTGTATCTGTGCCTCTTTCTACCTGAGGACGGGCTTTTCTTTTTCCTGGTCTTGACTCTAGGAAATTGCACTTGGTAATTGTGAGGTGAGTTCTAAGCACAGCTGTTTATTTAAAAAGCAAAAACAAACAAACAAAAACTCCATGGAGGATTTGGATAAAACATTGGTTTAGAGCAAAAACACAGAATTTTAAAAATCAGTACAGATTTCACGTTCTTGGTCCCTTATTGTGGCATTTGTAAACTGTTGCTTGAACTATTTTGGCTCTGTTCTCTCCATAATGCTATTACTGAAGATGAAGGATATTTAAGTTGGTATATATTAGGATTTTATTTATATCATATGGATATAGGGAATAAGCACCATTTCCTGCTAGTAAAATGAAAGAACAGATATGAGAAATGACCCTGGGAAATTACAGAATCATTCCTGGCCAAGATATATTTTAGTGTCAGCTATGATTTTAGCTTTACTTTTATTTAATAAATACAAGCAGATGAGTCAACACTACCAAATTATTTTTTCAGGCTCATATTTTTCTGTTCAAGTTAGTTTATTTAGTTCATTTTTAACTGTTCTACTTCAAGATACGTTCTTCTCAGTGTTAGAGGTAAAGGTGCCACACAGTTAAGAAAAGCAACAACTAAAGAAATGTATAAATGCACATACTCACATGTACACACACAAGGTATGCTAACCTGACATGAATATTCTACAAATTACTTGTGATTCACAGTGACTTCTTATTAACCACAACAAGACTGTCCTTAACACTTTTTCATTAGTTTAGAAATGATTTTATTAGATTAGCAACTTGTCTGTCATCTTGGAAGGAAGAGAGATATTTTTCTAGTAGACTTTGGACTTTAACAATGTTAATAAAGGGGGAAACAAATCCTAAGGAGAAGAAAGGATACTCAGGTCCTAGAAGTAAGAGACAAGGTGAAGATGAGGTGAGAAAACCTCCTATTTTTGTCAGGGCTCATCTGGGTACAGCTGAAACATTCTCAGACTCAAGCCCTTTAAAGCAAAGTGATACATATCTTGGCATACCTAGTCATAGGAATTCAGGAAAATTCCAGGGCGGTCACACTATCAAACAGTTTTTAATTCAGAATTTCTAGAGAGCAGGCCATTGATATACTATCCCTGGATTTAAGGATGCAAATTGCATAGATTACCTAGGAGCTCACTGTGAAAATACTTATTCCCTGAGGGCAATCTACCTTCAGGCTTTAGAAATGACTCTGCAGTCTAGATATAATTTAGCATCATGCATTGACAAGCTGTTGTAGATCAAGGAGATGCTGATTAAGTTGTAGATTAGAGGGGTAGCTAGGCCCATATTCCAGTTCTTATATATAAAGTGAAAGTGTTTCCATGTTACCAGCGGCCAGTTGTTTTCTCACATGTGGAAGCCTGAACAGCGGTAGACTCTGACACTCCGTCGTCCCTGGGTTAGAGTTCAGGACACCATCTACACCTCTGGTGAGCGGCCAGTCAAATGTGTGGTCAGAAGCACTGTCTAGTGCAAGCTGACTCCTAGCCACCCTAGGACTGCCGAGCAGATAAATCACAGCCACTGTGTCTCCCTCCTGAGGTAACCACCCTCCCTGAATGACAGCCTTTACTGGCCTAGTCAGATCTGGAAGCTCATTATAAGGATTCCTCGCAAGATCTCTGAGGCCAGGCTCAGGACTCGGCAGCCTCTTAGAACTGCCAAATTCATTTTTTTTTTTTTTTGCACATTCTATAGGACATTTTCCTACTATTTAGAATGCATTTTAGGTCTTTCTCCCTGGGTAGTAAACAGATAACTCCATTTTGAACATAGTGGAAGAAGAGCAAGTGAAGAGGGGTTCAGAAGAGCTGTCGCGGCAGTACTCTTTAATGTATCCACTAGAGGACTCCTCTCGCTCTCTGTGGCCTCTGGCACTGGATGCTTAACTACCTCTTGAGTTGAGCCACTGGCTACATATCAGTGTTAGAACGAAAACATTCCCCCTACTTTTAACACCTCCTGCTAGTTCAATAAAACGATGTTTAAATAACTGAACTGGCTTCAATGAACTGTACTTGCCATTTTTTTCCTGCTTCTTAGCTAGATAAAATGGAGATAATTATGAAGTGGATGAGCAGGTTTAATGAAAGCCAGTTTCTTTTGGTACACTCCTGAAGCAGCAATCATCATCTGTTTGGCTTTTGAAGAGCAACAATTATAATCACTTAAACCCCCAAGGGGAACAAAAATAGAATTTACATTAGCATATAAAATATACAGCTGGATTGGGCAAGCCTACAAAATTCTGGGGAAATCATTCTAATCTGAATGCTATTCAAGCTCACAAGTAAAATGAGTTCAAGAGTATTTTACATACTTCCTTCCTATAAAATAATACATATAACAATGTTGAGAGGAGTTTCCTAAAAATGAACACAGGGAAATAAATAAAAAGAAAATGGTTGCCAGGAGAGAATCCCAGAAGGAAGGGCTACACTGTGGTATGGGAGTATCAAGAGAGCAACTGTGTGATGCTATGCACACAAAGTCCTAGTCTGAAGTGAAGGGTTTTCACAGTAAAACTGCATACTGCAAGCTTCAGAAATAAACAGGATGGTTTGAACTTGACTAACAGTGAAAATTAATCACAAATAAGGAAACTTTCACATTAGCCATGCTTCCTTCCTCTTGGGCAGATATGCAACAATACAAAGAAACTGAAACCACCTTAAAACATTTTCCGATCAATCGCTCTCAAATAACCTCTTTATTACATCCCCTTCCTCACCATAGCCAGTTCAGCACTTACATTATTTAATTACCTTTGCTTGTGAGAACCTTGTACAGTCTGCAAGATCTTTTTTTTTTTTTTTTTTTTTTTTAGCATAGAAGAATAAAAATGGAGCTTGTGCCGGATCCATTATGCCACCAGCAACAAAACACTAACATAATCAATATATTAAAGGCTTTCCTAGCTGTGCACATTTGTCAAAGGCAGTGTGTCTGAGGAATTACACTAATGAATCTTGGAACAGTCAGCATCCTATGCAGGAAGCTCACTCTCTCTCATCATAAGTGCATATCTATGTAAAAGCAAGAGAAATGTATACTTCCATTTTTTCTGCATGTCATTTGAAAACTCATTCTATTTTTTTTAATGGAAAGAAAGCACAAAGTCCACATACAAAACTAATAAGCTAGAGTAATGCCCAGTCTAGGCATCCCGGTGGACCCACCCTCTCTCCCCCTAAGGGAACTCTGTACATACTTCTGACACTGTTGGTCTCATTACATTCAACCATTAGGAGACATATCTACCTCAGACAGGGGATGTACAATGCTTGGCAACATTGTTCTATTTTCCAGCAGGGCATTCCCATGGATGCTCTAGAATTACACTTAACTAGAAATACACAGTGATATTTGTAGAGTGAAGTCTTTCATTCATCTGTATTATCAGATACAGTGGCCTCAACTGTGGCCTTGACAGTAACAATCAAACCTATCTTGAACACAATCAGTACCACAAAATCAGATTCAATGCTGATAGATTAAGCCCTGAGAAATTAGAAATGCAAGCCTAAATTTCTACAGCAATCTTAGCTCTCATTATCTTTATAAAGGATAATGGTAATTTTTAAGATTGTATTAAATATTTATAATATTAATCAGTTCTTTAAACTACTTTTCTGGAAACATTCAAAAAGTTGGGTTCTTACTTCTTAATAGAAATGATCTCCAGTCTTATTAACTTTATAATCTCTATTTTAAGGAATTTAGACCACTGCCTTCTCAAACTTTCCCAGTGTCTGTCAAGAGTAATGGCATCTATTTGCATTATTTTGTGAGTGCCTGGAAAAACTTTAATGTTCTCAGATATACTAAAAGTCCACAACATGTAAGTCCTCTAACACAATGTATAATGGTTTCATATTCAGAGACTTTATAGGGATTACTGAAGAGCTGGAAAATCTCAGGACCAAGATAGAACTTTAAGGGACTTTTGACTTTTTTCTCCTTACTTTAAAGATACTTAATATTTTTCCCACTAATGTTTTAAAGACATTATAACTTTGTATGAAGTTGTAAAAATGTAGTAGTGGAAAGGTTAAAAAAAGTAGTCTCCATACACTTACACTAAAATAGTCCAAGTTAGTTAATAGTAATTATAATAAATAGTCTTATTATTTAATACAATTCATTTTCATAGTATCTATTATCCCTTAAGTTTAAAGCTGAAAAAAAAGCTTTAACATTTTAATTTTCCTCTTTTGCTACACATTGCTATAATGACAGCTTTTTATATCTACAGCTATATGTATTTATTATTTATATAAATATATTTTGCATTTTGATGAATTTGAGTGGAAAGAAAAATCTATCTAGACACAGTGTTTTTATTTTAGTACATAATAATATAAATTTCCAAATTATGGATATGATAGAAAAGTCATGAAAACATTCTAACATTAAAAAGAGACTAAACTTCATTGAGTTTTTTTTAATATGTACAAACAGTCAATTTAATTTCTTGGGGGTAAAATTTGACCAGTCTTTCAAGATACATGCTCCAGGGTCAAAATGTAAAAAGACTGACTTTTAAATGTTATTCACATTCAAGTCTCATGAGTCTCCCCTCTGTGATATGCTTCCTTAAAGTTCAAAATTAAGACTTGAAAAACATCTACTGGTATTTTCATGGAAATATAGTTTAAATATGGTAAATCTAGATGATTCCATTTTAAAAGAGTTGGAAATTTAAAAAACGGACTTGTCATTTTTTAAAGAAAGTTTTTGCACTTAACAAGATCATTAATATAAACTCTGTATGTATGTGCATAATTTTAAACATTTTTGGTTTTTTTAGACACAGTATCACTATGTCATCCAGATTGGCCTTGAACCTATGATCCTTCTGCCTCTACCTTCAAAATGGTTGGGATTACATGTATGTGCCAGTACACCCAGATTCAACTGATTTAAAAACTTATTTACTTGTGTATTTATTATTGTGTGTATGTGTACACAGTATGTAGGGTACACATGTGGAGGTTAATAGACAACTGTGGAGTCTGTTTTCTTCTCCTTCAACCTTTATATGAGTTCCAAGGATCAAACTCAAGTCTCTAGGCTTTCACTACAAGCACCTTTGCTAGGTGAGCCATTTTGCTGACCCTCTCATGTTTTGTTTTGTTTTGTTTTTCATGTGTTTTGTTTTGTTTTATCTTGTTTTGTTTAAGACAAGGTTTTGCACCGTAGCCTTGGCTGTCCTGGAATTTGCTCTATAGACCAGGCTGGTCTTAAAGTCTCTGCCTCCTGAGTGCTGGGATTAAAGATGTGCCTAGCTATGCTTTCTTTTTATTTTTTTTTTAAATATACACCCTACAAAAGTAACACAAGTTTAAAAGGAGTAAATATTTACACAAACAAGGCAGGATGGCATCTACTGCATAAAGTCACCAGACTGGATGCTTTCCCTCCTCTTCAAGTAAAAGTCAAGTACTGAGGAGCTTCCTGCTGACTATAATGATATCTTTAAACATAGTTCCATATGGGCACTAAATATATTTCCATATAGGCAGTATGAAAATTAGGGCAACTTGCCTGAATTATTTTGATAAAAGCTAAACACCCCCCCCACTTTCACCAATCTAACCATATAAACAACAAACCCAGGCAGATGGAATATATATGGACCAAAGACTAATTTTAAAAGAGCACTTAAAATGCTATTAGTTCTCTCAGTGTCTATTAGAGACTCTCCCATCATGGAGGGCCCTTGTGTGTTGAGGGGGCATTGAGGCAGGGTCATACACTGTAGCTCAGGCTGGCTTGAACTCAATGCACTTCTCCAACTTCAGCAGCCTAAATGCTTAGGGTTGTGAAAGCCATCAGGTCTGGCTAAGAATCTATCATCCTCTTATGTTTAAAAAGGAATCCTAGAGTAGGGTTCCATTTAAACTTTTAACTTTTTGTGTAACTTTCAGCTTTTAGGTTTCTTTTGGTTCACCAGATGAGGACAGTGTATAATACGGAGCTCCCTGACTCACGAGAGTTGAGGCAGAGACTGCCAGTGTCAAGGTAAATGCTAATGTAGAAAGAATGCCACAGAAAAAATAATCATTAATCTACTACTGATAAAATCACATAGGATTTTATTACTTTAGAAAATACTATTATAATCTGATTTTCAGGTCTTTTAAAATAAAAATTAAATCCTGTTGAAGTTGCTAGCAAAGCAAAACATCCTACTTTTTTAGTTTTAGGTTCCAATTTAAGGAAAATCGGGTTTTCAGTTATATTTTCCTTTTATTTAAGTAGGAATTGTGGAAATTTATCTTAAAATATTTTGCCATTATAATTGAGTTATTGTTTTCCCTTTTGTCTGTCTGTCTGTTTGGGGGACAGGACAAAAAATACAACAAATTCTCCATAATTAATACCCCTGAGAAGAAATAACCAATCAAACCAGGTTACTGCATCTAAAACCAACTGGAAGATATAGTTGGAAATATTTCAAAGGTTTTTTTTTTTTATTTCTGAAAAAATGTTCTTGTCATGCAAACAACATAAATTATCAGGTAATCAGAATTTATGGAGATTGTGTGGGTTTTATTTATGACTTTTAGGCCTAATAGACTATTTCATATTTTTCCTATTATTTGATTCACAATTTGTTTCCTTTTGGACCTAAGTTTATAGTGTAACAAATTTTGATTCAAAACTTCTCTTGTGTTTTATGACCTATCTGACCTCAAATACATAAACCTACTACTCAGTGTTTTGAACATTAACTGAGATCATATATACAAAACACTCACCCATATGACTGGATCCTGACTGCTACACTGATAATGTTAATTAGTAAATTCTCAGCTACTTTAGACTACACAGTTGATATATAAGATACACATTGAATGTGATGCTAATAATAAATAAATATTGCTTTTGTTCCTTAAAAAAATGTTAATGCTGGAGTCCAAGAGATAGCTCAGTGGATTAAGATGCTTGCAGCCAAATCTGACTGCGTGAGTTCGATTCCCAGAGCCCACATAGTGGAAGGAGAGAACTGACTCCTGGAAGCTCTCCTTCCACATCCACATGTAGACCGTGTCATTCTCCTACATACTCATATACACATATGCACACAGCAATGAATAAATGAAAAATAAATGTTTAAAAACGTTGGTATTGGTGGAACTCTTGCCCAGCATGCATGAGTCCTTAGGTTTACTCCCTAGCACTGGATAATGACAGCATCACTTCAGTGAGTCCTACCTGACTTCCCTGCCCTAGGTATTGTACAAGAACTCAGATCTTCGACGTATTTGACATACAATAGGGAGTCACCCCCATCTCTAACTTCGTACATCTCATCCACTTCTTAGTATGTGAATAATTGCTCAAAATAACCATATTCTAGGAAGCAATGACTATTTGTCAGACTTAAAAACATTTAAGAATTTTCTTACTGGGACTAAAGAGGTGGCTCAGAAGTGAACAGCACTTGTGGCTCTTGCAGAGGACTGGGGTTCAGTTCCCAGCACCCACATGATGGTTCAAAACCATCCATAACTCCATTTCCAGGAGATCCAACACCCTCTTATGACCTCTGTGGGCACCAGTCACAAATGTGGTCTACACACACGTATGCAGGGAAAACATTCACATACATAAAATAAACAAATCTAAAAAAGAAAAAAAAAAGGATTTTCTGCTTATGAGCATGATAAAGTTTCTGCTAGTTTAAAATGTATTTGAATAGACTAAGGTTGAGGGACATTATCAGAATATGGTCTCTATGTACCTGCTATGCTAAGAATGCCCTAGAAAAACATTTATATTTTATGTCTAAAATATTTATTTAATTATTTTGATTTTTTTAAAGAAAAAATAAGTTATAATGTTACATTCTGCTGTGAAGAAATTTCCATGCTTACTTAGCAGCCTTAACATTGGCAGGGAATTACAGAATTATTGAGGGTAAATATCAGAAATTATTTGTTCCTCAAATTTTTGAACTAATACTTCTTTTGAGTATCTTCAACTGAAACAGTATTTTCAATGTGTAGGTGGGAAACTACAGTAAAATCAGCTGAAGGCTGATTTGAGATGGAATATGGTTAAAAAAACTCTTAATTAAGGATATTTTTTCTAAATTAAAGTGTCAAACTAATCTATTTTATTATGTACAGGAGACATATTTAATTACAATTATCTATACAGAGGAAAATAATATTCTTACTTTAATATTGTGTACATACATACATTCAATACACTTATTTAAAATCCCCAGATGATGCTAATATAGTTTGAGATAAATCACATAGTTAAATACCTAAGGAAATGGAGTAGTAAGGGCCAAAATGAATTTGTCTGTAGAATAATGCTAGTTGGCTGTCTATAGTCTAAGAGTATTGCTGTCTGTCTGTCTCTAAGAACACTGCTAGCTGTCTGTCTGTCTCTAAGAACACTGCTAGTTGGCTATGGCCCAGCACCAGCTGCACAGAAAAGCAAGCTTCCTTATTGAGGTCCGGCTACTCCAAACATATAATACTGAATTTTAAACTTCTAAGACTTTTCCCCCACATATTTTACAGAACTGATTTTTTTTTTGACACAGGAAGTAGTTTAATTGGCCATTGAGTTTGTAAGCTCTAACTGAAAACATTAGCTTGAAAAGCTTAGAAAGCTGAGTTTGGAGCTCTTTCCTGTGAAAGTTACTGGGAAATTACAGGAACTTTGTGTAGAATAGGCAAAAAGTTATTTGTTAAAATAGTAATTAAAGACATGTGTACAAAGTATTCATCTGTACCATAAAACACTCTTAAAGTATTTCTTCAAGTTTCTAGGTTCACAGAGAGTTTATAATTACTGAAAAAAATCAATTTAGAATACATCTTGAGAATCATAGGAATGCAATCACATCAACACACATAGAAATTAAAGTTTAGAGGCTTAACAAAACAAGAACTAATTCCTTTCAAGGGGCATTTTTTGTTTCTATCACATCATTCAGATTTGAAAACTCAGATGGCCTTCCTGTTTCAGTGTGTAGGTCCATTACACTATAGGGCATCTCAGTCATTTCTATGACAAGAGCCCTAATTCAGTCAAAAAGCAACTGGCTCCACAAAATGATGATGATGATGATGATGATGATGATGATGATGATGGATCAAGACTACTGAGCACTAATACTTCTTTCCCATATGAGAAGATCCAGCCAGAATTTAGAATTCTCCAGAGGAGGAGTTGAGTCCTTCACCCAGCTTAGAATTGTTAACTTGGCCAACAAACACCACATTGGATAGCCATTCTTAGAAAATGAATGAGATAAGGAGGTGAAACTGAGGAATCCCTCCCTGGAATATACTTCCACTTTAAAATAAACAAAATCGACACAGAGAGGCTGTTGAAAGGATCTGTCCATTTTCCCATTAAAGGGAATGGGACAGGGGAGGCGTAAGCAAGGCCTTCCTCAACCTTTCAAGTCCACAACTTTCCATAGGCATTATTTAGTTCTCAATTCAGGATCTAAAATCTGTCTAAGAATGATGGCCTCAAATGTTGTTACCTGAGGAAGAACAGAAGAACAAGGGGTCGTGGGCTCAGGGGAGGCCACTGAGGTAGCCTCAGGGGCTGAGCAAGACCCTATTGTTCTTTTTCTGTTAGGGAAAGCCCAGAGAACTCTGGTAAGTTCAGGAAGTCCGAGCTTCAGGGTTCTTCTGAGAACAGACCATATCTGTTCCAGGGGGACCCCCCATCCCCTACTGACTGTCAACTCTCACCCACTTTAAATGCATCAAGTCCATTGCCAATCCAATACTATCAAATAAAGCACAGTACTTGTCTGTTGACCATTGCCAGGAGAGAGAAAGAAAAAAAAAAGCAAATAAACAAATAAATCAGAAATAGGGGGTTTTGTTTGTCCGTTTAATCACCCCCTCTTCCCAGCCCCCAACCCTTTGTGTGTGAATCCTTACACCACCCACAGACAAGAGCATACCAGAATGATAATTTTTGGTTTAAAAGTTCACTTACCACAGCAACCTCATATTGCTTTGTCATGTTTTTTTGCACTTAATTTTTCAAAACTGCTTTTGCTGGGCGCAGAACTGGGAAGGCAGGACTAAGGTAATCTCTAGTAATCACAACAACAACAAAAAAAGAGAGCATTCACCAATCAGAATTACATTTAAATGCACAATCAAAGCCCTGAGCAAGATGCAGGGTTCAGACCACACCAGGGAGGAGGAGGAGGTGGGAAAGCCAAGCTAACAAAAGGTAAGAGGAAGAGTTGAGTGGTTGGAGGGGAAATTGATCCTAGCCGCCTTTTGACCGAGGACTGGCTTTAAACCGCCAGCACCACCCCCGCCCCCAGCACCCCGGCGATTACCCGAGCGACCGCACTTGCCTCCAGCCAGTTCAAGTGCACAACAGGAAAACCCCATCTAAGTTCACTAACCCTGCCACGGTCTTCCAAAGCCTGGCGGGTTCCTTCAGGAAAACACTTCCAGAGTCATCCATCCACTTGAGGTTTGGGCTTAGCTGCTGCTGAAGCCCCGGCTGCTTCGAGCAGCTGCTAGGATCCTTGTGGTCTTGCTCCTGTCTCGATCGTGCTGCACAATAGCCCCGGCTGGGTGCACCTCATTAAGCCAGCCTGAGAGCCCCAGGAACAGCGCAAGCTGTGAGACAGCGCGGCCCCTTTGTAATGACTGTGATAGATGCAACCGAAGGGTGGGGTCTGGGTGGGTCAAAACTGTTAATGACAGTATGTATCATTCTGTCTGTCCTGGAGATAGAAGCCCCTGCTCGCTCGCTCTCTCTCTCTCTCTCTCTCTCTCTCTCTCTCTCTCTCTCTCTCTCTCTCTCTCTCTCACACACACACACACACACACACACACACACTCCTCCCTCTTAATCCAACTCCCGATAAGGCATTTTCTGCAGTTAGCGTTCAGTTCAAAGAAGTAGGGAAACCATCGAGTCATTTTCAGCGCAACGCATAACGAAGAGCGAACCGATCCAAACACTAAGGAGATCCTAAAACTGAAAGGAGGGAGGGCGGGGGGGGGGAGGGGGGTTGAAGGGGGGGGGTGCTAGAGGAGACGCAGGGAGTTAGCGGGCCAATCTTTGCACCTGTCCTCGCAGCGCACCGCCGACT
This sequence comes from Peromyscus eremicus, assembly GCF_949786415.1. Lineage (NCBI taxonomy): Eukaryota > Metazoa > Chordata > Mammalia > Rodentia > Cricetidae > Peromyscus > Peromyscus eremicus. The sequence goes on from NC_081417.1 coordinate 106,469,188, forward strand.
CGGCGCGCCTCCGGGAGACGCCGGCTGGAGCTGGCTGCGCGGCGCGGCAGAACTCAGGCGCCCCGGCCCCCTGGAGGCGAGCCGGTGCACGGAAGCTGCTCCAGCACGTCTGCTCCCCAGCCGCCGATCCCCCTGGGGGCGCCCACGCCGGCTGCGCCGGAGTGCGTCCAGGGGCGCCGCCCCGGCCCGCAGGTGTGCTTCGGACACTTGCCAGGTGCAGACGCGCCTCGGGCCAGTCTGGAGCCTCCCATCTGCCCCCGCCACGCGGAAAACATCCCCAGCAGCTGCTGTTTTCTTCTCTGCCTTCTTGCAGTTTTGTTAATGGTCCCAAAGACCCAGTTCTCAGACCCAGGTTGTCACTTACTGGAAAGTCATACCCATACTTTGATTTTCCTTGTGTGAATAAACAGACTTCTGTTTTACACTCAACTTTCCATTTCTAACTTACAGTGAAGCCGCATGCTCTTGATGAGGCGTCAAAGCACCTTCCAAGCACCTTGAGCACCTTCTGCAGAACCGCATAGAGAATCTACTCCTTGTTATTAGCGTTTAGGGAGCTGCCACTTCTCTGAGCAAAAGACTTCCTTGTTTTTATCACCGATGCCCTAACAGTAGCCAAGAGAAAGGCAAGTAGCTGAGAGAAAACAGCATGTGTGGCTAATGAAGAGGCTCCCCTTTTCTTTATGTCAGCTATTTATTAATCACTTAAATTTTGTGCACATGGGTTTTTCGGTCGGCTCTAGACCACGGGAAAATCATCGAAAATTCTATACCACTCTTTAAAAAGCCCCTGATCCACGCAGAAAGAGACATAATAGCAGTTAAACGCTTTCAACACAAACTTAAAAACAAACTTTGTTTGAAACAAGAGCTCCCTATGTAGTTTAGGCGAGTCTTAGACTCAATCTGTACTCCAGGCTGGCCTCAAATTTGTAATTTTCCTGTCTCTGCCTCTTGATTACAAATGCATACTACCCACCACTCCAGCTATGGAATCACCTTTAAAAAAACGAAAAGAAGAAATCTTGACAAACTTCCAGGAAAGGTGAGGTATTGACTGCATGTAGTTCCCTTAGGTCCTATCTCTGTAAGACTTAGAAGTCTTTTCCTTTTTAAAATCATTCATTCATTCATTGACAAGGTCTCACATAGCTCAGGTTGGCCTCAAACTCACCTGAATCTTCTGCCTCTCAAATTCTGGGATTACAGGCATGCATCCAATTCCAAAGCCCAGCCCCTCCTCCTTTTGGATACCAACTGCTTTCACGGGTTTTTTCTTCCAGTCATTTGCTTTCAAACTAGTGCCAGACTTTGGAATTTCCAATAATTAAATATAGTGGCAGGAACAGAGAAGTGGTGTGCTGGGGAGGGACAAGAAGATCAGTGGTAATTATTGAGAAATAAAAATAAATTGTCCAATTAATTTATTGATTAACAGTAACACAAACTTAATAAAGCTTGCCTGGAAGAAATCCTTAGAGATATACCTTAGTGAATAAGAATTATATGGAATTAGTAAAATAATTATTTTTATGTAAATTGCTCTTTTCTCTGTCTTAAAACCAGGTTCTCATGGAGCCCAAGCTGGTCTTGAACCCCAGATCTTCTTGCCTCAACCTTCCAAGTGCTTAGACTTCAAGTTTGTGCCGCCTGAATTGCCTATTTAAAAAAAAAAAAAAAAGATTGATTTAATTTGTATTTGTGTGTGTGTGGAGGGGGTGCTCACACTTGTGTGCTCCTTTGCATTTGCCCATGCTTGTGAGTGCATTCGAAGTCCAGAAGAGGCCAGCTGATCCCTACAACAACAGGTGGTTGTGAGTGCCCCCACCCCCAACCATGAATGCCAGGAAACAGAACTAGGGTCCTCTACAAAGAGAGCTAGTACTCTTAACTTCCAAGCCATCTTTCTAGCCCTAACTTGCTCCTCTTAAGAGCATAATGCAAATTCTTGTTTTCATACATTTCCTCTTGCATTGTTGTAGTGTTTATTTATATCTATTTATAAAATAGTTGAGAGTGAACCTGGGAAATGGATGTATGTTATTACTTGCAAGCATAAGAATAGCAGAGGAGGGGGGATTGCAGGAGCCAGAGGGGTCAAGGACACCACAAGAACACTGCCTACAGAATCAACTAAGCAGGGCTCATAGGGCATCACAGAGACTGAACCCACAGACTGGGTCTGAGCTAGGTCCATATAGGTCATGGTTGTGTAGTTTGGTGGTGGTGTGGGACTCCTAACAGTGGGAGTGGAGGTGTCTCTGACTTTTTTTTTTGCTTGCTCTTGGGACCCTTTTCTTCCTACCGGGTTGCCTCATCCAGTCTTGACATGAGGGTTTGTGCCCAGTCTTAGTGTAACTTGTTATAGAATGTTCAGTTGATATCCCTGGGAGGCCTGCTCTTTTTCTTTCTTTCTTTCTTTTTTTTTTTTTTTTTCTGAAGGGAAATGGAGGAGTTGTGGCGGGGGGGGGGGGGGGGGGGGGGAACTGGGAGGAGTGAAGGGAGGGGAAACTGCAGTAGGGATCAATATGTGAGAGAAGAATAAAAGAAAAAAAATAATCAAAAAGGTTTGTTATCAGCAAAGGTCTCCATTTCCTTGAAACCTACTTAGGCAAGATACTAACTATATTTTCTTGGACCACAGTCTCCTGAAGGAAAAACTACAAGGACATTTTTGGAACACTTACCATCAGCTGACTCGGCAACTGGTTTTTGTTGTTCATTCTGCAATTGACTTTTCAACAGTGTTGAAGACCTCCTGGAAAATGCTGTCTTTGTTAAGTTCATTTGTTTGATCTCCCTTCCCAGCCCTTAAAGTCTAGAACCTTGGTGATTAAGAGAGAGAAAACAGCAGGTGTGCTGGTGCATGCCTTTAATCTCAGCACTTTAATCTCAGACAGGGGCGGGCAGACCTCTGTGAGTTTGAGGCCAGCCTGGTCTACATAGTGAGTTCCAGGACAGCCAGGATTACATAGGGAGACCTTGTCTCAAAAAACCAAGAGGAGGAGGCCAAGGAAGAGAGGGAGAGAGACAGAGAGAGACTATAAAAGCAAGGATTGCAGATGACTGGGAGAATGGTTTGTTTGTTTGTTTTGATATTTTGACTAGTAGACTATAGAGATGAACAATGAATTTAGAACTTTTATTAAATAATTTTAAATGTGGTTTTCAAAAAAAAGAAACCCCCATGGATCTACATACTAAATGTGTTAACTTTGTGAAATTTCAGGTCGCACCTGGGAGAAGTTAACACAGTTGCAGAGTATTAAGGTTTTTGAACTCACTCCACAGATGGTGAGCATAATGTGAATGTAACTGTACTTCATTTGCAAGAATTATACATCTGAATGTAAACTGAAATTTTTCCAGGCAGTAAAAATGATATCAAGCCCAAAGAAAAACCAGATACATTAAAACAGATAATAGTAATAAAAAAAACCCTTACAATCCTGTGAAATTGTTTATCCTAGCAAAAGATGGGGCTTATTCTATAATATCTATATGGTGGTATTACAACAACTTTGAAAAGAAGCTATTTAATACCTGAACAAGGCCATGTGCCTTATTTTCTGTTTTTACTAACATGATTAGTGCGATTTATTTAAGGCTCTTCTCTATCTATGGCAGGAAAAAACAGAGGGCAAACTAGTTTCCTTGGCATACATCAAGGGCTACATCATGATCAATAAAAGCAAATCAAGTCTGGAACATAAATAGGCTAGGTATTAAGTGAGTAATTCACTGTCTATAAATCTCTCACCAATAGGGGAATGTTGGGAGTCATGAGAGAGCTTTGGTGACTAATGGAGTAGAGTGGTTAATCCCAAGCGACCTTGTTTGTCTCCAAGTAAGGACAGGATCAGTGTGTAAGGATGTAAAGACAGGCCTGCGTGCTGCCTCTGGGGAGCTCAAAGCTCAGCCCTTGAGAAAGCACTTGTTTGCATGCTGTTATGTTTATCTACCCAAGTCAGCAGTGTTTCTTGAGTCCTATAGAAACTGATGCCAGTGCTTGTGAGCTGGGTTCCTTGAGCAATTTTCTTAACCACTCTAGATTACACTTGCCACTTTAATAAAATTAAAAGAACAAAGACCAACTTCCACAGTTGTGATGATTTAACGATATGAAGTGTGAAAACACACTGCCTAGTAAAACGTCAGCCCGTTGAGACAGACATTATAATTTGGCTAACTCAACATGAATTCTCAACTTCCTCCTTCTTCATCTTAACTCTCATTCAGTGACTGGAAAATTGAATATTTAATTTCCCAGTTTTCTTTGCAGCTTGTAATGGCTGTTTAGCATAGTCTGACACATCAAATACATATTTGTTGGGGGTTGTTTAGAAATACTTTTGCCTTCCTGATGAAAGAACAAACACAATGGCTACTGTATCCTGTCTGTTTGTCCCACTGCCATCTTCCTGCCTGGATTGGTATGTGATGTGTGGAGGTGGAGCAGCTATCTTGCAATCAAGAAGGATTTGTGTAAAAGGAAATCCAGTTGGGTGGTGGTGGAACATGCCTTTAATCCCAGCACTTGGAAGGCAGAGGCAGGTGGATCTCTGTGAGTTCTAGGCCAGCCTGGTCTACAGAGTGAGTTCCAGGACAGCCAGAACTGTTACACAGAGAAAATCCGTCTCCAAAAACCAATAAATAAACAAATGGAAATCCAATCTCTCTAAGATGGTAAAGAAAGAGATGAAACGTCTGGGTGTCTGGTATCTATGTGGGCAGACAGTGTCTGGACTGCCTGTCCTTAGACTTTTTGTTATATGTGAAAAAAAAAGGGTATTTCTTTTTACTCTTGACATATTTAGCTGCATATTCTGTCACTTAAAACTTAAACAGACATGTCTGCTGCTGTTGAAGGTTCTCTGTAAATGCAGTCTGTCTGGATTATTTGTATGACCTGGAATGTCAGCCACTTTAGAAAATTTTGGGTGAGAGACCCTGAAAGCCCACCTATGGCCAGGTGACTAGTGGGGGTTAGATGATCTGCTGAAATGACTGGATTGGGAAGTAATTTACATGGGCTAAGTTTTTTAAAATTTAACCAAAATGTAAATCCAAGTACCTTTCCACTTTCTTTTTCTTTCCTCGGTAACCCAGGCTGGCCTTGAACTTTTGATCTTCCTACCCAGGCCTCCAGAATGTTAGGACTGTAGGTATGGACCACCATACTTAGCTTTTCTTGTATTCTCAAGTGAGCAGACTGAGTGCAGAGGAGTATTCATTTTGAAGTGTATTCATAGTGGAATATTAAAAAGATTTACTCTGAAAGACTGTCAGTGCATAGTTAGGTCATTGATTACCCTAGTTTACTTCCATAGTGCCAAACAAATTTTAACATTCTCTTTAAAAGTTATGTTCAGAACCTGAATCACAATTTTAGGGAATTGTAGCATTATAGCAATGTTCACAAATAAGTCTTCTAAGCTTAGATTTGATATAGCGAAATGTCCAAAGTTGACCTGAATCTAATCTAGTGACCTGTAAGCAACACCACACACACACACACACACACACACACACACACACACACACACACATAGATGAGATAGATTATTTTCCATTTGTTTTGCTAAAATAAAGCAGTTACATGTGTACCCAGAATGATCAGACGCGGAGCAGATCTGAAGATGTGCTGTAGCAACAGTGATGTCACTCAGGTGAGCACATCTTTCCACAGTGACTACTTGGATGGCCCCACATTCCTTCACATGTGTTAGCCAAACATGGCACTCTTGCAGCTACTTTCCACTACAGTTGCTTTGAAGAAACCAGATGTTCCATTTCCACCTTTCCCTTGCCATTCATTCTGTCTTAATGTTCTTAGTCTGTAACACACTGAGTGTTTAATTGGTCAAAGACATTTTTGTAGTGTTGTTACTTTATACCACGTGATTACAGTAGTAAGGCAGAATAGTGTCAAAAATAAGGAAGTAAACATTTGAATCCAACAGAATTTTATTTGAGCGCCAGCTTTACTACTAACTAGCTGAATGATTTGAATAGTTATTTAATCACTTAAGTCTTATTAGGATTTTATTCGAAGTTTGGAAATGAATGCTTAAAAGTGGCACTAAATTGTTTTTTGATTTTTTTGTTTTG